>NC_090272.1:57300000-57955000 GCF_040414725.1 Anabrus simplex | reverse complement strand
TTGATTGATTGATTGATTGATTGATTGATTGATTGATTGATATCATCCAGCAGATCTGACTGCGTTGTTGTATTGAAATTATCGTGAACGGCTCATATTATCTGAAGGATTCTTTTACCTTTTGGGCTATAAATTGCTGCTCCACATCTGACGCCTTGGATGGACCATGAAAAGGCCCCCGTCAGCCCCGCAGCCAGACCTGATCAAGTGCGAATTTTCTCATGACATTTCAACAGATTATTCCAGAGAGGCGGCCATCGGCTTAATGCCTCAGGTCTGCCAGTACGGTACATCTTTTTTTTTCTCTTCTCCTTGCCCTTGTCCCAGTTACCTGAGGTTGGTACTTTGTATGAATTCAGCCTTTCCTGACGCCAACCCTATGTGGAGCGATGTATTCACTAGATATGGCATGTTTCTTTGGTGCTCTGTAGTGCGATGTGTTGTGTGTAAATGAAGATACGTGTTGAAACACAAACCCGAGTCACCAAACCAGAGGAATTAACTATGCGCAGTTAAAATCATCGGTCCGGCCGGAAATCGAGTCCGGGCCCACCGAATCGAAGGCCAGTACGCTGACCTTTCACCCAAGTAGCCAAGGGGCTCTCGACTTGGGAGCGTGTGTTGGTGACCACGCCCCCACCCAACCATGGTTTCGTTGGGTCTAACATTGCTTCCACTTACGATTATGTCAACCTCTTCATTTTCATCTTTCCAGTCACCTCTTGTTCTCTTTCATTTTCATGACCCTTCTCCTTCTTTCTTTCTTTCTTTCTTTCTTTTTTTTATTTCTCTTTCTTTTTCGAAACTTCTGTTTTTTTAAAAAAAACTTGATGTTCAAATATCGAAGCTTGAAAGCTAATTTCTTACTGGGCTAAAAAACCTGTGGGTGGGGAGCAGTATCCCTGCCTGTCGTAAGAGGCGACTAAAAGGGGCCCCAGGGGCTCTCAAAACTTTGGAGCGTGGGTTGGCGACCACGGGTCCCTTAGCTGATTCCTGGCATTGCTTGAACTTACTAGTGCCAGGCTCCTCACTTTCATATATCTTATCCGACCTCCCTTGGTCAACAGTTGTTCTTTTCCGACGGTATTAGGTTGCGAGGCTTAGGGAGTCTTTCATTTTCACGCCCTCGTGGCCCTTGTCTTTTTATGACCGATATCTTCATTTTCCGAAGGGTCGGATCCCTTCCATTTTTTCACTCCGATTAGTGCTAAATAGAGGATATTGCCCATTTGCACTTCCTCTTAAAACAGTAATCAACATCACCACCTTACTCGAATATATTCGAATTTTCACCAAAAAGAAGTGTAAATATAATGAAACAACTATCAAAATATGTGTATTGTTCTCAAATAAATCACATCTGTTTGCCGCTTACTGAGAGATATGCTTATTTTACAACTTCCTCTTTCATGAACACTGAAATCTTGTACTAGGTATACGAACAGAGATACAGGTGTCACTTGCAGCAAATAGCTTGACGGCGGAAGAAAATTAGCTAACTAACGAAGATCAGAAAGCTGGCTCAGTAATAACTTATGAAATGGCCATAAAACCTAGTCTAATATATCATAAGTCTTTATACGAGGGCGAATCGAAAAGTAAGTTAGACTAGCTCGCCACAAGAGCACGCTGTGTGTCGTGACCATGGCCAATGCGACGTAAGCTACAGTAACTGCTGAAATGTCCAATAGGAAGGTTGGTGTGGTATCCCGTCGTGTTGTGTGTGCAGAACGGGCTAGGCTCAATCGCACGTCAACTGGATGTTCAGTCTAAATTGGAATTGCGTGCAACGATCAGATTTGTATGGGCTAAACGGCTCAATTGCACGGACATTCATCGTGAATCACTGCTGTATATGGTGAGCGTGCAATTTCTCGCCCTGGTATTATAAAGCGGTGTAACCAATTTGACGCCGGACGCACGGATCCTACGGACGAATATCGGAAGGCAGGCCTGCAACATCCAGTACCGTTGCAAATGTTAACCCTGTGGATGAGATCATTAGAGAAAATCGGTGCATAACACTGCAGAAAATTGCTGGCATACTGAACATTTCGTATGGCAGTGTGTTCTCCATTGTTCACCAGCACCTTCGATTTCGTAAACTGTGTCAAAGATGGGTCCCACGTCTGCTCACCGATATTCAAAAGGGACAACGTTTCCAATCGTCACTGGCAGTTTTGCAACAGTATTATGTGGAGGGCAACGAGTTTCTGGGGAGAACCATCACGGGGGATGAAACGTGGGTCCATCACTTAACCCCAGAAATAAAGAGAACATCGATGGAATGGGTGCACACCACATCACCACCACGAAAGAAAGCCAAGGTCCAAACTTCTGCAGGAAATGTAATGGCAACAGTGTTCTTTTACATAGAGGGTGTGGTGCACGTGGAATTTATGCCGAAAGGCACGACAATCAACTCGGCTTCGTACTGTCAAACGTTGAACCGGTTAAGTAAGGCAATTAAAGAAAAGCAGCGGGGAAAATTGAGCGCTGGTGTGATTTTGTTGTACGATAACGCAACACCTCACACGGCCCGCCAAACGTCCAAATTGCTGCAGCGATTCAAGTGGAAGGTATGGCAAAATCCTCCTTTGATAAGAGACTAACGTGGCAGCCCCACATCCGCCAACTGAAGGTTGTCTGCATGAAGAGACTTAACATGCTTAAGTTTCTCAGCGGCACCCCGTGGGGGCTGACCGTACGGTGCTGCTATGTTTCTACACGACAACGGTCCTCTCCCGAATGGACTATGGCAGTGCGGCATATGGTTCAGCATCAAGATCTACATTGAGCCTTTTAGACAGTGTTCACCATAGTGGAGTTAGGCTGGCAACGGGAGCTTTCCGTACTAGCTCCATTCCCAGCCTACTCGCTGAAGCGGGAGTTCCATGTTTACGGATAAGGAGGCAGCAGTTACTCCTCACATACAAAATTCGTGAAATGCCGCTACATCCAAGTTATTAACGCATGTTTATTACCCAATACCACCGGAAATACCAAGACAGGCCGAATGCCACACGGCCGGTCGGGTTTCGAACTGATAGCTTGTGTCATGAGTTAAATATAGATATCGGTGTTTGTATTGAGCGGAGTTTTAGCGAGGTACCTCCGTGGTTAGTTCCGCGACTGGATTTACGGCTAGATCTACTCCGTGGACCGAAGGTGAACACGGATTCCTCCGTTTATCGGAAGTATTTCCAGGACTTCGTTCTCCTGTATCCGGCCGCGAGACGTATCTTTACAGATGGTTCTAAGATCGGAGAAAATGTTGGTTGCTCTTTCGTCACCGATGATATACGCATGAAGATCTCGCTTCCTAGTGTACGTACCCTAGCGTGTATACCACGGAGCTTTACGCCATCTTAGAAGCTCTGCAGTTTGCACTGGGTGACGAAAGAAACCATTTTCTCCTGTGTACCTATTCGTTAAGTTCTCTGCAGTCTATTGAAACCTGTTTCTCACAAGACCCACTGGTGCAGCAGATTCATTACCTTCCAGTTAGGTTAAGTAATGCTGGCACCAGAATCACTTTTGCGTGGCTTCCAAGCCACGTTGTGATTGCAGGAAACGAACTTGCGGATGAAGCTGCAAAGGAAGTGGTACTTTTACCTCAAAAACCTATTAATGTACCTGCTAAAGATACGGTATTTGTTGTCAGCTACGTCGAACCATCCTGGTGTCCTGGGAATCGGAGTGACTAGCTATCCGAACTCCCAACAAGCTGAGAGCAATTGAGAAGACAACTACCGTATGGTGGTCCTCTTTCCGGCCTTCACGGAGAGAGGCCATAGTATTGTGTAGCCTGAGCATAGGTCATGGACGATCTACGCACTCGTATCTCCTAAAGAGGGAAGACCCCCCCCCCAGTGGTGCCCATTTCATCGTGGCCTACATCTTCACAGAGTGCGCCAATCCCTCTGGCCTAAGATGGAGTCTCGGCCTGCAGGAAACACTCGAACTCATATTAGCGATGACGCGACTACTGCTGATCTCGTCATCCGTTTTATGTGCGACAGTGGATTAATCAAGGGTATATAAATTACAAGTGTTCTGTTACTCAGGAAACACAGTTCCCTTTTGATTCGTTAGAAATTTTTCGGCTTAATTCAATACTTTTGTTTTATTTTGTTTCGTTTCGAAATTTCTTTGTTGAATAAATAGTTTTGTTTTATTTGAAAAGTTCTTTTCAACTTAATTCGTTTAGAGGATTGTACCGGGCGGTACACCTCCACTCCGCTAATTTAAAATGTGCGCCAGTTGAAACTCCTCTGCTGGAGGAACTCTGAACTTTATCTACGCTATTAATTCTCTACTTTCTCAGAAGATGTCACCACGTGGAAAATTTTGAGTTTTTGAACTGTGTCATTTTTGATGTGGTTTTGTTTCACTTGAAGTAAGAAGTGTGAACTTTCTCTTCTAGAGGACACTACTGAAGATCAACAATAGTGCAACCTAGTGAGGAGTCAAAGAACTATTTTTTTTGGAGAAAATTTAATTTCAAGAGTTTGTTCTTTGTTAAATTTCTTTCTGTCATTGTTTAAGTTGGCTGTATACCCCTCTCTTTTCCCCTTGTTTTGTATTTAACCAATCCCGAATTTCTTTAATTAATTTCTGACCAATCAGGGGTATCTTCCCCCAACTTGAATCTGTTGCGGGGTCCTATCCAATAAAAACGTTGAGGGAGGGTGTTTTCATTCCCCTAACGCCTAGAACCTTCCGCGAGAGGATATAAACTGCTGATTTTAGGGTCTCCGGGCCACTTCTGTTCCATCTTTCAGGGTATTAAGTACATAGCAGGAGGCGGGAAGCGCCTCTTTCTTCGGCAGCGGTCAACAATAAGGTAATGGCCGATTAATAAATTCATTCTTTTCTTGCTCAGCAGTTTAACTCTCGGGGCGGGTGCGAAGCGTTCTACCATGTAACCTTTTCCTAAAATGTAACTACTCTTTTCTTCTATTCTCTTGTAAAGCTACATACTGGGATAGAGAGTGCTAACCCTCTCGAGCTCCCACTCATATTGTTTTGAGGTGAACTTATTTTTCTCAATCTATTCTTCGATAACGTAAAACAAATTGTTCTTTTCTAAGTCACCTCTGTAGTATGGGATTAGCCCTTGCATCAGTGGCCTAAGAGCCAAAGTAGGTCTTAAAATCAAAGTGTATTAGGAGTGCAAGTTCGCCTCCTCTCAAATTGTTTTAGAGGTCATTTAATTAACCTGCTTTTCATTTAATAGACCTCAGTAGATTGGGTATTTTACCCCTGTGTTTATGTCCGTTGAGGACAACTTGAAGGTGGAGTTTGGTGTGGCCTGGGAGAGGCTTAAATTTGAGAGCGAGTGGCTCTTTTTAAATAGAGTATTGTATGCCTCGAGGAGGCTTTTCAGTGTGATTTGGAGCAAAGGCTCCTAGGTATGAATGGGGTTTTCTGCCCCTCTGTTAATACTTGTGTTTGGGGTAAAACTGAACTGATTGCCCAAGCATTATGAATTCGGGGCGCGAAGCCCAAATTCTGTAAATATTGTAACCACCTTATTTGACTTGCTATTCTGTACCTGCCATGCTTGTTACTTATTTATTTTGAAAAGAAAATATAACCTTGTTAAATTTTACATTGATTCCGTAGTTTGAGACCCATTCACGCCCGCACCTTCTTACACCTCTACCTACCACCAAAAACGGTAACAAGTGGTAGCAGAGCGTGGTTGAATGGGTCTCAATTTAGCCCCTTTTGACGGCTACACATTGTTTTGATCCGAACTCTAACCATTTTCTCAGTTGCTGGAATTTTTTTTTGACTTGTTCAAAATTGTTCTGTTATCATGCCAGGCCCTCGCGATGTTCTCCATCTTAATTATTTGCGCAAAGAGGAGTTGATCTATGAATTAACTATCAGAAATGTGCAATCTGGAGGCACGGTTGCAGTAGACACTAACAAGCTTAGAGAGTCCCTTGATTTGCCCATTTCCATCCCCAATTTGGGAGAGAAAGAAATTGATGACTCTCTTTCCACGATCGTCGAGAATATTACTGGGCTAGCTTCTGTAGTTAGTTTTTTTGATGAAAATGATCCGTCTCCTAATCAAATTAAGCGCGTGCAAGGCAGGCTATATCATTTTTCGAATAGGGTTAACGATCTGTTGTCTCTAAAACTGAATGACGTTCAGAGGAAGGAAGCTAGTACGCTCCTGGAAAATATTTCCGAATTATCTAGTAAGGTCACTCTATTGTTAACTGGGGAAGTTCCTCCCAAATCTGATCAACCCACCATAGTGAATGCAGGTAGTGAGGAAGCGCCTCCCAAGGGAGAAGTTAATAGGATAACCGTTGCTGCTCAAACTATCCCTGCCCCATTGGACAACGAATCTGAACGTCGTGCATCATTGAGTAACATCCGTTCTGAATTAACTTCCTTGCCACTTAAACCTTTACCCACTATGTCACCCGGATTCAGCAGCTTGCCTCATCCATTGGCAATGTTGCTCAGAGGTATATCCAGGTTTTCTGTTAATACCACCAGTGACGTAATTTCATTTTTAAGATTTCTAGTGGAATTTCAGGATCATGCCCTCGTGTTTTCTCTTTCTCCATGTCAAATTTTGCAAATCATCTATCCCTATGCAATTGGCATTCTCTCCGACAAAATAGTAAGAGCCATAGCTGAACAGTCATCCATCGAAGATTTTCATGCACATCTACTTGCAAATTTTATTCCTGCCCGCGCGAGGTCATCTCTGATTCAGAAATACTATTATCGAGTACAGAGGTTGGATGAAAACTTGGCTGATTTCATACAGGACATTAAGTTTTATACTAGGGTGTTTGCCCTTCATTTTCCTGAAGATCAAATTGTACAGGCTATTGTAGAGGGAATTTCACCTCCCTATAGGTCATATTTGTGTTTCGCGGCATGCCCGCAAACTTTCTCTGAACTTGAAGCATTGGCCGTTTCAGCGGAAGGTGTTAGATACGCCGATTCTTTGCGTGTCGCGAAAGAACCCCCGCCTTCCTTGAGTAACACTCGGCCTCCACCTCACCGACCAGTCAATCCCCGTAAATGTTATGCTTGCGGGTCACCTGATCATCTGCGCAACAAGTGTCCACTGATCAAGTCAAGTGGGACGAGGAATGGAGCCGGGTCATCACAAGGCTGTTTTAAGTGTGGGGCCTTCTCACATATCGCCAAGAATTGCCCAAACTCGAATAGCACCCCCTCCTACTCAACTTCTGGTGCAAATTCCACCTACGCCAATAACAAAAAGTGACTAGTGGCTTCGGCTGAGTCGACTAATCCATCTTCCCGAGACTCAGCCCCTGGTAAACAGGTTGTAAATTCAGAGGACGATCAGCCTTCAAATTCATCTTTTGAATGTCCTAAAGAATGTCTTAGGATTGCGGCGGATACCCCCGCACCTGTTCCTTTTCTTAAGATTGAGTTAAATAACGAGCCTATAACAGCTCTCTTAGATTCAGGCAGTGTTTGTTCGATTATTTCGGCTGAATGGTATTCTAAATTGAAATCGGTTTGTAAACTTCCTGACTATGTCTCTTCTCCTGTTCAATACGTTTCGGCTAATTCATCTCCATTAGAAATTCTAGGTTCCTTACTGGTCAAAATTCGTGTTTTTAAGTTTACATGGAAAGTTAAATTGTTTGTGGCCAAGCAATTGTCTTGCCCCATTATATTGGGAGCTGACTTTATTTCTCACACTGGTCTTGTGCTCGATCTCAAGTCTAGGTCGTGCACATTCAAATTTGCTTCTAGTTGTAAAATCCCACTATTAAAGTGTAATTCTGTGTCATGTTCTTCTATTTCGCCTACCCAGGATGAGATGTTGTTAGACCTTAGACATCTACCTGAGGAGCAGGCCGATAGTATTCGCAAACTGTGTCAGTCGTTTCCCGAGGTGTTCTCTGATACTCTTGGTGTTACTGACCTTATTGAATACAAAATTGAGGTCACGGATTCGATTCCTGTCCGTTTTCCACCTTATAGGCTATCTCCTCCTAAAATGAAGGCTCTGAAAGAAATTATCGATCAGATGTTGAAGGATGGTATTATTAGGCCCTCTAAGTCGGCGTATTCATCGCCTATTTTTCTAGTCCCGAAACCCCGAGGAGGCTTCAGGCCTGTCATTGATTACAGGGCTCTCAATCGGAAGGTGGTGTTGCAATCTGTGCCCCTTCCTGACCTTCATTCTTGTTTTTCATGGTTTCGTAAGGCCAAGTTCTTCACCATCTTGGACTTGAATCAGGCCTATAATCAAATTCCCCTTGCCGAAGAGTCTAAACATCTTACAGCGTTTGCTACGGACTGGAATTTATACGAATACAACCGCGTGCCTTTCGGGCTCCCCACCGGAGCAGCTGTACTCACTAGGCTACTAGATAGGGTCTTCTCCGACATCAAATTTGAGTACTTATATCACTACTTGGATGATGTCGTCGTATTTTCGGAGACTTTTGAAGAACATCTAGATCATCTGCGAGAAGTTCTCGATCGCCTTCGTAAGGCTGGGTTAACTGTTAAGTTGTCCAAGGTTGCCTTCGCTAAGCCCTCTATGTCCTTCCTAGGGCATATTGTGTCACCCGATGGTGTAGCAGTCGATCATTCTAGAACACAGGCCATCCGTGATTTCAAACCTCCCAAGGACATTAAAGGCATCGCCAGGTTCATTGGTATGGTGAATTTCTTCAGGAAGTTTATTCCTAACTTCGCTAATAGAGCGGCGCCCTTAAACCTTCTTCGTAGGAAAGGCATCAAATTCGAGTGGGGACCCTCTCAACAAGCCGCTTTTGAAGACCTTAAATTAGCACTTTGTAATGCCCCTGTACTTGCTATGCCTGATTTCTCGAAGAAATTCATCGTCCAAACCGACGCGTCGTCGTCAGCGGTAGCTGCAGTCCTTCTTCAAGAGACTGAACTAGGGAGGCGCCCCATCGCCTATGCGTCTAGGACATTGTCGGCTCAAGAAGCCAAGTATTCCATCTATGAGCTCGAAGGTTTGGCAGTCTTATTCGCCTTAGAGAAGTTCCGTCTCTATCTGGAACATGTCAAATTCGACCTGGAGACAGATAATCAAGCCCTAAGCTGGGTCTTAGGTAGGCCGCGTCGTACTGGTCGTATAGCCCGTTGGGCCATCCGTATTTCTGCCTTCCAATTTGATGTCAGGCATATTAGAGGTACCGAAAATGTTGTTGCTGATGGACTCAGCCGTATGTTTTTAGACGACGTTGAGAACCATGAACAGGTCGACAGTTCATCACCTCCCGAGTCCATGCTATCTGGTGTTAATGCCATTTTAACAGATGCTCCCATGCTTTTTAGGGATATTGAGAAATACCAACGTGAAGATCCGACGCTGGCTCCGATAATGGAAACCCTTTCTTCTGGGGAACATGTTGTCCCTTATGTTCTGAGGAATGGTGTTTTATGTTGCCCTTCGAGGCATGACAAGATGATGAAAGTTGTCGTTCCAGCTGTTCTGGTGCCTATGATCTTCAAATACTATCATGAGACCCCATTGGGGGGGCATTTTGGAATCTTTAAAACCCGTGAAAAGATTCGTGAAAGGTTCATCTGGAAAGGTATGGACGGTGAAATTCGGGAACTTGTAAAAGCTTGTAAATCTTGTTTGCTCAGTAAACCCACCATGTCCACTAAAGTAGGCCTTTTGTCTTCTCATCAAGCGTCGCGCCCCATGGAACGCCTGTATATTGATTATGTAGGACCCTTCCCCCAGTCGAAGGGAAATGCCAACAAATTCATCTTTGTATGTGTAGATGGTTTTACCAGATTTTCTTGGTTATTTCCGACTAAGCTGGCTACCGCTCAGTCCACCATTACCTGTCTAAATTCTATTTTTGCTTCTTTTGGTCCGTGCCAATATATTGTATCTGATAATGCTAAGGCGTTCACATCAAATCTTTTTCGTAAATTCTGTTTTGACTTGTCCATCTCTCATGTAACCACTTCTGCTTATTACCCTCAACCATCTCTGGCTGAACGGGTTAATCGTAATCTCAGGTCCGCACTTATCGCCTATCATCATGAAGATCCTTCCAGGTGGGACACGTCCCTGCATTGGTTAGCTTTTGCTTTGAATTCGGCGGTTCATGAATCTCATAAGTTCACTCCAGCTTCCTTGATGTTCAAGTTTGTTCCCAACACGCCGCTCTCTAACCTCTGGTCTCTGAGTGACATTCTACCCGAGACAATAGATCCGGATAATATCAAAGATCTTTGGAAGAAGGCTAAAGCCAATCTTATGGTATCTCATGAAAAGGTTAGGGAAAAGTATGATCGTGGACGGAGACCCACCCCTTTGAAGGTAGGTGACCAGGTGATGGTCAAGAATTTTGTTCCCGCGGGCAAGCTTGCCCCCAGATTTCATGGGCCTTGTATCATTCTCGATTTTCTTACGCCAGTTACGTTGTTAGTAAGCAATCCAGCCACCGAGAGGATATTTAGGGTTCACCTGTCACAGGTGAAACCAGTGTAAATTTTGTGTCAACTTGCTTCATATAATTTGAAAGGAATATGAGGGTTATATTTTTTTTTGAGTTCCACTCTTAAGGCATTCTGCTCCTTCTATTTTATTTTATATGTAAGCATTTCTTGTAAACCTCACCCGATTGTTAAACTGCCATCCTGTCCTTGTCACGGCCATTACCACGCTCCCGTCTCCTGTTCCACTACACACAGTGGCTGGCTTAGCTGAAATGCCATGGATATCTCCACGCCGCTGGCCCCTCAATCTCTCTACATGCCTGTGCCCTCAAAAGATACATGATGGTCCAACACAATTCTGCCGCCTAGTTTTAATGTTTCAGTGCCCCCGCAGCCGCGCGGCGCCGTGCGGCAACTGGGCCCGAGGACGGGCCCCCTCGGCCCCAGCGAGGACGACATGTGCACGGCGAGCCGGAGCTCTCCTCGCGGCCAAGGCTGATGTGCGGCGCACGACCTGCTACTTACCCGCAGCCTGTATATGTTCACCGCGGGCGCGGCGTGTTTCAACACCTCTGCTCCCCTCATAGTGCGGGCGAGCGGTATCTCAGGGTACTTGAGGGGTCCGAGCGGCTTCCTTTGGACGCAAGCTGTAACGGCCGGTCTGGCCATCCAACTTAGCCTACATCAACTACATAGACATTCCTGTTCAACCTTAATACCGTTTCATGGGAATTCAACAGCAATATTTGGTGGACATTGCAAAATTTTTCATCACTTTTAAGTATTAAAAGTTTATCCTCAGAATTCTACTTCTACAAACTTAAAAACTATTCTTCATCTGCAACAACAAAATTTTGAAACTAAAACAAACCAAATTAAGAAAATATCATAAATGCTTCTGCAATCTATCTTCATATTCACATCATAACTTGGAACTTGTTTCAAACTGACTTCATGTGTCATCCCTGGAGGAACTTTTGGGGGGGGGGAGGTCTGTACCGGGCGGTACACCTCCACTCCGCTAATTTAAAATGTGCGCCAGTTGAAACTCCTCTGCTGGAGGAACTCTGAACTTTATCTACGCTATTAATTCTCTACTTTCTCAGAAGATGTCACCACGTGGAAAATTTTGAGTTTTTGAACTGTGTCATTTTTGATGTGGTTTTGTTTCACTTGAAGTAAGAAGTGTGAACTTTCTCTTCTAGAGGACACTACTGAAGATCAACAATAGTGCAACCTAGTGAGGAGTCAAAGAACTATTTTTTTTGGAGAAAATTTAATTCCAAGAGTTTGTTCTTTGTTAAATTTCTTTCTGTCATTGTTTAAGTTGGCTGTATACCCCTCTCTTTTCCCCTTGTTTTGTATTTAACCAATCCCGAATTTCTTTAATTAATTTCTGACCAATCAGGGGTATCTTCCCCCAACTTGAATCTGTTGCGGGGTCCTATCCAATAAAAACGTTGAGGGAGGGTGTTTTCATTCCCCTAACGCCTAGAACCTTCCGCGAGAGGATATAAACTGCTGATTTTAGGGTCTCCGGGCCACTTCTGTTCGATCTTTCAGGGTATTAAGTACATAGCAGGAGGCGGGAAGCGCCTCTTTCTTCGGCAGCGGTCAACAATAAGGTAATGGCCGATTAATAAATTCATTCTTTTCTTGCTCAGCAGTTTAACTCTCGGGGCGGGTGCGAAGCGTTCTACCATGTAACCTTTTCCTAAAATGTAACTACTCTTTTCTTCTATTCTCTTGTAAAGCTACATACTGGGATAGAGAGTGCTAACCCTCTCGAGCTCCCACTCATATTGTTTTGAGGTGAACTTATTTTTCTCAACCTATTCTTCGATAACGTAAAACAAATTGTTCTTTTCTAAGTCACCTCTGTAGTATGGGATTAGCCCTTGCATCAGTGGCCTAAGAGCCAAAGTAGGTCTTAAAATCAAAGTGTATTAGGAGTGCAAGTTCGCCTCCTCTCAAATTGTTTTAGAGGTCATTTAATTAACCTGCTTTTCATTTAATAGACCTCAGTAGATTGGGTATTTTACCCCTGTGTTTATGTCCGTTGAGGACAACTTGAAGGTGGAGTTTGGTGTGGCCTGGGAGAGGCTTAAATTTGAGAGCGAGTGGCTCTTTTTAAATAGAGTATTGTATGCCTCGAGGAGGCTTTTCAGTGTGATTTGGAGCAAGGGCTCCTAGGTATGAATGGGGTTTTCTGCCCCTCTGTTAATACTTGTGTTTGGGGTAAAACTGAACTGATTGTCCAAGCATTATGAATTCGGGGCGCGAAGCCCAAATTCTGTAAATATTGTAACCACCTTATTTGACTTGCTATTCTGTACCTGCCATGCTTGTTACTTATTTATTTTGAAAAGAAAATATAACCTTGTTAAATTTTACATTGATTCCGTAGTTTGAGACCCATTCACGCCCGCACCTTCTTACACCTCTACCTACCACCAAAACACGGTAACAAGGATAAATACCTTTTTGTACTTCCTCTTAAAAAAAAATCACCACCACAACAACCAGACCTAGCGCCATGCGATTATCATGTGTTTGTTAAGCTGAAAAAGGATCTCGGTGGACGACGATTCCAAAACGATTAGGAGGTGAAAGCAGATGTCTCCAGGTGGTTACGTAGCGCTGGAGGTGATTTCCGTAATCGAAAAGTTGGTTGACCGTTCCGAGAAATGTTTACAGTCTCCTGAGGACTATGTGGAAAAGTGTTCACATTGTATGTTGTCATATCCGTGTTACCTATGTGTAGGTGATTTCATAAATGGCCGTAACTTGAAAGTGTACCTTACTTTTTGATTCGCCCTCGTACATGTTTCTCGGCATTAGTGACATTGAGAAAAATGCAATTATTGGAATCGAATATGAACTGGCTAATAAATTATTGTACATTCTGTTCACAGGTTTGTCTTCCTTTTATAGGATACCTGTTTTGTTCTATTTTACATGTGGACTTACAGGACAACAGTTATTTAGGATAACATTGGACGCAGTGAATGCGGCTTCAAGGTCATTAGAATAGTGATGGACAATTGTCGGATCAATATGCGAGTGTCTGCGGTGCTGCGTGGAGGATTTATCACTCATGAGATTCTTCCCCCGAAAGACGAGCAAAGACTACTGTTTCTTAGTTTCGATCCTAGTCACCTCATTAAGAATGTACAACCACAACATCTGAGTAGGAACTTCTATCTAAATGGCAATGTAGTAACTAGTGAATCTGTACCAATTATAGAAAAAGCCAGTGGTGAAACCAGTTCGGAAATTAAGCAGGAAGGTTGTATATCCCCACAATTTAGAAAAATATTTATGTGGCAAGAGCCAAATTGGTGTTTACTCCAGAGACAATAGATGGGCTTAAGAGCATGGATGCCGTGTGCCCAGAAAAATTTAAAATAGGAAAGCTTATATGCAGCGCCACTGTTCCTACCACCATCAAGACTGTCGAGTGCACACGAGCCGCCCGTTGTGGGTCAATTCATTGAACATTTCATGTTCATGATTGCAATGTATACAAAGTAGGAAGTTTGTGGATTCGGATCCACTGGTGTCTGGTTGGCCATTTCTGTTCTGTACTTAACATCGATATGAACTACATGAACTAAAGGGTGGTTGGGTGGTTATATTTTTAGAAAATAGAACTCAGAGAATTAGAGTGGGCAAGCTTTATCTGACCCTGTAATAATTAAGAGGGGAATTCAAGGCAGTATTCACCTACTTCACTTAATTCCTGTTGTTCCTCATGGAACATACGGCATCAACAAAACATCTCCATCTAATCCTGTTGACAGCCAGCCTCTTACCTCACTCCAGGTCTTGCCTATTTCCATCACTTCCATGTGAACAGATCTTCACCACATTTGCTTGGGTCTCTCTCTCTTCCTTTCACCCTGCGGTTCCAGTCCAGCGCATCTCTCTCAATTGCTTCGTTCCCCTTCCATTTCCATTTCTGCTGATTTATCTGTATGGCCATCTCATTCCCTCCCATCCTACTTCAGAGTTCATGGTTGGAGATTACTTCTCACCAGTAGATGTTGAGAATCCTTCGCAAACAGTGGTTAAAAATATCTGCAACTTGGATGTAATTACTCCAGTCACTTTCCAAGCCTCCGTCCTATATAATAGAACAGGCTTGACATTACTTCGGAAGATGCAGAGTTTGGTCCTGGTAGATATTCTGTTATTCCATACTGGATAGAGCCGAACTAAGGCACCATTTGCCTTTTGAATCCACTGTGAGACATCTTGTTCAGCTCTCCCATCTTTGGCAACTACACTGCCCAAGTAAATGAAGCTATCCACATCCTCATTAGATTCACCATTGAAAACAAATGGGTCTGATTTGTTGGCGTTAATCCTTAGGACCTTGTTCTTCTTTGAGTTGATCATTAGTCCCACCTTTTTCCCTTCCTCTACCAAATCTTCGAACTTTGCTTGCATTTCCCTGTGTGCCTTTGACAGGAGACACAAATCGTCAGCAAATTCCAGATCTTTAAGCCTATTGGCTAATCTCCATTGGATACCACATTTCACATTTTAAGTCACGTTCCGTATTACCGCGTCACAACCAAGAACATAGTTGGCGACAAGATACACCCTTACAAGTTATTAGTTATTAAGTATTGTGAATTTGAAACATAACACAATCCCGCAGACTTTTCGAACTTTTTACTCTAATGTTAGGTATGGTGTATGTTAGGGCCGCCCATCCTGCCCCTAACAGCTCTCTAACAAAAATACCTGCACGCAAGGATCCCACCCCCGTGTCCTTCACCGCCTCAGCCACATAGTTCTAATTGGTTATAATACTAGAAGTAGAAAGCTCAGTCAAGCTAGCATTGCTGGAACAGTCCGATGTACTTAACACGCATCATACGAGTAAGTACCGCCTTAGCCATTTTTGACGTATGGGAAGTCTCATGTAGAATACCATTTAAATAGCTCTCTTTAACATTTTGTTTCAGGTAAAACTCGATCATTTCTTCAAATAAATATTTCAACAGGGATAATAACACCCACTTGACTGTTTTTTGGATCCAATCGATTACTGCACTAACATAACTAAACATTGACATCAGCTAGCTTTGACACCTCAACATTTTATCATTAGCAACATCTCCTACAAGAAGTCCTATCTTCTTTTCTACGACTTTCTGATAAATCAGCTGTATGTATTTTAACACACTTGATATGTTTACACTTCTATTTTAAATATTTGACATTGATTTTTCTATCTTGAACTCATGTTATGGGAGTGGAAAAAATATCCCCCTTGGATGATTGTGCTTTCACACTCAAGGCCGTCATAGTCCTAATGGTGTATAAGAAGAGGTCCATTTTGGTTTTAAACGTGCAAATATTTGAGCCTATAGTATAACATTTTATGAGATCATTGTTCAACATTTTACTCTATAGTTTATAAGATCCCATATCCAATAATTTTAAGATTGATATTGGCTGATGATGCCCAAAAAAAGGTGAAACATGTACCTTTGACTTTTAAGTATTATGTATAAATTTTAACCACATGAAATAGTGGATTGTATTGTATTGTACTATATTGAACAGGTGGATCTATAAATATTATTATAATATTTGTGATACAGGATATGCCCTTGACAAACTCCTGAACATACAGATATAGGTTCAAATATACAGCCCCCATGAATGACTCTACATGTATAATCATGGTACGTTTCCTGATTGAGATCGACAATTTGCACTGGTACTCCATAACGCTTCACTTCCTTCCACATGGCATCTCTGTTGATCGAGTCAAAAGCTTTCTCAAAGTCAACAAACCCTGCATAGAGGTGAGATGACCATTCAACATACTGCTCCAGAATTATCCCCAAGGTGTTTATTTGGTCAATGCATGAGTGATTCTGACAAAAGCCTGCCTGTTCTCGTCGAAGCCTTAAGTTGACATACTTTTAAATTCTGTTCAGCAGAGTCCTGGTGAAGACTTTGCTAGGGATTGAGAAAAGCATAATGCCCTTCCAGTTGTTACAGTTAGACGTATCCCCCTTTTTTGGCAACTTCACCAACAACACACATTTCCAGTCTGTTGGCATTTTTCCAGTAACCATACCTTCTTGAATAGAGGCTGCAGTATATTGGTAATGGTAATCAGTCTTCATGACTTCTTTCAACTCCTGCTGCCTTACAAATATGCAACTCTCTGAATAACTTCTTGATTTCTTCTACTGTTGGAATACAAGTTTTAATCCTTGGGCCACGCTGAATCTTTTCTTCATCTGCTTCTTCTTCCTCCACATCTAACTGATCTTCTATGGAGAGGTTTAGAACTGTAGAAAAACATTCCTGCCATAGTTTCAGTTGATCCTCAGGGTTAGTTAAGAGGGTTCCACCTTTGTTCCTGACTGGACAGTTTTTCTGCATCTGCTTCCTTGCCAGAATTCTGGTGATGACATAAAGTTCTTTCAGATTTCCCTTGTTGGCTGCCTTTTCTGCCTGTTGAGATAGGTCATCTGTGCAGTTCCTTTGATCCCTCCTGATATTTCTCTTTACTCCCCAATCCTTTGCAGCATATTTCAATTGCAGTTCTGCCTTTCTTGCTCGTGTCTTACATGCGTTCATTGCCCCCTTTATCTCTCTCCTCTCTGTAATGATTTACTTGTTTGGTCATCCAGTCTTTTTTCCTCCCATCCTTTAAACCCAGAATATTTTCACTTACTTCTGTAAAGACAGAATCTTCACCCATTTTTCCTCTGCAGTTCCATCCTCCACCTCAGTGAGTGCTTGAAATTGATTCTTTAATTCTATCGTGAATGCTTCCTTCACATTACTGTCATCCTTTAGTTTTCCAACATCATACCCCTTCCTTATCTGCTCTGTCCTCCATTTCTCTGCCTGGATCTTCATCGTAAAGGTAGCCACAACAAGATGATGATCACTACTAATGCCTGCACCTCTCTTATTCCTCACATCCAACAGTGAACGCCTTCACCTTCGTACAGTCACCACATGATCTATCTGATTCTCTGTCCTATGATCCAGTGATACCCAGGTCACTTTATGGCAAACTTTATGTGGAAATACCGTACCACCAATAACTAGATCGTGGCTGGCACAGAAGTCCACAAATAGCTGTCCATTCTTATTTCATTCTCCTAGGCCATGCCTTCCCATGATGTGCTCAAGTCCTTCATTATCCTGGCCCACTTTTGCATTCAAATATCCTCCAACTACAATAATATCTTTTCTCTTCTGTTTCTTAATTGTGCTGTTTTGATGCATACAAAGTGCCTCTTTGTATCTCCCTTTGCTGTCTCAGTGGGTGCATAACACACTATCTTCACAACATTTCTGATATTGGTCTTGAAACATGCCACAATTTATCCTTACCGACACTGGATACCCATTCATAGGGTTCCTTGCCTATCAATATACCCACACCTTCATGACTCACTCCATCGCCCTCAGGTCTTCCACATTATATAAATGTAGTTGCATCATGGGTGATCAATTCCCCAAACTCGCTCCATCTCACCTGACTTACTCCGAAGTTGTACAGGCCATAACTCTTCATACATGCCACAGTCTTTCATAGTCTTCCACTTTCCCACAGAGTTCTCACATTCCATAATCCAATTTTTGTTACCTTTTTCAACCCAAAAGTCGTTGGCTTTGGATCAGTCCAGTTTCTCTTTGTTGATGTTTCTGTAATGGTTTAATTTAAGGTTTTGCGAGATATTGGCCCACGGCAGCCAAGCCTGGTGGTGGGTTGCCACCTGAAGCCTTCAGGCATGTTGTTTTCTATTGGGGTTGTCTCCCTTAGCCTTTGAAAATCCCTCTTCACCACCCTCTTCATTTAACACCAACTTTGCCGCACCAAAGGTCTCCTTCTATGCCTCACCTGCCGTTAAAGACTTTACCAGAGCCCCATTAGCTGTTACTTTTCAGGGTTCCTGTCAGGGCTTCACAATTACCGTAGCGGTCCTGGGACTCACAAGGTTCACACTGTGCTTTGCCCTTACAGGCTATCCCCTACTTCATACCGTTGCCCATCCTCCATGACACGGACGAGCGGTTGGATTCAGGGGGGACTCAAGGCAGTATTATTGGACCTTTATGTTTTCTTATATATATAAATGATATGAGTAAAGAAGTGGAATCAGAGATAAGGCTTTTTCCAGATGATGTTATTCTGTATAGAGTAATAAATAAGTTACAAGAGTGTGAGCAACTGCAAAACGACCTTCATAATGTTGTGAGAGGGTCAGTAGGCAATGTTCTGATGATAAACGGGGTTAAAAGCCAGGTTGTGAGTTTCATAAATAGGAAAAGTTCTCTCAGTTTCAATTACTGCATTGATAGGGTGGAAGTTCATTTTGGAGATCATTGTAAGTACTTAGGTGTTCATATAAGGAAAGATTTTCATTGGGGTAATCCCACAAATGGGATTGTAAATAAATGGCACAGATCTCTGCACATGGTTATGAGGGTATTTAGGGGTTTTAGTAAGGATGTAAAGGAGAGGGCATATAAGTCTCTGGTAAGACCCCAAATAGAGTATAGTTTCAGTTTATGGGACCCTCACTAGGATTACTTGATTCAAGAACTGGAAAAAAATCCTAAGAAATGCAGCTCGATTTGTTCTAGGTGATTTCCGACAAAAAGGTAGCATTACAAAAATGTTGCAAAGTTTGGGCTGGGAAGACTTGGGAGAAAGCAGACGAGCTGCTCAACTAAGTGGTATGTAATACCAATAAATGGTCCGTTATTGGACATTATAAATTCTCCAGCTAATTCCTGGTTGCCAGCATTTCACCCCAGTATGCTAAGTTGGGCTCTTCAGTTGGTAAATAGCAACTGAAGGAGGATTGCTTCCTCCACCAACTTTGCCACACCAAAGGTCTCCTTCTCTGCCTCAGCTGCTGTTAAGGACTTCAACCACTGGGTGTGCTATTTACCAACTGAAGAGCCCAACTTAACACACTGGGGTGAAACGCTGGCAACCAGGAATGAGTTAGCTGGAAAATTTATAATGTCCAAAAACGGATCATTTATATTGGTATTATAAATTTACTCATTCAGGACAAATATTTCAGGTTCCCTATGGCAATAAACATCTATATCATAAGTGGTATGTTCTGAGCTGTTAGTGGAGAGATGGCGTGGAATGACATTAGTAGATGAATAAGTTTGAGTGGTGTCTTTAAAAGTAGGAAAGATCACAATATGAAGATAAAGTTGGAATTCAAGAAGGAAAATTGGCGAAAATATTCTTCTATAGGAAGAGGAGTTAGGAATTGCAATAACTTACCAAGGGAGTTGTTCTATATATTTCCAATTTCTTTGCAATCATTTAAGAAAAAGATAGGGAATAAACACATAAGGAATCTGCCCTAAATGCAGATCAATAGTGATTGACAGATTGAAACCCAACTTTTAAAGTTCTTTCAGTTTTTCAGTAAATGGTTTAATAAAAAAACAACATGGCTGTTGTGTTGTTCAGGTATGTGTTCTGCAATTACACGCTATATCACAAGTTATTATTATGAGCCTCCGTGGCTCAGTTGGCAGCGCGCCGACCTCTTGTCGCTGGGTTCCGTGGTTTAAATTCCCCTCACTCCATATGAGATTACAGCAACACTCTCCAATATCCTTTCATTCCATCTGTCATTCATTAATCATTGCCCCAGAGGAGTGTGACAGGCTTCGGCAGCCGGCACAGTTCTTATCCTCGCCGCTGGATGGGGACTTCATCGATTCCATTCTTGACTTGATCGAATGACTGGAAAGAAGCTGTAGATTTTCATTTATCCATGACATCTGCAATACCATACATGGAGTTCATTCCAGAAACACGGACAAGTTTATTTTTAGTGAAAGTAATCATGAGAGGCTTTCATGGCTGACCAATGAAGTTTTCCCCTACCTGTCACAGATTGAAAGTTATCCCAGTATAATGATGACACGAAAGAAATGTACATATATTAAGCTTTGGTGCTATCAACTTCATCAATTGTGTCCTGCATACAATTTCTAATCAGTATCATCTTCCATTATGTGCTTACATGAAATCTCTCAGCGACGACGTAAAGCTGCTGTTCAGTCACCTAAGAAATAAAGGAGGTAACAGTGGCATGAAGGTCATGAGATCATGTATACATGCCATCGAGTCAACGCTTTGCACAGGAATCATCGCATCTTCTAGAAGTGGGAATGTGGAAGTAAGGAAATATGCAGTCATAACAGGTGCCTTCACCAAGTTTTTGAAGTCTAAAGAATCACGGAAGGTGCAAAATCCATCTAGAACTGCAGAAACACTCCAGCTTCTGACACATGTTTTGCATATTCTTGATAGCCCTGTTCAAGGAAATAATATGGTGCATATACGAGGTGTCCTTGAAAAAGTTTCTAGTATTTACAGAGAAGGCAGCACGAAAAAAATGAAGGAAGTCTTATATACATTGGTTCCAAAGCCAATATCTTCGGAGTTATGGTCCGTTACCACCACTGTCAATGATCACAATGTCTCTGATCTACTCTTCACAACATGTGCTCCATGTGACTGCCATCCATTGCCAATGAAGCCTTCCACCCTACATCACATGGAAACACACATTCGTTGGAACTCCCCTGGCTGTTGCCGGTTTGCATCACAGACACTGAACATGCATTGGGCAGCAGTGGAACGAATACCCTCGGCTGCTATTTTTGGTCTCCTAGACCAAGGTTGCCATCTGACCATAAGATAGATCCTCAATTGTAATCATGCAGGCTGAGTGGAACTCGAACCAACCCTCGGGTCCAGGTAAAAATCCCTGACCAGGTCAGGAATCGAACCCCGAGCCTCCGGATGGAAGGCAGGTCTCGTGAGTATGAGTCAGGAGCAGACCTGATGTAAGAAAGAAAGAAAGAAAGAAAGAAAGAAAGAAAGAAAGAAAGAAAGAAAGAAAGAAAGAACTCTGAACTAAGGGGCCCCTCTGTGGATACCAAGAGTTTGAAATCAGTGGAGAGCGCTTCTGTGTTTATTGATCTTGAGGGCTGTGCCAGTTTCAGGATTGGATTAACCTTATGGGAGAGCCAGGATAACAAGTTCCCTCCCAACATGCCTCAGTGATTTTTGTGGTCTTTTCTTTGTTTTTCATTCTTCCTTTCCTACCTTAATCACTTCCAGTTCTCTCTTCTCTTCATGTCTTGCCAGCCTCACTGCATCAGGTAGTTAGTTTGCATGTGTGTGTGAATCTGGCAGCTTCATCATCCCCGAAGAATTTGGAACGTAAAGCTTAAAGAGAATAATATTTTGCCGGTAACTTTGGGGAGGAAAAACAAAGGCATTGAAACAAATTGCCTAGCATTTGCAGACGATTTTGCTATATTGTCAGAAAACCTAACAAGTGCAACAACTCAAATCAATCTCTTGGAAGAAATATCCAACAAGACAGGTCTGAGAATCTCTGTAGAAAAAACAAAATTTATTACAAACATCAGGAATGCTCCAAAATTTTTGGCAACAGATATTGGTCCAGTAGAAAGAGTAATGGAATTCAAATATCTGGGAGAAATAATTCAAGAAAATGGTTTAGACAAATCTGCAGTAGAAGAAAGGGTACACAAAATGGAAAGAGCATATGGTATCACAAAGAATTTTTATAACAAAAAGTGTCTATCTACAAATCTTAAAATAAAGCACTACACTACAGTGATGAAACCTGAATGCTTATATGCAAGTGAATGCCTGGTACTAAACTATAGATTAGATAAACTTGAGGTACTAGGAAGGAAAATCGTGAGAAAAATCGTAGGCTCTTTGAAAACAACAGAAGTATGGAAATTAAGATCTAATGATGAAATATACAGGAACATAGAAAACATAACAGAAACCATAAGAAAAAGGAGATTGCAATTTTTTGGACATATTTACAGAATGAACAAAAAGGATTTTCAAGTACCTTTGGTATAAAAAGGCAACAAGTAGCTGGATTCAAAAAGTAAGGAAAGATTTAGAAAGAAATAATACAAGAGAAGAAGAAACTATGGACAGAGAAATTTTTAGAAAGAGGGTACTAAGTATGGAAGGATTGCAAGGAAGATTGAACAAGAAGCCTGGTGCGAAGTGGTCTGAGGACAGGAGGAAACAGCATAGTGAAAGGATGAAAGAATATTGGAAGGAGCAGAAGAGAAAACAACACAGTATGAAGAACTGAACTGAAATTGGCATGTGGTCCTTAGCAGGCCTCATCGGAAAGAATAATAATAATAAATTACTAATGGTAATACCATTTTACAACACAATAGAGAGAGAAACATAACCCAAACTAAAAAAAAAAAAAAAAGGAAAGACAGTGGAGTATAAAGAGAAGAAAAATGTACAAATATATACATAGGTTGTAGTACAAGTAAGCACAGGATGATAATCACTTCTGCAAAGTGTGTAAGTGATTTCTGAATTTTGACAATGAACAGTTGAATATATCAATATCCACTCTGTTCAGCAATCTTGACATTCTTTCGACTGGTCCATGGAATGCATAGTTATATGCCAATTTGTGAACAGTCTATGATCAAACCTTGTGCGCCTGTCTGGTACGTGGAAGTTTACTTTTTTTAAGGATTTGTGGGCAATTCGCTAAGGTGTAGAGCAATTTAAAAATGAAAAGTGTATCCAGGTATTCATCATGTTGTGACAAACTCTGCAGATTTAA
This sequence comes from Anabrus simplex, assembly GCF_040414725.1. Classification (NCBI taxonomy): domain Eukaryota; kingdom Metazoa; phylum Arthropoda; class Insecta; order Orthoptera; family Tettigoniidae; genus Anabrus; species Anabrus simplex. The sequence goes on along the minus strand of NC_090272.1, from coordinate 57,931,859 downwards.
TGATTGATGTAGGGCTGTATAATCAATATTATCATCTGGGAACACTGCTCTAAATTAACGTAAACAAAGAAATTTAAGTTGTACCAAATCTAATCTATTGATAGAGGTCTGATGAGAAGAGTTCCTTATAGGCATACACTATTCAAGTATAGGATGTACCATAGATACATACAGCAAGCGATAGGTAGCTAAGTTGGAAAATTCACTGGAATATCTAGTAATGCAAGCCAGTCTTTGTGATGATTTCGTACAAATGTTTCCATTATATTCACTAAATGATGGATTATAACAGAATGAAACATCAAAGTCGTTAACTTGTGAAACAGGAGACAGAATGTTGTTATTACTAAGTTTGAACTGAAATGATATTTTCTTCTTGTTTGTATGACGATGATGCTTGTTGTTTAAAGGGGCCTAACATCTAGGTCATCGGCCCCTAATGGTACGAAGTGCGACGAAATGTATTGACCAAGGGACTGCTTCTATAGCACAATACTGAATCAATGATGCTTGTAGTCTAATGGGATCCAAAATCCAAGTCATCGGCCCCTCATAATGATACTTATTGCTAGCAAAGTATAATAATGATATTTGTCATGTTGCGGTACTAATCAAAAGTAGCGTAGACTCACGGTATTCCACACATTATGGTACTACTCACACGTGATGGAATTCGCACATGTAATGAAATTCGCACATGTAACACAGACCTATGGTGTTTCGCACATTATGATGCCATTTATAGGCTACGCAAACCTATGGTGTTCATCGCATAAGTGTACTAACGACAGGGACTCATACTATCGCGTGGTGTTTCTCATATAGTAGGTACTAACCATAGGCAAGCCAGAACCATGGTGTGGCTCATATAGTGGTTCTAATCACAGGTGCTGTAAAATCCAACAGTGCACTCTGTTGCTACTAATCACAAACCTATTTTGTACCTAACATAGTGGTACTACGCACAAGTAAAAATGACCCATGGTGTTCCCGTGTGGTGGTACTAATTACAAGTAGTATCATGGTTCTAATTCGATCATCCCTTGGTCGCCCCTTTTAGTCACCTCTTACAACAGGCAGGGGATACCGTGGGTACATTCTTCATCTGCATCCCCCACCCAAAGGGGTTCTTCTTGTTTTTAAAAGAAGATATTATTTTACATTTGTTATGAATAAGTTTCAATCTATTTTGCACACTTTTCCAGATGATGTCAATCTTCTTGAAGTTTTAAACAATCAAGTGGTCAATTAAATTACATAATAGTTTAGATAGACTATACTTTATAATCTTCAGCATTTTCCAATATTCAATCTCAATATAGTACGGTTGTGTGGAAAAATGATGTAGACTAAAGTTTACTTTAATTATATTGTCGCCGGGCTGTGCGGCTTAGACGGTTGAGGTGCTGGCCTTCTGACCCTAACTTGGCAGGTTCGATCCTGGCTCAGTCCAGTGGAATTGGAAGGTGCTCAAATACGTCAGCCTCATGTTGTTAGATTTACTTACACGGAAAAAAACTCCTGCAGGACTAAATTCCGGCACCTCAGCATCTCCCAAAACTGAAAAAATATAGTTACTGGGTAGTAAAGCCAATAACATTATTATTAATTATATTGTCTGGTTCCTCTCTGAATGGTTACCATTATGAGGTGTGATGAGGGATTGATGAGGAGGAAGCCTATCTATTTGAAGACGGTGGTATATGAAGATGTGGAGATTGTCCTGGTCCTTTTTGTGTTTCCATGTCGGTCCTCATCTCCTCTTTCTATTGTTCACTCTTCCCACACAGACCGTCCATTGTATTCATCCTATTATAGATGTCCCTTCTTATTCCTCTCTCTCTCTCTCTCTCTCTCCTTGTTATGATGTTTAGGGTATAGTTAATTCCTATAGCTTAAGGGTTGGGTGTTTGTAGTGACACTATTTCCAGCAACTCTTACTCAACACTTCCCTTAATTTCATTGACTTTCATTATACTTACAACAGCCTCATCAGAGGATCTGTCTGTCAGGCTGTAATAGCTTATTCAACTTCTATATAATTTGATAAGCTGTTTTACAGTAACATAAATTTTGAGAAAATAGCTGGTCAGATTTTAAGCACAGTCCAAAGGTCCTCAAAAAAATTTTTTTTTTTTTTCTTGTAGGATTGACAATATTCCTACATAATATTTTTACCTTCATTAGTTCTGAAATCTCCCACCAGGTTCCATGGTATGTGGCTTGGTATGGCAGCTGGCATAGTTCTAAGGCCTTTCTATACAACCCATATCACATGTCGTCTTCATCATCATTTCATCTTCATCATGATGCGCAGGTCGCCTACGGACGTTAATTCAAAAGATCTGCATCTGGTGAGCCAAACTTGTCCTCAGACACTCCCGGCACTAAAAGTCATATGCCATTTCATTTATTACTAGTGCTAAAGTAGAATAATTGGTAATTTCATGCAGTAGCATGTTAGGGGACATCCCTGTCAATGCGGTTAACATACAGAGACTCATCTGGGAGAAACTGAACTCAGACAATTTCAGCAGCAACAACTACATCATAAATACCAACTGGAGATTCAACCAGGTATCTTGCAGCCATGACACTTTCACGGCATTTGCTGCACGAGCTATTATTTAATATTAATTATGTTAAGCAAATCTAATATTACCTAGGTTGTAGTCTCCTCCTGTGGGTGAGTGGGGTAGAATACATCCACAGTATCCCCTGCCAGTTATGAGAGGTGATTGAAAGGGGGACCAGGGTCTCTAATCTTTGGAGCATGGTTTGGCGACTATGGTTCCCCTACCTGAGTCCAGCTTTGCTTCCATTTACTTGCATCAAGCTCCTACTTTCAGCTTTCCTATCCAACCTTCCTTGATCAACTCTTGTTCTTTTTTTACCCTGGAGATATTAAGTTAGCAAGGCCTAGGGAGACTTTCATTTTCATTCTATTCATGCCCTTCCCTTTTTTTTGCTGATACATTCATTCTTTGAAGTGTCGGACCTCTTCAATTTTTCCTTCTGGTAAGTGCTAATATAGGATGTTTGCTCAGTTGTCCTTCCTCTTGATGACATCAGTAGTAGCACAGTCCATTTCCTCCTCATAGAACTAATAATTCTGTAGAAAGAGTTTTCTTGCATATGGACCAGCCTCATCACTACAGAGGTGCAATACTTTTAAAAGTTTTTTTTTAATAGTGATTTTATATCGCACCAACACAGATAGGTCTTATGGCCTAGGAGTTGGAAGGAAGCGGCCGTGGCCTTAATTAAGGTACAGCCCCAGCATTTGCCTGGTGTGAAAATGGGAAACCACGGAAAACCATCTTCAGGGCTACTGACAGTGGAATTCGAATCCATTATCTTCCAGATGCAAACTCACAGCTGCGTGCCCCTAACCGCACGGTCAACTCACCCGGTACTTTTGAAAATATCTTAAGTATAACATCTCTCATTTTCAGAACTTTGATCATATATTGTGTACTCAGTTGAGCGTACAGTTTTCACTTAATTTTAGACTGTACAATAATAACAAACCCAGGTAATTCTTGTATTCCAATTCCCAACTCTCCACTAAGGAGAAATTTTGTTACAAATCTTACTTTTGTTTTTTTGCATGTTACTGGTACCTTATCACTGCATTGCAAATGTCTCACTTGACAGTGTACTCATTTGACTGAATTATTGTTTTTATACCATGAAGTGTGGTGTAAAGTATATTCTCTGGTATTACTATTTGAAGTTCTGTATAAGCATTAATAACAGATAGTGAACTAGACACATTGTTCTATTATTTTCCTTCTTTGACTGAGTACGTAATTGTAGAGAAAACAACGTTTTGGTAATTGTATCAGTTCCAATTGAGAGATAATGGAATTGCCATCCATTTTACGGAAAATGACATCCTTAGTGGCACAGTTCAATTTCTCTTCCTAGAACTAATAAGTCTGTAGAAAGAGTTTTCTTGCATATGAGCAAGTTCTGGACATCTCAAAATCCTTCCTCAAAGCTGACATGAATATAGACTCAGTAATGACTTAGTTTTAATTTTTCTGAATTTTAAAAATAATAATTTATTGTGTAAGGCCTCTGGAGAGGCCTGGTGCAGACCTATCAAGTTGAATGGGTGTCCTGCGTGTCTGTGACGATGGAGCTCTACCTAGGATGAAATGTAGTGTTGAAAATGGCACAAACATGTCTCCAAAGCCAGAGGAATTAATCAGTGAAGGTTAAAAATCCTTGACCTGGGTGGGAATCGAACCTGGGTCCCCTTGTACCAAAGGCCAGTTAGGCATGCAGATGAATATATTTTGTAATGTAATAGTATTGAAATTACCATCACTGTTTTGTATTATTTGTGCTGCAAGACTTAAAAATGATATTTATTTGAATGTAAGTGCATAATAATATAAATGTTACATTTCAGAGATAGTTAAACTTCACAAATTCAGGCTCACTCCGGTGGTACTTGAAGATGCTCAAATACATCAGCCTCATGTGTGTAGATTTACTGGCATGCAAAAGAACTGTGGGACTAAATTCCAGTACCTCAGCATCTCCAAAAACCATAAAAGAGTACTTAGTGGGACATAAAGCCAATAACATTATTATTTATTATTAACAAATTCAGGTTTTATGACCTAAAACTCAATGTACCAATTTTCCAGCTTCCATCATTTCTGAGTCTCCCATTGACATTAAAAGATACGATGTGCTTATGTATGTATAATCTGTTCTCACAATCAAATTTAATTTTTCTCAGGCCATCAATTTCACCGCAAGTGGGCTCCAATAACAGATCGCAACGATGTCACTGGGGCCATCCGAGGGTATATCAAATGTGATATATTTATTACCAGCAAGGAGGAGCCTGTTCAGATCCATGCCGAGGATAGTTCAGAGGATGATGAGGAGGAAGATATAGAGAAGTAAGTTTGAGATACTGTAGAAGTCATCATGAAAGACAATGCTTTCAAGTAGAGGTATAATCATCTAAATTTACTTTTAGGAGTGTCTGACTACCATTTGAGTTGTCCCAAGTGGATTGATTGATTGATTGATTGATTGATTGATTGATTGATTGATTGATTGATTGATTGATTGATTGATTGATTGATTGATTGATTGATTGATTGATTGATTGATTGATTGATTGATTGATTGATTGATTGATTGATTGATTGATTGATTGATTGATTGATTTACTGTATTTATTTGTCATATGGCACTTAGTGCTGGAGGTGTCCAAGGATATATTTGGCTCACCTGATGGAGGTCTTTCTATTTGACGCTCATGGGTAACCTGCACCTCTACATGAAGGTGATCAAGGAAGAAGTTGTCAGCACATAGCCTATTCCTGTTGAATAAACCAAGGAGTCTGCTCAAGACTTACCATCAACAAATAAGTCACCATCAATAGCATCATATGCCTTAGTTTCATATGTTCACTTAGGGGAGATTTGGAAATGAATCCAAGTTTTTGGCACACAATCTTTTGATTAGAAATTGTATACCAACACCTCTCCTACCTGGCCAACATTCCAATGGTGAAATTTTCGTCCATCAATGAGACTTGAACCAGCTAACCATTGTATCAGACCATATAGTGTAAATGTTAGTTCCCAAGAAATCTTTAATATCTCCGAAACTACTTGAGCTATATTTATGAGATTTTGAATAATTGTTACAATAACTTAATTGTATACATCAGTTGAATTTCGTGATGATTGAAAAATCTATGAGGAGTGGCGTAAGGTTAAATTTTAAAAAGGGGCTGCTTTGTATTTGTACCTTTTTCTTGTGATCTAGAAGACTCAGAACCTCGAGTATTGGAGTATATACTTGCAAATGTGTGATTAATAGCCTGTAGCAGTTTTATATTGATGGTCTTGATGGTTGATTTTTAAACAAAAATCTAATCGAGCAAACTTTTTTAGCATTTTGTAATGGCATTTTTTGTTATACTTCATAACTTATCTCAATAACTACTAATGGTTTCAAAGCAATTCTGCTACAGGCTATGTACTGGTACTTGCACAGTATGTGGTAGAAATTTCAGGATTGTACAGTTTTTAGTTCCCAAGAAAAAGGTACAGAACCGATCAACAATTGTGCTTTGAGAACAATGAGTTTGAAGTTTAAATACGAGCACAATCACAATATAAACATCAGGTTAACATAAACATTAGAAAGGTGGTAAAATGACAATTGTTAATGCGTGCTCAGGCTAGTCAATATGATGTACAGAAGAATCTCCCAAGATAACAAACTTTCCTGATTTCAGTTACACAATGTAGAACAAGAAATATTCCTGGAAAACAAAAAGAGGGCGTGTCATTACACGTAATTGACATATGCATGGTTACATTAAAATATCAATGATGACCTTAAATGTGGTTTCTATACCCATGTGTTATATATTGTTGTAATCAGGAACGAATGGAGAATTGTTTGAACCTAAAAACAAAAAATGCTATTTTTGGTCATTCCACACTATCTGGTTCCCTTAATGATTATGGCCACCAGGCAGGCTATCCCAAGTTCAGTATTACTGACAAACACTCTTATCTTTGGTATGGAAGTTTCTGACAGTGTTTGTACGGCCTTGTGAGTATGAGTCAGGTGCGGACCTGATGTAAGAAAGTAAGAACTCTGAACTAAAGGACCCCTCTGTGGATACCAAGAGTTTGAAATCAGTGGAGAGTGCTTCTGTGTTTATTGATCTTGAAGGCTGTGCCAGTTTCAGGATTGGATTAATCTTATGGGAGAGCCAGCATAACAAGTTCCCTCCCAACTTGCCTGAGCAATTTTTGTGGTCTTTTCTTTTTTTTCCTTCTTCCTTTCCTATCTTAACCACTTCCAGTTCTCTCTTCTCTTCATATCTTGCCAGCCTCACTGCATCAGGTAGTTAGTTTGCATGTGTGTATGAATTTGGTAGCTTCATCAACCCCAAATCACAAGTGTTCGGTTCATGGTGAGGTAAGCAACCAAATTCCAACATCCTTAGGTGTACTACAACTTACTTTGATGTAAGGGGCTCCACTAAAGGTGATTCAATTATTTATTTCTCTGGCTACGTGTTGGAATCAGTGCTAGTCTTTATATCTCAATAAGATATCAAAGCATTACAGTCCATTTAATTTTTTTATTGTGGAATATGAGAAATTGCTACATCGGTTCATGGTAGATTCAAGAGTCTCCTCTTATTGTGCCAATGGGTATTCAGTGCATGTAAATTTCAAGAGTTCTGTTGTTCAGGGAACTTGTATTCTATTTTGATGTCATGTATTTTGAGTCCATTTTTTGTTAATAAAATAATATTTGTTTTACATTTTACCTCATTTTCAAATTTGCTCATCGAATGAATTATTTTATTTTCACTTTTGTTTCCACTTACCCGTGTATCACAGGTGCAAACTATGTTGCATATGTGGATTTGGCCTTGTTTACGACCAGATACCCTTTCTGATACCAACCATATGTGGAGGTCCGTATGTACGTTTCTGTGGTGGTTGCTTGTGTGGTGTGTCATTTATAAAGATGACAGTAATGGGGCAAACACAAACACCTAATCCCCGAACTAGAGGAATTAACTATGCACAATTAAAATTCCAAAACTGGCTGGGAATCAAACCCTGTATGCTCTGAAATGAATGCCTTTTTACTGACCATTTAGCCAGGTGTTGTATACAAGAACAGGTATACAGGAACACAACTATATTTTATTGCTTCAGATAGTCTTAATAACATATATACATATATTCAAATAAAACTTTCCTCGAAGCAGTATGAAAATTATAAACAGTTAACGTTGCTTGTAGACTGCAGTTCAAAAGAATGTACACTTTATATCATATATACATGAATCTATCTTGATGCGAAAGTCCATTGAAAAGCTAGAGTTCTTGATAGTTGAAAACTATCTGCTCTATACCGTCACAAGTGTAATCAGTAGCGAAAGCTTGCACTAATAGAATATTAGTTGTTTCTGTCACTTGTCAGGAACTGACATTGAAATGCATAATTAGTAGAATACTAATTGATGTGTTTGAGCCTAGGTGGGACTGAGGGAATACTGTCATCGGGCTCGACGTGGCTGCGGGAAACGGGAGCAGAGGCAGTAACCCGAGGTGAAACCTCAAACACTCAGAATAAGTCCACCTATTCGAGACACCTTTTTAAGAAGCATAGCCTCCGTGTTCGACATTCGGCGTAATCTGGTGCTGGGCACTGGCAAGTCCTCGCCTGTGGCTGGAAGGCAGCGCCTTTATATAGCTGGCTGATGTAACAGGCAAGCGCAGTGCAGACATCTCGTAGAGTCGAGAACAATCCAGGCTGTTGCGTGCACGGAGCAGGCGGCGCAGAGCGAGGAGCATGAAGGACACACGACATCAGGCATACGATGCAATGAATTGCTTTAAAATTTTAGAAGTTATTGATCTGTATTATTTATGGTTTTCAATATAAATATTTAACAAAGCTACACAAACATACAATTTTTATTTTATTTTTTCAAAATGTCTTGTTAAATAGTGAAGGTCATTCACATATATAAAACAATTTGTTCAGAGGGGATAGTTGTTTCATTATTGTGTAATAAAGGTTATCCTTGCTGTTGCAACCAAATTTCTTTACCAACTGCCGCCACCTTCATCTTCTCTTACGAGCTGCAGTTCATTTCCATCATGAGGTTCTTGATGTATGGAAGTCTTTCTTCTCCTTCTATGATTTTCCAAATGAAACTATTGTGTCTCATTAGGTGGCCAAACAATTTCTCTGATGAGATTTCTCTTTTCATTTACTTCTCTCAGCACTATGAAGTTACTTTTTCTTTCAGTCCAGCTTGTATGGGTTAATTGACTCCAAAACCACATCTCCTCTCCTTCTAGCCTGTCCTTTTCTTTGTTTTCTCAGGTTCCATGGTTTGCTCCCTTACGATAGTATATTGAACACATGCAACCGAGCAAGTGACCTTGCTGTTAGGGTCGCGCAGCTATGAGCTTGCATTCGGGAGACAGTGGGTTTGAATCTCACTGTCAACAGCCCTAAAGATGGTTTTCGATCGTTTCCTATTTTCACAAAATGCTGAGACTGTACCTTAATTAAGGCCATGACTGTTTCCTTTCCACTCCTAGCCCTTTCCTATCCCATCATCGCCGTATGACCTATCTGTGTCGGTGCAACATAAAGCAAATTGTGTCAACACATGAAATTTAACAAACTCGTTCCTGGTATCAAGGTTATTGATTAACAATTTATTATTCTTATTTTGAAATGCATTCTTAGTCATTGTTATCCTCTTTTTAACATCCCTCATGCTTGGTTATCATTAGTGATAATACTTCCAAGGTAATAGAACTCTGAAATTTCATGTACCGTAGTTCTTTTTCCCAGGTCTTATCGCTGCTTTCTGTCTACAGTTTCTTTGCATACCATCAATGTGATTTCAGAGATAATTTGCCTACAATATTTTCCATAATTTGTAACATCTGCCCTAAATGTAGATCAGTGGTGACTGGTGATAGATATCCTTCTGTTTCTGTAACAATTACAATATCATCAATAAGTCAATCATCATCAATCTGCAGGTTAACCACGTGGCAGATTCCCTATGAATTGAAGAGTGAATATAAAACAAGGGTGAATGTGCCAGAATGATAATTTTTTCAGGAGAACAGAAATACTGCTGAAAGCCACAATACAATTCTAAGATCTTTAAATAAAAATGAAATGGTGTATGGCTTTTAGTGACGGGAGTGTCCGAAGACAAGTTTGCTCGCCAGGTGCAGGTCTTTTTTTATTTTTTATTGACACTCGTAGGTGACCTGCGCATCGTGACGATGATGATGATGAAATGATGATGAAGACGACACATACACCCAGCCCCAGTGCCAGCAAAATTAGCCAATTATGGTTAAAATTCCTGACCCTGGCGGGAATCGAACCCGGGACCCCAGTGACCAAAGGCCAGCACGCTAACCATTTAGCCATGGAGCTGGACAGATCTTTAAATCAAACGAACATATAACTTACAACATTCTATAATTGACAGACTACCTGAAATTTAACATTAATAAGAAAATAAAATGCCTTTGCTGGCAGGACGTAGTGTTTACAGTGCCCTATGTCTTCTGGTATGGGCTAGAGCAATATTGTTACTTTCATTGATCTGTTTCAGCTTTATCCTTGGCTTTGACAAGATGAAAGTGACTGAGGTATGAGTGATGCTAGTAATGCCATTCCTTATGCGGCCAGTCCCTGCTATGAATGGTGTGAAAATGTTGCTCATAGGGTCAGTTGGTGCATGCATTTCAGTGGGCTTGGCAGACTGATATGTAATAGCAACTTCTGGCTCAGTGAGGAAAGCAACGGGAAACTACCTCACTCCTCATTTCCCTAGTACGCCTCTTCAGTGATGCCTAGGCCATTTATGACAGCTGATGGCGGAGCTGTTGAGGATCCAACCAGTCTTCGGGCTGAGGACTAAACAACATACAAGAAAATAAAGACATATTTCTTTGAAAATGGGCCATGTTGCCTCGTAAAACCCGGCTAGTAATGTTCATGGTGGTGAAATCAATGTATTCTTCTTCATGCTGAACACTTGTGAAGTTCTGAGTAGGAAATTCAGTGATGAAACTTCAATAGTAGCCTAGTAAAATAGCATAAGAAGTACGAAATTAAATTACTATATCCAGTATTTGAAATTGTAAGGAAAAAGTATCTTCTCAGATTAGGCATTTCATTTACTGAAAAGCCCAAGTATTTTTGTCTATTCACACAAACAGTTACAGCTGAATAGATCCATAATCTCAAAACGGTCATCAGCTATTGTATTCTAAGGCCCAAACAGTACGTGTCAGTCATTGTGGACTTCAAGAAAGTGTACGACTTGATAGACCGTGGGGTACCGCTAAACATCCTTTGAATTCGGGGTTAACCTGAAGCAGCTAGCATTCATTAAACCCACCCTGATAGATACAAAATCCAAGATAAAGTTCAAAGGATGTCTCTCAGATTTATTTGAGGTCAAAACAGGAGTCAGACAAGGTTATGGGCTCTCTCCGATGCTCTTCAGCTGCACTCTTGAGAAGATCATCTGGACCTGGGGAACGAGATTAATGGAAACCAACCAAAGCCCACTGAGAATAGGAACCAAATCCAAGGAGATCATGGTAGACTGTCTAGCTTTTGCTGATGACATCGCCGTTCTGTCAAATGGTGTAGAAACTGCTAGGATTCAGATAAAAATGTTAAAGGAAATTGCCGAACAAACTGGGCTACCTATATATTACTGGCCTGAAGATATCATTTGAAAAACAGAAGTAATGACCAACTTCAAAGATGCACCACTAAAACTCTGGACAAATTATAAGAACACATCAGCTGAGTTGAAAAATTTAAGTACCTGGGTAAGATCATCATTAAAAAATGGACTTAGGAAACAAATACACAAACCTGAAATAGTCTGTCGAACATCATGCACAATGTACAACAAATATGCCTTTCTCAGAACACTAAGACATATCACTATGAAATGGTTCTGTAGCCAATAATTACGTATACAGCCGAAACCCTATCATGAAATGCCAATAAAAGACCCCTTGAAGAACTGGAGAAAAAAGAGTGCAGAATCATTTCAGGAATCATGGGATCCAATTACAAAAATTGCATCCACCAAAAGAGATACAGCAAAGAATTTTGTAACAAAATAGAGAAAATTACGGACATAATTCATAAACAAGAAGCATGATTTTACAGTCACCTCATATTAATGGATAGGAACAGGTTGACAAAAAGAGATCTTTTATTCTTTTACTTAAAACCTAAAACCCTGATGCTTTTGATTAGCAACACCAAAGAAGAACTTCAGATTCTACAAATCGAACCCAAAGACACCTTTGACAGAGATCTCTTCCGAAAAAAAAAGTGAAGAATGGGCTAACCTGAGGTGAACAACCAAAAAGAAGACACAGTGTCCCTTGGACAGAGGAATGCAAGCAGGCCCATTCAGAAAGAATGAGGGAATTCTGGGCTCAGATCCTCAATGGCCTCATTAATAATATCAATAATAATAATAATAATAATAATAATAATAATAATAATAATAATAATAATAATAATAATAATAATAATAATAATAATCTCAGTATGGTTGCATACTAATTTTTATGAGTTATAGGTGATATTCAAAGTATGTGCAATAATTTTCATACCAAAGATTTAATTTTTGAAGAAATTTTACATTCTTCCTACATCAGACATGGGCAAAGGAAGGAAATCAAAACAAATGAATGTAATATTGTAGGCTACTTTTCCTTTGCAAAACTTCACACCACAGTAATCTTTTGGTGGTCTTAAAGAACTTTCTGTAGTCTTCTTTGAACCTAATTCCTTTGGCATTTTGCACCTTTCTAGCAAAATATTTGTTGTCTTTTTCAAATTTGGTACTTTGCACCTTTATACTTACTAGTATCCAGTTTATCAAGTTAGTAGACTAAGTGCTCTTCTACTCTTACTCTACAACCCTGTAATGGTATGTTCAAATTACAATAAGAGTCCATAATGGAATAAATTTAAGTTTAGAGTGGAATCATTTCTCTCTTACATTATAGAAATCCAAAGAAATCCAAAACTCCTCTTAAATTAATAATTTCCTTTAACAGAAACCTGATGGTGCCAGAAAGTATCATCTTTGGGAGACAGAAAGCTTTTTACATCTTCAGCATCTACCGTGCGGATGGATTGCCCAAAGCTGGATCTGTTTTGGGCACCAATATGAAAAGAGCTATGAGAAGTACTTGTTCTGATCTCCCCGATACTTACATTGAGATTTCATTTGCTGGTATGACTGTAAGTAATTGTCTTTTATTTTATTTTTATTTTATGCCAACTTTACATCCAACCTTTCCACTATTTAATGGCACTTTTCAGAATAGGAATAAAAAATTCACTGTGCTAACATTTTTATATTTCTAGTACAGTACTATACCGGTACCGGTATATACTTTACACAACACTACATCAAATCATACCTGAGCATAAAATATACCCACGGCACTACAGCCTTGATGGGCCCTGGCATACCAAGTGACTGTTGCTCAGCCTGAATACCTACAGATTACAGGGTGACAAGTGGTGAGCACGATGTGACATCATCAGAGGAGTTGTGGTGGGGAGTTACACACTGTCTGGCCAGCGTATTGTGCACACTGTGAAGATGTGGTGATACAAGAGTTTTGTTGCCATTTCTCTATCTGGTTTTGCGCTCTTGTTGTTTGTCAGTTTTATACATATTTTCTTTCTTTAATTGTAATCTCTCATCTGGCATGTACTTTATTACTGAAGAAAAATATGTAGGTAGTTTTAACCACCTAATCAATACACAACACTATAATCTGAAAAGATTATTTATAAAAAGTGAACATGTTTTGGCTCTTGGAGTCATCATCAGCACATAAACACTACAAACACTGAAATAAAGTTCTCTTCTTCATCTTCTTCTTCTTTTTTTGAGACCACATTGGATCACTTTAATCAACCTTTTGGTTTGTCGATTTCTTGTTAGGAACTGTCTGAGCCTTGTGGTCCTCCCCGTACTTCTTCATACGTGTTGATATTCTTGTCCTTTCTTGTGTAGAGAATATTCTAGTTGGGATTTTCTTCATTGTACTGAAATAAGATTATAAGGACATTAAAATACAGATGTGAGGAACAATTTTAACATTAATACAATTTAGAGGAAGATGTATGGAAGCTGTAATGATATTTAAGAAAAATAAAAACAAAATATAGGAGCTCATTGATGAAAAGTTCATAGAATCATAACAAGATGACCAAACGTATATTACAAAGTTCAAAAACATCAAAGCATGCTAAAAAGGAGGACTTCACACTTGAACATTGTATGATGTAATAATCTTGCCAAAAAGAAGGCAGTGGGTAGATGAAAATTTGTTGCATCAAACGTGGCATACTCTTGTCAAATAAATGTTGACTTCTTTATATGTTCCATCATATCATTTGCTTATATGTAAAATATTAAAAGGTTTAAAGACATTTCTTATAAAACAGAATGTATGTTGGGTATTCAGCCTGAAGGCTGGTTTGATCCTCTGCAGCTCCGCCAACAGCTGTCATAAATAGCTTAGGTGTCACTGAAGAGGCGTACTAGGGAAATGAGGAGTGAGGTAGTTTCCCGTTGCTTTCCTCACCGAGCCAGCCTCTGCTATTACATATCAGTCTGCCAAGCCCACTGAAATGCATGCACCAACCAACCCTATGAGCGATATCTTCATACCATTCATAACAGGGACTGGCTGTATAAGCAATGGTATTACTAGCATCACTCATACCTCAGTCACTTTCATATTGTCAAAGCCAAGGATGAGACTGAGACAGGTCAATGAAAGTAACAAATTTGATATAGCCCATACCAGAAGACATAGTGCACTGTAAACACTACATCTCGCCAGCAAAGGTATATAAAACAGAATATCGTTCTCAATACGATTTTATTGTGAAAATAAATATCACATGAGATACGTTCACTTCCTTGCATAAAACCACTTTATTGTTGCTATGTCTGTTCCTTAACAACACACAGTTATACACATGTACAATACATATTTACAGGGTATAGATGTACATAGCATGTGATAAAAGATAATTGAAACATATTAAACATAATAATTGAAGGTTTTACAAGAGTTAGGATATACAAGGTTTCCGGGTTAATGGTATAATAATATAAAATTGAATAACTTGAGAAATAATGGAGATATTTATTGGCGGTTTGTTTCTACAACTAGGGTAATTCAAAATGTCTTCTGTGTTCATTTGCAGTGGCGGTGGTACGATATGCGCATGCACGTAACTGCATTGTTCACGAGAAGCGCACCAGTAACCGTGTGGACTCCACAGCAGAAGGTGTTCTGTGTGCTTTCGCTTGCAGAGATAAAATCTGTTACACTAGTACAATGTAGATTTTGGCGTGAAGATGGACTGTTAGTAACTGATGATGTTTCCACTTATGTAACAATCATGAAATGGGACAGGTGACTTTGAGAATCTGGGACCTTGCTGTCGATGTTGGGCTGCCACGCCAAGCAAGCAGTTTCAGAGACTACTGTTGATTTAATCCGTGAGTCCATCAAGCGGAGCCATCATAAGTCAATTCGACAAGCAAGTAGGCAGTTACAGTTACCTCGTTCGACAGTACACGATGTCGTCCATAAAAGGCTGCACCTACGGGCGTACAAACTGCAGCTTCGTCAGGAAATCAAATCTCACGACAGGCCGCTACGGAAGGCATTCACGGAGTCAATTCTGGCAAAAATTGGTGGAAACGAGGCATTCCTTGATTTGGTCTGTTTCTCGGATGAGGCTACATTCCATATTTCTGGCATGGTAAACAAGCACAATTGCCGCATATGGGAATCTCAACGCCCCCATGTAGTGATAGAGTTGGAATGGGACTCTCCGAAAGTGAATGTGTGGTGTGGATTGTTGAAGGACAGGGTTATTGGCTCATTGTTCTTCGCAGAGCCTACAGTTAATGGAACACGTTGCCTAGACATGTTGGAGCAGTATGTTGTGCCACAACTTCCTCGTGACGTGATCTTTCAGCAAGATGGTGCACCATGTCATTATGCAGAAGTTGTGAGGGATTTCTTGAATCATGAGTTCCCAGATCGCTGGATTGAGAGAGGTAATCCATCAATTGCTTGGCCCCCCTTAGAAGCCCCAACATTATGCCACTTGATTTTTTTTCTGTGGGGGTTTGTCAAGAATCAAGTGTAGCAGACACTAGTTCCTGATCTACCAGATCTGTGTCATCGCATTCATGCAACTATCACAAGTACACTGACTGACAGAGCAAATGCAACACCAAGAAGGAGTGGTCAGAACTTTATGCCAATTGCAGGGTAGACTGACGTCACTGAGGTATGCTCATGATGTGAAATGCGCCGCTGTGCTGCGCACGTAGCGAACGATAAATGGGATGTACAATATTATAGGTTAGGATCCACCTTTCAATACTCCGTAATAAGATGGTAAAAAGTAGTTACAACCTGTTTAATGGGACCGGTTTCAACACATTTTAAGTGTCATCATCAGCCAATTTGCGAAGATCTTAAAACAACTAGCACATTGAATACAGGCAAAAAATTAACATTGTATCATAACGTAGCAATTCAGTAAATGTTCAAAACACAATAATCACAGTCAAGAGAGTAAACAGAACATCACTATCTTGCGCCGAAAACAAATATAGCTGAAGTTCATAAGCAGGTCAAATGTTCGCTTATGTAAAGTCGTTGCTAGGCAGGTCTTGTAGGCATTTGTTTCTCCGGCCGAAGAGCAAAAGGTGACGTGAATGAAGTCCTAGGAAAAACAGTGTAGGATTTAATTTCGTCAAATTTCAAAGTGGATATATAGGTTTTTTAAAATAATTTAAAACGTTAAAAAAGAATAAAGTCAAATAAAAAATTTATTTAAAAAATAGGAAGAAATAATGAAAGAAATACGAGGTTCAACTCGAAACAACTTGCCGTAGTAATTGATAAAGAAATGATAAATAGAGAAAGGGGGGAAAGTTAATTAGAGGGTGGTGGTGGTGGTTATTGTTATTAGAGGAAATACAATTGGGCAACAATCCTTAATATAATACTAATTCGAAGAGAAAAGAAAAAGAACCGACACTTCGAAAAATGAAGATATCGGTTAAAGGAAGACAAGGGCCACGAAGGGCGTGAAAATGAAAGACTCCCTAGCCCTCGCAAACCTAATAGCATCGGGGTCGGAAAAGAACAAGAATTGACCAAGGGAGGTCGGACAGGATAGATGAAAGTGAGGAGCCTGTCACAAGTAAGTGGAAGCAATGCCAGGACTCAGCTAAGGGCCCCGTGGTCGCCAACCCACGCTCTGAAGTTCAGAGCCCCTGGGGGATGGAGGATGGGAAGGAAAGAAAAAATGGAAGGGATCCGATACTTCGAAAAATGAAGATATCAGCCAAAGGAAGACAAGGGCCACGAAGGGCGTGAAAATGAAAGACTCCCTAGCCCTCGGAAAACTAATAGCGTCGGGGTCGGAAAGGAACAAGAGTTGACCAAGGGAGGTCAGACAGGATAGATGAAAGTGAGGAGCCTGGCACAAGTAAGTGGAAGCAATGCCAGGACTCAGCTAAAGGCCCCCGTGGTCGTCAACCTACGTTCCGAAGTTCAGAGCCCCTGGGGGATGGAGGGTGGGAAGGAAAGAAAAAATGGAAGGGATCCGATACTTCGAAAAATGAAGATATCAGCCAAAGGAAGACAAGGGCCAACAAAGGGCGTGAAAATGAAAGACTCCCTAGCCCTTCGGAAACCTAAAAGCGTCGGGGTCGGAAAGGAACAAGAGTTGACCAAGGGAGGTCGGACAGGATAGATGAAAGTGAGGAGCCTGGCACAAGTAAGTGGAAGCAATGCCAGGACTCAGCTAAGGACCCCCGTGGTCGCCAACTCACGTTCCGAAGTTCAGAACCTCTGGGGGATGGAGGGTGGGAAGGAAAGAAAAATGGAAGGGATCCGATACTTCGAAAAATGAAGATATCAGCCAAAAGAAGACAAGGGCCACGAAGGGCGTGAAAATGAAAGACTCCCTAGCCCTCGGAAACCTAAAAGCGTCGGGGTCGGAAAGGAACAAGAGTTGACCAAGGGAGGTCGGACAGGATAGATGAAAGTGAGGAGCCTGGCACAAGTAAGTGGAAGCAATGCCAGGACTCGGCTAAGGGCCCCGTGGTCGCCAACCCACGCTCCGAAGTTCAGAGCCCCTTGGGTGAGAAGGGGGAGAACTGAGGAGGATCAAGGGGGGTGTTGCGGAAGGGGGAAGTGGCATGAGAGGGTATTGTGTAAATTGTGAAAGATTGATTCCTTATTTGATGACTTCAGGTTATTTAAAAAGGAGATGAGAAAATCGAAAAGGGGATTGGGTTTCTCAGAAATATCATTCAGATTAAGATTTGGATTGAAAAACTGGTCAAGGTGTATAAAACAGTTTTCGGTGATGTCTAGGAGAGGGCCTTTATTTAGAGTGCTGAGAATTTCAATATCCTGGTTTATTGTAGTGAAAGCATGTTTTGTGTCATGTATGTGTTGTCCCACTGCCGAAAATCTGTTGTGCTTTATTGCATTAACGTGTTCAAAGTACCTAATTTTGAAGTTGCGACCAGTTTGACCTATGTAAGAAGAATTACAGTTGTGGCACTTAAAACGGTATACGCCTGATTTAGAAAAGACACTTGTTCTATTTAAGGAGTGGGAATTATGTAATAATTCAAGGTTTCTATTATTAGTTCGAAAAGAAATCATAGTATTATGTTTTTTGAAGACATTAGCTATACTATAGGTATTTGCATTGAATGTGAATGTGGTGTAAGCAGCTGGTTTGGGAATATCTTTTAAGAGTGTTGTGTTAGGGCGGTGTCTAAATTTGTTAATGATTTGTTCAATAAAATAAGAATTATAACCGTTAAATTTGGCAATAGAGCGGATGATGTTTAGTTCTTTATTTAAGTTATCCTTTGATAGCGGAATTTTGAAGGCGCGGTTAACCATACTGTTGTATGAAGCACGTTTATGTGACTGTGGGTGAAAAGAGTCTTGTTTTATGGTATTAGCTGTATGTGTGGGTTTTCTGTAAATCATATATGATAATGAGGAAGGTAATCTGTTTATTGTTATGTCTAGAAAATTAATAGATTTGTTTGATTCTGTTTCAAGAGTGAATTTAATATGTGGATCAATTTTATTGAGAACTCTTCTTTCTTATTTACTGAACATGAAAAAACAAAATTATTAAGCATGAATCCAGGCCTACCAACCGCTAAATCTCTCCCTAAAATTCATAAAACTGACGTCCCTATTCGACCAATTATTAATTACAGACCCAGCCCACTTTACAAATTAGCACAATTCATTCATAAATTTCTTAAGAATAATTACAAATTTTTATCGAATAAGTCTGTAAAAAACACCATAGAACTAGTTGAGAAATTAAATAACCTCAAAATCCAACCACACCACTCTCTACACTCTTTCGATATTGTCAATATGTATCCCAGTATTAATATCAGAAAATTATTTCCTATTATTGAAAATAACTTGTTGTATAGTTGTTAGTAACTACTAATTTTAAGAGGGTCATAAAATCATTAATTTCAAGTTTGCTTAAGCAACTATATGTATTTAAGTTATTTTCAATAATAGGAAATAATTTTCTGATATTAATACTGGGATACATATTGACAATATCGAAAGAGTGTAGAGAGTGGTGTGGTTGGATTTTGAGGTTATTTAATTTCTCAACTAGTTCTATGGTGTTTTTTACAGACTTATTCGATAAAAATTTGTAATTATTCTTAAGAAATTTATGAATGAATTGTGCTAATTTGTAAAGTGGGCTGGGTCTGTAATTAATAATTGGTCGAATAGGGACGTCAGTTTTATGAATTTTAGGGAGAGATTTAGCGGTTGGTAGGCCTGGATTCATGCTTAATAATTTTGTTTTTTCATGTTCAGTAAATAAGAAAGAAGAGTTCTCAATAAAATTGATCCACATATTAAATTCACTCTTGAAACAGAATCAAACAAATCTATTAATTTTCTAGACATAACAATAAACAGATTACCTTCCTCATTATCATATATGATTTACAGAAAACCCACACATACAGCTAATACCATAAAACAAGACTCTTTTCACCCACAGTCACATAAACGTGCTTCATACAACAGTATGGTTAACCGCGCCTTCAAAATTCCGCTATCAAAGGATAACTTAAATAAAGAACTAAACATCATCCGCTCTATTGCCAAATTTAACGGTTATAATTCTTATTTTATTGAACAAATCATTAACAAATTTAGACACCGCCCTAACACAACACTCTTAAAAGATATTCCCAAACCAGCTGCTTACACCACATTCATATTCAATGCAAATACCTATAGTATAGCTAATGTCTTCAAAAAACATAATACTATGATTTCTTTTCGAACTAATAATAGAAACCTTGAATTATTACATAATTCCCACTCCTTAAATAGAACAAGTGTCTTTTCTAAATCAGGCGTATACCGTTTTAAGTGCCACAACTGTAATTCTTCTTACATAGGTCAAACTGGTCGCAACTTCAAAATTAGGTACTTTGAACACGTTAATGCAATAAAGCACAACAGATTTTCGGCAGTGGGACAACACATACATGACACAAAACATGCTTTCACTACAATAAACCAGGATATTGAAATTCTCAGCACTCTAAATAAAGGCCCTCTCCTAGACATCACCGAAAACTGTTTTATACACCTTGACCAGTTTTTCAATCCAAATCTTAATCTGAATGATATTTCTGAGAAACCCAATCCCCTTTTCGATTTTCTCATCTCCTTTTTAAATAACCTGAAGTCATCAAATAAGGAATCAATCTTTCACAATTTACACAATACCCTCTCATGCCACTTCCCCCTTCCGCAACACCCCCCTTGATCCTCCTCAGTTCTCCCCCTTCTCACCCAAGAGGCTCTGAACTTCGGAGCGTGGGTTGGCGACCACGGGGCCCTTAGCCGAGTCCTGGCATTGCTTCCACTTACTTGTGCCAGGCTCCTCACTTTCATCTATCCTGTCCGACCTCCCTTGGTCAACTCTTGTTCCTTTCCGACCCCGACGCTTTTAGGTTTCCGAGGGCTAGGGAGTCTTTCATTTTCACGCCCTTCGTGGCCCTTGTCTTCTTTTGGCTGATATCTTCATTTTTCGAAGTATCGGATCCCTTCCATTTTTCTTTCCTTCCCACCCTCCATCCCCCAGAGGTTCTGAACTTCGGAACGTGAGTTGGCGACCACGGGGGTCCTTAGCTGAGTCCTGGCATTGCTTCCACTTACTTGTGCCAGGCTCCTCACTTTCATCTATCCTGTCCGACCTCCCTTGGTCAACTCTTGTTCCTTTCCGACCCCGACGCTTTTAGGTTTCCGAAGGGCTAGGGAGTCTTTCATTTTCACGCCCTTTGTTGGCCCTTGTCTTCCTTTGGCTGATATCTTCATTTTTCGAAGTATCGGATCCCTTCCATTTTTTCTTTCCTTCCCACCCTCCATCCCCCAGGGGCTCTGAACTTCGGAACGTAGGTTGACGACCACGGGGGCCTTTAGCTGAGTCCTGGCATTGCTTCCACTTACTTGTGCCAGGCTCCTCACTTTCATCTATCCTGTCTGACCTCCCTTGGTCAACTCTTGTTCCTTTCCGACCCCGACGCTATTAGTTTTCCGAGGGCTAGGGAGTCTTTCATTTTCACGCCCTTCGTGGCCCTTGTCTTCCTTTGGCTGATATCTTCATTTTTCGAAGTATCGGATCCCTTCCATTTTTTCTTTCCTTCCCATCCTCCATCCCCCAGGGGCTCTGAACTTCAGAGCGTGGGTTGGCGACCACGGGGCCCTTAGCTGAGTCCTGGCATTGCTTCCACTTACTTGTGACAGGCTCCTCACTTTCATCTATCCTGTCCGACCTCCCTTGGTCAATTCTTGTTCTTTTCCGACCCCGATGCTATTAGGTTTGCGAGGGCTAGGGAGTCTTTCATTTTCACGCTCTTCGTGGCCCTTGTCTTCCTTTAACCGATATCTTCATTTTTCGAAGTGTCGGTTCTTTTTCTTTTCTCTTCGAATTAGTATTATATTAAGGATTGTTGCCCAATTGTATTTCCTCTAATAACAATAACCACCACCACCACCCTCTAATTAACTTTCCCCCCTTTCTCTATTTATCATTTCTTTATCAATTACTACGGCAAGTTGTTTCGAGTTGAACCTCGTATTTCTTTCATTATTTCTTCCTATTTTTTAAATAAATTTTTTATTTGACTTTATTCTTTTTTAACGTTTTAAATTATTTTAAAAAACCTATATATCCACTTTGAAATTTGACGAAATTAAATCCTACACTGTTTTTCCTAGGACTTCATTCACGTCACCTTTTGCTCTTCGGCCGGAGAAACAAATGCCTACAAGACCTGCCTAGCAACGACTTTACATAAGCGAACATTTGACCTGCTTATGAACTTCAGCTATATTTGTTTTCGGCGCAAGATAGTGATGTTCTGTTTACTCTCTTGACTGTGATTATTGTGTTTTGAACATTTACTGAATTGCTACGTTATGATACAATGTTAATTTTTTGCCTGTATTCAATGTGCTAGTTGTTTTAAGATCTTCGCAAATTGGCTGATGATGACACTTAAAATGTGTTGAAACCGGTCCCATTAAACAGGTTGTAACTACTTTTTACCATCTTATTACGGAATATTGAAAGGTGGATCCTAACCTATAATATTGTACATCTTATTTCTCTATTCAATACGGAACAATAATGAAGTTTTTAACTTTAAACGATAAATGGGACACGGCGTTGGCGAATGGCCCACTTCGTACCGTGATTTCTCAGCCGACAGTCATTGCAGAACGTGTTGTCGTGTGCCACAGGACACCTGTATAGCTAAGAATGCCAGGCCGCCGTCAACGGAGGCATTTCCGGCAGACAGACGACTTTACGAGGGGTATGGTGATCGGGCTGAGAAGGGCAGGTTGGTCGCTTCGTCAAATCGCATCCGATACCCATAGGGATGTGTCCACGGTGCAGCGCCTGTGGCGAAGATGGTTGGCGCAGGGACATGTGGCAAGTGCAAGGGGTCCAGGCGCAGCCTGAGTGACGTCAGCACGCGAGGATGGGCACATCCGCCGCCAAGCGGTGGCAGCCCCGCACGCCACGTCAACCGCCATTCTTCAGCATGTGCAAGACACCCTGGCTGTTCCAGTTCCAATATCGACCAGAACAATTTCCTGTCGATTGGTTGAAGGAGGCCTGCACTCCCGGCGTCCGCTCAGAAGACTACCATTGACTCCACAGCATAGACGTGCACGCCTGGCATGGTGCCGGGCTAGAGCGACTTGGATGAGGGAATGGCGGAACGTCGTGTTCTCCGATGAGTCACGCTTCTGTTCTGTCAGTGATAGTCACTGCAGACGAGTGTGGCGTCGGCGTGGAGAAAGGTCAAATCCGGCAGTAACTGTGGAGCGCCCTACCGCTAGACAACGCGGCATCGTGGTTTGGGGCGCTATTGCGTATGATTCCACGTCACCTCTATTCAAGGCACGTTAAATGCCCACCGCTACGTGCAGCATGTGCTGCGGCCGGTGGCACTCCCGTACCTTCAGGGGCTGCCCAATGCTCTGTTTCAGCAGGATAATGCCCGCCCACACACTGCTCGCATCTCCCAACAGGCTCTACGAGGTGTACAGATGCTTCCGTGGCCAGCGTACTCTCTGGATCTCTCACCAATCGAACACGTGTGGGATCTCATTGGACGCCGTTTGCAAACTCTGCCCCAGCCTCGTACGGACGACCAACTGTGGCAAATGGTTGACAGAGAATGGAGAACCATCCCTCAGGACACCATCCGCACTCTTATTGACTCTGTACCTCGACGTGTTTCTGCGTGCATCGCCGCTCGCGGTGGTCCTACATCCTACTGAGTCGATGCCGTGCACATTGTGTAACCTGCATATCGGTTTGAAATAAACATCAATTATTCGTCCGTGCCGTCTCTGTTTTTTCCCCAACTTTCATCCCTTTCGAACCACTCCTTCTTGGTGTTGCATTTGCTCTGTCAGTCAGTGTATTACGCCTACAATGCTGCAGAACACTTGGAGAGAAGTGAAATACCAATTAGATGTCTGTCACACCACTAATGGTGTGCATATCGAGGTTTATTAGGTATGTGAACAGACATTTTGAGTTACCCTACTTGTAGAAACAAACCCTAAGTAAATATCTCCACTACTTCTCAAGTTATTAAATTTTATATTATTATACCTTTAACCCAGACACCTTGTATTTAGGATGGTGTGCATATGACAATTATACCCTCTAAAACCTTCAATACCGGGCGAGTTGGCCGTGCGCGTAGAGGCGCGCGGCTGTGAGCTTGCATCCGGGAGATAGTAGGTTCGAATCCCACTATCGGCAGCCCTGAAAATGGTTTTCCGTGGTTTCCCATTTTCACACCAGGCAAATGCTGGGGCTGTACCTTAATTAAGGCCACGGCCGCTTCCTTCCAACTCCTAGGCCTTTCCTATCCCATCGTCGCCATAAGACCTATCTGTGTCGGTGCGACGTAAAGCCGCTAGCAAAAAAAAAAAAAAAAACCTTCAATATCCATCCTGTACATTCCTTACTCTAGGGCTTACATTATATCTAATGTGTCCTTCTGTAACGGTTCATATTCCATTACAAACATTCCTCTGTATTTATTATTATTATTATTATTGTCCGGCTCCATGGCTAAATCGTTAGCGTGCTGGCCTTTTGCCACAGGGGTCCCGGGTTCGATTCCCGGCAGGGTCGGGAATTTTAACCTTAATTGGTTAATTTCGCTGGCGCGGGGCTGGGTGTATGTGTCGTCTTCATCATCATTTCATCCTCATCACGACGCACAGGTCGCCTACGGGAGTCAAATCAAAAGACCTGCATCTGGCGAGCCGAACTTGTCCTCGGACACTCCCAGCACTAAAAGCCATACGCCATTTCATTTTCATTATTATTATTATTATTATTATTATTATTATTATTATTATTATTATTATTCAGTTCTATCATCTGACTTTGCCATATTAATTAATTATCACCTGCTTCATTTTATTTCATGTGTTATGTATCATATGTATGTGTGTGTTAGCATTAAGAATATGTGGATTGCGAGATTTGTTCTCAATACAAGATATGTATTTATTTCGTGAAACAACGTTTAAGACGTTGCAGTATATGGTGTAATACTGTCACATTTACTATTGAGTCATCGTATTGTCACATACGTCATTGCCTTCATTTAGAAGCATGAGATGATTCAGGGAGTTTTTACGCTGCCTGAGGCGATTGCAACACAATGTATAATACTTTGGAGCTTGGTTTGAGTGATGTCATGGTCTGTTTTAACCATGACATGGGTGTAAACCATGTGACAATTAGTGTCTATAAAAGGATGTGTCTCCTATAGCGGTCAGTCAGTTGGATGCCGAGCCTTGTCATAGAGAGTTGTAGTGAGATGTTAGTGAGCAGTCATATGAATAGTTAGGCCTCAGTTGGCCAGTCAGTTAGATGGAGAAGAAGCAATTATACAGATACGGAGTCTTCAGTGAGCAGATGGATTAGATTTTCGAAGTGTGTTTCCATATATATGTTCGGTCGAGTTCTTGTGTCAGTTTGATGACAGGCAAAGATTGAGTCTTCGTAATGCAGAGTAACAGTTCAGTGAATTATGTGTAAAATTGCTTGTGCAGTGTGGTTATATTTTCAAGCCATGCTATCTCTTGTTTGTGAAACTAATAGGATACGTCACCAAATTAGGTTTGAGAAACCTACAGCTGATATCAATTCCAAGGAGTACTTCATAATAACACTTAAAGTGTCCAAGGTACTGTTAAGTGAACTAGTGAGGGATAAATTCCTTGTACAGATTTCAAATGTCCAGTCAAGAGTATTTCAAATTTAATGCCTAGAGCTTCATTCCATTTTTATTTCAGAGTTTTATATTGTAATATTATTATTGCAGCAAATCTCACATTTCAGTTCAAAATTTAAAGAATATGATTTGTTTAGTATCAAGTACAGTTAATTGTTTTATTTCATAGTAGATCAGGTAACCTCAAATTTTAGTTGTGAAACCAAACATCAATATCCTTTTCCCAGAACCTATATGTTATGCTGTCAAAGTAAGCTTATTACCCTACACCCTAGAGATATTCAAGATTATCATTCTATTACTGTTACATTTATCTGTAGCTGGTGCCCATCATCAATCAAAGTGTTTGTATTTCTGGTTACTGTATGTGGAAACCCACATAGTGTGATGATCGAGTATTTTATTTTATGCATATTAAATGTGATTAGAGTAGTTATGATCGCACTTTGTCTCTCTTGTCCTCACTGTTTAACTACACACAGACTCCCTTAGTCACATAGTCCTCTCGTTGGCACTTTTGCAGTCCACAGTTCACAGTTAGGTGGTTCAATCGGGGGCCACCACTTTCTCATGGGGGACCCGTTGGTTCCAGTCAACGGTGGTGACGATCCACAGGTCCTCGTATAGCAGTCGAAGCTCTGCTGGCTTTACTTTCATTTGCACCTTTGTGTTCTGTCAGGGACCACACATCTTCATAATTCATCGGTGTGATGCACAGGGCAGGCTCATATGTCTCGGGCTTGGCCCAGTTGAGTCTCCTTTCCCTCCGGAATGCTGAACTTAATGTTCTTACCGGCACATGGCTTCGTGCCAGGGTGATTGTCCTGGTCAGGTGGCATCCTTGAGTGTCGGTTGTCGGCTCAGACCCCATTGGTTCTCCGTCTCCTAGAGGGGTCCAACTGGCTACCATCACTGCTTACAGACTTAATTCATGTCTTCACAACCATCATACTTTCACGTAGGGCACCTGCTTCCTCTGCTGAGTCTTGAACTACGGACTCTACAACCATGAGCATCACTTCAGACTGTTTCCCGTCCAGTTCGTTATTGTCCTGCACGACGTCAGTGACCACCTGGGTTTCAAGAAGTGCACTTCGTTGTCCACGGACTGGGCCAACTGGGCCTCAGTTATTTCAGACTAGACCTCAATTATTCCATCAAGATTTTTGGACTGGGCTTCAATCAAGGAAATTAACTGTTCAAACATTGCATTTGTTCTCTGGTTGTTCTTCATTTTCGAGTTGAATACATCCTGTTACGGTCGCCAATTTATTGTTCCCAATATGATTGTATTCTAGTATAAATATATATCACATGAGATACGTTCACTTCCTTGCATGAAACCACTTTATTGTCACTATGTCTATTCCTTAACATCACACAGTTATACACATTTACCATACATATTTACAGGGTATAGTCTTACTTAGCATTTGATAAAAGATAATTAAAATTTCTACAGTCTGCTTCCAGTCTTTCGGCCGGGTCAGGAATGGAATGAATGAAGCCCCCTTCTAGTGGCAAGGATGGGAATTGTGCTGGCTGCCGAGGCATGTCATGCTCCTCTGGGGCAATGATTAATGAATGATTAATGAAATGAAAAGATAATGAAGAGTGTTTCTGGAATGAAAGATGACAGAGAAAACTGGAGTACCCCGAGAAAAACCTGTTCTACCTCTGCTTTGTCCAGCACAAATCTCACATGAAGTGACCGAGATTTCAACCACAGAACCCAGCGGTGAAAGGCCGGCACACTGCCGCCTGAGCCACGGAGGCTCTATAATTAAAATATATTAAACATAATAATTTAAGGTTTTACAAGAATTAGGTTATATTTAGGATGGCGTACATATGGCAGGAATAGTGGATCGATATTAAATGACTGGGTTGGAACTTAGTGGAAAGAATTTGGTGGGGGGGGGGTTAATTATTTGATAGGTATGGGATATAAAATGTATTATGGATTGGATATTTTTGGTTTGAAGTTGTATTGAAAAAACAATTCTTGAAAGGAGTTGATTTATTTGAGATTTCATTTATATTAAGGGTTGGATTTTGTTTTTTGGTCAATGTCAATAAATTTTTCGTAAATATTGAGTAATTTACCTTTATTACCGCAGTAAAGAATTTCCATATCTTGATCTATTGCAGAAAGGGAATGTCCATAATTGGTCATGTTTTTGCTCATAGCTGATTATTTGTTATGTGTAGAGTTGTTAAAATGTTCAAAATATGTTGAAAAGTTTTGCCTGTTTTGGCTATGTAACTGGCATTACAGTCTTTACAGGTAAGTTTTTAAATTCCAGAACATGAATTTTTGTGTGAAGTGTTGATAGTATGGGTGTTGAAAAATAATGACATTTAAATGAATTAGTGACTAGATAAATATTCTTCTTCTTAAAAGTGAAGGTTGCATAGTGTTAGCAAGTGTAGTTTTAAGCTTATATTTTATTTATTTATTTATTTATTTATTTATTTATTTATTACTAGCTATATTAACCAGCACTGCCCAGGCATGTTATTGATTGCTTACTTTTCAGTATTTTATTACCTGTTAATTTTGTGTGAAGTGAATTTTTGTAGATTTTGTTATTGTGATGCTGACTGATTAAGAAGTATTGTATAGTTTAAGAGTTGTTTTTATGTGTTTAATTTCAAGCCTTATAGATTATTTTGTTTCTTGTCAATTAAACTAATCTCTGTAAGTTTGGACATTGTCTTCATCACCACTTTTCGCCATGCCTACGCAGCTGAACACGGCATCCAAAGTGCCACAATACAACTCGGTGACCGTGGAATCTGTGGATTCGACACTAATATTGGTAGTTTTTTATTATTATTTTACGCCATTCCCTCCCCTAGATTTGCTAGAAGGTGTCTTACTCCACCAGTATCTTTTCAAGATAGTAATTTGTATTTTTACGAAGTTTGGTTGAGAGCTATTAAGGAAGATACTGTATGCACATACATCTACAATTTAATAATTTTCTCTTTCACACCTTTTACTTTAAGGATTTGTATTACCCTGGAGGCCCTGGGTGCGACTCCCGGCCAGGTCAGAGATTTTTCTTTTGACCTGAGGGCTGGTTCGAGGTCCACTCAGCCTACGTGATTAGAATAGAGGAGCTATCTGACGGTGAGATGGTGGCCCCAATCTCAAAAGCTCAGAATAATGGCCGAGAGGATGCGTCGTGCTGACCACAAGACCCCTTGTAATCTGCAGGCCTTTGGGTTGAGCAGCGGTCGCTGTTTCAAGTAGTTTTCTTAAGTTTGCTTATGATGATTGAATGTTTATGAACTCTTTCATAAATTTAGAAAAATTGTTATATGTTTTAGCTTGACATTATTTAGTTTTGCCTTAAAGTATTAGCTTCTGGCAGCTCAGATTGTCTGGCATATAGTTGATCCTTTCAAACTAATAATAAAAATAAGTTATAACATAATGTATTTACACGTCGCATTATAGATATGACGTACACAATTCCAACTGTCACTGGGACTGTCACCAATCAGCTGAGGGAGCCCAAAAACTGTGTTATCAACATTAATCTCGGTGAATTTGGACATTTTCTTTATCACACCTTCTGAATCACCATGCTGATAGGTGCTGAACTTGGGACTTAAATGATATCCGCAGTGTTACTATTCATCTCAGTGACCCTGGAAAGTATGGATACGACACTAATATCGGCTGTTATTATTTTACATGTTACCCCCTCCCCCAGAGGTGTCTTACCCCTACAGTATCTTTTCGAGTAGTAATTCATACCCATACCGAGTTTGGCTGAGAGCTCTTCTGGAACATACTCACATACATACGTCCATAATCTGGGACATTTTGGACATTTTCTTTATCACATCTTCTCACCCACCCCTCACCCTCTTGACGATGGCAAATGATCGTCAAGCTTAAAGGCATCCGGAGTGTCAGAATTCATGTAAGCGACCCCAAAAACTATGGATTCAACAGTAATATTCATCGTTTTTGATTATTTTTAGTATTATACCCTCTGCCAGGGGTGCTAGGGATGTCGTGAGCCACGTAATTTTAGTTGACAGCATGCTGAAATATAACACATACATCCATAATCTCGGTCATTCTGGACATTATTTTTCACCCCTTCTCAACCTTCATTCGGATGGGGCCTGAACTATGACTTAATCGGCATCCAAATTGTCACGATGTTAGGGGAGTCCTGCCCCCACAGTCATTTTTTCAGATGGTAAGCCATGCATGTACTATGTTTGTGTGAAAGCTATGCTGGAACATACATTTATCCATAATCTTGGTTATTTTGGATATTTTCTTTTTCACCCCTTCTCACCCCCGTGCTGATGCGGGTGAACTTGGACTTAAACGACTGGAGTGTCACTACTCATCTCAGCGACCCTGAAAACTATGGATTCTACTTTAATATTGGTCGTTTTCTATTACTTTTATACTTCATCCAGTTTCCACCCCCACTCAGAGGGGTGCACATACCGTAAAGTGGGGTAACTTCAGCCATACAGGGTAACTTCGGCCACTGACGAATAGCAATACCTATTTTCTCCTGCCTCCTAAACTGAAAAAGATAAACCACTTGCAACAACTGAAATGCACGTACAATAGAATGCTGTATCAAAACTCGGTAGTCCAACGAACATTGGCGGTATCATTTTTGAGTCAATCCATTTTGCTCGCAGCCCCGACTATTGTCTTGCCTGGTAACAGCAGAAAACAAACTGTTCTCTAGCCCCAGCATTCGATTCTCCATTCCAGTGGTTTATGGGGTCAAAATGTAAGTACGTCTGGTAACTAATCAACCTAATTTGATGCATTTTATTCAAATAGGTTCTTCAGGGAATAGTTTTGTGATGAAAGTTGTCCACTTCCGGGGTAACTTTGGCCATGCCAAGAACGTACAGGAAAACATGACGCGGCCGCGGGTTTTGTAATTACGAGCCTGTTTACTTCAAGAATGCTTTAGAAGAGATTAATAAAGCCACAATAACAATAAACGGGGAAGTTTATCCCGACAGGGAGGAGAAAGACTGTTCCAATTTTCAATGATAAATAGATGGAAATCAGTTGACATGGACGAGGCGCAATTAAGAACTTGATTGACGGCCCAGATATTTTCTAATTTAGAAGACAGTGTATTATGAGAACAGTCTACAAGATAGCTTCTTTTTTGATCTCCTTTTCCCTCCATACTATTGGGCTTCATGATTTTCGTACTTTTCACTGATTATCTTTTGTACCATTACGAATAATTACGCAATGCAACACATAATTTGTAATATCATACAATGCTTGTATGCTTAGGTTAAATGAAATAGTTTCTTCTTTGCGAAAAATGTGAATTTGATCACTATACTTCTGTTTCACCACAAATCATTTTAATTTGTTTGTGATTGTTGATACTGGGCTTTTTACAGGCTTTTAAAAAACCTTCACAGTGGCCGAAGTAACACTACATTGAAGAAAACTTTGTTTTAAGAGATATTTTTATGGCGGCCGAAGTTACCCCATGGGGTAACTCCGGCCACTCTTTTGATAATCATAATTCATTACTGAATAACAATTAGAATTATGTTCATTACAATGCGGTCATGAAAATTCAATATTCATTGATTTGGCCCTCAATGGGTGACTTAAACACACTCTACAGTGTAATAGCAGTAGTGTAATACCTGTAGCTTAGATCCTTTCCAACAGAACAAAGATGGCCTAGGCCACCATAGCTCAATTGGTAGAACAACCAACACAAAATCGGGAGGTTGTGGGTTCATATCCCACTGGCATCCGGTTGGCCATTTTTTTTGTACTTAACATCTCTTCAACACGTGCTAAATGTACATAACATGACCTAATAGGTTGAAAATCAGTTTTGAATATCAATTTAGTGTTTCACTGGCGTGTCAGTTTCATAAGACCTAGAAGGCACACGTATGTCTTCCAGTGTTTAATACGAGTATAACATTATGGTGTCCTATCATGGTGAGGCGGTAAATACCAAGATATCCGATTGTGTTGTCTGAGCATACTGGCTGGGCAGATGTTTTCAGGACGAAATGACTATTGTGGGTTGCATAAAACTTCATTGGAAGGGACGGCTGAACCATGCTGTATAAATACATTTAGAGTCTTATTCATTACTATATTATTTGCAAAGATAAATTCCAAAGATTTAAAAGAAAATACAATTGAGAGTAACTGCAGCCACAAAATAATTCCTTAAACATTGCTTTGGTTATAACATAAGTTAAGAAATACTACAGTAACTGCAGCTGCTACTACAACTACAAAATATTATTATTATTATTATTATTATTATTATTATTATTATTATTATTATTATTATTATTATTATTATTATTATTATTATTATTATTATTATTATTATTATTATTATTATTATTATTATTATTATTATTATTATTATTATTATTATTATTATTATTATTATTATTATTATTATTATTATTATTATTATTATTATTATTATTATTATTATTATTATTATTATTCCTAGCATTTTCCCACTGGTGCAGGGTCTGCTGTTTTAATCTTGGGTTGCCATTTTGTTTGATCGTGGGTATCATGTGGTCTTAAGTTCAGAGTCTTCATATCAGCATTTACCATGTCATGCCAGCACTACTTTGGATGTCTGTATGGTCACTGACCATTAATTTCAAAGGAGAAGGCTAAATTGGCAACTGTTTCAGGTGCAGCACGCAGGATGTGACCATACCATTGGAGGCGATTTTACCGTGCCTTCTCGGTGATGGATGCAATGCCAATTTGCTGGCAAATGGTGTTGTTTTCGACATGATACAGGCGTGTGATGCTCATTGACCAACACAGAATATGCATTTCCATGGTGTGTATTTGGTGCTTCATAGCTTTGCCAGCTGGTCGCATTCAACACTGTATAAAGTAACAGGATGTACTATCATGCATTATACTTTTGACTTCAGATGTAGTGGCATCCTTCTGCCACGGAGTACACTTGTGACTTCCCTCCACCTCATCCATGCTGTCTTTATCCTTCTTCACACTTCATCACCTATCCCATCAGTTTATAGGCAGGATCCTAGATACCTGAAGCTTAAGATCTTAGTTAAGCTCTTTCCATCAACTTGCATTGAGCTATTGCTTGGGATGGTTTCCAGGTATTCGGTCTTCTTTGTGTTCAGTCTAAGACCGTATTGTGAGAAACGGCTGTTCCAATCTTCAACTTGATGCCACATTCCACTTCTGTTGGTACCAGCAAGTTTGACATCATCTGCACATAGGAGAGCCCAAGAGACACACCTCTGCAGGTCCCATATGATTGTGTCCATGACAAGGACAAAGAGCAATGGGAACAGTGCGGAGCCTTGTTGTATTCTGACTTTCACTGGGAAGCCCCCTGAAATGCCTACAGCACAACGTATATGACTTGTGGTGTTCGTGTATAGCATCTTGATCCAATTGATAAGCATTTCTGGTACACCATGATCATGAAGTGCATACCACATCACATGATATGGAATACGGTCGAAAGCCTTTTCAAGAACAAGGAAGGCTATATGTAATGGCTGCTGTTTCTCTTGATGCTATTAAATGAACATTCTGGAAGTGAAGATGCCATTGGTTGTTCCAGCACCTTTGACAGAGCTGCACTGGTTGGTACTAATGCTGAGAATGTCATGCAGTCGTCACTCAAGGATTCTCTCAAAAATCTTTATCATATGCGACAGGAGGCAAATTGGATGGTAATTTGCATATTCTGCTGAATCACCTTTTTGCTTAAAGATAAGCACAGTGAAGCTTGTAGCCCAATCACTGGGAACAGAGCCAGAGTCAACTATGGCATTGAAACAGTTGGTTAGCCAGTTGATTGCAGGTTCTTTCAGCTCTTGCAGCTTTTAGAAGTCTGCTGGAAGATCACCTGGTCCTGGCACTTTTTGGTTCTTCATACTCCTGATGGCACTGGTGACTTCGTCTGACATGATGTGTATGATAGGACCTGCTGTTGGACTACTTTCTGGTATAGGAGGATGTGGGAACTCAGTGTTGGAAATCTCTTCAAAATGTTGTTGCCAAAATAATATTATTGTTCTAAAATTAATGTATTCATATAGCATTATTAAATAATCAGAATATAATGTAAGTGAAAGTTAAGTTGTAGTGGTGCTGTAAAGGTGTTGAATTGCATCAGGATGAAGTGAATCCCATTTAGCTCTGTCGGAAAAATGTCGGAATTTAGATGGCAACTACTCACGTTCAAATCCTGGTTACTCCTTTTCTTTTTATTTCATTATATGATAGTACAATGTAATAATATAATAAGAAGAAAATCTAACACTAATAATATGCAGCTGTATTGTTCCAAACCATTTATATGATTTATTTCTCTAAAGAATGATAATGCAATAAAAATTATAACTTCAACAAGGCTTGAACTTGCAGATATTGAATGAATTCTTAAACACCATAGTTCAGCATAGTTCACAGTGCTTCTACTATGCATCTACAAGCCCATTCATCATTTAACAGCTCCAGGATCTGAAGTGGAACTTAGAATTTATTCATTGTCTAAGTGCAGCCACTTATTATGCTTTTAAAATATGATAAAAATTAATAACATTCAACATTCATTCTTATCTTTGTGCAGGGTAAAACAGATACTAAGAAAAGATCGAGGTCTCCAGAATGGGATCAGCAACTGATATTCAGTGACATGTTTCCACCACTGAGTCAGAGGATCAAAATTGTACTACGGGATAAATACGATGTCATTGCAACACATTTTATT
Organism: Anabrus simplex; assembly: GCF_040414725.1. Classification (NCBI taxonomy): domain Eukaryota; kingdom Metazoa; phylum Arthropoda; class Insecta; order Orthoptera; family Tettigoniidae; genus Anabrus; species Anabrus simplex. The sequence continues at coordinate 57,897,538 of NC_090272.1, read as the reverse complement.
GAATTCAAAGCAATATCTTATGAAGCTGATAAAGGTAGGAAGTGAATTGCTCATACTGCATAAGATTATGCATCTTTAACAAAAAGTCTCTTAGCAGTAGTTCATGAGCCATGTTGGTTGCAATTAGAATCTCCTTCCACTTATACCCACTCCTTGGTGAGGTCACGGGTGCAGACTCTGTCGCACTTGTGAACTTAGCACTGATGCCAACCCTATGTGGAGGGATGTATTCACTATTATACAGTATGTTTTTGTGATGGTTGGTAGGATTGCATTGGCATTAAATTGTACACCGACTCCTCAAGTCTGGGAATTAACCAGATGTGATTGAAATTCCTAACCCGGCAGGAAATTGAACCCAGGGCCTTCTAAACCGAAGGTCATTGCACTGGTCATTTAATTAAGGAACTGGATGGCAAAGATATGTTAGGAGACTGGCATAAGTATGTAGAAACAATGCTAGATTCACCTTGTAGCTCCTGTAGTCAATGCCTCATGTTCCTAAGTTGAAATACCCTTTGAGAGTCACCCCTTTTAGTTGCTTTTTATAATAGGTTAAGGAGAAAGGGATTTAAAAAGAAAGGAATTCTCTGAAGAGTGAGTAAGGAGGTTAAGTATACAGAGAAACAAGTCAAGCTAATACAAAGTACAACTAGAGATCTGCATGGATGCGGATATCTGCAAAGTCAGTGTCTTAGCGGATGCAAACTGTATGGCAGTGCAGATAATTTATCTGATAATTTCTAAATAATTACGTTTATTGATTTTCACTCAGGTGTACTCTAGAAATCTCAACAAATGAATCTTTCATACATTTCATGCAGTTATTTTTGCTCGTGGTGAGGCGACCCCAGATATTGGTATGCTGAAATGGTAATATACAGTATAAAGAGCCTCGAGTCCATAAATCTGTAAATCTGACCTAAGCCTAACTGGCTCCTTCCTGCAATTAGTGAAAAGAAGGAAAAAATTGCCGAAAGAGAACCCCTCAATATGTTGGTAGATGTTGCAAGAGGAAATCCCTCATAAATGTGTCACTGTTGAAGGCTGTTGCTAGATATCAGCCCTATTGTATTATGTTAACAGATTTATCCGTTTCAATACATTTGGTATAATATAGTCAGATTGTTGCAATACACGCAGATAACCATTCGCAGATGCGGATGAAGGAAGTGCAGATACAGATGCGGGTGTGGATGAAGGAAGTGCATATGTGGATAATATTTTGTATATCCGCGCAGGACTTTAACTAGAAGGGGTGATGGCTATCACCCTGTGCTATTGAACATTCTCCAGTACTGATCCATGCAAAGAAGAGCACAATATGAAAAATATAAATAGAACCACCCAGGGCACAACAAATCCCAGGCATCAGGTCGCCATGGCGCCTAAAGTTCTTCCTTTGGCTCCTTATTTTTGGAACTGAGTATGATCTCCTCCTTTATATGTTTAATTCCCAGTTTGGTGCCCCTGAACTACTGCAAAACGCATGTAATAATACACAACCCCTTGACACTCGGGGCAATTTCTGCTTTGATAATGTTATTACTAGAGTCCGGAAGTTAGGCAAAATGCCTTTTTTTATATGGGTGGCTATATCGAAGTGTCACATAAAGACAAACATGTTTCTGTACGTTTGGGAATGGTAGAACGAGTTATTATTTTGCATTTTTTGCGTATTTTACCTTCCGTAGCCTATTTAATAGTTTAATGCCTTTTTTAAGTTGTTGGGGATAGTTTGTGCAGTTATTTATGTATTAAAATTAATCAATGGAAAGAAAAAGTGTAATTCCAATGTACTGTATTAATAATAAAAAGAAACATTCAATAGATAAAAAATAACATTTATATAAACAATATTTTCATATAACACAAATCTCTACTGAAAACTACTCAAGCCAAATGGTCGAGAGCATTGCCAGGTCCTGTCCTTGCTATGCAAAATTAAGTGCTGGTGGTGATTATTGTTTTAAGAGGAAGCACAACTTGGAAGAGGTCCGATGCTTCAAAAAATGAAAGTATCGGCAAAAGAAATGGAAGGACCATGAAGAGGGTTAAAATGAAAGACTCCCCGGGCCTCGCAAATATAATACCGTCAGGGTTGGAAAAGAACAAGGGTTGACCAATAGAGGTCAGACACGAAAGGTAAAAGCGAGGAACCTGACATAAGTAAGTGTAAGCAACGCCAGACTCAGCTATGGGAACTGTGGTCGCCAACCCACACTCCCAAGTTGAGAAGCCCTGATCCCCCTTTCATTCACTCTCTCTTATGCCAGACACGGCATACCGTTGATGTTATTTTATCATCCCCACCCACAAGGGGATGTACGATTAAGTACTAAAATGTGATGGAGATGTGTGTTATGTAGCTTACGTTAAAGCATCTTTATTGTTTTAGAGTTCATTTTTGTCATAATAATGTCTATTTTAATTATTTTACTGTCTATTTCCAAAATATTATTTGCCTGCCTATTTTAGCAAAAATAAATGCCTGAAAACTTCCGGGCTCTAGTTGTTACCATTTTAAATAATCAATGCTGCATTATATAAGCAACAGAAGAAAAATTAATATTAAGTACAAACATTTGGGTGTTGAGAAAACCTCTCGTAAAGAAAGTATTACCAGCATAAAAATAACGAAAATATTCTTCTCATGTAAATGAGATGAATAATATCCTGCAATACTCCTTTATTATCAAAATAGAATCTTGTTTGCTATTAAATTGATTATTGCAACAGAGCTGTTATTCTAAAGTGAAATACAACATACACCCACTTAAGAGCATACAAAGTTCCTAGGCATGTGCATGTACAACACAAAAGGCAAATTAAGGATGTCTTGTAAAGTATGGGTTGTTCCTTGTATTATAAAGTTTGCTTTTAGGTACGTACATAATCTTTTGAGCTGCTGTTTCAAGAGTTATCATGATCAGTTGGATCGTCAAACTTTGTAGAGAGGCAGCAGCCTAAGAAGAAGAAGATAATTTTTAAATTTTAAGTTATTAATCCTTTAATATGACAGACTAATACATACAAAGGAATTTTACAAATTGGTGTTGTTGACGACAATATTCACTTTGCTATGTACATTTTACAATTTACAAGTTTCTTAGAACAGTATCAAAATGTAAGTATGCAACAGTTGGCTAATTTCATAAATTTGTATACATAGTGGCATGTCTTATTTATTTCAGTGTTCTGCTGTATAACTATAAAATCACAATACCTATTGCTATTACTAGCATGCTTCATTTTTCATAAGGCTAGATGCCAGTATATTAACGATGCGAGTACTAAAAAAATTACCTGGCTCCCAGATTTAAAAACATTTGTCATGGCCTGGAACCACCTATGTTTGTGCTTCTTTGCATAGAGATTTACAATGTCTCACGCATTACTAAGTCTCTCTCTCTAATTACTGTATGTTTTATATTTTAACAGGTTATCTACCAACATTTGGTCCCACTTTCATTCATCTTTATGGAACAAGTAAAGATCATAACGCCTTTAAGTTACCTATTACAGAGGCACCATACTATCACGGTCGTGTACTTTTGGGCATAGATACTCAGTTACATGAAGACTCACCTGAAGTGGTTGCCAATCCACGGAAAAGGACTGTATTGCTGCATTCTATTCCATCTATGGATGAGGTAATAACTAGTTCTAGTGAGTTACAGATTACAACAATCATTGTTGTTTGGGTGGTCAGCCCACAGACTCTTCATGCCTTTCCATCCTGCACCAAACTTTTCATTTCTAGATAGAGTTGAACCTCGATATCTCGAATCGCCTAGGGAGAAAATTTTTATTTTGAGTATTGAAATTTTGAGATATGGAGAATTCCCCTTTTTGAGCATGTATAGCACATAATCAAATCATGTGCCTATTGTTATTTAATTTAAATATATATAAAAACAAACTCAAAGTACTTTATCATTTTAATTACAGTAAAACACTTATTATAGCAACTCATCGAAAACAGAATACATACACTAGAGCATGGGTTCCAAACCTGGGGTAATTACCCCTGCAGGGGTAAAACAGGTATTCTGCAGGGGTAGTAATGCTGGTAATTTTTGGTAAGTAGATAATAGAATGACAGATCAGTGCCACGTTGCTTGCGCTCTCTCATGCTGAATGTAGGCCTACACTAATAAAAAGCGTGGCGATGTGTGTGTAGGTAGGTAGCCTCTCACTGTGTTCTATCACTGTTTTTTCTTTTCTTTTTGCTAGTGGCTTTACGTCGCACCAACACAGATAGGTCTTATGCCAATGATGGGATAGGAAAGGCCTAAGAGTTGGAAAGAAGTGGCTGTGGCCTTAATTAAGGTACAGCCCCAGCATTTGCCTGGTGCGAAAATGGGAAACCACAGAAAAACGTCTTCAGCGCTGCCGACAGTGGGAGTCGAACCCACTATCTCCTAGATGCAAGCTCACAACCGCACACCTCTAATCGCACGGCCAACTTGCCCGATCACTGTGTCTTATCACCGTGCCCGCTTTCTCTCATGTGGAGAGGAACGAGGGTGGACGGAGATGGACGAGAATGACTCAGTTTGGAATTTACTCGAGCACCACTTGCACATTTTGTTTGTTTTGCATTGTACTTAGCATCAAGCTGTACAAGTGTACATCGTGTTCAACATGATCCTACACCCCATTCTAAAAATAGCTATGTATTATTTGCAGGTAAGCACCAACAATAATATTTTTCACTTCTTTTGATTCATTTTGTTTCAGTATTGCTATTAATAAACTAATTATTTTGCATCATGACAGGTTATTTTCATGCAACATAGTGAACAATAGAATAAAAGTCATTAGCCAGTAGTAAGTAGTTCATGTATTTTTCTATTGTCCATTCATTTTGTAACAGTGTTTAACAATTGTTTTAGGTAACATGGCTTCTACATCCGGAAAAGTGCTTGTATAAAGAAGCATTTCTACAATGGGGTTTCATGAATCTTGTTGACAGGAATATAGAAAAGCCTCAGTGTGTTATATGTAATAAAGTTCTTAGTGCAGAGAACATGAAACCGAGCAAACTGAAAGAACATTTTGAGAAAGTTCACAAGGAGTCCTCAGGTAAAGACATTGATTTTTCTAAGAGAAAATAGTATTCAGAAGTCTTCACGATTAAATTCCACAGGAAACATACAAAAGGCAACTGAGTCATGTCTTTAAGCTTCCTATCAAATTGCTTATCGCAGTTTTATGAACAATAAACCGCAAACTATAAGTGAGGAGCTCGTCAAACCTTGTTTGTGCGACGTAGTGTCACTTGTTATTGGTGAGCAACACGTGGCTAAGATTAATCAAATATCTCTCTCCAATACATCAGTTCAAAGTCATATTTTAGAGTTGAGTAACGACATTTTGGTAATTGTTATTTCTGAAATTAAAGAAAGTCCTATATTTGCGCTGCCTTTGGACGAGTCAGCCGATGTAGCTTCATGTTTGTAATTACTGGCATTTACTCGCTACATTAAAGATGACCGTGTAAAACAGGAATACTCGTTCTGCAAGTCTTTGCCCACTACTACTCACGGCAAAGACTTATTCAAAATGCTAAAACAGTTTATTGAGGAAAAAGGACTGGACTGGTCAATGCTAGGATAGTTGGCATTTATACCTGATGGTATTCTGGATGTCAAGCACTTGTGAAAGAAGTTGGCCCTCAAGTTTTATCTTATCACTGCATCATTACACATTGGCTGTTAAGATGCTTCCTGCAAATTTACTAAGCGTGTTGAGAGACGTATTAAAAATTGTGAATCATATTTGTGGAAGCGCTATGAATTCCAGATTATTCAAAGTTTTGTACGATGAAGTTGGTGCTGAATTTAATGGTCTTTCATACCACACAGGGGTAAGTTTTAAACAATGTTTATGAGCTTCGTGAAGAAATAGGATTGTTTATCAAAAACCAGACAACACAAGGAGAAATAGAGTTGTACTCAAAAGTAAAAGATAAAACATTTGTTGAAATGCTGGCATGCCTTGCTGAATTTTTCAGTGAAATTAACATTCTGAATATCTCATTACAAGGAAATATGATGAATATCTTGGCAGCACAGAAAAAAGATGCAAGTTTTCTGCATAAATTGGAACTTTACCAATGCAGAGTTCAAGTTAGTGATATTTTGATATTTGCACAACTGTGTGAACAATTGGTAAATGATGAATCAGAAAAAATCACGTTTGAAAATTCCGTGATTCACCATTTCCCACTAATAGACTCACTGAAGAAATAGTTTTCGGATATGGACAATCGTCAGTCCAGTTCTTCGATATTAAGACCATTTTCTACCAATGATGAAATTTTTAAAGACAAACATGTCTCAGCCAAAGTAGAATTTCTCGGGCTATGTGAGGATAGCACTTTCAATGTGGAATTTCAAAATTATGACCTCGCTACATTTTGGCAAAAAGTAGGTGGTGAATATCCTATTATAGCTGACAGAGCTACCACTTACAGATGTGAGAGTGGTTTTTCAACTTTGCTAACAGTAAAAGCAAAGGCCAGAAATCATCTCAATGTCAAACATGACTCAAGATGCATGTTAAGTGAAACTAAACCTAACATAAAAACTCGTGAATGCATAACAGTTCCAACCTTCACATTAACTGTCATTAATAATTAAGGAAGTACCTGTACATTGAAATTGTAATTACATACATTTTTGTGCAATTTTATGAATTAAAAAAGGGCTATTTGTATGCATGTGTTGTTTTCTTCAATAACATTTAGAGGGGTGGAGTGGGTACAATCAGTTTCCCTCATAGGTCATAGGGGTAACAAGACTGAAAATGTTAGGAACCGCTGCACTAGAGGAACATGAACCCTCCATTAACACCTTCTTCTGTTTTCACTCTCAAGCTTGCTTTCTTTCACACAGTTTTCAACAGCTTTTATTGCTGTGAAAATACTATTATTTTCAATCGAAGAGCAGTAATGCCTGGTCTGCTGTTGGTATGGGAGAGGGCTCAAGCAGCTACAACTGCCTATGGTCAACACACCGGGGGGAGGATAGGTAAGCCACTATGTAAGCGTACCAAGGTCACCTGGAAGATGCACTGTACAATAAATGCTGTATTGCACAGTTAATGTTGAGCAAAATTTGAATTCCAGAATATTTTCTTCTTCTAGGTAGGATGCTTCCAGGAATCAAAAAATTTGCATAATGGAATTTCGAGTAATAGAAACATATAATAGAAATATAAGTGAAGAATAACACTAACAGGATATAGAAGTTGCTTCAAGATACTGAAAATTTGAGTAATGGAGGTTCGAGATATTGAGGTTCGATTGTAACTACCGCATCCTAAGTCTACTTTAATCTGTTTGTCATGTTTGTACTGTGAGTACTTCGTTCCTCCAGATCAAGTTCCTCACATTCGATAAATTGTAGGTATTTCCCTGCTGTATCCTTTTGCTAATCTCCATGTCCAGCTCTGCATCCTGCATCAGTTTGCTTCCCAAGTAGGTTCTTGTGGCATTTCACAATTTGAAGAGCCTGGCCCTCATTTTTTATAATCCCTTTGCCTTCTCTTTCTCCTCTAGCCAGCACTGTTATCTTGTTTTCCTCTACACTTATTTTAATTCCATAACTACCACTACTCAGTATGTCCAGCTGATGATGTGATTGCTGTCTATTTTCTCCCCACACCGCATCACCGTCACCGAACAACATCACCTCCAGCACCTTTCCCCATAATTTTCCTTTATCTCCTTCACAATTTCATCCATTTCACACTTCCCTGTCATAGTCCAATTTATTACATTCTGAAACAATTCTGTCCTTCTCACAGGGGTGTGGACACTGCTGCAACAGTGAAGTTGTACACTGCTTGTCTGCCTGTGGGTGGGGGTGGTAGAGTAACACCTAATGTATTCCCTGCCTGTCGTAAGAGGCGACTAATAGGGGCCCCAGGGGCTCTGAACATTGGAGCGTGGGTTCGCAACCATGGGGCCCCTTAGCTGAGTCCTAACATTGCTTCCACTTACTTGTGCCAGGCTCCTCACTTTCACTTTCACTTGTTATTTCTGACCCCGCCAGTGTTAGAGCACTCAAAGCCTAGGGAGTCTTTCGTTTTCATACCCTTCATGGCCCTTGTCTTTCTTTGACTGACACCACTTTTTGAAGTGTCGGATCCCTTCCATTTGTTCTCTCTGATTAGTGTTGTATAGAGGATGGTTGCCTAGTTGTACTTCCTCTTAAAACAATCCCCACCACCACCGCCATATACATTGCTTGCATGTATTTGATCATTCTGTTTCATGACCTTGCCTACCTTTTCTCTTGAAATGATACAGTATGCCTTTTCCAAATTCAAGAACGTCAACACCATTTTTTTTTTAATGTCTCACTGACACAGATAGATCTTATGGCAATGATGAGATAGGAAAGGCCTAGGAGTGGGAAGGGAGCGGCCATGGACTTAATTACAGTACAGCCCATTTGCCTGATGTGAAAATGGGAAAACACAGAAAACCATCTTCAGTGCTGCTGACAGTGGGGCTCGAACACACTATCTCCCAGATGTAAGCTCACAGCTGCGCGCCTCTAATTGCATGGCCAACTCATCCAGTAACACCATTTCTCTTCCATATTACCATTGCTTTTCCATAAGCTGTCTCGTACTGAAGATGGTGTCTAATGTCAATTTTGCATTTCTTGAGACATATTGCCCTTCTTATAATTGTCCTTCCACCTTTCTTTACATTCTCCTTTCTAGTGCCCTTTCAAATATTTTTCCTACGTGTGATATGAACGTGATTCCTCAATAATTATCACGTACCTTCTTATATATTGGTATTAATATAATAATCCCTTACTCCAACCATCTAGCACATGTTTTCCTTTCCAAATACATCTGAATAGCCTATACAATCAGTGTACACTAAGAGATCCTGCTGAGGCTGAAAATGTACCTTAATTAAAACCCACAGCTGCTTCCTTCCCACTTCTAACCATCTTCTATTCTATCATTGCCAAAAGACCTACCTATGTCGGTGCAACATAAAGCAAGCTGTAGAAAACAAAACAAAAAGAGAGAGAGACCATGCTCCCTTTATCACTTCCACACATAATTCATCCATTCCAATTGCTCTTCCTATTTTCATTCATATGACTTTAGTTTCCACCTCTTTTATTACGATATCATTCTCAGCTTTTGTCCCCTCACTCTGTTCTTCTATTTTCTCACCTAAATCACAACTCACATTCAGAAGTTTATTGAAATAATATTTCCATTTCCATCTTTCCCTTATCTCTTCTGATTGAGTTATTATCTCTCCATTTTTACTTCACCTGCTTTTTGTTGATTCTTCTTTTTTTACAAGGTCATATAACATTCTCTTCCAACTCTTAACTAAAACTCTTCCAGCTTTTCCTCTTTCCTTCACTTATTACTCTCTTGTACATTTTAATATCCTAATATTGTCTTCTGCTTTTTTTTTTTTTGTTTGTCTTTCTCCACTTCATACTTACCATGATTTCTTCTTATAACTCACTGCTTTCTTTAATCTCTCATTTCACCATAGGGTCTCCTGATGCCTTTCTCCAGAAGGAACACCTAGTTACCATGTTTTTTGACCTGGAAAAAACTTACAGCACTACCTGGCAATATGGGATTATATCCCCACTACACCAGTGGGGATTTTGGGGAAATTAGCCAACGTTAATTGAGAACTTCATGTCCCTCTGACTTTTTTGAGTAGGGAATGCATTTTCTCAATATTATGTTCAAGAAAATGGAGTACTATAGGGATCTGTACTGAGTGTCATACTGTTTGCAATCGTCCTCAACGGCCTGCAGTCATTCCATCACTGCTTGTAGATAATTTAGCTCCACATTACAGCATTCGAAGGATGCTGTTTGCTGAGAGACAGCTACAGCAAGTTGTTAACTGAATCAACAGATGGGCCCTCCAACATGGTTTTTGATTTTCAGTGGCAAAAATCTCAGTTGTACACTACTGTTGACATTGCCTTCTGCATCCTGAACCAGAGCTTTGCTTGCAAAACAGTGTCTAACTGGTGAAGGACACCTACAGATTTCTAGGTATCCATTTTGATAAGAGAATAACATGGCAGCCCTACATCCATCAGCTGAAGGTTGCATCAAGATCTATGCTGAACCTTTTAGAATGTGTTCACCATAGTAGAGTTAGGCTGGTACCGGGAGCTTACTGTACTAGCCCGATTCCCAGTCTACTTGCTGAAGCGGGTGTTCCATTTTTACGAATTAGAAGGCAGCAGTTACTCCTCACATACACTGTCAAAATTCATGAAATGGTGCTACATCCAAGTTATCAATGCATCCTTAGCACTCAATATCATCAAAGGTGTCAAAACTGGCCGAATGCCAAATGGCCGGTTGGGTTTTGAATTGATAGCTTGTGGCTTGTGTTGTGAGTCAGATGTGGCTATCAGTGATTGTCTTGAATGGAATTCTAGTGAGGTACCTGATTATTTCCACAACCAGATATATGGCTAGATCTACTCCGTGAATCCAAGGCGAACACAGATGCCTCTGTTCATCGGAGGTGTTTCCAGAACTTTGTTCACCAGAATATGGCAGCAAGACATATCTTGACAGATGGTTCTAAGATTGGAAAAGATGTGGGTTGTTCTTTTGTCACTGATAACATAAACAAGAAGATCTTGCTTCCTAGTGTCTGTAGCATGTATACTGTGGAGATTTTCACTGTCTTAGAAGTCTGCAGTTTGCACTCGGTGATGAAAGAGATCACTTTCTCATATGTATTGATTCATTAAGTTCTGTGCAGTCTATTGAAACCTGTTTTCCAGAACACCCACTGGTACAGCAGATTCATGACATTCTAGCAAGATTGTGTGATGCTGGCATCAGAATAACTTATGTGTGGCTTCTGAGCCACATTTGGATTGTGGGAAATGAACTTGTAGATGTACCAGCAAAAGATGATGATGATGATGATGATGATGATGATGATGATGATGATGATGATGATGATGATGATGATGATGATGATGATGATGCTTGTTGTTTAAAGGGGCCTAACATCTAAGATCATCAGCCCCACCTGCAAAAGGAAAGGTACTTTTACCTCCTAGACTTGTGAATATAGTGATATTTGTTCTCAGCTACGTTGAACCATCTTGGCGTCCTGGGAATCAGAGTGGCTAGTTATCCAAACTTCCAACCAGCTGAAAGCAATTATTAAGAAGACAACTACTGTGTGGTGGTCCTCTCTCAGGCCTTCACAGAGAGAGGCAGTATTTCGTGTCAGTGTGTTGAAAAAACTTAAAATATAAATAAGGTATTATACACAAAGAAAACAAAGTACATCTTACATCATACACATGTTTCGCATAAAGTCTTCCCAGAAATGGGCAACAGCAATTCCCTCTTCAGTATATCCTGAGGATAGGTCATGCAAAATGTATACACACTTACCTCCTAAAGAGGGAAGACCCCAGTGAATTCTTATGATGGTGACTTAATTGTGGCCCACATCCTCACAGAATGCGCGGATCTCTCTGGCCTGAGACAGAATCTTGGCCTGTAGGAGACACTCAAACTCATACAAGGCGATGACAGGTCTACTGCTGATCTCGCCATTCACTTTACGCGTGAGAGTGAATTAATCAAGGGTATGTAAATTTCAAGTGTTCCGTTACTCGGGGAACTTATGTTTACTTTTGATTTGTTTGTGACCTTTTTGGCTTAATACAATATCTTTTGTTTTATTTTGAAATTAATTTTGTAATTCTTTTAGAATAAATAATTTTATTTTATTTTAAATTTCCTTTCCACTTAATTTGTTTAGAGAGGATGATTGATTACCTATTTGCACTTCCTTTTGAAACAGAAGTCACCACCATCACCACTGCCACCGCCACCATGACTCGTATCAATGTTTGTACAATGCTCTTTCTGACCAGCTTATGAATGTGTTCTTCCATTTAAACAATTATAGCAGGAAATTGGTTGTATTGAGTATTACCCCCTGCGGGTGGGGGATGCACATGTAGAATACACCTGCAGTATCCCCTGCCTGTCGTAAGAGGCAACTACAAGGGGCGACCAAGGGATGATTGAATTAGAACCATGCAACTACTCTTGATTCGTACCATCATGCGGGGAACACCATGGGTTGCATGTACTTGCGAGTAGTATCATTAAATTGGTACAAAATAGGCTTGTGATTAGTTGCAGTAAAAAGCCTGGCCTGGTGGATTCCAGTACCCGTGCGTTGTACCCATGTGGGTAACACCGCGGGTCTGGGCGTAGCCTGTGAGTTGTACTGCTATATGAGTGGCACCGTGGGTCAGCGTTGCCTGTGATAAGTACCCACTATGTGAGGAACACCACGGGAATACCGGCGCCCGTGACTAGTACACCTAGGTGAGGAACCTTACCGGTTTGCGTTGGCTATGAGTGGCGCCATTTTGTGAGAAACACCATAGGTCTGCGTTCCCTGTACGAATTGCAATACTTGTGAGTAGTACCATCTTGTGTGGACCACCGTGAGTATTTGCTACTTTTGATTAGTACCCCAAGATGACAAATACCATGGTTCTACTTTACTCGCGACATGTACCATTCTGTGGGGCCTTAGACGTGAATTTAGCACCCCTTCAGACATCAAGCATCATTGTGCTTTATAAATGGTCCCTTGGTCAGTAATACTCTAATTAACTACCTTCTTTTTGAGTCTGATCCACTGTTTTTGTTTTTGTTTGTTTGTTTGTTTGTTTGTTTGTTTGTTTGTTTGTTTGTTTGTTTGTTTGTTTGTTTGTTTGTTTGTTTGTTTTAGGGTTCATGTCCATCCATTCATTCTTCATGACATTTTTAATTTTATTTTGGTCAGTGGATGAATTTGAATTTTTTGTTATTTCATTTCGTACCATTAGGGGCCGATGACCTCTATGTTAGGCCCCTTTAAACAACAAGCATCATCATCATCATCGTATTGAGTTTTGAAAAACTGAAATCTTCCTGACTAATATTTGTTTGTTTCCTAGGCTTCACATTTTAAATACGCAGAAGTGTTACTGTTTGGTGTCTTGTTTGATGTGTCCATGCTTCACCCCGTGCTGAATGAACGCAATCTTCATGTTGAAATAAGCCTAGGGAATGCTGGGAACATGTCATCAGGACTCACTCTTCACACCAACAAGGAACGCTTTAATGATGATCTCACAGGTGAGAAATTATATGGCTGTGATATCACTAGGCTAATATTTTGTGTGCAATTGAAGGTTTTCATTGTAAAACTTTGGTATTGAAAAAACTTGTTACAAAGATCCCTCTGATTTAAACTTGCAATATTTATTATCAATTATCACAACCAATACGAGGTGCTACCGAGAATTTCCAAGAATTTCAATATTTTGCATGAACAAGTAACAGTACTAAGTTGTGATATTAGGTTCCTCCTGGCGTATGTTTCAAATGTTTGTCTGCCAGCTGGCATCCTCATAAATCAACATTTTTCTGAGTTTTGGTGCTTTTATTTACACTGATTTCTTGTACTGTACTTCTGCAAATTTCAAAATGACTGATGTTAACCCTCATGGAATCACGCAATCATTTGCAACGTTAGTAGTCGTGCAGGGTGTTGACAACACCCCAACACTCATTTCATAATACTACCTACATCAAGATCAATCTTTCCAAAAAGAAAACGTAGTATGTATAATGTAGATTTATAAATGAGACTAGCATATGAAAATCTGAAAATGCACAATATATGTCTACAAAAGAACCAAATGTGAAAATAATGAAATAATTTCTCAGTTTCTGCATTTCAGTACAAAAAGAATCAATATACAATTTTTTTTTATTCCACCCACTTTTTCTCTTATTAGACTGAAGTAAAGACATGTAAGAATGCACTCAACATAACACAAGGTCAGAAACTTAGTCTGTATAAATTTGTATTACACCTGAACCTTAATAATATTTTTCACACACATATCTCATATGTTTCAGACACATCACGCTACAGCACGATCACAGTACGACTTAGTCTTTACATCTTAGCTTCTAGGGCATACTATGCATCGTGGTTACTTCAGAGCTCGTTTTCAGACTTTATTGTTTAATTGGGGTCATCACCACCATCTAGTTTTGCCGCTTTTCTCGAATGGTCTTCAGTAGGCTTTCAGTACAGACTCTTTTACGCACTGTAGGATTCACAAATTCCCACAAAAGTTCATGTAGAAAGATTCGGCGTACAAGTTTCTTCTCAGGGTTGTTTGAAGAAAATATGATTTGCACGTTAATTCCGGCAATGTCGAGAATTCTGAAGAATATCAGTAAGTTCCTTACAATATTGTCACTTTCTTTTGGACCTGGCTTATCGAAACCTTCCTCACAACTTTTATCTTCTTCTAAAAGTTTGTGTATTCCAGCCTCCAGTTTTTCATAGCTGCACATTTTCACAGAAAATAAGACTTTCTCCATTCAAGCGAGAAATGAGCACTGAGCCTGAAATGTTACGATAATGGTCGCGCGGGGATATGACGACACCCCATGTGTGAAGAAAGAGCATCAACACCTGTCACAGCAATTCTAATTATAACCATTCGCTGAATACTTTGAGATCAAGGTCACTTTGAGAGGTATAAGCAATTACAGCATGCTAGTAGTAGAGCAAAGAGAGTCCCACAGCAACGGAGGGTCTGCCTTTTTCTTCAGTGTCAGCACCCGAGGTCATTGACCCTGGGTGACGTCACAACCATGTGCTATTGTTTGTAAACAAAGCCACGTGCTTGGCCATGTGCTTTTTTGACAGCTGTCAAGATGACAGCTGCCATCTTTAAACAACAGATCATTGCTAACCTTAGTGTTGCTATCTTGATGGGGCTAAACCTCATTGCTGCGCAATTTAAAATCCATGTGCTTTTTTTTTTTTTTTTTTTTTTTTTTTTTTTGACAGCTGCCATCTTTAACCATGTGGGTGGCAGAATTTTAAACATTGCTAATCTCAGTGCTGGCATCTTGACAGACCCTAACTTCATTGCTGACACCTTATCCACATGGCGGCGGGCAATTTGAAATCCATGTGCTTTTTTGACAGCTGCCATTTTTAACCACGTGGGCATGGAGTTTAAACAGGCTAACCTGCTTTATTGAATTTGGGGGAGTAGGGGGACTTAAAGAGGTAGTCCTGGCTAAGAAGCCAGGCATGGCCACCTCTTTTCCAAGAGAATGGCAAAGAATTCGCACTGTGCACCGCCTTTTTATTGCATCGGTAAGCGGGTGGGAGGTGTGCAAATCGATGAGCAGTGGATAGGGGAGGTGTGTGCGCATGTGATGGTTGCACACTAGTAGAAGAAGTTTAGTACGATAGTCTATGCATGCATATCGTTAGGCGATGGATGAACTCCCTTACTTGTGTCCTCACAAGGTCAAATACTACGCGTGTACAGTATGCTGACCTGTTACATCCAGCAAGCAGCGAGTGATGTGCCAGCAGGCAGACATAGGTGTCATCCATTTCTTTCTATGACTCGATAGAAAGCATCTACATATTTAAAGAAAAAGTTAATACATGATCTTTCCTCCCCTTCTTCATATGTAAGTATCTTACTTCCTTTGGCCGAAATCTTCATTTTTCGAAGTGTCGGATCCCTTCCATTTTTCTTTCTGATTAGTATTATATAGAGGGTGGTTGCTTAGTTGTACTTCCTCTTAAAACAATAATCACCACCACCACCTCACATGCCCAACTTACTGTGAGGAAGGACACGACCACTATCCGCATCCCCCTACTTGCCTGTTACTTCTATCCCTTCCCTAAAATGAAACTCAGTTGAAGGGGTTACATTTTGACTCTTTTGAAGAGATCCAAGTAGAATCACAGGATGTGCTAAACACACTGAAGCCAAAAGACTTCCATGAGTGTGTGGCAAAATCATGTCATCCCTCCACCACAGGAACCTAGAGGGCAGCAGTTCCAAGCTAGTGGACCTTGCCACATTAGGCAACGCCTGTGAAAGCATGTAGAGTGCCAGACTTCTTTATGATTTCCATGCCATTAATGGTAAATATAGCAAGATGGCTGACACTTAGGATAAAGATGGTAAACAAATACATTGAGTGTCTTTCTATGTAATGTTATCTATGGACTGAATTGCAGGTAAAACAATGTAAAGTGCCTTGTAGAATAAATGCAGTTCTTACTGTTCTACTGTATCTAGCAAGTCAATAAGTGTAGTGACCACCACATTTGTGACCCTGACATAATCTGATACTGTGTGGTACAGTTTTCTACCATAAAATCAGTGCTTTTCACCCACTAGTGACCGCCTTCTAGGGTAGCAGGTAGAGACCCTCCTTGGAGGCAGCTCTATCCAGGGAGTGGCGCCCCTGCCTATGTGAGTCCCAGAGAATACTGACCCGGTGTATAGTATCTGGTAAGGGTCCCAGCTCAGGGTTACGAGTGAAGACCTCAACGACATCAACGGTGGAGAGGGTGACCTTCGGTACGGCGGAGATGTTGGAAGAGGCAGCCCTGTACTTGGGGATTAATACGGGTACAACACACAAAGGGCACGACGGTTCCACATGTTAGTGGCGGTACCCCGACAGCGTCTGATCCCCATGTTAGGGGCGGCTGAATCACAACTCACCAACACGTCTGGCAAGCGTGGTGTTTTATTGCCAAACACCTCCCATAAACTCCTATGACTTTGAATTTTCAAACAAAACTACCCCAGGTGAGTAGAGTGAAAGAATCAGAATCTCACACTGACAATATGTCAGTCTGCCTCAAGGATTCTGGGGGAGGCAAAAATTCAAAAAGAACAACTAAAAAAGTAAGAATAGCCACGTACAATATAAGAACTATGAGACTAGCCGAAGACCTGGAAAGACTAGAACAAGAACTGCGTGACATAAAATGCGATATTCTGGGTATTTGTGAGACTCGCCTTCAAGGAGTAAAAGCTGAGACCCTTCCATCAGGTCATGTCATCGTACGTAACAACAGGGATGCTTCTACACATAGGGTTGTTATTCTTGTCAATAAAAATATCAAAGAATTCATACACAAGATGATTTGTGTCTCTCTCAGAGTGATATATATCGTCCTCAAATTGAATAGTAAATTCTCCAGTAGCGTGCATTGTGGGTATGCAGGCTAAGCCGGGCTTACCCATTGGACTTGAGAAGCAAAGTAAGCAGTAATGCAACTGTAAGTGTAACAAATAATTTTATCTTGTCAGTTGGCAATACTATGTTTTTAACTAAGATCATTTGCTGCAGTATGGTTTTCTGCAGTACGAATTTCTGCATTAGCGAGGGTACGCGACACACCTACCACTTGGCTCGCCCAGTGTTGAGTTCAAAGTGATGCAGGCGTAGTAACTGCGCTAGTAAGTGAGCTTGGTAAGCCGACAACTCAACGCTGCCCGGCTTGATCGCATGGTGTAGCAGTGTGAAGCAACTTTGTGCTGGTTTATGATACGTTTATTTATTGTTATTTGGCTTGTTGCTGAAACAGCTCTTGCGAGTGATAACTGACAGCAGTGAAGAACGTTATAAAAGTACGAATACACAGTTCATTTTAGATTTGAAAATTATTTTTTTCTTAAATGTAACAGTGTGAGAAAAACTTGCCTACTATTTAGTAGGTACCAGCGTTGTTGTGGACCATGTGGCATGTTTGTAGGGGCGTACGTTCTAATGATTTTCATAATAATAACATGCAACGTGGACAGTGCTGTGTCGTGAGTGCATAATTGTGTATTTACGTAGAAGTACTAGTGAAATATGCGGTACGGTAATTTCTTATTAGTTTCAACTATTGTAATATTTGCGATGGCTGACTCTATTTGTGTGATTGAACAACTGCTGGACAAACCATTTTGTTTTAGGAGCTTATGTGAGAAACTAGAAATTGTTCAATCTGGAAAACCTTCTCCAAATATGCCCAACCTTAAAGGGACGAATAAAAACAAAAGTCAAGAGTGCGTTCGTCATTTCCAAACTTCACAGTACAGTAAAACAGAATGGATTGCTGGAAGTTCCAAATTTAATAAACTGTTTTGCTGGCCATGTTTACTCTTTGCAAGAGACCGAACTGTTTGGTCTGACACTGGTTATGCTAATCTGAGTAACTTGCACAATGCCATTCAAAAGCATGAGAAATCGCAGTCACACATTTCTGAACTATTACAGCTGAGAACGTTTGGAAAATCTAGAATTGATATTCAGCTTGATGCTCAATTGCGTGCAAGCACTGCACAATATAATGAGACCGTTCGGAAAAACAGAGAAGTGCTCAAGTGATTGATTGATGTTGTGTGTTTTTTAGCTACTCATGAATTACCATTCCGTGGACATTCTGAGGGAGAAGATTCTTTGAACAGGGGTGCTTATTTGGGTGCAGTGAACGTACTCGCCACTTACGATGTGACGTAAAGTACACACCTAGAAACATCGATCGTATTCCGCGGGACTTCAAACAGGATACAAAATGACTTAATAAGGGCAGTCAGTGATGTAGTTTTGGAAAAAGTGAAGTCAGAAATAAAACACGCTATTTTCGTTGCCCTTCTTCTTGACGAGACTGCAGACATTATGAATTTGTCTCAACTATCAACCACTCTGAGATACGTTGATTCTGAAAGTGGTAAAGTTCACAAAAGGTTCATTACTTTCACTGATGTCAGCGCAGATCGAACAGCCAGTGGTTTGTTTGTACATGTGAAAAACATTGTTACTGAGTTTGACTTAAACTACAGGTTGGTTGCACAAACATTCGATGGAGCAGCTATGATGGCCGGCCACACAAGTGGACTAAGAATCAAAGTACAAGAACTCTTTCCGAAGGCCATATTTATCCATAGCTTTAGTCACAAGCTTAATCTGATTTTGTCACAGTCAGTTTCCTGTATCAAGGAATGTAGAATATTTTTTCAGACCTTAACGGGATTAGGATCATTTTTTCACAAGTCCTCTAAACGATCTCATGAACTGAAAGAATTTACTGCAAAGAGGATGCCTAGAAATGCTCCAACACGGTGGAATTTTTCATCTCGTCCTGTTCACACAGTGAAAGAACATAGCACTTCATTCCTTGAATTCTTTCGGCATGTTTTAGATGAAAGCTCAAACTGGGAGAGTGAAACAGTTGTAGTGGCACAAGGTTTCATGAAATTTCTAACCAGCACTGAAACTTCCTTTTTGTTACTGATTTTTAGCAACATTTTCACCTTCACTGATATCCTTTTCAATATCCTTCAATCCAAGCATTTAGACGTCCTATATTGCTCCCAAAAAGTTCAGGAAATCAAAAGAGAGATACTAAACCTCAGGAAAAAGTGCGACATAATTAGGGCCGAGACTCTGGTCTATCATGGTGTCGAAGACTCTACCAACTAAGCGACAATGTTGGGAAGAAAATCCAATAATGTCAAGGAAATGCCTTTACCACTCTATTTTTGACAACATTATTGTACAATTAGACGAACGATCTGGGTCATTAAACCAATTACAGTTTACTTCCTTGTTGGATCCTCTGAAGTATGAAGTGTACAAAGCTACTTTTCCTCATTCTGCCTTTGAAAATCTTAAACTGTCCTATAAAGACTTGTTTGATTTTATCCGGTTGAAGAATGAACTTAACGTGCTGTATTCGTTTGATGAATTTTATGGTCAACACACTCATAAGTTAGTGTGTTCCCTGAAAGGCAAACAATTAGATACAGCCCTGCCTGAAGTGTACACATTGAGTGTACTTATAGTAACTGTTCCAAGCACAACAGCTTCAGTTGAAAGATCGTTTTCAGCCCTCAGGAGGATTAAAACTTATCAGAGGTCAACACAGAGTCAAGAGCGGCTATCAGGCTTGGCAGTTCTGTCCATAGAAAAGGAAGTTCTGCACCAACTGAAAAGCACAGACACATTATATGATAATGTCATCACAACATTCACAAAACAAGAGAGACGACTAGATTTCACCTTCAAGTAGACTCAAAGCAACCAAAAACCTTGTGAAGGGACTTATTTTCTTTTTTTGCTAGGGGCTTTACGTCGCACCGACACAGATAGGTCTTATGGCGACGATGGGATAGGAAAGACCTAGGAGTTGGAAGGAATCGGCCGTGGCCTTAATTAAGGTACAGCCCCAGCATTTGCCTGGTGTGAAAATGGGAAACCACGGAAAACCATCTTCAAGGCTGCCGATAGTGGGATTCGAACCTACTATCTCCCGGATGCAAGCTCACAGCCGCGCGCCTCTACGCGCACGGCCAACTCGCCCGGTATGAAGGGACTTAATGCATAGTTTTGTTAGTAGTAGATAATACAGTGGACAATAGAAGAACTTCTCACAAAAACGTAGCAAATAAGTTACTATCAATTTTTGATAGGCCTATGTGGACAATGTAATATGCATGATACTGTTGCATTAGTGTCAAAGATATTTCAAGGGTGAAAAGTTCAACAGGACAGAGAGTTTTCTGATACATACATAAGAGATTAAAGAGTTTTTAACTGAATAGTGAGGGGTGATACACTAAATAGACGTGATTTCTACTAATCTCTGCACTTTGATGTAGGAAACTGAATAAAATAACAATTTTTAGACTAAAACGCAACAATGATACGTTAATCTTCCTTTTTTAACGGATTATGCATTGTTATTGGGCATACATAAACTATTTCTATACATCTCAATAAGTTAATTGCAGCTTTAAAAATTATATCGTTTTTAAATCTATAGATGTGATGTCACTAGTTATTTTGTGTTTCCTGAAGAGCCAAGGATTTGACATGATACCGTACGCTCTGGTTAGAAGTCCTTCAATTTTCATGAGATTACACATAGGTAAGTCTATATGGTTACAACTTGGTTATATTCCTTTATATAATGATGCACTTTAAGTTATACTTCCTACGCCCGGTAATTAGTACGTCCTACCTTGGACAGCATACCCACTTTTCAAAACCACCGCACGCCACTGAAATTCTCCATACAAGTTATACACATCTATGCTCCAACCAGTACTTCTGATGAAGAGGAAGTGGAACAGGTGTATGAAGATATCACCAAAGCGAAAAATTCAGAAAAGACACAACTCTGTATCATCATTGGAGAGTTCAATGCAAAAGTGGGTCAAAAGGAAATCGGAGACCCAGAGAACATTGGTACAATTGGACTAGGTGATCAAAACAAAAGAGGAGAAAGATTGCTAGAATATCTCACAGCCAAAAATCTCTATTGCATAAATACTTTCTTTAAAAAGCCCATCCAACAAAAATGGACATGAAAGATCCCCGATGGACAAACCAAGAATGATATAGATTTTATCCTGACCAACAAGAAGAAATATTCTCAACAGATTTGATACAGGAAGCAACCATAGGCTAGTTCGAGCAACCTTCACATTTGACCTCAAACTTGAACGGTCCAAAATGACAAGGGGGTACACTTTTCCAAGAGTAGAGGACTTAGAAAAACATCTATCATCATTTCAACAAGCACTTACCAAGAAACTTAACCCCATAGAAGATTTGAAATACTTGGACGTGAATGAACTTAATGAGAAAATTACAGTCGGTATTCAAAATGCAGCAAAGCAGATCCCATTGAAGAAAACTAATAAGAGGAGCCAACTTCCACTTAATACCATACAGCTCATTAAGGACAGAAAGACAATGGACAGGGATACAGCAGAATACAAAAATCTTAACAAGACCATTCGCAAGGAAATAAGAAAAGATCTAAAGAAATTTAATAATAACATGATCATGCAGACAATTGAAGAAAATAAAAACATGGAGATTTTAAAGGACAACATGTCTACAGGAAGATAAAAAATTACAAAACTTAAGAACCAAAATGGAGAAATATTCACAGATAGGCAAAACATTACTGAAGTTATTAGAGATTTCTACTACAAGCTGTATACATCAACCATTAATAAACCACCCAGTGATGAACAACTAGCCCAGAATTATACACATGAAGTAACACCAGAAGTAACCACCGCTGAGATTGAAAATGCACTTAAACAACTAAGAAATGAAAAATCCTCTGGGGAGGATAAAATAACGAATGAAATGCTGAAATTAGGTGGAACGGCTCTGCTAGAAGCTGTGAGAATATTCATCAACAAGTGTATTAACTGTGGAAGAATACCAGAAAATTGGAAAAATGCTGAAGTGATACTTCTCTTCACGAAAGGTGATAAGGAAAATTTAACTATCATCCTGTGAGTTTGTTATCACACCTTTACAAGCTCCTGACTAAAATTGTAACCAACCGCCTCACAAGAGAACTGGATTTTTATCAACCTGCCAAGCAAGCGGGATTTCGTAAAGGTTTCTCAACTGTTGAACACATCCAAACTATTCGTTTTCTTCTTGAGGAAACCACTGAGTACAACATCAAGATTCATCTGGCCTTCATTGATTATAAAAAAGCTTTTGACTCAGTGGAGATTTGGGCAATCATGAAGGCACTTCAAAATGCCATTATAAACTCAAGGTATATAAAGCTCCTGGAAAACATTTATGATCAAGCAACAATGGTAGTCAGAGTGGACGACGACCTCATCGCCAATAAAATCCCAGTTGGCAAAGGAGTTTGACAAGGTGACACAATCTCTCCAAAGCTATTTACCCTTGCCTTGGAAGATGTATTCAAAACCATTCATTGGGATAATAAAGGAATAAAAGTGGACACGTTGACTAATACCAGTGTCCCTCATGGGAGTAGCAATTTTGTCTGTTTTAAGTGTGGGCGTCCGGGACATTTCATGAAGAACTGTGCTGGGACTTCAGTGTCCAGCTGACTAGGTAAGGGGGCTTCCGTTGTTCACGGTCCCCCAGTCTATGACAGCTCTCGTTGTGCTTCTGTTCAGCCTTTATTCGATACGTGTCCGCCCGAGTGTTTACGGATTTCTGCGGATCTGAAAGGTAGTACTCCCTTCATTAAGGTTGAAATGGGGAGCGACCCTGTATCGGCCTTACTGGACTTGTGGATATGGGATATGAAGTGAATAGGAAAGTAGCTGGTATTGAGGTTCCTATTATCCATGTCATAAAGAAACGCAGACTTCAGTGGTATGGGCACATAATGAGAATGAACAGGGAAAGACCTGCCAGAAAATATTTCGACCTTAACCTCGTAGGAAGAAGACAACAGGGAAGACCAAGAAAACGTTGGATAGAGACTCTAAGATCAGATGTGGAGGAGAGAGGATACAAATGGGAGGATATACTGGATCAGAAGATGTATAAAGACAGAAGGAGATGGTGAGTGCTTGTACACCACACCTGGGAAACTGGAGTTGGGAAATGATGATGATGATGATGATGATGGACTCGGGGAGTGTAGATTCCTTGGTCAGTGAGAAATGGTATATTGCACACAAAGCTATATGTAAATTTCCTGACTTGCTTCCTGCCTCTGTTTTGTGTGCATCGGCCAATTCTTCTAAGGTCCATATTATAGGTATTTTCACTAGCAAAATTAGAGTTTCTAACTTTTCTTGGAAGTTTTCCTTTTATGTAGCCAAGGCTTTGTCTTGTCCCGTAATCCTTGTGACAAATTTTTTTCTTACTCCGGATTGGTTCTGGACCTACAAAAAGAGGTTTGTTGGTTCAGATTTTCTCAATCAGTAAAGATCCCCCTATGTTCATTTAATTCTGTGTCTTTTCGTTCAGTTACGCCCCCTCAAGAGGAGATGGTGTGTGACCTTAGCCATCTCCATGAAGATCAGGTGCGGAGTGTGAGGGAGCTGTGCGGCACTTTTTCAGATGTATTTTCTGAGGAATTGGGTGTGACCAATCTTTCGGAGTATAAAATCGAACACACTGATTCTATTCCAGTAAGGATTCCCCCTTACCATTTGTCTCCGCCTAAGATGAAGGCGCTGAAGGAGATCATCGATAAGATGTTTGACCAGGGAATTATTCAACCTTCTACGTCTGCTTATTCCTCGCCCATATTTCTAGTCCCTAAACCTCAGGGTGGGTTCAGGCCTGTCCTGGATTATAGAGTTCTCAATAAAAAAATTGTGTTGCAGTCCATGCCGCTCCCTGATTTACTCTTTTTCTCCTGGTTTAGAAAGGCTTGATAGTTTACTATCTTGGATTTAAATCAAGCCTACTACCAGATTCACTTGGCTCCTGAGTCACGGCATGTGACGGCCATTGCCAACAACTGAAATTTATACAAATTTTTTTGCATCCCTTTTGGGGTCTCTACTGGCGCCGCCGTCCTTACTAGGCTTTTGGATAAGCTGTTTTCAGACATTAAATTTAACTACTTATGTAATTATTTGGACGACCTTGTCGTTTATTCCGAAGCTTTCGAGGAGCACCTGTTGCACCTTAAGGAAGTGTTGATGCGCCTCCGGAGGGCGGGTCTAACCATCAAGCTTTCTAAGGTCTCCTTTGCGAAGCCCCAGATGTCCTTTCTTGGGCATGTGGTTTCGCCTGACGGTGTCTCGGTGGACGTCTCTCACATCCAGGCCATTCGTGAATTTGCTTCCCCTAAGGATGTGAAATGCGTAGCACGGTTTGTGGGCATGATAAAAAAATTTTGGAAGTTCATTCTGGACTTCGCTAAGCGTGCCAGCCCGCTTAACTCCCTGCATCGGAAGGGGGTTAAATTTGATTGGAGACCCTCTCAGCAGGCCGCTTTTGAAGATATTAAGTTGGCCATCTCCAATACGCCTATTCTCGCTGTGCCCAATTTTTCTAAACCATTTATAGTGCATACTGATGCTTCTGCATCCGCTGTCGCCGCGGTGTTGTTGCAGGAGTCGGACTTTGGCAGACGCTTGATTGCCTATGCATCCAGGACCTTGTCCACTCTCGAATCGAAATACTCGGTGTACGAGCTTGAAGGTTTAGCCATGTTATTTGCCCTCAAGAAGTTCCGGATGTATTTAGAGCACGTTAAGTTCCAACTTGTAACAGACAACCAGGCGTTGAGCTGGGTTCTGGGTCGACCCCGAAGAACAAACCGTTTGGCCCGGTGGGTGATCAGGATCTCCACCTTTCAGTTCAAAGTGCGACATATCCGGGGGTTGGATAATATTTTGGCTGATTCTTTAATCCGTATGTACTCTATCGAGGTGGTTCAAGATGATCTACCCTTTGATGCTGAGTCCCTTGCTCTGCCGATTTCTGCAGCGTTTCTGTCCGATACCCCCATATTGTACCATGACATTGGAAAAATTCAAAGAGAAGACCATGTGTTGGGACCCATCATCCAAAATTTAGAGCTAGATAAACCTGTTGCTCCCTATGAGTTAAGTAACGGGGTCCTGTGTTGTACGTCTCGCCATGATAAAAAGATGAAGTTGGTGGTACCTGCCATTCTCGTGCCCATGATTTTCAAATATTTTCATGAGTCCCCCTTGGGGTGTTTAAAACAAGAGTGAAAATCATTGAGAATTTCATTGGGAAGGGTTTGGATGGTGAAGTGCGCAAATTGGTTAGAGCTTGCAAGCTTTGTAAATTTAGCAAGCCACCACTGAATACTAAGGTCGGATTTCTATCTTTTTCTCAAGCCGCTTGCCCTATGGAGCATGTTTTTTCATGTCGGGCCCCTCCCCAAATCAAAAGGGGATGGTAATAGGTTTATTCTTGTCTGTGTTGACGCGTTCACTCATTTTACCTGGATGTTTCCCACTAAGCTTGCCACATGGTAAAGTGTCTGAAAAGCATTTTTTCTACGTTTGCGCCTTGTCAAGTTTTAGTCTCTGATAATCCGAGGGCTTTTATATCCAATTTCTTTAAAAAATTCTGTTTTGGCCTCTCCATCTCTCATGTTACGACCTCTGCTTACTATCCTCAGCCGTCGTATGCGGAGAGGGTAAACCGTAATTTGCACTCGGCACTTATCACCTTCCATCACGAAGATATTTGGAGGTGGGATACGACTGTTCCTTGGTTAACTTATGCTTTCAATACTGCTGTTCACGAGGTGCATAAGTCGTCCCCCTTTTCTCTCATGTTTGGTTTTATACCTAACTCACCCTTGTCAAATCTGTGGAATATAAACGATCTGTTGCCGGAGAATATCGATCCTCCTAATGTTAGGGCTACGTGGAAATGTGCTATGGCTAACCTTAAGGTCTTTAACTTAAGGAAGCAGCAACGTTACAATTAGGGGCGAGGACCTGTCAGCCTGGCCGTTGGTGATAATGTTTTTGTGAATAATTTTGTACCTTTGGGTAAGCTCTCTCCTCGCTTTTGGGGGCCTTGTACTGTTATTAAATTTTTGACTCCGGTCACATTGCTCCTTTGGGACCCCGTGGCAGAGAGGGTGTTTAGGGCGCACCTCTCTCAAGTCAAGTCTGCCTAAAATTTTGGTGCCGATTTGCACCCGGTTCGCCTTGCTTTGAATTATTTGTGGAGGGTTTCCTTAGTTATGGATGATATCTTGTTGCATTTTAAGAAGTTTAGCCTTCTTAAATTGCATGTCTTGATTATTTGTGTTTGTACTTCTTTTACCTCACGCCCCTTCCGCCTTTCTCTCCCTCCCTTTGCTTGCTTCCCGGCTTATCTTCGCGCTGCTGCCGGGTCCTTATGCGGTCTGGCTTTGTCGACCTGCCCCTGGTCCTTCCTTGAAATGCGCACAGAGACAGACTTCTGTTGGCTCTGTTATTTTTGCAGCCATTCGGAGCATCCTGTTGCCGAGCTCTCTGAGAGGGCCCCTTGGTGGAGCTGTTGGTACGTCTTGCACGCTGTGACCTGTTTTTCAGCTCCTCGTGGACTATGTCGCGCCTTCGGAGCCTTTATCATCTTGCCTATCTGATCTTATGGCGCAGTACTCTTCTTGGTTGCTCTGCTTCTGCAACCTTCCTATGTGAAGGAGGGAGTTGGAAATTTGTCCCTGTACTTTATTCTCCAACTTTCCTGAAGTGCCGCCTATGAACATTCAGTGTGGCTGAATTACCTTTCTTCCGAGTCCACTTGTGATTCTAAAAATGTGTGCTACTTGAACCAGGAGATTTTCCAAAGGCACGGAACTCTTTTAAGAAGAATTGCACTCATATTTTATTTTTAGTTAGCTTTCATCTTTCTCTGACGTCGGCTTTAAGGCGGGGAGGATCTGTGCCGTGTAAAAACTGTTATTCTCCCCGGCCTATCTTCTCTTCATCATCGTCCTATTGTATGTGCTTGCAAGCTGTGTTATGTATTGTGTATTTTTATGTATTTGTATGTATTTTGCCTTGCTATCCTTTGCCCCTCTTAAAGAATAAATTTGTTGCCTCCCGTCCCGCATGTCTTCAGAGAAATGCAGATTTTATCTCGCTCTGAAGTGTCCTCCCTGCTTTGCAAGGTCTCTCTCTCTCTCTCTCTCTCTCTCTTGCTTCGCGCCCCTCTGCTCCTCCCCTCTCTTCCAGAGGTGAGTTCCGGTCCATGTGACCGGTGCGCTGCTTGCGGTGGCATAGCCTGGCCGTCGAGTGCAGTGCATTACTCTCTGGGCTCGCCTTGCGGCCTGTCGAACCCGGCACGCTAGTGCGGAGGTAAGACAGAGAGGGACCTTGATACAGTACAGTAACCTTAAAATGTTGTAACTTGGAAGGGTGCCTGAGGTAATTATGAAAAATTATGAATGTGTAATGCTAGGAGCCTAGTGCTTTCGATGTTATCTTTACTCAAGGTTTCAAGTTGACGTGTTCGATTGAGTTAGAAAAGAATGTGTTTTATGGCTGAAATGTTTTCTCCTTCTGGGAAAGACTCTTGGTAACTAATCATGTACCTCACTTGTCCCTAGATATTCAAAATTGTTAAGACGGGCAATTCCCCGATAGTGGAATTAGGTTAGTGTTGTTTTTCAAGGGCATTGTAATTTGCTACGCATTTTCTATACGCCTTAAGGCGTTGCTTCTTGTTAAGGAACCCAAAGGCCATGTTTTACTTACTCTCAATATTACTGCTAAGTTTATGAATTTTGTTAATTGTGTTTTCTCATATTCAGAAAGTGTCTATTATACTTATTCTGTTCGATGCCCGGTTTATGTTTGGGAAGTTAGCCCGAGAAACCCTTCACAAAAGTGTGTTAACATATACCTGATAGTGAGAGCTGGTTCCCTCATTCTTATCCTGTTGTAATTCTGAAAGTGCATACAGGTATAATTTTCTTTAATTGTGAGTTGTTGAGATTTGGCATATTTAAAGGGGTTAAAGCTTTCAGCATTGTATTAAAAGAAACTTGGCGAATTGTCATTGTTAATTAAAGTATGGTATTTTCATTTAATACGACTTATTATCCAACCCCCTTGGGCCGCCGCTTTTCCGCCCTACCCACTGCTCACATAAGATGACACAACTTCCTCCCATACGTTTAGCTGTTCCTGCACTTCACTCTCACTGTTTCCCCATATTAGACCATCTGCAAACACTACTTTCATTCTTCTCTCCCCACTGATCTGTGCTACCTTCTGTATTATATCATCCATCACCACTATAAATAGTAGAGGTGAGAAGGCAGTTCCTTGCTTTACACCATTTATCAACTTAATTCAACCAGTTCTTTCCATTCTGATTTTTACACAGCTTTTGCTTCCATCATACATGCGTGCATTTTAAGTTCAGGTACTGATCTGGGCATGTTGGTAGCAATTTCAGGGCATAACATTTTTCCGCAAGCAAAGAGTAATTTTAAATAGATATATGGTCAGCAGATGCTTTCTCCTGTAAAAATTTATATTTTTTTCTGTTACAGTCATACCGGCTTTTCGCAGCTGCAGTTCTCCATTCAAACCAAAACGGAAAAGAGCTTTCTTCTCTAAACATAAGTGCTTCCTAACCCTACCGGTTGGTCCTGACAAACCCTGTATGTTTGTTCGGTCGGTGTGGCCTGACTTCACCTATCGCCTTCGTAATGCAAACTTACTGGCTCACATTGCAAATTTCTGGGTATGTTTCTTTAATTTACAATTCAAGGTTTTGATATAACTATTTAAATTTGTCCTTTAATAGCCTGCTAATGAAATGAACAATCCCTTAGTACATTAAAGAGACTCATCACGTTAACAAATTATATTTTATATTAAAATGAAATTTAAGCTTATGATTACTCCCATGGAGATCCCTGTTTAAAATTTAAAGCACCTTGAACTACACCCCAAATTAATAAACATGATAAAACTGTCACTAAAACCAAATTAAAAGTGAAGTTTAGGGGTGAAATGTCAGAGTCATTTGAAATTAAAACTGGACCATGGCACGGAGATGGGCTCTCACCACTATTATTTAATTGTACCACAGACATATAGTAAATAGACTGGCAATGCCCTATCTCATAGCATTGGTGCAAGTGAAGCCGGAAGCTTGTGGCCACCGCCATCTTACGTCACTACAGAGCCACTGTAAACATGCATGTTACTGTGTTATATGCAGTTTCGTTTTATGTTGTTTGAATGCACATCTCACATTAATGTTTCGGCAAATTACTGTGTGGCAGAATGGTGAATACCTAAATAGTGTTTGGGTGAGGTTTTTCCTATTTATGAAGAAAGAACAAGGAAGGAATAGGAGTTTCAATACATCGGTAAGTGGCGTACATGTGCTCATGTACACCAGTTGCGTACTCATTAATAAAATTTTATTTACTTTTAAAAATGCCTAATTCACTTCTTTCTGTTGTATATTTGTCGGCATTAGCCTCCTCATGATGGAGTGCGGCTAGGACCTAATAATAATAATAATAATAATAATAATAATAATAATAATAATAATAATAATAATAATAATAATAATAATAATAATAATAATAATAATAATAATAATAATAATAATAATAAAACTATAACATTGGATTATAATTTAAGTTTTTGTTTCGGTGGTGATAGTAATGGAATAATAGTGCCCTCGATCTCTTCTATTCTTTAAAGAAACATTGTAAGGATATCAAAATTACTATTAAAATTAGAGTGGAAAGATTGGTAAGCTTGTAACAATCAAAATAGATGTTAGGTTTATTATCACGGAATATTATTGAATATATCTCAGGATTTGGTGGTAAAGATGTTAATCAGTTATTATCTACCATGTGATACTTGCAAGGAAGCTACTGTACAAAAAGAAAATCCTTAGCTGGGCTGAGTGGCTCAGACAGTTGAGGCATTGGCCTTCTGACCCCAACTTGGCAGGTTCGATCCTGGCTCAGTCTGGTGGTACTTGAAGGTATTCAAACACGCCAGTCTCGTGTCTGTATATTCACTGGCACGTAAAGGAAGTGCGGGGCAAAATTCTGGCACCTCGGCGTCTCTGAAAACAGAAGTAGTTAGTGAGATGTAAAATAAATAACATTAAACATTATTGTTAGAAAATCCTTATCCATTCATTTCTCTCAAGAATGGAGGTAATCTGCATGTTCCTACGAAAGATGTTGTTCATGTGTGCAAACTTACTGAGATGTATTTTGGAGAGAACACATGTAATCGTTTAAGCTCAGTCATGGAAGGGAACATACCTAATGAAGTCACAGCTAAGTTGCATTGGTTTTTTTTCTATTCAAGCTTAAGCTCACATGCTTTAGATTTAAACTCAAAGGGCGCACATGTCTATCACCTTATTACTGTAATTTCATTACTGTACTTGAAAATAAGTGTCAGAGCCCACCTGGTGGCATTGAAGTCTGAACAGTCTGACTCCGTGGTTAGCCAGTTCGAGTCCCATTGGTTGAAAAAGAATTCACCATCAGAATGTTGGTCGGCAGGGTAGGGGAGTTGGTGGTATACAATATCCAATCATTAGATTGAGTGCCAAAAGCCTGGATTAAATTCCAGACCACTCCACAGTGCTAAAATAGAGTGAGGGCATATGACGCTGTTGATGGTGAGCCACGACAGATTCATCTCAGTTCATATCCGACCCTATACAAAAACGGAACAAGGGTTGTACAAACAAACAAATCTGAAAACGTGTGTAAATCATGATGTAAGAGAGTTGAATGGAAACAGATTTGACCATAGATCGGTCTAAAACAGGTTGGCATTCGTAAATTTATATTCCAGTGTTTCTTTCTTTAACATAAAAATGAAGGACCTAATAGGTCTAATTAATCAGTGTTGTTGTTATTATTTCAATGTGTTTTCAATTATTTAAATTATCTCCTGTCCAATATTCCTGTTTCGCCTACTAGTTTACATTAATGTATCGGGGTAGTGTAGTGACGTAAGATGGCCGCGGCCGCACGCTTCCGGCTTCAGAATCCTTCTGCTCATTGCCAGTCTAGATCTATATGTCTGTGAATTGTACTCTTGTACTCTAGAAATGATAATGAAGGAATGGTTTAGAAAATGACCCCCAAAAATAAAGATTGGCCTAAAAATCAAAACAAATTGCCTAGGTTTCACTAACGATTTAGCATTACCGGTACTAGGAGTTGACATAAAAGAAGCAAAAACCCAGATATCAGAACTTCAAAACATTGAAAATAAAAATTGGCCTCAAAATATCATTTGAAAAAACAGAAATTATGTCTAAAAATCCGACACAACCAATAAAATCAAAATAGTAACTCAATTTAAATATCTTGGAGGAGTAATAACACATAACCTAAATGAAAAATCTCAATCCAAACAAGAACAAATAGATCAGCTAAAGCACAAAAATTAACATGCGACATCTACAGGAAGAAATATCTATAATAAATGCAAAACCAAAACACTACAACACAGTTATAAAACCGGAAGTTACATGTGCAGCAGAAACACTTTTTTACCTGAATAAACAATCAAAGACTGACAGACTTCAGAAAATTGAAAGGAGGATTGGAAGAACCTGCATCAACAAAAAATACCAGAAAGATGGACAGTGGCAGATAATACCTAACAAAGTCATGTACAAAGAGCTAGAATCCATTACAAATACTATGTGTAAGAGGAGACTGGGATTCTTTGGACATATCATGAGGATGCAGGATTCAAAACTTCTGAAACAACTAGTACAATATAATCTCGTATCAAAAAATACCACAACAGGATGTAGAAGTAAAAGAGGATCTGAAGGAAATAGGCCTTACAACAGAAGACACCACAAATAAGATAAAATTGAATACAAAACTCAAGATTACAAACGTCCACTTTACCCTTACACGAAACAAACCCACAACACGTGCATTTTCAATCGAGCAAAGGGCACGAAGATTGGAGCGTCTGAAGAAATACTGGGAGGAACCCGAACAATCCCTTCAAAGAGACCTGAACGATGGACTGACTACAGTGATCCTATGTGGTCATAAAACAAAAGAAGAAGAAGAAATTGAATTTTACACCAAACTTTGTCAAGTAGCTAATATTTAAGAATAAACTGAAATATTGACACCTTTGTAATATTAGATAAAGGAATAACTAATGGTCAGACCTTTTTATATTACCTTAACTCATTTGAACCATATGTTAAGTTCACACTTAATTCTGAAGTTCAGGAACAACCTCCTGTATTTACAGGCTGCCACTAAGTACAAGGTAAAACATATCAAATTTTCTATACAGTTCTATTAATTGAAAAAAACTCTAAATTAGATAACAGTTTGAATTATTTAGACATGAGAGTTACTAGAAATAATAAAAACCTACCCTTTAATATTTTGAGGAAACCAAGACAGACAATTAACATGATCAAAAATGATTCCATATACCTGGGAGCTCATAAAAAAGCCTGTAAGATCTACAGAGCACTTAACATTCGTCTTTCAGCTCTGGATCTAAAAAAAAAATTAATACTCTATACTGTATAGCATATAACAACTGCTTTAATAAAGAATTTGTGGACAGGATTATAAATAAAATAGAAAATAAACCTGTCACTACTTTAGTGAAGGAACGGAAAGAAGAAGAGAATAAGAAATTTGCCATATTTCCATATAATAATAGTAGTTTATATAGGATTACAAATTTGTTCTAGAGCTGTAATTTAAGAATCATTTTTAGGACCAACAACACAAACTCTAAATTATTTTACAACACTCATATTGTTAATAATAACAATAAATTTTTAAATTCGGAGTATACAAATTGAAATGTATAAGTTGTTTAATTATGTATATTGGTTAGACCAGAAGAAACTTTGTTACAAGATACTGTTATCAGGAATATGCCAGGGCTAAGAAATACAACAGATACTCAGCCACGAGTGGTCACTTGACAGCCTACAAACAAGTGTTTACAAATATAGACAGTGACCTTAACATCTTGAAAATTTTAAAAAAAGGCCATTTATTGAACACATAAGAGGAAATTTACATTTATCTGGACCAGAGGAATGATCCGACGGGTAATATAAACTATCATTCTATGAAGATTAACATCTTATATAAGGAATTGATTAAAGTGAAAATTAGAAGGAAACATCAAACTTTAACGCATCACACACTCGGTGACAGTCAGGTCGTTCCTCCACCCAGTACACAGCCTCCCACTTCACCTCAACGCTCCCTGTTCAACATAGCTACTACTTCTTTGGATGCAGTTAGACACGTACCTCAGTAGAGGAGAGTCCACTTCATCATATTGGGGCCAATAACAAGGAAGTAATGCAATTTAGATCCTATATATTATTCCATCTTCCATCTCTCTTCACTTACACTTAGTTTTCTTTTAATCTCAAGCTTAACATATTCAATACTACAACCAACTTTACCAATTCAGACCCGTTTTAATTTTGAATCCAGAAGCATTCAGTCTTAAATGTAATATATCTTAAGGATCCTTTGTCATGAAATATTTAATTCAAGGATTTTACTCAACATCAATGGTCATTTTATGATTTAACGTGTGCAACTGTTCGTTTTCATCAAGAATTTTATGACCAATTCACATCAATATTACTGACAACACAATTTGGAACTTTAGTCAAGTTTGCAATTATTTTATTTTAAATGTCCTTGTGCATGATGGTATATTTTAATTTATGTCTTACCAATCCATTAATGTGATTTTATATCTGATGTATTCTGTGAAATATTCTAG
Source organism: Anabrus simplex (assembly GCF_040414725.1). NCBI lineage: Eukaryota > Metazoa > Arthropoda > Insecta > Orthoptera > Tettigoniidae > Anabrus > Anabrus simplex. The sequence continues at coordinate 57,863,582 of NC_090272.1, read as the reverse complement.
CTGATGATATCCTTTATGAGAAGAAACATGTTCTAGATCTAATAAATTATATATGTATTGAATAGGCGGACCATTTGAATACAATATTTAAGTTTATTCTTAAATTTTTGCTACTTTATCTTAGATTTTATAAATGTAAATCTGAATATTACCAAAATAATATTTTCATCATAAAAATATGAAATATATTTGCAGAACTTCATAGGACAAGTGATTCCAAAATGTAATCAGACAAGAACTTTAAATTAAATGTAAATAAGAAGGAAGGGTTACAGAAGTGTTGACAAGGATCTAGATTGATAACAAGTGTAAAATGACATGTGTGAATATCTAATTAAGAAACTAATTAATAAAATGAGGGGGGATGCTAATCCTAATGGCAAAAATTTAAGTGATACAGAAAATGATTTAGAAAGTATAACTTATATCAGGAATACAATACAAAATGTAGATAGGGAATCATTTCACAGAGATCAGATACACTATACTAAGAAAGCACCAAAGACATCAATAAAAAGGTTAGTTGAACACTGTAGAGGATACTATCAAAATGTAAATGGACTGCGAAGCAAACTAACTGAACTTAAAATTTCTTCATGTTTAGCTGACTATGACTTCATGGTATTAACCGAAACAAACTTAAATGATGAAATTAGTGATGTGGAACTCAGACTCGAAAAGTATTCAATTTTCAGATGTGATAGGTCTTCTTTAATGAGTTCGAAGGCAATTCATGGAGGGGTAATGATCTGTATTAACAAGAAGTTTAAACCTACTCTGATACCGTGCATTAACACAGTTGAACAGTTGTTTGTGTCCCTGACTTTTAACACCACAAAATTAATCATTGGTGCTGTATACATTCCACCCAAGTCTCCTGTCCAAAACTATTTCGAACATTGCAGTGCTGTTGAAAAAATTATGTCAAATCTTGACAACCATTTATTGCTCATTGTTGGTGACTACAATCTACCACATCTTAATTGGATAGTAAATGAAGAAACATCTTATGTCAGTAGGTAACCACACTATGCAGTCCAGTTTAGTTATAGACACTTTTTCTTATCTCTGTTTAAATCAGTTTAATGCTATCCCAAATTTTCTGAATTACTTTCTTGATTTCGTTTTCAGTAACTCCAGTTCCATTGAAGTAAAATCTGGTAATGAAAGCATTGTCCCCCACGATAGACACCACCCAGCATTAGAGATTTCTTTACCTATAAATGAGCTATACAATTCCTTGCCTGCTGATAGTTTTTATTTTGACTTTTTAAATGGTGACTATAATGGACTAAATTATTATCTGTCACAATTCAGCTGGAAGGAGATGTTTCAAAATGTATCAATTGATAAAGCAGTAGAAATCTTCTATTCAGTACTACATTATGGCATGGAACTTTACATCCCTATACGGAATTTTAAGACTCCCAAATTTCCAAAGTGGTTTAATCATAAATTGAAGTCCCTGATTATTGAAAAGAAGAAAGCACACAAGTGATACAAAATATCAGGTCTCAATAGTGATTATCAGCATTTCTCGAAATTAAGAAATGAATAGTGATTATCAGCATTTCTCGAAATTAAGAAATGAATGCAAGTCTGAATCTAAATCTTGCTATTCAATGTATGTCTCCAACTGTGAACGAAATATTACTTCCAATCCACAGAAATTCTGGCAATATCTCAGTTCTAAAAGGTCGTGTGATAATATTCCTTCAACAATGTTACGACTGCCGGGCTGAGTCGCCCAGGCTTTGGCTGAGGCTCTGGCTTTCTGATGCCGTGATTACGAAAATCTGTTCAGAATTAGCTACTAGCGAAATCTTCCGGCGATGTAATGCAATGCTAACTTCTGGAAGCTGTGGCCAACAGTAACAGAAGAGGTGGCGGACCCTTGTGGTCAACTGTAATACTATCTCTGGTTTGAGGGTGTTGTAGACGGAAAGGCACATTCCTTACCGTGCTCCTAGCTTATGGATATATCTGTGCATAAACCACGACGTCATCTCCATGCGCATGCGTATAGCCTTAAGGTTCGTAGCAAAATCTCCAGTGTGCTCCCTGGCATTGTCAGTCGAATCGAACAGCTGTCAGTGTAACGGAGCTTCGATATAAATCGAATGCTTCCAATCGATTGACGAAATCAGGTCGAAAAATGGAAACAATTTTGAATTACCGGTATCCATGAATTCGTGAATATGCGTTACAATTGGGTGTTCACGTGCTCATGTACTCCTGAGAGCCCACCGCCACTGAACCAAGGCGTTTTTCCAGTGGAATGGAAGAAAGGATTTGTTAGTCCAGTTTTCAAAAATGGTGATAAAACTGACATAAAACAATATAGACCAGTTATAATCTCTTCTCATATTTCCAAAATTTTTGACTCAATAATTCTTGACAAAATCACACCTCTCTTTAGAAACATCATCATCGATGAGCAACATGGATTCTTTTCAGGACGGTCAACCTGTAGCAATCTTCTTTTATTCTATCAGTTCCCCTTGGATGCAATAGAAAACTACTCCCAAGTGGACTGCATTTATACAGACTTCTCAAAAGCTTTTGACACTGTTGACCACAATATCTTGCTGCAAAAACTAACAGGCTACGGAATTAATGGGCCTCTCCTCTCATGGTTTGAATCATACCTTAAAAGATTGTTAAAATAAGGAATCATTTTTCTGCGCCTGTTATTGTTACCAGTGGAGTTCCTCAAGGGTCTCACCTTGTGCTCTTACTTTTTACTCTTTACATAAATGACATTAAAAATATACTTAAGAATTCTCAATTGCTTTTGTTTGCTGACGATGCAAAAAATTTTATGCAAATTAATTGTCCACTTGATTGTTTAAAACTTCAAGATTTACATCATCTGAAAAAGTACTGTATTCAAAATGGGTTGAAACTTAATCATGAAAAATGTAAATTAATATCGTTTTTTAAAAACAAGAAAATATCATTTCAGTACAAATTTAGTAATAACAACATTCTAACTCCTGTTTCACAAGTTAATGACCTTGGTGTTTTATTCAGTTATAACCTATCGTTTAATGAACATATTGAAAATATTTGTAAGAAAGCATTTCAAAGATTGGGTTGCATTACTAGATATTTTAAAGAATTTTCACACTTAGCTACCTATCGATTGCTGTATGTCTATGGTACGCCCTATACTAGAATACTGTACACCTGTTTGGAACCCTTCTCATCAGACCTCTATCCATAGATTAGATTCAGTACAACATAAATTTCTTCGTTTATATTCATTTAGAGCAGGATTCTCATATGATAATGTTGATTATACATCCTTACAACAGTCCTTAAATCTGCATAGCCTGTCACAACGCCGTGAATTATTGGATACACTCTTCATTTTTAAATTGCTTCATTCCTTGGTGAATTGTCCACAACTCCTTGCAAAAATTAACGTACATGTACCAGACAGACGCACAAGGTTCAAGAATACATTGTCTACAAATTGGCATAGAACTAACTATGCATTCAATGGGCCAATTGAACGAATGTCAAGATCTCTAAACAAAGTGGATATTGATGTATTTAACTGCTCATTGTCAAAATTGAGAAATCACTTACACAATCTCCAGAATTGACTGTTACTTTCCAGTGATTACTTGTAATATAACCTGTGTATATATATACCGGGTGGTACAGTTGCCCCTATTCACGCAATTTTATGCAACCCACAGATTATAGTCGAACCTAAAAATATTGACCTTGACTACTCACTACAATGTCTGCTCTTACAACGCTTTCCATAATTCATTTATTCGTGTCAAGCAAATCAGCATTAATGATAAAATACCGATTGATGGCAAAGAATCGTGAAAATTATGTGTCGCAGAAACGTAATGTACAGAGAATATTATTGGTGAATAACTAGAAGTAGCAGCAACACAACAGCGCTAAACAGCAACACGTGATAGCCGAGCTTGCTAGAAGTTAGAGGAGAGTACCGGTGTTCGTTAGTAGGCGGTTCGAGTCCTGTGTACGACGAATATTTTTATTGCGTTGTTGATGTTCGTGAGAGTCGTGTTGTTGACGACAAATCTAAATCATGATCAGTTCTCATATTGCAGGTACTCAGCTATGTTTGTTTTTTAAGGAGCTCTTAAAAGAGCTATTTGCAATAAAGTGAGATTGTACCGACAGCGGTGCGATGGGCTTATGCATGGCCATTCGATTAATGAAGCAAATGTTCAAAATGACCACCTGCTTCGTTAATGCACATCTAAGCACGGTGGAGGAGAGACATTCTTGCTTGCTGCAACATATGTGGTGGAATCTGCCTGCAGGCTTCCGTGATGAGCCACCGTAAATGATTCGGGCTCTCAGGCTCCTGCTCATAGACTCTTTCCTTTAAATAACCCCAGAGGAAAAAGTCGAGTGGAGTAAGGTCAGGTGATCTAGCCGGCCATGTGACCGGACCCCCTCATCCAATCCATCGTCCAGGATATGTCCTATGCAAGTGGTTCCGTACTGCCAACGACCAGTGTGGGGGAGCTCCATCCTGCTGGAACCACATCCGTAACCGTGTCATAAGGGGCACATCCTCCAATAAGAGTGGGAGGTACTCACGAAGAAACTCTAGACAGCGTCGTCCCGTGAGGTTTCCTTCGAAGAAATATGGTCCAATTATCTTGTCACCTAGTATCCCGCACCACACGTTGACGCCCCATTGTACCTGAAATCGAGCTCCCCTGATCCAGTGAGGATTTTCAACGCTCCAGTAATGGAAGTTGTGACGATTAACAGTTCCATTGTTGTGAAATCTGGATTCATCACTAAAGAGAATGTCCATTAAGAAATTCGCATCAGCTTCAACTCTTTGTAATATCCATTGCGAAAATTCTATCTGTTTTGGAAAGTCATCTCCGTGAAGTTCCTGGTGCAGCTGTTGATGGATAGGGTGGAATTTATGGCGGTGGAATATTCACAGTACAGATACATGACTGATGTTCAGTTCATTTCCTATGGCCCGTGAGCTTGTGTGCGGGTTGTATGCAATTGCATTTTGAACAGCTTCGTCATTATTTCCAGACGTCACTGGAGCATCCCGAACGGGGGGTAATGTATGAAATGACCCCGTTGCACGCAACCGTCTTTCAACACGTCGAAATGTATCTGCAGTTGGCAGCCTTCGTCCAGGAAATCGTTCTTGATACAAGCGTCTGGCTCCCCGTGCATTTTGCCTTGCTTCTCCATAAAGTAGTACCATATTCACATAATCATCCCATGAATACATAATGTTTGCTTTCGTGCTAACCGTACAGTACGTGCTCACACGTTGCTGCTAGGATTACGATATGCTGTTTCATGTGAACTACGTATGAAGTGTAGACCGCTGTTAGTTGGTCTTCGAGTCGAACGTGCGCAGTTGCTTGGTTGAATGGGTGGGTCAGAATGTTGACAACACGTGCACTGCGCTTCATTCCCTGTAGTCGTTTGCCATATGGAAGTCGCATGTTATTATTCCTTTCGTATGTATGCTTTCTTTGTAAAGGTGGCAAATTACTTTTGAGACTTAAGAACGTTAAATATTTATTACGAATGGCCTTACAAGTATAATATAAAAATAAAATTGTAAAGCTCGTAACTAGATTCGAACTCTAAATGCCTGCTAACATATCGTACGCTCGCTGCGATTGGTGCCATGTAGCCACTGCAGGCGACAAAGAATTGGTCTCGTAGCTCTGTACTAATGGAATTACCTAGGCTATCGCTTCGATACTGATCGTTGATGTTAAAAGTTCTGAACTCGAATGTGCAAACACCACAGTGAACTAAAGAATCGCGTCTCTCTTACGCCCAGATAGTTGCAACCATTTTCTACGCGTTACTTGGTTGAATGAGTCCAGCGTTATGTTTCAGGTGGTATTCACAATCGGTGCGTATGTGGCGATATTTATGATACCTGTTTATTATAACTTCCGTAGAAGAATATCGGAGACTTCAGAAAGGTCTTCGTAAACGATGCCTAGGTGAATACGAAATGACATTAAAAAATGCATGACTCAAGAATGGTTGGAACCCTTCCTGCTTCAAGTAACATATCGAGGTACGTCTTCCATACGTAATTCCGCGCACCTATTTGCAACGTACAAGCGCCGTCCTTGTAACTCTGTATTCACGAGGAGAGCGGAAGTTCCCGCTTCGACAAGTTACTGATGAGTTACAGCCTTATGGTACCGTTTTATGCCTTTTTTGATCGCTCTAACGGTAGTAATTACATGGCGTAAGCTATCACACCTGCTGTACAGCATTTGCATGCCACAGATTATAAACTACAGTGCAAAACACGTTTCTATCAATTTCGATGTGATGAGACTGTACAAAATGGTGGTGCATTGACATGTCTGTAATTGGTCTTACCCTATCACGTTTTCTATGATACCACGACCGCCCATTCTATCAAAAGAAAATGGCCTCTTGGACCAATCAGGTGTGCAATTCTCTACCGACAGCTATAGGCGTGTTTATGGTTTGTACAGTATAGTAACATTTCGTAAAAATTAGTAGAGCAGGTATTGGACACCGCTCTACATAAAATGGTACAGTGTTTTTAAGATGGACCTCACTTACTGCCTCTTGTACCATTTTTCCATTGTGCGGAGAAATCTACATCGGGTTAACTGCACATAACATTGCTGTAAGGTGTTGCGCAAGATGGGACTAAGAGGCATTTACGTCCTACCTGGTTGCATATATTCGGGAAAAAATAGGGGCAGCTGTACCACTCGGTATATATATCTGTACATATTTTTCTACTTATACTCCATTGAACTTTCTTTTTAGTGTGTTTTGTTTTGTTTATTCTTCTCTACTGTTATGTAAAATGGTATTACCGTTAATAAAGTATTATTATTATTATTATTATTGTTATTGTTACCGTGTTTTGGTGGTAGGTAGAGGTGTAAGAAGGTGCGGGCGTGAATGGGTCTCAAACTACGGAATCAAAGTTAACGTAAAATTTAACAAGATTATATTTTCTTTTCAAGATTAAGTAATAACAAAGAACAGGTACTTAGTAGCCGAAACACAATTTGAAATGTACAATTACAGGGGTTACAGAGTTTGGGCTTCGAGCCCTGAGTTGGCAATTCTTGAGCAACTAGCCCAACTTTCCGATATACAAATTTTAACAAAGGGGCAGAAGACCCCAATCAAACCCTGGAGCACTTGCTCCAAATTACACAGTAAAGCCTCCTCGAGGCACACAACACTCCGTTTCCAAAAGAGCCACTCGCTCTTTAATTTAAGCCTCTCCCAGGCCACACCAAACTCCACCTTCAAGTTGTCCTCAACGGACATAAACACAGGGGTAAAATACCCAATCTACTGAGGTCTATTAAATGAAAAGCGGTTTAATTAAATGACCTCTAAAACAATTTGAGAGGAGGCGAACTTGCACTCCTAATACACTTTGATTTTAAGACCTACTTTGGCTCTTAGGCCACTGATGCAAGGGCTAATCCCATACTACAGAGGTGACTTAGGAAAGAACAATTTGTTTTACGTTATCGAAGAATAGGTTGAGAAAAATAAGTTCACCTCAAAACAATATGAGTGGGAGCTCGAGAGGGTTAGCACTCTCTATCCCAGTATGTAGCTTTACAAGAGAATAGAGGAAAAGAGTAGTTACATTTTAGGAAAAGGTTACATGGTAGAATGCTTCGCACCCGCCCCGAAAGTTAAACTGCTGAGCAAGAAAAGAATGAATTTATTAATCGGCCATTACCTTATTGTTGACCGCTGCCGAAGAAAGAGGCGCTTCCCGCCTCCTGCTATGTACTTAATACACTGAAAGATCGAACAGAAGTGGCCTGGAGACCCTAAAATCAGCAGTTTATATCCTCTCGCGGAAGGTTCTAGGCGTTAGGGGAATGAAAACACCCTCCCTCAACGTTTTTATTGGATAGGACCCCGCAACAGATTCAAGATGGGGGAAGATACCCCTGATTGGTCAGAAATTAATTAAAGAAATTCGGGATTGGTTACATTCATAACAAGGGGAAGAAAGGGGTAAATATTGCCAACTTAAACAATGACAGAAAGAAATTTAACAAAGAACAAACTCTTGAAATTAAATTTTCTCCACAAAAAATAGTTCTTTGACTCCTCACTAGGTTGCACTATTGTTGATCTTCAGTAGTGTCCTCTAGAAGAGAAAGTTCACACTTCTTACTTCAAGTGAAACAAAACCACATCAAAAATGACACAGTTCAAAAACTCAAAATTTTCCACGTGGTGACATCTTCTGAGAAAGTAGATAATTAATAGCGTAGATAAAGTTCCGAGTTCCTCCAGCAGAGGAGTTTCAACTGGCGCACATTTTAAATTAGCGGAGTGGAGGTGTACCGCCCGGTACAGACCTCCCCCCCCAAAAGTTCCTCCAGGGATGACACATGAAGTCAGTTTGAAACAAGTTCCAAGTTATGATGTGAATATGAAGATAGATTGCAGATGAAGAATAGTTTTTAAGTTTGTAGAAGTAGAATTCAGAGGATAAACTTTTAATACTTAAAAGTGATGAAAAATTTTGCAATGTCCACCAAATATTGCTGTTGAATTCCCATGAAACGGTATTAAGGTTGAACAGGAATGTCTATGTAGTTGATGTAGGCTAAGTTGGATGGCCAGACCGGCCGTTACAGCTTGCGTCCAAAGGAAGCCGCTCGGACCCCTCAAGTACCCTGAGATACCGCTCGCCCGCACTATGAGGGGAGCAGAGGTGTTGAAACACGCCGCGCCCGCGGTGAACATATACAGGCTGCGGGCAAGTAGCAGGTCGTGCGCCGCACATCAGCCTTGGCCGGGAGGAGAGCTCCGGCTCGCCGTGCACATGTCGTCCTCGCTGGGGCCGAGGGGGCCCGTCCTCGGGCCCAGTTGCCGCACGGCGCCGCGCGGCTGCGGGGGCAATGAAACATTAAAACTAGGCGGCAGAATTGTGTTGGACCATCATGTATCTTTTGAGGGCACAGGCATGTAGAGAGATTGAGGGGCCAGCGGCGTGGAGATATCCATGGCATTTCATCTAAGCCAGCCACTGTGTGTAGTGGAGCAGGAGACGGGAGCGTGGTAATGGCCGTGGCAAGGACAGGATGGCAGTTTAACGAGTCGGGGGAGGTTTACAAGAAATGCTTAAATATAGAGGAATATAATAGAAGGAGCAGAAAGCCTTAAGAGTGGAACTCACAAAAAAAATATAACCTTCATATTCCTATCAAATTATATGAAGCAAGTTAACACAAAATTTACACTGGTTTCACCTGTGACAGGTGAACCCTAAATATCCTCTCGGTGGCTGGATTGCTTACTAACAATGTAACCAGAGTAAGAAAATCGAGAATGATGCATGGCCCATGAAATCTGGGGGCAAGCTTGCCCGCGGGAACAAAATTCTTGACCATCACCTGGTCACCTACCTTCAAAGTGGTGGGTCTCCGTCCACGATCATACTTTTCCCTAACCTTTTCATGAGATACCATAAGATTGGCTTTAGCCTTCTTCCAAAGATCTTTGATATTATCCGGATCCATTGTCTCGGGTAGAATGTCACTCAGAGACCAGAGGTTAGAGAGCGGCGTGTTGGGAACAAACTTGAACATCAAGGAAGCTGGAGTGAACTTATGAGATTCATGAACCGCCGAATTCAAAGCAAAAGCTAACCAATGCAGGGACGTGTCCCACCTGGAAGGATCTTCATGATGATAGGCGATAAGTGCGGACCTGAGATTACGATTAACCCGTTCAGCCAGGGATGGTTGAGGGTAATAAGCAGAAGTAGTTACATGAGAGATGGATAAGTCAAAACAGAATTTACGAAATAAATTAGATGTAAAAGCCTTAGCATTATCAGATACAATATATTGGCACGGACCAAAAGAAGCAAAAATAGAATTTAGACAGGTAATGGTGGACTGAGCGGTAGCCAGCTTAGTCGGAAATAACCAAGAAAATCTGGTAAAACCATCTACACATACAAGGATGAATTTGTTGGCATTTCCCTTCGACTGGGGGAAGGGTCCTACATAATCAATATACAGGCGTTCCATGGGGCGCGACGCTTGATGAGAAGACAAAAGGCCTACTTTAGTGGACATGGTGGGTTTACTGAGCAAACACGATTTACAAGCTTTTACAAGTTCCCGAATTTCACCGTCCATACCTTTCCAGATGAACCTTTCACGAATCTTTTCACGGGTTTTAAAGATTCCAAAATGCCCCCCCAATGGGGTCTCATGATAGTATTTGAAGATCATAGGCACCAGAACAGCTGGAACGACAACTTTCATCATCTTGTCATGCCTCGAAGGGCAACATAAAACACCATTCCTCAGAACATAAGGGACAACATGTTCCCCAGAAGAAAGGGTTTCCATTATCGGAGCCAGCGTCGGATCTTCATGTTGGTATTTCTCGATATCCCTAAAAAGCATGGGAGCATCTGTTAGGATGGCATTAACCTCAGATAGCATGGACTCGGGAGGTGATGAACTGTCGACCTGTTCATGGTTATCAACGTCGTCTGAAAACATACGGCTGAGTCCATCAGCAACAACATTTTCAGTACCTCTGATATGCCTGACATCGAATTGGAAGGCAGAAATACGGATGGCCCAACGGGCTATACGACCAGTACGACGCGGCCTACCTAAGACCCAGCTTAAGGCTTGATTATCGGTCTCCAGGTCGAATTTAACATGTTCCAGATAGAGACGGAACTTCTCTAAGGCGAATAAGACTGCCAAACCTTCGAGCTCATAGATGGAATACTTGGCTTCTTGAGCCGACAAAGTCCTAGATGCATAGGCGATGGGTCGCCTCCCTAGTTCAGTCTCTTGAAGAAGGACTGCAGCTACTGCTGACGACGATGCGTCGGTTTGGACGATGAATTTCTTCGAGAAATCAGGCATAGCAAGTACAGGGGCATTACAAAGTGCTAATTTAAGGTCTTCAAAAGCGGCTTGTTGAGAAGGTCCCCACTCGAATTTGATGCCTTTCCTACGAAGCAGGTTTAAGGGCGCCGCTCTATTAGCGAAGTTAGGAATAAACTTCCTGAAGAAATTCACCATACCAATGAACCTGGCGATACCTTTAATGTCCTTGGGAGGTTTAAAATCACGAATGGCCTGTGTTCTAGAATGATCGACTGCTACACCATCAGGTGACACAATATGCCCTAGGAAAGACATAGAGGGCTTAGCAAAGGCAACCTTGGACAACTTAACCGTTAACCCAGCCTTACGAAGGCGATCGAGAACTTCTCGCAGATGATCTAGATGTTCTTCAAAAGTCTCTGAAAATACGACGACATCATCCAAGTAGTGATATAAGTATTCAAATTTGATGTCGGAGAAGACCCTATCTAGTAGCCTAGTGAGTACAGCTGCTCCGGTGGGGAGCCCGAAAGGCACGCGGTTGTATTCGTATAAATTCCAGTCCGTAGCAAACGCTGTAAGATGTTTAGACTCTTCGGCAAGGGGAATTTGATTATAGGCCTGATTCAAGTCCAAGATGGTGAAGAACTTGGCCTTACGAAACCATGAAAAACAAGAATGAAGGTCAGGAAGGGGCACAGATTGCAACACCACCTTCCGATTGAGAGCCCTGTAATCAATGACAGGCCTGAAGCCTCCTTGGGGTTTCGGAACTAGAAAAATAGGCGATGAATACGCCGACTTAGAGGGCCTAATAATACCATCCTTCAACATCTGATCGATAATTTCTTTCAGAGCCTTCATTTTAGGAGGAGATAGCCTATAAGGTGGAAAACGGACAGGAATCGAATCCGTGACCTCAATTTTGTATTCAATAAGGTCAGTAACACCAAGAGTATCAGAGAACACCTCGGGAAACGACTGACACAGTTTGCGAATACTATCAGCCTGCTCCTCAGGTAGATGTCTAAGGTCTAACAACATCTCATCCTGGGTAGGCGAAATAGAAGAACATGACACAGAATTACACTTTAATAGTGGGATTTTACAATTAGAAGCAAATTTGAATGTGCACGACCTAGACTGGAGATCGAGCACAAGACCAGTGTGAGAAATAAAGTCCGCTCCCAATATAATGGGGCAAGACAATTGCTTGGCCACAAACAATTTAACTTTCCATGTAAACTTAAAAACACGAATTTTGACCAGTAAGGAACCTAGAATTTCTAATGGAGATGAATTAGCCAAAACGTATTGAACAGGAGAAGAGACATAGTCAGGAAGTTTACAAACCGTTTTCAATTTAGAATACCATTCAGTCGAAATAATCGAACAAACACTGCCTGAATCTAAGAGAGCTGTTATAGGCTCGTTATTTAACTCAATCTTAAGAAAAGGAACAGGTGCGGGGGTATCCGCCGCAATCCTAAGACATTCTTTAGGGCATTCAAAAGATGAATTTGAAGGCTGATCGTCCTCTGAATTTACAACCTGTTTACCAGGGGCTGAGTCTCGGGAAGATGGATTAGTCAACTCAGCCGAAGCCACTAGTCACTTTTTGTTATTGGCGTAGGTGGAATTTGCACCAGAAGTTGAGCAGGAGGGGGTGCTATTCGAGTTTGGGCAATTCTTGGCGATATGTGAGAAGGCCCCACACTTAAAACAGCCTGGTGATGACCCGGCCCCATTCCTCGTCCCACTTGACTTGATCAGTGGACACTTGTTGCGCAGATGATCAGGCGACCCGCAAGCATAACATTTACGGGGATTGACTGGTCAGCGAGGTGGAGGCCGAGTGTTACTAAAGGAAGGCGGGGGTTCTTTCGCGACACGCAAAGAATCGGCGTATCTAACTCCTTCCGCTGAAACGGCCAATGCTTCAAGTTCAGAGAAAGTTTGCGGGCACGCCGCGAAACACAAATATGACCTATAGGGAGGTGAAATTCCCTCTACAATAGCCTGTACAATTTGATCTTCAGGAAAATGAAGGGCAAACACCCTAGTATAAAACTTAATGTCCTGTATGAAATCAGCCAAGTTTTCATCCAACCTCTGTACTCGATAATAGTATTTCTGAATCAGAGATGACCTAGCGCGGGCAGGAATAAAATTTGCAAGTAGATGTGCATGAAAATCTTCGATGGATGACTGTTCAGCTATGGCTCTTACTATTTTGTCGGAGAGAATGCCAATTGCATAGGGATAGATGATTTGCAAAATTTGACATGGAGAAAGAGAAAACACGAGGGCATGATCCTGAAATTCCACTAGAAATCTTAAAAATGAAATTACGTCACTGGTGGTATTAACAGAAAACTTGGATATACCTCTGAGCAACATTGCCAATGGATGAGGCAAGCTGCTGAATCCGGGTGACATAGTGGGTAAAGGTTTAAGTGGCAAGGAAGTTAATTCAGAACGGATGTTACTCAATGATGCACGATGTTCAGGTTCGTTGTCCAATGGGGCAGGGATAGTTTGAGCAGCAACGGTTATCCTATTAACTTCTCCCTTGGGAGTCGCTTCCTCACTACCTGCATTCACTATGGTGGGTTGATCAGATTTGGGAGGAACTTCCCCAGTTAACAATAGAGTGACCTTACTAGATAATTCGGAAATATTTTCCAGGAGCGTACTAGCTTCCTTCCTCTGAACGTCATTCAGTTTTAGAGACAACAGATCGTTAACCCTATTCGAAAAATGATATAGCCTGCCTTGCACGCGCTTAATTTGATTAGGAGACGGATCATTTTCATCAAAAAAACTAACTACAGAAGCTAGCCCAGTAATATTCTCGACGATCGTGGAAAGAGAGTCATCAATTTCTTTCTCTCCCAAATTGGGGATGGAAATGGGCAAATCAAGGGACTCTCTAAGCTTGTTAGTGTCTACTGCAACCGTGCCTCCAGATTGCACATTTCTGATAGTTAATTCATAGATCAACTCCTCTTTGCGCAAATAATTAAGATGAAGAACATCGCGAGGGCCTGGCATGATAACAGAACAATTTTGAACAAGTCAAAAAAAATTCCAGCAACTGAGAAAGTGGTTAGAGTTCGGATCAAAACAATGTGTAGCCGTCAAAAGGGGCTAAATTGAGACCCATTCAACCACGCTCTGCTACCACTTGGCACCGTGTTTTGGTGGTAGGTAGAGGTGTAAGAAGGTGCGGGCGTGAATGGGTCTCAAACTACGGAATCAAAGTTAACGTAAAATTTAACAAGGTTATATTTTCTTTTCAAGATTAAGTAATAACAAAGAACAGGTACTTAGTAGCCGAAACACAATTTGAAATGTACAATTACAGGGGTTACAGAGTTTGGGCTTCGAGCCCTGAGTTGGCAATTCTTGAGCAACTAGCCCAACTTTCCGATATACAAATTTTAACAAAGGGGCAGAAGACCCCAATCAAACCCTGGAGCACTTGCTCCAAATTACACAGTAAAGCCTCCTCGAGGCACACAACACTCCGTTTCCAAAAGAGCCACTCGCTCTTTAATTTAAGCCTCTCCCAGGCCACACCAAACTCCACCTTCAAGTTGTCCTCAACGGACATAAACACAGGGGTAAAATACCCAATCTACTGAGGTCTATTAAATGAAAAGCGGTTTAATTAAATGACCTCTAAAACAATTTGAGAGGAGGCGAACTTGCACTCCTAATACACTTTGATTTTAAGACCTACTTTGGCTCTTAGGCCACTGATGCAAGGGCTAATCCCATACTACAGAGGTGACTTAGGAAAGAACAATTTGTTTTACGTTATCGAAGAATAGGTTGAGAAAAATAAGTTCACCTCAAAACAATATGAGTGGGAGCTCGAGAGGGTTAGCACTCTCTATCCCAGTATGTAGCTTTACAAGAGAATAGAGGAAAAGAGTAGTTACATTTTAGGAAAAGGTTACATGGTAGAATGCTTCGCACCCGCCCCGAAAGTTAAACTGCTGAGCAAGAAAAGAATGAATTTATTAATCGGCCATTACCTTATTGTTGACCGCTGCCGAAGAAAGAGGCGCTTCCCGCCTCCTGCTATGTACTTAATACACTGAAAGATCGAACAGAAGTGGCCTGGAGACCCTAAAATCAGCAGTTTATATCCTCTCGCGGAAGGTTCTAGGCGTTAGGGGAATGAAAACACCCTCCCTCAACGTTTTTATTGGATAGGACCCCGCAACAGATTCAAGTTGGGGGAAGATACCCCTGATTGGTCAGAAATTAATTAAAGAAATTCGGGATTGGTTACATTCATAACAAGGGGAAGAAAGGGGTAAATATTGCCAACTTAAACAATGACAGAAAGAAATTTAACAAAGAACAAACTCTTGAAATTAAATTTTCTCCAAAAAAAATAGTTCTTTGACTCCTCACTAGGTTGCACTATTGTTGATCTTCAGTAGTGCCCTCTAGAAGAGAAAGTTCACACTTCTTACTTCAAGTGAAACAAAACCACATCAAAAATGACACAGTTCAAAAACTCAAAATTTTCCACGTGGTGACATCTTCTGAGAAAGTAGATAATTAATAGCGTAGATAAAGTTCCGAGTTCCTCCAGCAGAGGAGTTTCAACTGGCGCACATTTTAAATTAGCGGAGTGGAGGTGTACCGCCCGGTACAATTATTATTATTATTATTATTATTATTATTATTATTATTATTATTATTATTATTATTATTATTATTATTATTATTATTATTATTATTATTATCATCATCTCACATCAGGATTTTCCTAAAGAGCCAAAATCTGAAAAATGTGAAGCATATCACTTATTGGCAATATTTTTTTAATGTACCAGTACTTGAGTGCTGTTGTTATTGCTGCTACCAAGTGAGTTGACTATGATGTTTGAGTCACGTAGCTGTGAGCTTGCATTCAGCAGATGGTAGGTTTGAGCTCCACTGTTGGCAGCCTTGAAGATGGTTTTCCCATTTTCACACCAGGCAAATGCTGGGACTATACCTCAACTAAGGCCATAGCTGCTTCGTTCCCATTTCTAGCCCTGTCCTACCTCAACGTCACCATAAGATCTGTCTGTGTCGGTGCAACATTAAACCAATAGTGAAAAAAATAAAAATTGCCTGCTTCTGATGTGAGAACCAACTGTGCTTTCATGTCCTTGTGTATGATGGTGTGTTTTAATTTGTCTTACCAATCTATTAATGTGATTTTATTGCCACATTACCAGGATACTGAATAAGGTGTGAATTTTATATTATCACAAGTTACATTTTCCTTGTGATAGTTCTGTGTGTTTTGCAATGAAACTGTTCATACTTTGTGTTCCTTGCCACATGAGAATAAAATTTCAAAGAGATACAATTTATTGTGCACATTTCCCACATTTCCCTGTGTACACTTTCCGACATAAAGTTTTAAATCCCTGAGTTCAAGTATGACAGAATGGAAGGAGTAGGTTGTCACAGAGAATTCTTGGCTATTTAATGCAATGAGGTTTACTACACTTTTTTAATAAATGGGTGCACTTCTGTATTTTACTGCTGATTTGAATGATAACACTCATTACAATTGGATTCATTGCTACTTGTCACTTTCCTAACATAATAGAAGAACATAAGGTTATTAGGAAAATGTGTACAGGGTTGGCCAGGCTCAATTAAGCAGTTTTTGATCATTAATGACCGATCAGTCCAACAACACATGGGAAAATGGGAAAGTACCCTTTGTTCTCAATAGATGGCAGCATCATTTGGTATGTTACGAACAAGATGTATACTCTGCCTACCTAGTGCGCATTGAGTAAACATCATGGCTGGAAGATGGTTGACTATCCAGCAGTGTGGAAAATGTATGTGCCTTTTCTTAGTTGTTAACAATGTATCAGAAGTCAATGCAGGATATCAAAAGTCCAATGCAGTATGTTGGAAGAGTTTGGACTGCCAGCAGGCCACAGGGACACAACCACCCAAATAAACAAACAGTTTGATGAAACTGAAAGTGCTTTGAGTCCCGAGCATCCTGGTCAGCCGAGAACTGTCTGAACTGTTGACACATAAGCACGTGTTACTGCGGAACTGGCATCATCTCCTCAGAAATCGAATTCTACCCACCGTTTGTCGGCCCTACTGGACATTTCGAGGACAAGTTTGTGGAGAGTTTTGAGTGACATGCAGCTGATGCCGTACCACCAACGGCATATTCATGTTCTTACCAAAAACGACTTTGACAGGCAACTTGAGTTTGCCGAATTGATGTTGACCAAGTTTCAGGAGAACCCCGACCTTATCCAGAATATTATCAGGATGGATATGGCCAAATTTCACTCATCAGGATTGGTCAACAGACACAACTGCATATTTTGGCAGCCAGGGAACCCCAGTGCCACCATTAAATATGATTTCCAGTCCCTGGGAGTGATTCTGTGAGGTGGCATGACATACATGGTGTCAAGGGGGAAACCTACCTACCTAAAGATGCTGAAGGAAAGTGTCATCCCAGAACTTCAGAAGACAGAACTTTGATGAACTGTGGTGGCAGGAAGATGGTGCCCCACTTCACTTCGCTAACATTGTTTGGGTGTACTTACTTGAAATTTTTCTTCAATGTTGGATTGGCCATCAAGAGTCTGTGGACTGGCCAGCCTGATTACCCTACATATTCCCACCAGACATTTTCCTTTGGGGTTACCTCAAAGACAAGGTGTATATTAATCCCCTTGACAGTGTACAACAACTGCGTGAAGCGATTGTTTAAAAAATAAAATAAAAATAAATCATACCCCCACGGTGCAACAGCCCTGGAGGGCCATGGCCTACCAAGCGACCGCTGCTCAGCCTGAAAAGAGTTCAATAATGTCCCGGTGAATATGTGTAGAAATGCTTGTCCTTGTGTGACAAAATGATCTGTTTGATTTCTTCTTTCATGGGAGCAGATGAGTCTGGGTGAATGTACACGTTAACCTGAAAAGGAAATGCAGATTTTGGAGCCTTGTAGTTGAGAAGGGACTTAAGGTATTTTGCCAGAATCTGGCAGTTGTCCTTATCACTGTGAGTTGCTTTACCATCAGAGTTTTTGAACTGTAGACTTGGAAGGTTGTATTTTGCCGAGATTGTGTTTAAAGATTCTGTAGAAGTTCCGTGTGTTAGTCCAGTGGAAGTCTAGTTCAATCAGTGTCAGCTGCAATTTGCTGAACACATATTATGGTTGATCTTTGCAGTGTGTTTTCAAGTGTCCAGAAAGTTTGTCCTACTGCCTTCATTCTTTTGAAAGAGTTGCCTTGCCTTACCAGCTCATTGCATTTACTGTTCCACCATGCCTGTTTTTACTGTTTTGAAAATGGGACTGTTTCCTTACCTGTTACTACTAGGGCCTCTTGTAGTAATTCCCAGTTCTTAGGATCTACCTAAAGTTGCTGAGGGAAAGTGTCATCCAAGAACTTCAGAAGACAGAACTTTGATGAACTGTGGTGGCAGGAAGATGGTGCCCCACTTCACTTCGCTAACATTGTTTGGGTGCTCTTGCTTAAAATTTTTCTTCAATGATGGATTGGCCCTCAAGAGTCTGTGGACTGGCCAGCCTGATTACCCTACACATCCCCACCAGATGTTTTCCTTTGGTGTTACCTCAAAGACAGGGTGCATGTTAATCCCATTGACAGTGTGCAACAACTGTGTGTAGTGATTGTTTAAGAGTTCAATAATGTTCCGGCGAACATGTGCAGAATTATTATTATTTATTATTAGTAGTAGTATTAGTAGTAGTAGTAGTAGTAGTAGTAGTAGTAGTAGTAGTAGTAGTAGTAGTAGTAGTAGTACACAAAACTACTACAGTGTCGTAGCAGGTGGAGAGGTGATACTCCATCACAAGTTATGATTTTCATTTCCGTGTTGACGTATAACTTATATAATGGGAATTAATTGAGGGATGTTCCACCATTCAACACAATGTATAAAACATGACATTTATTGAGGTGATACTTCGACGTGGCACGTCCCAGGTGGCGGATAGAGGGGGGGTCTTCACAGGCTTGCCAGCAGACTTGAGCAAAATAAAATAGCTCTCGGGGACCAAACACACAACAACGTCTGTGGTTAACAACCGTAGTTGTAAATTGGAGCTTGTTCCACTTAAGGTTCATTACCTTCGGTAGTCAATATGGCAAAGAGATTTAGGAAAATAATTCCACCGTCCTGTCCAATTGGGCTTCAGGGGAAGGTTACTTGGGAGTCAGTGGGTAGCCAATAGAGAGACAGCAATGAGCTGGACCATTTACAACCAACTAAACTTAAGAGGATTAAACATCAACAAATTAACTACATTGCAACACACAATATAAATTCTCTCTGTAAAATTGGAAGACTTAAGACTTTTACAGATGAATTAAATAAACAAAATATTTTAATAGTGGGCCTTCAGGAAATGAGAAATATGATGAAAAAACCTTTTGAATCACAAGGTTATAGAATTTATAATGGGATATCTGACCGAGGAGTTAAGAATCAATGACCCCAATTTGGAACAGGATTTATAGTGAATTTAAAAATATTCAATTCTATAATTGATTTTCAAGCAATATTACCAAGAATTGCAACTCTCACCTTTAAAACAACAAACAAAATTTATACAATAATAAATGCCCATGCCCCTACTAATGAAAAAATATCTAACACAAACAAAGAAAGAAGTGGATAAATTTCGGGATCTCCTTGAACACATAATAAACAAAGTAAATAAATGTAATGTTAAAATTTTATTAGGGGAATTTAATGCCCAATTAGGAAGGGAAAAGGGTATTGAGATATAACTGAAAAATGAGCCCCACATAAATTTACAAACAAGAATGGCCATTGACTTGTTGAACTTTGCATAAGCATAACCTTATATCTAAATCAACATATTTGAAAAGGAAACCAAAACAAGCTCTGAACTTGGAAGCATCCTGATTGGAGGAAAGGGGCAGCTAGTCCATGTTTGTATGGATAAATTTTT
The DNA here is from genome assembly GCF_040414725.1 of Anabrus simplex. Classification (NCBI taxonomy): domain Eukaryota; kingdom Metazoa; phylum Arthropoda; class Insecta; order Orthoptera; family Tettigoniidae; genus Anabrus; species Anabrus simplex. Next base: position 57,843,677 of record NC_090272.1, on the reverse strand, counting down.
CCATATGGAAATTTATAATGTAAAAGTATTAAGGGGAATAGATACTGGTTCTGATCAGTACACTGTCAAAATTAAACTTAAATTCACACCACTAAAGAAGAAGAATATCAAAACTAATAAAGTAAAGAAGACTCTCACTAACACCAAATCCAAAGTGAAGTTTAGGGGTGAAACATCAGAGACATTTGAATTTAAAACTGGACTACGGCAGGGAGATGAGCTCTCAACACTATTATTTAATTGTGCTCTAGAATTGGTAATGAAGGATTGGTTTAGGAAATGTCCCCCCAAAATAAAGATTGGCCAAAAACTCAAAACAAATTGCCTGTGTTTCACTGACGATGTAGCATTACTAGCAGTGGGTATAAAAGAAGCAAAAACCCAGATATCAGAACTTCAAAGCATTGCAAATAAAATTGGCCTCAAAATATCATTGAAAAAACAGAAATTTTGCTCCCAAAAAACACAATTAAAAGAAGTTACCATAAACGGTAATAAAATCAAAATACTAACTCAATTCCAATATCTTGGAGAAATAATAACACATAACCTAAATGAAAAAATCTCAATCCACACAAGAACAAATAGGCTAGATTAGCTAAAGCACAAAAATTAACATGTGATATCTACAAAAAGAAATGTTTATCAATAAACGCAAAAATAAAACACTACAACACAGTTAAAAAACCAGAAGCTACATTTGCAGCAGAAATACTTTTTCAGCTGAATAAACAATCAAAGACTGACAGACTTCAGAAAAGTGAAAGGAGGATTGGAAGAACCTGCATCAACAAAAAATACCAGAAAGATGGACAGTGGTGGATAATACCTAACAAAGTCATGTACAAAGAGCTAGAACCAATTACAGATACTATGGGTAAGAGGAGACTGGGATTCTTTGGAGATATCATAAGGATGCTGGATTCGAGACTTCTGAAACAACTAGTACAACACAATCTCATCTCAAAAAAATACTACAACCGGATGTAAATGGATCAGAAAAGTAAGAGAGGATCGGAAGGAAATAGGCCTTACAACAGAAGACATCACAAATAAGATGAAATTGAATACAAAACTCAAGAATAAAAAACCTCTGCTTTACCCTTATACAAAACAAACCAACAACATGTATATTTTCAACCGAGGAAAGGGCACAAAGATCGCAGCGTCTGAAGAAGTACTGGGAGGACCGCAAAGTCCGAACAATCCCTTCAAAGAGACCTGAACGATGGACTGACTAAAGTGATCCTATGCGGTCATAAAAGAAGAAGAAGAAGAAAGAGGAATTATGACCCACACTAGTTAATAAGAATGACAAATATGAGGAAGTCATGTAAACAATAAAACTGACAGGTGACTTGAGGAATTTATCCCAGTTCTCAAAAAACAAGCTGAAAATTTAGCGCCATTGAACCTTCGTTAAAAACATGCCTAGTGGACGACAGAATGTGATGAAATTCATGAAGAGAGACATCAGGCATGGTTAATGTTCCAAACCCATAAATCAGAAGAAAATGCTATCAATCTAAAAAACATCAAAAAGAAATTCTCACAAAATATTAGAAAAATTTCGAGAGAATTTCGTAAGGATATAATAAACTCCATTGAAGTTAAACATCACAACACCAATTCTAGAGACTATTATACAATTTTTGGAAGGCAACTACAGAAATATACTCCTCCTACATTAACGCTGAAAGATGAAAATGGTAAAATGGCACATAACAGTAGTAAAAGTAAACTCGTGTCCTCATACCGAGGTGGTGCAGCTCTTTTTTGCAGACACACCCCCAATGGAGGTGAGCTGTATGTGCCATTTTAACTACATACCAGCCCTCCTGCCATTCTTAAATTTCTGGCAGTACTGGAAATCGAGCCCGGGCCCCCGTGGACGGCATCTAATAACACTAACCATTACGCTACGGAGACGGACATAGCAGTAGTGAAAATGCTAAGATTATGTATGGCAAAAACATTCAGTAAACTTTTGAATTGTGAAGAACCTAAGGAACTATTACAAATTAATACAAATACTCCCATAAAAACCATAATAACACAGACCCTCCAACATTTCAAGAATTAGAAAAGGTACTTAAAAAAAAAAGGCATGCAGACAAGACCAGGTTTTTGTAGAGATGTGGAAAAATTCAAGTAATACAGTTTGGATTTCCTTACACATGGCTTTAACAAAAATTTGGATCACTGAACAGTTTCCGGAACATTGAACAACAGCCTTAATACACCCTCTTCATAAAAAAGGAGATAAGAGTAATCCAGATAATTATAGAGGATTGTCTATCTTGGACTGCACATACAAGATTTTTTTCAAGATATGTAGAAGGATTAGAGATCAACTAGAAAAAGAGTTAGGTGAATACCAAGGAGGCTTTAGATCCTGGAAAATTTGTGCTGAACATATAATCACTCTAAAATTAATGAAAGGGCATGTGGCTTTTAGTGCCAGGAGTGTCCGAAGACATGTTCAGCTGACCAGCTGCAGGTCTTTCAATTTGACGCCCGTAGGCGACCTGTGCATCATAATGAGGATGAAATGATGATGAAGATGACACATACACCCAGCTCCTGTGCCAGTGAAATTAACCGATGGTGGTTAAATTTCCCGACCCTGCCGGGACCCCTGTGACCAAAGGCCAGCACGCTAACCATTTAGCCATGGAGCCAGACTCTTAAATTAATAATGGCATCCTATAGAAAACAAAACAAGCCTATAGTAATAACATTTGTTGACTTTAAGAAGGCACATGATTGTATACATAGACCTTCAATGTTAAAAATGTTATGGAATTTTGGACTCCATCTTAAATTAATTAAACCAATTGAACTTACTTTAACTGATACCATATCAAAAGTAATGTTTAAAGGAGAGGTTTATGAACCATTTTGGATTAAAACAGGTTTAAGACAAGGAGACTGTTTATCACCATTACTATTTAATTGTGCATTAGAATTTATAATAAGGGAATGATACAAGGTCAACCCAAAGGACATAAAAGTTGGAAGCCCCAAACAAAATTTAAGTTTAAACTGTTTAGGATTTGCTGATGACCTTCCTCTATTGTCCAACATATTCAGGAAACTCAACACCAAATTAAATCTGTACAAGAAATAGCCCAAAAAAATAAGTCTTACAATACCCTTTGAAAAAACTGGGATCATGTTTACACATCCCCCACTGGTAAATAAAATAACAATTTATGGGCAAGAAATCAAAATTATTGATAAATTTAAGTATTTAGGAAAAATCATATCTTATAATCTTAATGTGAAACCAGCTTGGCATAACAGAATATTCAAATTATATTACCAAGACTACATACATTTTAAAAACTTATCGACGGCAACAAAATTAAGATATTGTATAACAGTCACACAGCCAGAAATAACTTATGCTAGTGAAACCATTTTTGAAACTTTTGATACTGCTGAAACAGACAAAATCCTTAAGACAGAAAGGAGAATAATTAGAACATGCATAAATAAACAGTATCAAGTTAATGGAAAATGGAGAATAGCATCAAATAAAACAGTTTATAAGGAAATTGAACCAGTATTGAACACAATCATTCTTTGGACATCTTACCAGAACACCTGACACCAGAATTAGCTGAAGAATAATTGAAAAATTATGGAATAGCAAGACCAAGATTAAATGGATCACAGAAATTAAGGAGGATATTAAAGAACTACAAATAACAATAGACAATCTCAAAAACAAATCAGAAGAAATTAAGATACTTCAGGACACACACACCAGGCTACAGACCAAATTTGACTTGATTTTGTAATAACTGAAGTAACCTTCAAATCTGTGGCTACCATCCGAGAACAAGTAATGGACTCCTTGCAACATTCTGTGTCATCCCGCACCATTGGTCGGAGACTAGCAGCAGCAAGATGAGGGAATTACCGTCCCGTGCATAGGCTGCCGTTAATACCACAACACATCACGGGAGTGCCTCAACATCACACTGTCAGTTCGTAGAGACACGTGCCGTGTGTGAACTAGCATTTTCCTGTTGAAAAATGGCACCACAAATACTGTCTCATGAGAGGTAACAGATGCTGAACATTTCTTCAGGGTGCTTCAATTATTTTGTCAGACTGTGCAGTTTGACCTGAAACCAAGTGATTGATATAGGAAACACTGTGGTGCCCTCTTGAACTGTTGTTTTAAATGTGACATACATACTAAGTTACTGAAGTAATTGCATGCACATATAGTAACTGTGAGTATAGTGTCCATGAGTAAAAATGTGATTATATTTTGTAAGCTTGTAATGAATAAAAAATTGAGAAAAATTTCTTTTTTTATTTGAAACGAAAATGCATGCACGAGACGATTAATTTAACAAATTGTTTTCATCACTAAACACCGAACATAAAAAATTACAAGAAATTATACTGCATTTGCTGCAGTCTTGTTCATTTACCGTTATAACTTAGAAGTGAAGTGAGTATAATTCATTGTAAATTCTGTGTTTGAGTTGTACATAAAAATAGATTTTTGAGAAAGATACAGTAATATCAAAGAAGTGAGGTATATTTTTATGCCAACTTTGTATAGGTTACCTTTGTCTTTAACAAATGATGTTCAGATCCAGAAGACAACTTTTACTGTCATTTCATGCTGTTTTATATGTGAATATATCGTACAATCTTTATTTTAAATTCAATCAATAATGTTACATAAATTGATTCATTTCAGAAAGACAAAATGTGTGATGTTCGCATTTTACTTGAACAGCTGAGTGATGCAGCTGTGCCCTCATTACAAGAGGCACTGTCTGATCTGTCACAAATGTGTCTCGTTTACCTTGATAAAATGGAGCAACACCAACTACAAGTGGAATCAAGTGAAGACAACTATCACACTCCACTTGATAGAAAACACATCCAGCGCTGCCTCAATGAAGTAGTAAGTTGAATTAATTAAGATTCAAGATGCATTTAAAAATTATTTATTAGTTTTTCTGTCTGTCTGCATAGTTTGCTAAAATGTACAATTTTTCTTTATTATTTATCTTTCTTCAGAAGGCCCTGATTCAATTCCTGACCAGGCTGAGAGATTTTAACAGTATATGGATAATTTCCCTGCCTCGGGGATTGAGTGTTTATGTTCATCTTAATACACTTCTCCTCATATACATGCAACATAACACACTACCAACCACCACAGAAACCCCACTGTCAGCAGCCCTGAAGATGGTTTTCCGTGGTTTCCCATTTTCACACCAGGCAAATGGTGGGACTGTACCTTAATTAAGGCCAGGCTGCATCCTTCCCATTTCTAGGCCTTTCTTATCCCATCGTCGCCATAAGACCTATCTGTGTCAATGCAACGTAAAAGCAAATAGCAAATAGCAAACCACCACAGAAACATGATAGTGAATTCATCCCTCCACAGTCTGTTGGTATCAGGAAGGACATTCAGTCATAAAACACGGCCAAATCCACATCCAGTGCCAACCTCAAAAAATTGGGGAAAAGCCAAGAAGGAGAAAAAGAATGTAGTTTTGTGTCTATCCACTTTGTTCTGCCATCTGAAGTCCTCCAATAATGTAATTTTCTTTGTCCATCAAAATCATTAGTAAAGTCAATATCATTTAACATAATCTTACTATCACCACTGACTTCAGGCTATATATATATTTAATTCAATCAATGTGTGTATGTCCAACCCTTGTCCCGTTTCTCTACATGGATGGATATGAAGCAAGATGAATCATCGTTGCAAGATTTTATGACCAGAAGTCCTTCCTAAAGTCAATTTCATCAGAGAAGGTAACGAGATGAAATTAATAATATGTTCTATGATAGTAGGCAGAGAGAGAGTGAAACCCAGTGCTGGAACATTGCTGTACACCTGTCGAATAGCACCAAGGGGTCTGCTCAAGGCTTATCGTCCCTATTCAAGGAATGAATCATCATCAACAGCGTCATATGCCCTCACTCCATACGCACACTGTGAGAGTAATTGTTTTTGGCACACTATCCAGTGATTAGAAATTGTATACAACCACCTCTCTTACCCTGCCAGCCAACATTCTGATGGTGAACATTTTTTGACCAACGGGACTCAAACTGGCTAACCTTGGTGTCAGATCATATAGACTTGATGCCTTAATGATCATGGCCACCAGGTGAGCTATTTTTAATTTAATCAATAATGATACATAAATGAATTCATTGCATTTTTTAAATGCTATACAGATACAGCTTGAAAGTGCAAACAAGAAGGAATTTTGGCCAACAGAAGTAACAGTTAGATGCTACCGTTTTATTCAGTCTTTTCGAAGGGACACAGGGACATCATTTGAATAAAACAACTCAGAAGCTCTTGAAAATTATAAGACTTGGAGAAATCGATGGGAGAAGAAGCATGAAAATAATGTTATGGAACATAGAAGGATTTTTTGCTATTTTTGTTTTACGTCGCACCGACACAGATAGGTCTTATGGCGACGATGGGAGAGGAAATGACTAGGAAGTGGAAGGAAGCGGCCGTGGCTTTAATTAAGGTACAGCCCCGGCATTTGCCTGGTGTGAAAATGGGAAACCACGGAAAACCATCTTCAGGGCTGCCGACAGTGGGGCTCGAACCCACTATCTCCCGATTACTGGATACTGGCCGCATTTAAGCGACTGCAGCTATCGAGCTCGGTCATAGAAGGATTAAAGAGCGCAGCATGCATAGCTCCACCAGACTTTCTTGAAGGATATAACGCAGCTATACTCACAGAAACCTTTCTCACAGACCATTGGTAGCACCCGGAATACTATAGCATACACCTGCTAGCGAAACAAGGAGAAAGAGGAAGACCCCAAGGAGGAATAACAGTTCTTCTTAAACCGTGGATAACACCAATTGTATCGACATCAGAGCAGAACCACTCCATTCTAATAGAGAAAAAATACATCACAATATTAGCAACTTACTTTCAGCCAAATACAATGGCTATAGATATAATAGACGAATTGGGCCAACAAATAACACAGAGCAAGAAAGACATCCCTCTAGTTATTGCAGGGGATTTAAATTGTCGGTTGGACATACCAAATCACAAAACAAAATTAGTAATAGACTCACTGCAAGAAGAAGGTTTCAACCCGCTAAACGACACCAATGTCCCTACATATATTTGCTGCAACGGCAAAAGCACTATAGACATCTCCCTCATAAAAGGAGAAATAAAAGGGGATATCAATCCACTTTGGAGCGCATACCACACACCAATAAGACAACACATTCCAATGAGCATCGACATACAAAGTGAATGGAGGGTAAAGAAGAAACAAGAAAGGAGACCACTCTCAAGGAGATTGGATGTTAGAAAAGTGGAAGAATGCCAAGAACAGATAGAGCAAATCAAAACACTAATCGACAACTCAAATCTAGAGGAAGCAGTACATGAACTGGAGAAACTCTTAACACAAGCAGCCAGCCCCACGAAAGTGTGAAGAGCAAAAGCATGGTTCGATCAAGAGTGCTTCCTATTAAGGAGAGAGGTGCTTCAAGCTCTACACCGACTAAAATCGGACATCGAGAATCATACACTCTTTCAGACATACACCGAGAAAAGAAGATGCTACAAAACACTAACATTGGAGAAGAAAATGGCATACAGGGAAGAAGAATAGTTGAGGAAGCCAGGAGAGACCCATTCATAGCAATCCGCCATCGAAAGCAGGCACAGACCCACTATATCAGCATGGAGGAATGTACGAGACATTTCAAAAACACCCTGAACAAAGAAGGAAGAGAAGGAACACCGGAAACCAACCAAGTGCATACAACACATGAGACGGCAGCATGGTCTCCACTTAGTACAACTTAGGTTCAAAACATTATCGAATCCACAAAATAGAAAAAAGCTGCAGGACCGGATATGATATACAATGAATACCTTAAAGACATGGCTCATCTACTAGCTCCAATTTGGACGAAACTTTATAATAAATTCATAGAAACAGCCACAATCCCAGATCAGTTGAGACAATCAATAGTAAAGGTAATCTTCAAAGGGAAAGGAGACCCGAAGGACACAAATAAATACAGAGGGATAGCCCTGGAAAACAATCCTTTTAAGGTACCGTAAAGTGGGGTAACTTCGGCCATACAGGTTAACTTCAGCCACTGACGAATAGCAACATTTATTTTCTCCTGCCTCCTATGCTGGAAAAGATAAACTACTTGCAACAACTAAAATGCACATACAATAGAATGCTCTATCAACACTCGGTAGTCCAAATAACATTGGCGGGCTCATTGTTGAGTCAATTGATTTTTTTTCGTAGCCCCGACTATTGTCTTCTCTGGTAACAGCAGAAAACAAACTGTTCTCTAGCCCCAGCATTTGATTCTCCATTCCAGTGGTTTATGCGGTCAAAATGTAAGTTTGTCTGGTAACTGATCAACACAATTTGATGCATTTTATTCAAATAGGTTTTTCAGGGAATAGTTTTGTGATAAAAGTTGTCCTCTTCCGGGGTAACTTCAGCCATGCCAAGAACGAACAGGAAAACATTATGCAACCGCGGATATTGTAATTACAATCCTGTTTACTTTAAGAACGCTTTAGAAGAGATTAATAAAGGCACAATAACAATGATCGGGGAAGTTTATCCTGACAGGGAGGGGAAAGACAGTTTCCATTTTCAATGATAAATAGACAGATATCAGTTGACATGGACGATACACATTTAAGAACTTGATTGACGGCCCAGATATTTTCTAATTTAGAAGACAGTGTATTATGAGGACAGTCTACAAGATGGCTTCTTTTCCGACCACCTTTTCTCTTCGTACAATTGGGCTTTATGATTTCCGTATCTTTTATTTATTATATTTTGTACCATTACAAATATTTATGCAATGCAACATGTAATTTGTAATATCATACAATACTTGAACGCTTACGGAAAAAAGTGAATGTGATCACTATACATCTGTTTCATCATAAATTGTTTTAATTTGTTTGTGATTGTTGATACTGGGTGTTTTGCAGTTTTTTAAAAACATTCGTGGTGGCCGAAGTAACCATTATTCATTATTACTGAATAACAATTAGAATTATGTTCATATTTAAAAATGAAGAACAAACGTGGCAGAACTCATATTATATTTTTCAGAAAATTAGAGAAATATTTCACATTTTATTTTTAAAAATATATGATAAAGTGGCTGAAGTTACCCCATTTTACGGTATTCACAAAACTAATCACAGAAAGAATAAGGGACACAGTAGAAGAGCACCTCCCAGAATCTCAATTCGGGTTTAGGAGAGGAAGATCCACTCTCGCAGACTTCACAAAAGCCTTTGATCTCCTGGACCAACCATTAGTACAAAGGAAGCTCGAGGAAACTCTGGGAAGAGACAGCATCTGGACAAGAATCATAAACTCCATAAATGTATGGAACAAGATAAGGATCTCGGACAGCCTAGACCTTTCAGAACCAATAATTCAAACAAATGGTGTACTCCAAGGGGATCCACTAAGCCCTCTGCTGTTCATCCTGGCAGCGAAGGACATTATGGAAATGGCACAAGATGAAGATGTAGCTGCATACTCCTAATGCGGATGATATTGTGATTGGCTCAAAAAACTTAAAGAAACTGCAGAACACTATAGACGAAGTGGGAAAATGGTGCATTGCACACAAGTTCATAATTAACACTGAAAAGACGGAAATGATGGTGTTCAGATCAGGAGGGCAAATACCAAAATCGACAAGAATCACCTTAGAAGGGAAAACAATATCTATCACCAAAGAATACAAATATCTAGGGATAACACTCCAGCCATCTGCAAAGTGCTTCACAAAGCACACAACAGAGAAAGCGACACAAGCAATTAGAGCGATAAATGAAATAAGCTTCATCAGAACACTAAATCTTGACACAGCAATGGCGCTCTTCAAATCGAAAATTGTTCCAATACTTACATATGGGACTGAAATTATATGGACACTTCTGAATGAAAAGAACTTAGCAACACTGGAAAGAGTTAAAGCAACATATATCAAAAGAGCAATCGGAGTGGCAAAAACAACAAGATCCAGATTAGTCTACCTTCTCACGCAGGAAAATTTCCTCATAGAGGTTTTAAGGACAACGGCATCGGAGAACCTACTAAGAACACTAATAAGGAAAAGACAAGAAGTACCCACGGAATTCTATGGAACTGGGGCCATGATCGATCGTACATGGACAGCAGCAAATTTTGAGACGAGGCACGTGTTTACAAGACTTGCAGTACATGGATTCCACCATGTCATTTGTGAAAACCCAACATACCCGAACCGTCAAACTCATGCAAGTGTACATTATGTGGACAGTTATGTGAATGATATCACTTAGAATTCTGCAACAAGAGGACTAGATCAATCAGAGACTATGCGACCAATGGTGCAAGTGTTAAATTGTTATAACAGCTGCCACTAATGTATGGCTATTTTGCTGCAATAAATGTTTTATAAATCCTATTTGTTCAGGGTGTTGACCCATGTGGATCGTTTGCCCCTATTGGCACCATATTGTATGAACCTGCATGTAATTGGAATGGCGGTAGTGTGGAATGTTGTGTGTGAAGAAAGGAAGATTAAGGACGTCACAAACACCCAGTCCCCAGGCCAGGGATATTAATCATAACAATTTAAAAACCCTGACCCGACCGGGAATCGAATCCGGAGCCGCCGGGTGACAGGCGGACGCATTGCCCCCTACATCACGGGGCCGGACAATTCATTGCATAGTATGAATTCAAATATCCATTTAATGCTTCTGAAGTTCAGAGCATCGAACAGGATGTTAAATGAATTTGTGAATTTACCAGTTGCTACAGCATCACAAAAATGTTCCAATGACAGTTCACTGTTACCAATCTCAATGGAATCTGCACATGATTTGTTGAGAACCTGACTAGCATCCATAATTTTTTTTTGTTGCTATAATTAAAATACACCCTGTATTGGGCATGGTCAAGATTTGGATGGGTTGCCACGCGCTGTTGGGGGATAAGGGAATGGAGGAACAGAAAGGAACTGGCCACCCTACCGCACGTAAACTTCGGCTCAGGCACACCTCCGCGGAGGATCGGACCTGCCTTTGGGCAGAATACACCCTTACCTTACCCTTACCTTACCCTTACCTTACCTGTATATTGCAGAGCTTCTTGCCATCTTAGAAGCTCTGCAGTTTGCACTGAGTGATGAAAGAGGCCACCTTCTCATGTGTACCAACTTGTTAAGTTCAATATCAAACAGAGTATAGAAGATTCTCGGTGGCCATCAGTCAATTTTTCTGGTGACAGAAGCCATCAACAACATCAGCTCCACCTTTTGCATAATGGTATGACTTCCAGTTTGCTCAAGTCACGGTTGTCTCATCAGTGGTCTCACCTTGATGCGTGGTAGATTACATTAAGACAACCTTCCCCTTCATAAGAATATAAGATACAAGTTACATATACTTGCTATGAGTAAATATGGTTGTATGCACTGGTTTCTTTGTCTCTAGGAATATGGATGGAATTTCTGCCATATTTTTTCTAACTTTTCCCACTAAATTTATTACCTTACTTTTCTATCAGGTATAAGGCAAGAGGAACCAATGTAAAATAGTTATCAACTGTGATGTTCTGTCCATTATTCTCAAACAGGTGGGAATAATGGCATTAGGGTACTCAGAATGAGGAAATAAAGTCTAAGATAGGAATGAACTCGATGGACGAAGCTGTAAGCATAAACCGGCTTCTGTGGTGGGGTTATGTGAGGCAAATGGAGGAGGATAGGTTACCTAGGAAAATGTTGCACACTGTTATGGAGGTTAAGAGGAGTAGAGGAAGAGAGGGAGACCAAGACAATGATGGTTAGACTCAGTTTCCATTGATTTAAAGATAAGAGATATAGAACTAAATGAGGCTACAGCACTAGTTACTAATAGAGAATTGTGGTGGTGAATGGTAAATTCACAGAGGCTTGCAGACTGAACACTGAAAGGCATAACCAGTTTTCAGACACTAAGGTCCATCATCAGTGTTAAAATTTAAATTTAATTTCACATAAGTGTGTCGTCATAATGGGTTAAAATGAGTTTAAAATGTAGCCCTGTTGACATCAATTGTAAAAATAAGAAAAAGAAAAAACAAGTATAAAAGTATGAAAATAATTCCTACAAACTTACAATGTTGTTGTAAAAGGTATGGACATACCATGCTCAGGCTGTTGGTCGAGTACTGACAAACGTTCAAACACACATTCACGTATACATAAGAATTAGACTTGAGAAAAAATTAAAAACAATTCAGGACAAATTAAGTAAACTTAAGAACAAATACATATGTGATGATTTTAATGATTTGATTGAGCACAAATTTTGTGTATCTGTTGTCAACATTTTGGACACACCTTTAACCCAAAATGAAACCAACCTATTAAAACTAGGTCACAAGCACAATCTTAAACAAAACTTTAATAATGTCACATTAAAACAACTAGTAACAGAGACTGAAACAGCTATCCAAAGAGTCCCTGACAATAAAAAAGAAACTGTAAGACACTTAGTAGCAAATGAAATTGAAAACATCAAAAACAAACCAATCAAGGAAAACAAAGGAAGTAGTCCACAACAAAAACTAATAACTAATCTAAAAACTAAAATCAAAAATAATAACTCGATTGTAACTAAAGCAGATAAGGATAATGTCACAGTTATCATAAATAAAGATGACTACATCCAAAAAACAATTGATTTCATAGAAACAAACAACATAAAGGAAATAAAGACCCCACCAGGAATTTAAATACAAAAATAAAAGAAACCCTAAAGGACACACAGTTCATAATAAATGAAAAAGAGACACAAAAGTTAGTCCCGATGAACCCAAGGTGCCCAACTTTAAAGTCTCTCCCAAAAATCCACAAAGAGAATTACCCTGTTAGACCTATAATTAATTGTCGAAACAGCCCCACATTTCAATTATCTAAATTTTTACTTGTTGTTTGTTGTTTGAGTCATCAGTCCATAGACTGGTTTGATGCAGCTCTCCATGCCACCCTATCCTGTGCTAACCCTTTTCATTTCTACGTAACTATTGCATCCTACATCTGCTCTAATCTGTTTGTCATATTCATACCTTGGTCTACCCCTACCGTTCTTGCCACCTACACTTCCTTCAAAAACCAACTGAACAAGTCCTGGGTGTCTTAAGATGTGTCCTATCATTCTATCTCTTCTTCTCGTCAAATTTAGCCAAATCGATCTCCTCTCACCAATTCGATTCAGTATCTCTTCATTCGTAATTCGATCTATCCATCTCACCTTCAGCATTCTTCTATAACACCACATTTCAAAAGCTTCTATTCTCTTTCTTTCTGAGCTTAAACACATACAAAACCACATCACATTAGAAAATAGCAATTCAATATCAAATTCTTTGGAAGCTATTTCCAAAATACAATCAACAGAAATAAATGAAGAAACTATAATGGTATCATATGACGTGACCAACATGTATTCCAACATTCCTATCAAAGAGACTATAGACTTAATAGAAGAAAATTTAAAGAATCAAGACAGACTAAGTCACATAGAAATTAACGAAACGATAAACTTATTAACTCTAATATTTGAAAATAATTACTTTACATTCAACGGGAAGTACTACCAGCAAAACACAGGTTTACCAATAGGGGGTCCACTATCAGGTTTCTTAGCCAATATTTATTTAAATAATCTTGAGGAAACCATCTTGAACACATATCAGAAAGAAATAAAATTATGGGTCCATTTTGTTGATGACACGGTAGTAATTTTAAATGGAGACCTCATTACTCCCGAAACATTTCTGGGTTGTTTGAATTTGCTTGACAGCAACATTAAATTCACTATGGAGAGAGAAATCGATAAAAAATTAAATTTCTTGGACCTCACATTAACAAAAACCAACAATAGGATAGATTTTGATATTTTTAGGAAACCCACACAGGCCATCACCACCATCAATAAAAATTCCAACCACCCAGGAACTCACAAACAAGCAGCTTACAACAGCTACATTAATAGATTATTAAAACTTTGCCTGAGTAATGAAAACAAACTGAAAGAAGTTGGAATAATAAAACAAATTGCTAAAGCAAATGGCTACAAACCAGAAATGATAGACAATATTATACATAAGAAAGAAAACGGAGGAAAAACCATGAGAAAAGGAAGAAAATCCATGAACGTAATCAGTTTGTAACATTTACATCTTTTGGAAGTCAAGTTTTTAAAATCGCGAATATACTTAAGAAATTTCAACTTAAAACAGCTGTTTGAACCATAAATAAAATATCAGAACATATATATATATAAAATGCACATAGTGTCAATAAAAAAGATATATACCAATTTGGGAGTATACAGGCTCACTTGTGACGACTGTAAAATGTTTTATATAGGAAGAACTGATGGTTATGAATTTCATGTTTTTGGTCCGTATTGAACTGAGAATAATATATAAGTAATAATAATAATAACGTAAACGTTTCCACCTTTTCAATACTACCATATATTTACAAAATTACAAATTATACAGTACTAGTTTCGACCCATCTAGGGGTCATCATCAGCCGTATTGGAGCAAAGATCATTTGTGGCGAAATCCTAAGACAATGTTATTTTAAAGAATAACAAGTGAAATGAGATGTTATGGTAATAGTTAATAATACAAGGAATATACATACTAAGAGGTTTTTAACAAAGAATAAAGTATAAATGGGGTGTTGTAAAAATTATAATCATGGAAATCAGTAAATTCTTGTATTGAAATGAAATATGGCTTAGGAAGAGGGCTTAAGGTGGGGCTGAAGGGTGCGGGAGAAAGTGTAATTGTCTTGGAAAAGTACCTTTGATTAAATTTAGGATTGAGTTTAGGTTGGCTGCATTATTGTTTCTGAGGAAAGTGATAAATAGATCGAAGAGTATGTTGGGTTTCTCTGAGATTTCATTGAGATTGTGACTGGCATTAAAGTATTGGTCTAGGTGTATGTAGTAATTTTCCATTATGTTCAGTAAAGGGCCCTTGTTTGCTAATACGAGGATGTCCATGTCTTGTTCAATATTGGTGAAATTATGGTTATAATCTTGCATGTGTTGGCCGATGGCTGAAAACTTGTTGTATTTTATTGCGTTAGTGTGCTCGTGGTATCTGATAATGAAGTTTCTCCCGGTTTGCCCGATGTAGGTTTTTTTACAGGTGGTACATTTGATCCTATAAACTCAAATGTACCACCTGTAAAAAAACCTACATCGGGCAAACCGGGAGAAACTTCATTATCAGATACCACGAGCACACTAACGCAATAAAATACAACAAGTTTTCAGCCATCGGCCAACACATGCAAGATTATAACCATAATTTCACCAATATTGAACAAGACATGGACATCCTCGTATTAGCAAACAAGGGCCCTTTACTGAACATAATGGAAAATTACTACATACACCTAGACCAATACTTTAATGCCAGTCACAATCTCAATGAAATCTCAGAGAAACCCAACATACTCTTCGATCTATTTATCACTTTCCTCAGAAACAATAATGCAGCCAACCTAAACTCAATCCTAAATTTAATCAAAGGTACTTTTCCAAGACAATTACACTTTCTCCCGCACCCTTCAGCCCCACCTTAAGCCCTCTTCCTAAGCCATATTTCATTTCAATACAAGAATTTACTGATTTCCATGATTATAATTTTTACAACACCCCATTTATACTTTATTCTTTGTTAAAAACCTCTTAGTATGTATATTCCTTGTATTATTAACTATTACCATAACATCTCATTTCACTTGTTATTCTTTAAAATAACATTGTCTTAGGATTTCGCCACAAATGATCTTTGCTCCAATACGGCTGATGATGACCCCTAGATGGGTCGAAACTAGTACCGTATAATTTGTAATTTTGTAAATATATGGTAGTATTGAAAAGGTGGAAACGTTTACGTTATTATTATTATTACTTATATATTAGGAAGAACTGGGCGAACCTTAAATCAAAGATATCAAGAACATTTCAAGGCAATAAAGTACAACAGATATTCAGCTTTTGCGGAACACATTTACAACAATAACCACAGCTTTTTAGGGATCGAAAAGGACATGAAGTTAACTTTTAAGGGTAATTATGGATTTGAATTAAATACACGTGAAAACATGGAGATATTTTTGGCGCAGACAAGGGAACCAGATAAAATTTTAAATGAAACAGTCACAAGCAACATTTTGTTTACAATCTTGAGTTGACGTAACATCAGGTGCTTCCAACGAAACCTTGAGGTGACGTAACATCATGTGCTTGCAGCGCAGTTCCATACTTAAAGCTGAACGTTTGTCAGTACTCGACCAACAGCCTGAGCACGAGGAAAAGCCAGTCTTTCCTATGGTATGTCCATACCCTTTACAACAACATTGTAAGTTTATATGTATTATTTTCATACTTTAACACTTGTTTTTTTCTTTTTCTTTTTTTACAGTTGATGTCAACAGGGCTACATTTTAAACTCATTTTAACCAATTTTGACGACACACTTATGTGAAATTAAATTTAAATTTTAACACTGATGATGGACCTTAGTGTCCGAAAACTGGTTATGTTTCAATAAAGTGTGTGCTGATACGACTGTATATAATTAATAATAATAATAAAATAACTACATCAGCACTGTTAAGAAATGGCTTTGATATTTCATAATATATAATGTGTGTGCGTGTGTGTGTGTGTGTGTGTGTGTGTGTGTGTGTGTGTGTGTGTGTGTGTGTGTGTGTGTGTGTGTGTGTGTGTGTGTGTGTGTGTGTGTGTGTGTGTGTGTGTGTGTGTTTCTGCAATTTATTGTGTTATTGTAAGAGAAAGTTTCCATTCAGTTGCATATCAGTAATTGGGACGCATATCATTCCATTCCTGATGATCAAATGACTGGAAACAGGCTGTGGATTTTCATTTTTGTTTTCAATATATAAGATGGTGGTACATCACATCAGGAATTTGGCAACATTGGAGGCCCAACACTCTCAAAGTATCTCGCCAAGTCACATAAACTATAAAACCAAACATCTAGGATATATACTACATTCTAAACAATATTTTGGTATTAATACTCGTCACAGAAGTAATACGAGTATTCCAAAAATATTGATACCAATAGTATCATTCAATGTCTACATTGCTGTGGAGGCAATTTCAAAACCAGAGATACTGAAAGAGCAGTAATGTATTAAGACTGAATAAAACCTTAAAAACTTTACTATTATATGCAGAAGCATTATGTAAAAATTATGAACAGTAGAATACTAACAGCCAGCCTGAGTGGCTCAAACGGTTGAGGTGCTGGCCTTCTGATTCGTACTTGGTAGGTTCGATCCTGACTCAGTCCAGTGGTATCTGAAGGTGCTAAAATATGTCAGCCTTGTGTAGGTAGATTTACTGGCACGTAAAAGAACTCCTGCAGGACTAAATTCTGACACCTCTGCTTCTCCAGAAAGGGTAAAAGTAAAGTTAATTACATTATTATTAGAATACTAACACATAATAAAAGTACAAATAAACCAACTGAACTCACCTGTCATTGTTCAAGTATTTCTGATACACTGTGTATGGTATGTGTCTAATTTGCACTTGTTTGTTACCTTCTATTACTTATATTGACAGCATTGTATTTATCCTATTATGTGTTACCTTTAATGTTCCTGTCTTTCCATATGCTGTATGAATTGATTTGCCAACTATTAATTCTAATTTCCAATTTCAGAATCAAATCATGCACGAAGCTGAACTTTTGATAAAGAATGTTACAATGGATACAGCTCGTTATATCTATCGTCAAGGAATGAAATTTTATCGCAAGCTGGAGTTCCTCCTTGATGATGTAAGTATCAGCTCGATACTATAATTTCTCCTTCTTATGTATTATCATTATGAGCATAAAGAGCACCCCCTTCCCCCTCCCCTCCCCTCCTCCCCCCTTCCAAATACAGTGGCTCCCTATCCTAAGCCACATCTCTCCACCACACCTTCACAGATGCAGTACTGTGATTTGAGAACATTAAGGCAACCCCCGCTTCAGATGGCTGAAACCTCATTGCCAGCAATTTTAACCTGAAAAAACAGTGGTCCCAGGAATGGCAAATATTCTCATCTTTGGAACATGATATACCTTGTTCCTGGTTTTGATCTTCCTAGGAGAGCGTGGTCAACACTTAACCACATATGGACTAAACATGGAGTATACGGGGTCCTTCTGTTCAAATAGAAGAAAATTTCTTCTCCACAGTGTGAATGCGGGGCTGATAGGCAGACAGTTTAACACATCACTCAGGAGTGTTTTATATATGCTTACGCAGAAAATCCAAAAGACTTTGTTTTTTAACACCTCAGGCTACTGAATATGTCCAGATTATAAGGTTTAACTTGAAGTTCATTTATTTTTTTATACATTCAGTGTATTGAAAAGTCATATGTTTAATAATAATAACTCCACCATAGCTGGTCCCAAGCCCGGTTGAGAAAAGAGGAGGGTGAAACATGGTCAACGGTCTCAAAGACAGATGAGCAATTCAATTCCCAATGGCAGAGAGAGCAGAAGAACCTAGTGGATTTAACTACAAGAAACAATCATTCCGGACTAACAATTCGATCTTATTTTGGAATTTATTTCCAACCCTTACATAACACAATTTCATATGCAAAATGGAAATGTCGCTAAATGGGAGCACTACCCCAGGTGGTAACTTGAAAGAGAAATCCACCACTGCAGTATGCAATGCATCAGGACTTAGGATTCTGGGGAGTCCCACCTTCATGCAAGATGAGTCGGAGCATCTTGAAACACCTTCCAAATTGAAATTCAAGAAGATATACTTCATTGGGACCATAAACGTCAACTCACTCCTCTGAGTTGGAAAACAGAAAGAATTGGAAAAGCTCCTGGGCCACCAACAAATCCAGATTTTGGCTGTACAAGAAACTAGATTCCTATATGACCACATCATGGATACACAACGTTACAGAGTATTCAAAAGAAAGCCAGCAATGAAGATAATAGCTGACATCCCTCTTCTTGGGACTGCCTTCTACATAAACAAAACCATAGTAGATAGTGTCACACACTCCTCATCAAAATCTGAAGGAT
The DNA here is from genome assembly GCF_040414725.1 of Anabrus simplex. Classification (NCBI taxonomy): domain Eukaryota; kingdom Metazoa; phylum Arthropoda; class Insecta; order Orthoptera; family Tettigoniidae; genus Anabrus; species Anabrus simplex. Next base: position 57,824,483 of record NC_090272.1, on the reverse strand, counting down.
TATCCCTATTGACAATTAAGTGTAAAAACAAGAAGTATACTCTCATAAACTGCCACGCTCATATCAATGAAGACAATAAGAAGAACCCACATAGAGTTGATGACTTCTGGGACCTCTTGGAAATAGAAATCGCCAGGGTACCTGTGAACCATGTAGAAATCCTTCTGGGAGACTTCAACGCACAAATAGGGAAAGAAAGAAAATACAGAGACATAGTCAGAGACTACCCAGCACACAGGAGGACAAAAAAGAATTGAGAAAGGATCCTTGGACTCTGCAATATCTTCCAGTTGAATCTAATGTCACCACACTTTTGGAAACACCCAAGAAAAGTAAAGACATAGGTATCTCCAAATCCTAACCTAGGAGAATTCCAATTAGACCATGTAGCAATAACCAGGACAAACGCTAGGTAGGTGATGAATGTTGAAATGATTAGAAATGGTAAATTCAACTCTGATCACTATCTCTCCAAAGTTAAAATACGTTTTCTTCCACCAAGAAAAAAGAAAGATCCACCCAAAGTGAAAAAATACAACTCCAAACAAATTAACATCAAAGAAGATATTATAAATAACTTCAGAGAAGAAATCCACTCTCCTAGAACAAAAACCTGGCAACATCTCTGTCAAGAGATCAATGAAGCCACTAAGAAAACACTCAGCCTAACAAAGAGGAAACGTACAATTTGGTGGAATGAAGAATGTGTGAGCACACTCAAAAAGAGATCTGACTTGTGGAGAAAATGGAAATGTTCAAGAAATACAGAACACTTGGAACAATTCAGAAAACAAAGGAAAAAAACATCTGTGATATTTTGCAGGACCAAATAATCATTTAATAATGCAAAGTTACAAAACCTCCAGGACAACTTCACTAAGAATAGTATTGGATAGGTGGACCCTTCCTACCCTTTGATAGTGACCAGAGATTTCATCCAAACCTTTAAGGAAGAGCTCAAAGGATACCAATTTCCAAGTATAAGCTTCAAAAACAAACAAGGCAAAATTGGACTGAACAATCAAGAAAATTGCAATATATTAGCCAGATACTTTGAGAAACTCCTCAACTGCCCACTTCCAACAAACTAGAACTTCTGGCTCCTCTTATGAACCCAGACGATGATATGCCACCAACAAAGGAAGAAATAAAAGAAGCCCTAAAAAGTCTCAATAATAACAAAGCCAGTGGATAGGACTCAGTATCAGCAGAAATGTTGAAATGGGCTGAATTGGAAATCCTGGATGACCTGCACCATATTTCAGCAAATATTGGAGACAGAAAAGCTACCAGACGAATGGAAGACAGCGCTGATCCATCCACTCCATAAGAAAGGGAACAAACAAGATGTTAACAACTACAGAGGCATGTCGCTACTCCCAGTCGCTTACAAAATCCTTTCCAAGATACTTCTGAACAGAATTGAAGGAATCCTAGATAAGCAACTTGGAGAATACCAGGGTGGGTTTCGGAAAGGCTGCTCCTGTGCTGAGCAAATCCATAATTTGAAATCAGTAATTTGCCACTGTACCCATCTAAATGGTACCTCAGTTAATTTGGGAAAGCTGGGAATATTTATTACGGAGCATTGCTTACGATTGCGCGTGTACCAGCTGTGACATAGTTGTGCGAGAGCGAGCCGGCCGAAACTAGGTCAACAGCTGATCGAGGGTGACCAGAGCGCAGTTACGTCACGACACCAGCAGACGACAGAGGGGAGGAGAAATGTTCTCATAAAATCCACTCGTAGCGGTCAAGGACGAGCTATGGCGCAGGTCGATTACCAGCCAATAGAAATTGAGGAAAGTGCTGGAAATATTAGGATTGTTCTGGAGAAGTCGAAGGAAGTTCTTGTGTATGAACGACAGAACAGTTCAGGAAAAATTTCACGAGACGACGGCCAGAACAGTTTTCCAAGAGCACGTCGGACAGTGGTTTTCTTACGAGAAGTCGAACCGTGTATTCTCTACGGGAAAGAAGAATATTTTCAGACGACGTGAATACTAGTGTAATCCTTGTAGGGCACGATCATTACATTATTTGAAGGCCAGTGTAATTCATTGTTAGCTCAACGCAGTATCCAGCGAGCTTATTACAGTCATGCATTCTCCCGGGTGGAAAATGTTAAACCACAGACAGTCAGCGTGCTCATTAAAGCCGATTCTTGCCATAGAAGCTTTAGGAATGTTCCATTGGACATTATGAAAGGAAGTCACGATCTCAAGTGGATAGACGAGAGGAAATCTAACCTTTATTTAATCATCATAATATTCAGCCCTATTATTTGTCAGCCTAAGGCGCATCGTAACTTAATGAATGTGTTCAGAAGACGAAGCTTATAGTAATAATGGACCTGAAGTACATCGTTGCGCCAAGTTAAGTGTTGAAAATAACTTAGTGAGTTATAGCTAGTGTGGATCCCTGTGCTAATAGAATATTTTAGTTTCAGCTATCTCCGAGGAAACCAAGTTGTCGAGATGCGGCGATCAAGAGGGAAATCGAGAGATTTTCTGGGACTTTGCTGGAATAAAAGGAAGACGCTGAATAGAGCTACAGTCATGTGGAACTAAATTCCAGAGTGCACGCCAACGCGATGACTTTGTACATCCGTAAACCACCATAGATGAGGCAAGAGATGTCGTCGCCTGGAGCAGCATCCCGACGCCAAGGATTCTCACCGGAAATATGAGTACCCTTGTAAAATTTCTTCTCTTTTAGTAGATGACTAGATTGTATTCTTGCGTAGAGTAAAGTAGTTTCCTTAGTAATTTGTATTTAATGGTGATGGGAGAGCGTTCCTTACTTCGTTGATTTGTGATTTCAATATTGTTCTATCTTTGCATTTCCTTGGAATAATGATAGTTTTATTTTTGGACGTGATGATGAATAATCCCAGTTGTTCTTGAGTCGACAAGAGTGAGTGATTATGATCTTCGAAAGTGACTTTAAGGGAGTAAGGCCTACTAACAATCATGATAATAATAATAGTAATAAAAAGAATAAATTAAACTCATAAAAATAGTAAATGAAGATATGATTAGATGTAGGAGTACACTATAATTAAATCGTAGTTTTAAAACCCTGTTAGTCATGTGTAGTGATTGATGGTAGAAGGGAAAGTGAACGACGAATGTGAGAAATATTCTTCGAGAGAACGATCTAGGAGCCATTATAGGATAATAATAATAATAATGCTAATAATAGTAAAGGTCGGATAATGTAAAAGTTGTTGAGATTAAACTTGTATGGTCATTGTGATAATGGAATTCGCCATTAATGGACGACATGGGACTACTAGGGTGCATGTCGGGCCTAAAAGGTATTATGAGTCACAGTGATTGTAATGAATGATTATGGCGATAATGATTTATGAGGATGTACGAATTTAGTGACTAATAATAGGTCTATTTCTGGCTCAACAACTGTAATGAATAATACATGACTTAATCGTTATTAGATGTTTTCGAGGCTCGTGAGCTCTTATCACTGATGATGGTGATAGTTATTCTTCGAGAGAGAAATTTGGCTTTCTGTATCATCATAACTACAGTCATGAGCGAGTTTTTATTCTGGTCAGATGATTGTAAGGATCTTCAATAAAACTCAAGAGGAAGACGAGATAAATGACTGGATAATAATAATAATAATAAATATTACAGATTCATTGTGTGATAAAAATTTACTTAACCAGTTGATAGAATTGGGTTGTTTGATGTCATTTACTTATATCATTCCAAGGAAACTTATCTTGTATATATTTTTTTTTGGTGACTGTGAAGCATTGTTGTTGTTGTTGTTGATTCCGTGTAGGATCTCATGATGCTCTATCCATCCATGTAATGCTAGGTAATTTAGAAAAGTTAAATAGAGTAAGGAAAGAATACAGTCAAGCGTAGTCTACGAGAGAGAGGGAGTTATGCCAAAGAAATTGTAAAAATATTTTCCCAACATTAAAATGAAATTGTAAAGGAATTTTATGATGACAAGATGAGTTAGAGGATTTTCACAGGTAGAGTGAATGAATTTTCAAGAGATTTCCTCGAACAAGTAAATGCTGAGCTAATAGTAATTTTTCTTCAAAATGTATGAAATTATTTTACCTGTAAATGACTAAACATGAGTTATAACGGGAAATGACAGCTTTGCTAATTTTGTGGTTCATTCGATGTTGCAGAGTAAAATACTGGGTGGAGTTTCATTGAAGAAGCAATGGAATCTAACTCCAGAAGCATGCGAGGACTTATAGTTGTGTTCATTTATTCACAAGCCATTAAAGATTGAGATATTTCTTTTGTTGCAAAGTCACATTGTATTTAAATTTTTTTTTTTTTTTTTCCTTTTCATGCATTTGTCCAGACTGAGTTTCCGTTATGTTTTAATAAACGTGGTTGTTATTTGCCCTGATTTTCATTTATATTGTGTCACCTATCCAGTCACCAAGGGTCCTGAAAATATAAACTCTATGAAATTGTCCCTTAATAGCAAAATCGGCCCTGCGAACGGTCCACCCTTTTGGGACTCTCGTTTTGCCGACTGAGCGACCCCGGAGAAGGGGACATATTTCATTGGCGCCCAACTTTCAGGGCCAACCAAAACCCTCATTGCTTAGGCATTGATCGTTTTGGTGGATTATTTCCAGGGCATATTTTTGTTGTTGTTGTTATATTTACGATCTTGTTGTTTCGGCGAACACTATGGTGGCGCAAAAGCAAGGAGATGGTAATTTTCATTCAGTTAAATGGTGACAATTAAATGGATAGAGATACCAAGGTTGGTAATGACATAATACAACTGGACATTGCTTCGGTATAGGTCTATTTGTTACAGTACGGAGAGCATGCTTGTTGAGTTCATACTTTGTATTTTACAAATTCTTTGGCAATTTCCGGTGAAATTTAGGCAAATGGGGCAAAGATGTACAGGTTCATCGTTGTTGGCGAGCACAATGCTTATGAATTGTAATGGATTTGGATACTTTAGCTCGGATGATAGCGGAGATGAGAGCTAGCGCTGAGAAATTGGGAGCTGAGAATAAGGCTAGTATTGAAAGACTTGAACGTAATCAATCCGAAATGAGAGCGGAAACTAAGGCTAGTGTTGATTCTATTAGAACTGAGTTTAAGGAGAGTCAAGCACAGATGTCACGTGAGTTCAAAGACAACCAGACTAGGTTAACCCAAGAAATTAAAGTGATGTCGCGTGATTTTAAAGATAGTCAGGCGAAGTTGAAACAAGAGATTGAACGAACGGTTACAAACTCGATAGCTAGCGTAGCGCAGGAGTTTACTGAGAGGCTAGGCACGCTCAAGAAATCAATTATGGATAATATGATCACACAGAAGACTGAGGTGGAAAGGAAAATTTCTGAGCTTAGCAACCAAATACAATCGCATAAGGAAAATACGACCGATGTGCAATTGAGGTGGACTAAACGATTTAAGGAAGTATGTGATAGTATAATTCAGGTCGACAAGGGGGTCAGACAGGAAATTCAGATGAGCAAAGAAGTCATTACTGGTGAAGTAGAAGGTCTGAAAACAGCTGTAAATGACAATAAGAAAGCTATCGGAGAAGTTGTATCCAAGGTGGAACACAAACTTCTTGCGTCCCGTGGGTTAGTAGGACAAATGGAGGATAAAATAAAAGGGATGTCAGACGAAATATCAAATATGACAACGGAATTACAAACGTTGCGATTGCATAGTGACAGCACACGAGTTGTGACTGCGTCCGTAATTGAAAGGCAATCACAAATGGAGCAACAGTTTAAAGCAGGATTCATTTGTTCGACTCCTAATGCAGCACAGGAGATAAAAACTTCCGGTCGAGCTAAGAATAATACCGCATCTTTAAATCAAATGGACGATAAAGGGAACAGGCCGCAGATTGTGAATATTATACGTCTACAGGACAATCAACCCCGAAAGTTCAACAATCAAAACGGACCTACACCTAAAACTTTTATTAAGGACCTACAAGAATATTTTAAAGATAATGACATTCCTCCTGAACGACAATTACGAGTGACGGAAAAATACCTAGATTCGTCAGCTCACACGTGGTTTATGGCATTCCGGTACAGTTTCGATGATTTCGAAGGATTTAAAGTCGCATTTTTCGATAAATTTTGGAACACAGATATTCAGCACAATTTAAGGACGGAATGGTATGCTCGTCGATATGCTTCGACGCTGCCGACGAAATTTTCCGAGTTTGCCGCAAATCAGATCCGGAAAATTCGAGAATTGGACGACCCACTTCCAGAGGAAGAATTATGCCGAGTCATCATTCGACAGCTACCGCCGGACGTACAAAGAATATTAATAGCATCGAACATCCGAACAGCTATAGAGCTGGAAAGAGTATTAAGACAGCTAGATATGACGTCTAGGGATCATACCCGTAATACTCGAGCCTTGAGTCAGGAAATCAATTCGACTTATGTTGAGAAAGAAAGGACGGTGGTTCCACAGAAAAATAAAGAGGTACAAACTAAAGAAAGGTCCGAACGGAGTGAAACAAGGGATGAGCAGAGATTACAGAGGGGCTTCCATGGATTTCGACCGTATTCGATGGGATCAAGAGGAAGAGATCGATATTTTGGCCGAACTTCCCGAGGAATAAAATATGCCGCCGAGAAAAGAAGAAATTGTTATCGGTTTTATCAACCAAGGGGGACAGTGGATGAAAACAAAGAACATGTCCGGGAACTCAAGGAGAAAACAGACGGAGGTGAAATATGGAGAAGAGCTATTTTGAATCAAAATACAGATCCCGACGTAACAGGCGCAGAATCCCTCGCATTTCAGGAAGAAAAAAAAAGACGGAAAGGAGAGGAGGAGACCGTCTGCCAGCCCGGAATGAGTCAAGGGGTGAAAAAAAAAAACGTCAATTTTTGAATGAAGAAATACCCGAAGTATTGGCGAATGGTCAAGGTGACCGCTATTTGTGATTTTCCACGTCCACGAAGGATAAAACACGTACGTCAATTCCTAGGCATGTGTCAGTTTTACGCAAATTTTTGTCCGGGTTATACGAGAACGATCTCGCCATTGCAGGAATTATTGAAAAAGAACCAGAAGTGGAAATGGTCGGAAGTTGAAGAACAAGCTTTCATCCAGACCAAGGAAATGCTAAGGAACAATGTTAAGCTTAGCTACCCCAACTTCGAACGACCGTTCATTATTCAGACGGACGCCTCAAAGGTTGGAGTGGGAGCAGTCCTATTTCAAGAAAATCCAGAGAAACCGAACGTGAAAGACTTTATTTCGTTTGCAAGCAGGAAATTACGACCTAATGAGAAAGGATACACTATAACGGAATTAGAAATGTTAGCAATTGTTTACGCTTTGACGCAATGGAAAAAAATAATTTATGGGTTCCCCATACTGATCCGAACAGATCACCATGCCTTGACGTTTATGACGCGCACCACAATGAGTAGCGAAAGGGTAATGAGATGGACACTCTTTGTCCAGCAGTTTGATATCCAAGTCGAGCATTGCCCGGGAAAACAGAATGTGTTAGCAGACTATTTGAGCCGTAATCCGGAAGAAGATGTCGAGGTTTATTGGATCGAGCTAATTCCGGATGACTGGGAGCTCCTACGAAAATTACGATATTTTCCACAGATGCAGAAAAGAGATGCTACTTTAAGGCCTTTGATTGATTATTTGTCTGGGAAGATCGAACCGGGTGATCCCGGGTACAAAATGCTGAGGCGAAAAGCTAAACGATATCTTAACCAAGGGGGCATGTTATGTCAATTCGTGGACCCCATGAGGGTCAATTTAAAGGCCGTGGTGCCCATGAAAATTCGAGAAGACTTAGTATGGCATGTGCACAGAATTACGGGTCATGCAGGACTCGATAAAACTGTAGCAACTATCCAAGAAACCTTCACTTGGGATAAACTCCGCCAGAATGTACGTGAAATTATACGCACCTGTGATACGTGTCAGAGAACGAAAGCCAGCTCACACTTTGCTAAGCAAAAACCTATTCCTATTATTCCAGAGAGACCACTAAGCTTATTCGCAATGGACATATTTGGCCCGATTCCAGCCAGTAGATTTAAACATAAATTCGTAATTGTAACCATAGATGTGTTTTCGAAATTTCTAACCCTTTTTCCAATTCAGAAGGCGAACACAAAATCGATCCTATGGAGATTAAAGAAAAGCATAATTCCTATGATGGGGAAACCCAAAGTCTTGCTGACTGACCACGGATCGCAATTCACGGCTGAAGAGTTCCGACGAGGCTTATCTGAAATGGGGATCAAGCACACCATGAGTTCGATCCGAAATCCAGCCAGTAATCCCGCTGAGCGGGTGATGCAAGAGATTTCAAAATTTTGCAGAATTTATTGTAAAAACAGACACGATAGGTGGATCGCAGTGTTACCAATAATGATGGACGTGGTAAATAACACAGTGCATGAGGCGACGAAATTAATTCCCTCAGTCATTCACTTCAATCAATATCCCGTCCGAACTTGGGACAACGTAATTCCCCACCTGGATCAAAGACGTCCTACTCATGCGGAAGTAATTCTCCAAGCGAGAGAAAACCTTGTAGATCATGCCAACAGAAGACGGAGGAGAGTACGTAAGAAACGATTTCATCGTCCCTTAAATGTTGGAGAGTACGTATTACTCCGTAAACCCGCTATTTCAAGTCCTGTTGAAAAATTCTACGCGAAGTTCGCACCTTTATATGTTGGACCTTACAGAGTAATTAAAGACTTGGGGAACAACGCATACCAGGTAGAAAGTTTTGATGGACACTTTAGAGCTATTTATAATGCTGGGAATTTACGTGTCTATCACCAGTCCCGGAGAAATCCTAGAAATTAATCTTGAAAAGGAGCTGTTATGGTGCACATTTTCCGTGTACATTTAGAAAGTGAATTGAGTTATTATGATTTAATCTACTAATTAAATCCTAAATCAACCAAGGGGGATTATGTACCCGTCTAAATGGTACCTCAGTTAATTTGGGAAAGCTGGGAATATTTATTACGGAGCATTGCTTACGAGTGCGCGTGTACCAGCTGTGACATAGTTGTGCGAGAGCGAGCCGGCCGAAACTAGGTCAACAGCTGATCGAGGGTGACCAGAGCGCAGTTACGTCACGACACCAGCAGACGACAGAGGGGAGGAGAAATGTTCTCATAAAATCCACTCGTAGCGGTCAAGGACGAGCTATGGCGCAGGTCGATTACCAGCCAATAGAAATTGAGGAAAGTGCTGGAAATATTAGGATTGTTCTGGAGAAGTCGAAGGAAGTTCTTGTGTATGAACGACAGAACAGTTCAGGAAAAATTTCACGAGACGACGGCCAGAACAGTTTTCCAAGAGCACGTCGGACAGTGGTTTTCTTACGAGAAGTCGAACCGTGTATTCTCTACGGGAAAGAAGAATATTTTCAGACGACGTGAATACTAGTGTAATCCTTGTAGGGCACGATCATTACATTATTTGAAGGCCAGTGTAATTCATTGTTAGCTCAACGCAGTATCCAGCGAGCTTATTACAGTCATGCATTCTCCCGGGTGGAAAATGTTAAACCACAGACAGTCAGCGTGCTCATTAAAGCCGATTCTTGCCATAGAAGCTTTAGGAATGTTCCATTGGACATTATGAAAGGAAGTCACGATCTCAAGTGGATAGACGAGAGGAAATCTAACCTTTATTTAATCATCATAATATTCAGCCCTATTATTTGTCAGCCTAAGGCGCATCGTAACTTAATGAATGTGTTCAGAAGACGAAGCTTATAGTAATAATGGACCTGAAGTACATCGTTGCGCCAAGTTAAGTGTTGAAAATAACTTAGTGAGTTATAGCTAGTGTGGATCCCTGTGCTAATAGAATATTTTAGTTTCAGCTATCTCCGAGGAAACCAAGTTGTCGAGATGCGGCGATCAAGAGGGAAATCGAGAGATTTTCTGGGACTTTGCTGGAATAAAAGGAAGACGCTGAATAGAGCTACAGTCATGTGGAACTAAATTCCAGAGTGCACGCCAACGCGATGACTTTGTACATCCGTAAACCACCATAGATGAGGCAAGAGATGTCGTCGCCTGGAGCAGCATCCCGACGCCAAGGATTCTCACCGGAAATATGAGTACCCTTGTAAAATTTCTTCTCTTTTAGTAGATGACTAGATTGTATTCTTGCGTAGAGTAAAGTAGTTTCCTTAGTAATTTGTATTTAATGGTGATGGGAGAGCGTTCCTTACTTCGTTGATTTGTGATTTCAATATTGTTCTATCTTTGCATTTCCTTGGAATAATGATAGTTTTATTTTTGGACGTGATGATGAATAATCCCAGTTGTTCTTGAGTCGACAAGAGTGAGTGATTATGATCTTCGAAAGTGACTTTAAGGGAGTAAGGCCTACTAACAATCATGATAATAATAATAGTAATAAAAAGAATAAATTAAACTCATAAAAATAGTAAATGAAGATATGATTAGATGTAGGAGTACACTATAATTAAATCGTAGTTTTAAAACCCTGTTAGTCATGTGTAGTGATTGATGGTAGAAGGGAAAGTGAACGACGAATGTGAGAAATATTCTTCGAGAGAACGATCTAGGAGCCATTATAGGATAATAATAATAATAATGCTAATAATAGTAAAGGTCGGATAATGTAAAAGTTGTTGAGATTAAACTTGTATGGTCATTGTGATAATGGAATTCGCCATTAATGGACGACATGGGACTACTAGGGTGCATGTCGGGCCTAAAAGGTATTATGAGTCACAGTGATTGTAATGAATGATTATGGCGATAATGATTTATGAGGATGTACGAATTTAGTGACTAATAATAGGTCTATTTCTGGCTCAACAACTGTAATGAATAATACATGACTTAATCGTTATTAGATGTTTTCGAGGCTCGTGAGCTCTTATCACTGATGATGGTGATAGTTATTCTTCGAGAGAGAAATTTGGCTTTCTGTATCATCATAACTACAGTCATGAGCGAGTTTTTATTCTGGTCAGATGATTGTAAGGATCTTCAATAAAACTCAAGAGGAAGACGAGATAAATGACTGGATAATAATAATAATAATAAATATTACAGATTCATTGTGTGATAAAAATTTACTTAACCAGTTGATAGAATTGGGTTGTTTGATGTCATTTACTTATATCATTCCAAGGAAACTTATCTTGTATATATTTTTTTTTGGTGACTGTGAAGCATTGTTGTTGTTGTTGTTGATTCCGTGTAGGATCTCATGATGCTCTATCCATCCATGTAATGCTAGGTAATTTAGAAAAGTTAAATAGAGTAAGGAAAGAATACAGTCAAGCGTAGTCTACGAGAGAGAGGGAGTTATGCCAAAGAAATTGTAAAAATATTTTCCCAACATTAAAATGAAATTGTAAAGGAATTTTATGATGACAAGATGAGTTAGAGGATTTTCACAGGTAGAGTGAATGAATTTTCAAGAGATTTCCTCGAACAAGTAAATGCTGAGCTAATAGTAATTTTTCTTCAAAATGTATGAAATTATTTTACCTGTAAATGACTAAACATGAGTTATAACGGGAAATGACAGCTTTGCTAATTTTGTGGTTCATTCGATGTTGCAGAGTAAAATACTGGGTGGAGTTTCATTGAAGAAGCAATGGAATCTAACTCCAGAAGCATGCGAGGACTTATAGTCGTGTTCATTTATTCACAAGCCATTAAAGATTGAGATATTTCTTTTGTTGCAAAGTCACATTGTATTTAAAATTTTTTTTTTTTTTCCTTTTCATGCATTTGTCCAGACTGAGTTTCCGTTATGTTTTAATAAACGTGGTTGTTATTTGCCCTGATTTTCATTTATATTGTGTCACCTATCCAGTCACCAAGGGTCCTGAAAATATAAACTCTATGAAATTGTCCCTTAATAGCAAAATCGGCCCTGCGAACGGTCCACCCTTTTGGGACTCTCGTTTTGCCGACTGAGCGACCCCGGAGAAGGGGACACCACAGAGTGCTGAACGGCAAAAATACAGGGTTATTACAAATTATTGAAGCAATTTCATAAATTCACTGTAGTTCCATGAATTGACATATGGTTACAAAACCCCCTTCAGATTTACAGAACGATACCAGATACGAAATAAAAAAGAAACTACCGACAGTAACCAAAGAATTACTTAAAACTTCCATCACGCAAATCTAATTAAAAGTCTAAAAACCAAGATCAATGACAACATCATAGTAACTAAAGGGGACAAAGAAGGGACTACCGTATTATTAGACAGGAACGAATACATTACAAAAACAGAAAACTTTTTTGCAGATGGGACTTTTTCAATTGTTAATAAAGATCCCACCACCAGAATCCAATGAAATTTGAAAACACTAATAAAGAATTCAACTTTTTTACTCAATGAACAAGAACAGCAAAAACTATTCAATATGAATCCTAATATTCCCATGGCCAGAGCTTTATCTAAGCTACACAAGAAAGACACACCCATGCGTCCCATAATTAACTGCAGAAAAAGCCCGACTTACAAGACCTCAAAATACATACACCATTTCCTCAAAAGACAATATACTTTTAATAACAAATCCCCTCTAAAGAACTCAGTTGACTTTTGTGATATTTTAAAGAAATTTAACCTGCTACCTAACCACGTCATGTGCTCCTATGATATTACGAATATGTATTCTAACGTGCCGACAAAAGAAACGGTAAACATTATCAAGGACAACCTTTCCAAACATATCAATCTTAGCACCCTCGAAATAGATGAATTTAAAAACATATCAGATGTAAGGGTTTTCAGGCATTTGCTCTATTAACCAGCGTTTTGTCCATGGGAATTTAGAATTTTCCACATAGATGAATTTATCAAGATTCAGAACTTTATACTAAAGAACAACTATTTCATTTTCAAAGGCAAAATTTATCAAGGGAGATGCTTTATCAGGCATCTTGGCAGACATATACATGGACTCGTTAGAACACCACAAAATAACTTCAAAAATAAAGGGACTCAGCCTGTGTCTCAGATATGTAGATGATACATTCGCAATAATCGACAGTAATCTCAACAATAGCAACTAAATTTTAGATTTTTTAAACACCCTCGATCAAAATATTAAGTTCACTAAGGAGGATGAGGTCAACGGATCCATTAACTTTTTAGACAATACCATAACACGCGATACACATTTGATTTCCAAATTTACAGAAAACCTACCCACATCTCACTAACAATTAAAAATTCATCAATACACCCTAACTCCATAAACAGGCTACTTTTTACAGTTAAGTAATTTTGAAACCACTCAAAGGCTCTTCTTCTAATTCCTGCATTTGATAGTTTATTCAGTAGTAGGATATGGCTAACTGTGTCAAGTGAATTTGCAAAAGAACTATGAAAAGTCCAGCTGCTATTTTATTATTATCTAATGCATTCTGTATAAGGGACACTATGTCAAAAGCAACTAAAAGTGTACTATGTTTGAGTAGGAAGCCATACTGAAATTTGAAGAAGAAATGTGTTTTTATTAGGAAATTCAAGACTTGTTTTATTATTACTACTTCAAGTACTTTTGCTAGTGAAGATACTATACATAGTGGCCTGTAATTACTGGGGACAGCCTGTGTTCCTTTCTAAAGAACTGGTACCGGTACCACTCTTGCAATTTTACATTTATCTGGTGTTACTCCTGTTTGCAGTGACAAATTAATTATCTCAGTGAGCAAGGGGGCCAGATGATTTACACACCTCTTGAGGAGTATGTTATTTATTCTGTCATCTATGTAGTTATTCTTCTTGGCTAGTGCTTTTATGTTTTGTGTAACTTCCTTAACATCTGTTGGCCTAAAGTACAGAGAGTTGCAGATCGTATAATTAGATAGCAAAGATGGGTTACATGGACCAAGATCGTTAACCAAGTTTTCAACTACATTAATGAAAAATGTGTTAAAAGCGTTACAAATATCTTGACTAGAAGTGTGTTGAACATTTTCATACACAGGTTCTATAACTTTTGGTTTACTATTAGTTCTACCGAGTATCTGGTTTACTGCCTTCCACATTTCTTTATTAGTATCCCCTTTTCTAATTACATGATTATAATATGACCTTTTTAGTAATCTTTTCATTTCAGGTCAGCATTGGGAGGGGAGACTAGGACAAACATCCAACCACAAAAGGGAAAGAACATACTCCAAATCTTCTTACACTACCTTCGTCCCTCTTTCTATTTGAATCTCAGTTCTTCTCACCCCTCAGGAAGCTCATTTCTGCTTCCCAGTTTCATGAACTGGAACTAATGAGAACTTATCTAATGAGATTATCCCTGTCCTTTTGTGTTTTCCTGTTTTCCCTGGTCTCTTCATTCTGTTGCTCCCTTTTTCCCCATACTAACCTGTCTTTGTGTTCATCCTGTTATATGTAGAGCTAGGAATTTTAGCTGGAAAATTTGGGTCAAAATGTTGCAATAGTGAAAACTGTATCAAAACCAATTAGGACACAAATTCACACTGCTAAAAACAGTCCCAAAGCACACAGTTATGTTTTTTTTTTTAAATACAATTCCTTTATGTTGCACCAACGCAGATAGGACTCAATAATTACAACGGTTTAAATTTGTTCCCCACTACACCAGTCAGTGATACTGATTTTTGGGATTGCTCATTAGTCAATCTGACTTTACCTCCCCCCTTTTCTTCCTGTATGAATGCTTTCATCAAACTGCAGTGCGGTAAAACGCAAACTGATTTGTGGACCATTTTGCCTAATGCGAGCTCATTCAGTTTCAAACTCATCTGAAAGCTTTCACCTAACATGACTGCACTGAAGCAAAAGTAATGTGATACTGTACCACCTTGAAAACTATAAATTCTAACAAAAACATTAGGACATTTGTCCATTAATAAAACAGTCAACGGGAGAGATTTAGATAAAGAAATAGATGTTCGATTTCCTTTGTTGGATTTTATGGGAGTAAAATGCAGCAAGAAGCAAAAGCACAAGGTGGTAGAGAGTGCTAAAAGATGCTGACATTGAGTTAAGGTGCAGAAAGGTGCTGGCATTGAGTAAAGGTGCAAAAAGATTCAACCAAAACACAGTTAAGGTTGTTTCTCTCATGTTTTCTGTGTAAGACAGGTCAGTTTGACAATTTTAACAGTAAAAAATTATTAAGATTATTCCTAGCTCTAGTTATATATTCCATTTTATGTTCCTGTGTCTCCATAAATGACTTGGCTTATTACTTATTTGTTCATTTGCATTACTAGTCATTTGATTACCAATTCACTCTAATTTATTGAAATTAATTTCAAAATTCAGTGCTTTTGATATTAAATGAAACAATGCCATAATAGCTAATTATATTTCTGATTGACTTGAAATTGAAAATTGATCATATAATACTTTCTGCAGTCTCAACAAGCTCTACCAGATGTGTTTGTATGGCTCTTGAATGGCAATAAACGAATAGGATTTCGTCGTCTACGAGGAAGACAGCTGTTCTTTTCACTGAATGAAGAAGAACGAGGGGAGTACTGTGGCCGTGTCTGCTCTCTAATCCTCAAGGTGCGCAGGTATGTTAGTTTACTATATTGTTGTCATATATAACACATATATATATCAAGTGAACTAAGAACTTACTTCTTTTGAAAACATTGTTGGAGACCACATAGTCTTAAGATGAATGTGACATTTCTTTCCTATGCCTATACCAAGTTTCTCTCATTCAGCTCTCTCATCTGATTCGCATTTTCTATTCTACCATCCTGGGAGAATGGTATCATAAGTAGTTGAAATAATCCACTTGTTCCATTTTTGTATTCTCCATGTGACATTCAACCCTCTAAAGGGATATCCTCCCAACCTTTACCTTCTTCCATTCATATTTTGTTGGTCTGTATTTCTGTCACCAATTTGATTGATACCTCTTAATTGGTTTTCCATCCAATCCATGATATTTTCAATCTTCCTCTGTAAAGCCTCATTTCTAAGCTATTTCCTAGTTTTTAATTTGTAGCCTTGATTAATATCCATCTTTACAGTGGCATTCTTGGCCTGAGACAAAAACTTTTGAAAATTACTTACCAGTCCTTTTAAGAATTTGGGACCAATCCCAAAACTCCCAATTAGAGTTTTATTACTGTAACCACAAAACTAGAAAAGTGTTCATTCCTAACATATTGGTCTGAAAATATGCTGCATCTTTAAAATCTGAAGAAAGAAAAAAGAAAAGGAAAGAA
Organism: Anabrus simplex; assembly: GCF_040414725.1. Lineage (NCBI taxonomy): Eukaryota > Metazoa > Arthropoda > Insecta > Orthoptera > Tettigoniidae > Anabrus > Anabrus simplex. The sequence goes on along the minus strand of NC_090272.1, from coordinate 57,808,236 downwards.
AGAAAGAAAGTAAAAGAAGGGGGACTGAGGGGAGAAAAACTAACAGTTTTGTTTTGAACTGTTTGTAAAACACTACAGCATTCCTATTCAACATATTTTCTCTTTGTTATGGCATATCATCAGAATAGTCTGCCTCTGTAACGTAAGAGTTAGCACGATTAGCTGCCATCCTCGGGAGCTCAGGTTTGATTCCCAGTACTATCTGAAATTTAAGAATGGCAGGAGGGCTGGTATGTAGTGAAAATGGTACATGAGCTCACCTCCATTCAGGGAGTGCCTGAAAAGAGCTGTACCACCTCAGGATGAGGACATGAGTTTACTTTATCCCAGAATAGGTACAAACACAAGGAAACCATTCTTACAGCACTGAACACTGTGTACCAGTACGATTGTTACTCACTGACAGTTGTTGTTATGATCTTCCAGTTACTTCTACTTTTTGCATAATGCACAACTGGTAGCTTGAAATGCAATGTAACTTTAGCGAGTTCCCAAGCTTGTTGGTGCTAAGTGATTGTTCATAGTCTTGTCTGATATACACTAGTAGTGCAGTGAAACAGACACTTCTCAATGGTACATTCTTCTAGATAATGGTAATTTCCCTGCAGAAATATATGAGCATATTCAGAAAATTTTTTCTACTTAGTAGCAGACATTCTCAATAACTGTCATGGACACAACAAATTAATATTATTTGAAAAAAGTTCCAGAAGTGATAAATGTGAATGTGAAAGTTCTAAATCTGAACTTGGTAAACTTTAGAAACCAATTTGGTGACCCAGTAGCATAGCCAGGATCGACTGATGGTGGGGTATGGTTACAAAATTATGATAGATTATAATTAAGGTGCTTGTGCATATGTGGTGTGCGCATGCACGAGTGTCATAAGGACACTGATACAAGTAAATAATCTTGATATTCAGATTGCAGTACTGGTACACTGCAAAATCTTACATTAAAATGCAGCACAAGAACAATATGATCAACATAAATAGCTTCACAGCAAATGGTATGTTCAGATTATAATCTAAAATCTAACTTTCGAGGCTTGTTAGAAAAACAGATTCATGAGATCTGTTGGTTTTACAATTTTATCTCTATGAATACTGCAAAGATCAACACTTTGAGTCAACTTTCACTTGTTTATCATCAGTTTCTTTTTATTTTATTCTGTAAAACTTTCATGGATGATTCTATCCCCCAGTAAACTCCACTTGGCTATGCCCCTCTGGTGATCAGACAGCAGAACTTGAGTCCATTGATAATGATGTATTCAAAGAGAAATCATCCATGGATGCTGAATGTCTCACTTAGTGTGCGACTGCTGATACTAATTCATCAAACATCCACACGAGGATGAGGATGAAACAGTGGAAACAACAGAAATGCATGAAGTGTGTTCATATAAGGATATCATTAGCAAGGTGAGAGAAAAAAATATCTCTTCCATTGCAGGGGTACAGAGAGATGTAAAATTATTTCAGAAATGCATCTAGAAAATGGACTTCAAATTGCTTACACAACACAAACTCTCATATTAGATTTCTTCAAAGTAAAGAGGAAAATATTACTCATATTAGATTTCTTCAAAATAAAGAGGAAAATATTACTGTCTTTTTTTTCATTTTGATCTAGGAAAAATTTCACTCTAATGAATTACTGCACTTTATTAACCCCTTGACTGGGCTTGATGCCTAAAGGCATCAACGGCACTTACATACGTATAGGCATTTTAAAAATTAAACATGCATTCCTAAGTTTTTTAGCCGCCTAAAGACATCTGGCTATTTTTAATCGCCTCTTCCATCTATCTGGTTCTTTTGAGCCCCCCTTTCTGTATATTAGGTTTGAGCATTCTTGTCATTTCACTGAATCTTTGACTCATGTCAAACATGCACCAAAACAACAGTTGTGTGTTCTGCATGGTGTTTTCTGCCCTTTTATGCATGCCAGGGGTACTCTTTCGTGAAATTTTTATTAAAATATCTACAATCATCTTTCTTCAGTTTTGACTCAGTTAATATATAATTGTTAGGTTCTTCAGTCTGCCAAAACTACTTTTGAATAAATGAATTCATAAACTACCTGAAAAAAAAATGGTAACAGAATAATATCTGAAAAAGAAACAAACTTACTTAGAATAGAATGACATGTTTTTTCCTGAAAGAACAACATCAGATTCTATCAAATTGCTCTCAAATATTTAGAGAAGTATAAACATATAAGAGCAAAGAATATAGAATATAGAGTGGAGAGAAGAGAGGACTTCAGTAATATAAGTTTCACATTAGAATGCTGAGTAGAGAGGTCTGAATAAAGAAAGACAAGCCCACGTACATGACATTCATAGATTTATAAAAGGCATTCAATAATAGACATGATATGGGCTTTTGGGCTTATGCCGTGTCAAGAAAATAAGATGAAATTCTTTATGTTTCGCAGAGAACTGTGTTCTGCGTCATCAGAAGAAAATCTCGACTGTCCACAAGAAAGGCTTCTGAAACAATGAGGTTTGAATTTAGATGTTACCCAATAGAGGTCGAAATGGTATGTGCATTCGTCACCAGATGGCTCCCTGGGTGCGGTACAGTGCTAGCATCATCATAGGATATAAACTTCATGGTTTTGATCCGTATTGATTTGGGATCACAACAATAATTATTAAATTTTTCAATGCTATATTATGCTATATTATTGAATTACATTCCTAAACTAGGGACTAGTTTTGGCTTTGGCTGGCCATTTTCAGCCTTAATGTAATACATCTAATAAATAATTTATTCAATTAGTTTTCAAGTCCATGTTACATCCAATGATTCTACGCATTTATATACACACCTTTTTCACACCATTTACGGCACCAGGACCGCCTCCATCTGGTCCATCATTCTTTGTAAGTCCTCCGTCCACAACTCATTATCCAAGTTGCCTCGTCTGAAGTCGATTAGCACACTCTCACACGTTCTTTTTAGTACGATGGTCTGTAGGTAGGCCTGTAGCTGTTTGCTCACTTCCAATTTGTCCATGTGCTTCTTGAACAAGTTGGTAACTAGCCTGTCCCACGTTATTACCACAGGGACCGTCGTCACCTTGGCTCCATTATACATAAGTGAGAGTTCGTTGGCTAGCATCTCGTACTTTCTTCCTTTAGTGGTTTCAGTCTGTTTTAGGATATTTTTGTTTGTGATTCCAATTTCAATTAACAGGATTTCATAAACAAATGTAAAAAACACACAATTGACATGAAAATGAATGTACAAACACACAATTAACATTAAAATCTGGGATGAACTAAGTGTAAAATCTGAAAAATAAATCAGGCTTTAAATTCTTAGCGTCTGGAGTATGCTGGAGTATCATCCAAACTCTTCCTTGTATTGATATTCATAGAATTGTTGGTTCCATCACTGCTAATCATTACAATTTCAATTGCAAAACGGGAACTGGTAAATGTTGATTCTGTAGCCAGGTCATCAATCACCAAATCTACTTAAGTGGTGTTAGTGTTAGCCAGTTAGCAGTATGCAAGCCACTGGATGCCACTGTAAATAACCACCAGCTGACACAGAACTGCTAGATGGTGTTTCCATATCGACCAACATAAATAAAATGTTCCCATAGTGCTTGTTAAAAACATGCTGAAATGTTGTGGGACATTGTCAGGACGGCACAAGAAGATATGGTTAAAACTGACACATTCTTAATTTGTAGCTGGTATAAATTCGCAATTCATTGCAGTATCCATGTAGTTAACCTGAATGAATTCCTATTATTGGTTTTGAAAACTACTTTTACATTGTGCTTTTAAGATGTTGGTGACTTTATAAATTTGTTCGTTGAACGTAAAGATAGAAAGGGAGGAGTTGTTTTGTTTATCCTTTCTCAATCTCAGTCACTACTGATCTGCATTTAGGGCAGTTGCCCAGGTGGAAGATTCCATATCTGTTGTTTTCTTAGCCTTTTCTTAAATGATTGCAAAGAAATTGGAAATTTATTGAACATCTCCCTTGGTAAGTTATTCCAATCCCTAACTCCCCTTCCTGTAAACAAATATTTACCCCAATTTGTCCTCTTGAATTCCAACTTTATCTTCATATTGTGATCTTTCCTACTTTTAAGGACTCCACTCAAACTTATTCGTTTACTGATGTCCTCCCACCCCATCCCTCCATTGACAGCTCGGAACATGCCACTTAGTCAAGTAGTTCGTCACCTTCCTCCTAAGTCTTCCCAGCCCAAACTTTGCAACAATTTTGTAACGCTACGACAGTTTTACTCGATCGCATTACTGCTATACAGGCTGAACGCAAATACAACCAGGTGTCATTCAGGCAGAAATCTAAGTTCCTTCGACTAGCTCAGAAACAGGCGGTCTCTCCCATGAACCCGGATGCTGGTAAAACTGTCGTCAATCTTTCCAAGAAATCCTTGGCCGAGAACCAAACGGCAGTTCTAGCTAGGGGTCTTAACTTTGCTGTCACCCCTCTAAAATTCCCACTGAGAATGAGGCAGCCTTCCAGAAACTACCTACGGATAAGGCTGAGGAGTTAAGACAGAAATGTGTGAAACTCATAAGGTCCGCTGTTGTGCCCGCATCCAATTTAACAAGAGGTGAGAGGAGAGCTCTGAAGGAACTTAAAGATGATTCTGAACTGACCATTTTCTCAGCTGATAAGGGTAATCCGACAGTGGCCATGGACACTGACGAGTATAAGAATAAGATCTCAGCTATATTGTCAGAGCCTGTTTACAGACTGAGTTTACATGACCCTACCACTCATGTGTCCAACACCACCGTGAAGCTCTTAAGGCAATCTTCAATTCCAATAGAGGAGGCTAAACATCTGTCACTGAGGGACGCAGTGCCACCTAGATGTTGTGTGTGTCCTCCACCGCCTGCAAGCTTCACAACCCGCCCAGCCTTCGAAGCTTCTAGATACCATGAGGTGTGGACAGCAGCGTGCTGACATAATTGTGTGTGACGTCAGCCAGTGGGTATAAATTGGGTGACGTCTTCTCCACTCCAGGCACTCTACAGTGTCCAGCGATCAGACTACACTGTATGTCAGACACGGAGGTACCCTGTTAAAAAAGTGTTTTGAACAGGTGGACTAATTCTGATCGGGAGGTCCTACCTCAGGACATCTTCGCCTCAAGTTATCCTGCCTCCTGTATCACCGACATACATCCTGCCTAGCAAGCTGCTATTCATGAACTTTACAACAAGTTCCCTGCAAGTTCTCCAACTTCTGCCTAGCATTCTGCTACCACGAACTTTACTCCAAGTTCCCTTTATAATTCTCCAAACTACAGATAGTCATCAGCTATCACAAACATTCGTTCCTTTGAACATCCTATCTTATCAAGATAAATATCATTGTACTTATAAGAATCCAAGTGTATTATTGTATATATTTCTCAGACCATCAGTCAATTAGTTTATTTTGTTATTTAACGTGAACAGCACTTCAAGCAGCAAGTCAAATTTCATTCATTTTTGTATATACAGAGTAAATATTTACAAACTAATAAACTTTTATGTTGTGCTTTGTATACCGTGATTCTTGTATACAACACAACAATATGGTGATGAGGTAAAAATAGATATGCCATCCATACATAGTGATGATGTAAAGTTAGCAACGCCATCAACAATATGGCAATGAGGAAAAAGTAGAAACGCGATCAACAATATGGCGACAAGAAAAAGTTCGAAACACCATCATTAACATTATGACAAGGAAAATTCAGAACTTCATTATTCACGACAGTATAATGGAAACAAGTAACATATTCGCCACCGTGCCTTGTTATGTTCCCTCAGCTCACTAGGACGATATATCATCGCCAACACTTTCGCATTTGTGCAGTGACATTATTCCAAGTGTGTACACCCAGTCGAACTGCGAGCACCAGGCAAACCTTTCACATCAAGGCCACAGCACCTGCTTCTCTCATAGATTCTTTCTCCACCCAGGCTCTCCCCTGCACTTGCTGAAGGCCAAGCTTACAGCTGGTTCCACTATACGCTGCTTCAAACGTTGTGCACACTGTGTCATACGCAAGCATGGCTAGTACGGAACAATTAGCAGCTATATTGCAGGCTTTGCAACAGCAGCAACAGCAATTTATGCAACAGCAGCAATCAGCATTGATTACAGCCATTCAGACTCTCTCTTCATTCGCACAGAACACTGCCGTTCCTGCCTTTTTTGTCTTTGACCCAGAAAACGAAGAATGGTCGGTATATTTTGCTCGCCTTCAACAACACTTCATCTGTCACACCTTTACGGATGAGAAGCGCCAACGAGCTCTTTTTCTCAGTTCTCTCGGTAATGAAACCTGCGAATTATTTCAGAAATTAAGCCCAGAAGAACAGATATCGGAAGTTCCTTTCGGACATCTCCTAGCTCACCTAAATGAACATTATGCTAAGGATCCCCACATTGTAGCAGCTCGCTATAAATTTTTTCAATGCAGAATAAAACTGCAACAGACTCACACAGAATGGATTGCAGAATTGCGTGGTATTGCCAAGAGTTGCAAGTTTGTCTGTTCTAAGGATGGTTGTAGCATGCCCTACACAGATTCGCTCATTTGGGACATGGTCATTCTCCATACTCTACACGACAAAGTTTGTTTCGACGCTGTCAAAAGTAGTAATCCTTCTTTAGAAGAAGTACAGCATATTGCCACAGTCTATGAAATGACTACTAAGACTGCAGCTGAAATAGCTACCAAACATGAAGTCGCCCAGGTATCTCATAAGGCCGGCACGCATTCTGCTCCTTCGAACCGCCAGGTCAGCTCGCTCACTTCAAAGCACTCCTGACCGGTTCATTCTCGCTCTTCTCCAAGCTCCTCAGCTCCTGCCTTCCTGCAGAGGATGTTTTAAGCATCACGAATGTCGTGACTGCCACTTCTTCAAGTCCACCTGTGATCACTGCCATAAAATAGGGCATATCAAGACCATCTGTCAAAGTATGTCCTGCCCTCCCCATACTCCTCCTGTGAAGAAAACTACTCAGAAGACGACAGGCCATGGAAGTTGATCAAATCAACCCATTCTACCTACAAGAAATTCTAGCAAGATCATCATTCTGATCGCTTTCCCAGATCATTCAACTGATTTTCAATTAGATACTGGATCGCCTGTGTCCATCATCAATCTTGCTACTATCACAGCTTAGGATCGCCGTCATTTTCTCCTGCTGATGTCCAGCTTGTTACTTTTAACAAGAAGAAAATTGATATTAAAGGCAAAATCACTGTTCCCACAAGTTATAAACATATTCATAAAGTAGTTACCTTACTGGTTGTCAATAACTACACTGCATCCAACATTCTAGGCATGGATCTCTTCAATTCATTCGGATTTCAAGTACATGACAACGTCAATGTCGTTTCCGCCTTGCAACCTACCTCTGATGTCACTAATCTACTAGAGCAATTTCCCGAAGTTTTCAATTCCACCCTAGGCCAAAGGCTACACAGCTCATATCCAGCTTAAATCAGGAGCCAAGCCTCGCTTTTTCAAGGCACGTCCAGTACCACTTGCACTTCAGGATCAATTTACGCAAGAACTACAGAGATGGCTAGCAGCCAGTATCGTAGCACCAGTCAATTCCAGTAAAAGGGCTACTCCGCTCGTCGTAGTTATAAAAGCAAATGGCAATATCTGCATTTGTGGTGATTTTCACTCTACAATCAACTCTCAGATTGAAACCGACATTTTTTCAATTCCCCGTCCTGAAGACTTATTTCGCCGTTTAGCCGGTGGACAGTTCTTCTCTAAAGTGGATCTGAAAGAAGCTTATCTACAGCTATTCTTAGATGAAGAATCTAAGCAGTGCCTCACACTGAATACCCCTCTTGGACTTCTACAGCTCCAGCGCCTACCTTTCGGTGTATCTTCCTCTGCTGCGATTTTCCAGTGATATTTAGAACAACTTACCGCCTCCATTCCCGGTTGTGCTAATTACCTTGATGATATTGTTGTGACCAGAAAAGATCATCAAGATCACCTGAATAATCTGCACCTACTCCTCACCAAATTGAAAGAAAATGGCCTACATGCTAATCTTGCTAAGTGCACCTTCTTTCAACCTCAAGCTCAATACCTAGGTCATATCATTGATAAGCATGGCATTCGGCCCAGCGAACAGAACGTCTCTGCCATTACCAACATGCTCGCACTGCAGAATCTCAAGCAACTACAATCCTTCATCAGAAAAGCTAACTATTACAGCAAGTTCATTCCATGCTTCACTTTAGTAGCAGCTCCTCTAAATGCCTTAAGCAAGAAAGGTGCTAAATTTCATTGGTCTCAGCAATGTCAGCATGCCTGGCAGACCATGAACAAGGCCTTTGTCCATGCTGTCAAGCTTACTCATTTGCAGCCCGGTAAGCTACTCACTCTTGCCACGGATGTATCTGATTATGGACTTGGCGCCATTCACTCCCAGAAGGATCACCACGGACAAGAACGTCCTATAGCCTTCGCTTACAAGACACTCAACGAACATCAACGTCACTACTCTCAGATAGAGAAAGAAGCTTTAGCTATTATCTTTGGCATTCGCCGCTTCAATGAGTATATATATATGGTAACCATTTCCTCATCATCACTGATCACAAGCCTCTTGTTCACTTATTCCATCCTGGTAATAAGATCCCTGAACATTCTCTACGGAAACATCAGAAATGGTCAATATTTCTCTCTGACTACTCCTATCAGATTGCCTATCGTAGCACATCCCAGCATTGTAATGCTGATGCTCTCTCTTGCCTACCTGCAGGTCCTGATACTACTTTTGATTCTCAAGAAACTGAATGTCTTCAGTTAGACATTGAACTTGAAGACACAGTCTCCAGTTTTCCCATTGACGCTACTTGCATCGCCAAAGAGACTTCTAAGGATAGTACAATAGCTACAATTCGTACTTATATCTGCAGTGGTTGGCCTTTTCAACACAAGCTTCCTACCGGCCTTGCACCTTATCATCGTTTTCAGCATCGTCTTACAGTTTGTGCCGGAGTAATCCTATTAGAAACAGGCACCCTATTCCGAGTGGTTATCCCACTTAGTCTCCGCAAGCAAGTTCTCAACTTGTTACATGAAGGTCATTGGGGAATATCACGCACCAAACAACTCGCCTGTCAACACTGTTATTGGCCCAGTATTGAAACCGACATCAAGAAACTCATCTGCCACTGTGAACCTTGGCAAGTACATCAGAACGCACCATCGTCTGACCTCGCTCCATGGCCTCCTACTACTTCTCCTTGGGAAAGAGTACACATAGACTTCACCGGACCTTTTTTCAACTCTATGTGGCTCATCGTGATAGATTCTCTATCTAACTTTCCTTACATTGTAGAAATGCATTCTACTACTACGGAAGCTACCATTCGAGCACTTCAGAAGATTTTCACTACTGAAGGTTTACCTCAAGTGTAATTTCAGACAATGGACCTCAATTTACTGCCAATAACTTCCAGGACTTTTGCACCCATAATGGCATTCGGCATATTTTGGCACCTCCTTTTCATCCACAATCCAATGGTGAAGCTGAACGTTTTGTCCAGACTTTCAAGAAAAACATGAAGAAAGCCGTATCTTCAGGTTTAGCCAAGGATCAGGCATTATTACAACTCCTAGGAAGATATAGGACTATGCCTGGTTCCGACAACCTCACTCCAGCTCACAAGCTCCATGGACGCCCTCATAGAACTTTGCTTTCTTTGTTGCAGCCTCTTCCTGCCCAGCCGCATCGCTCGCAACCAAAGTTCAAAGCCGGCGACAAAGTGTATGTCCGGACTTTCAAGTCCAATCCTCTCTGGATACCTGGTATCATCTGCCGTACCTTGGGACATTGTCTCTACGACATCCAGACCGCTGAGAAACACATCTGACACCACCAGGACCAGATTCGCCTCCGCTATCGTCCATCTCCCTCTGTTGATTCCCTTATCACACCTTAGAAATCCATCGTAGAAAGCACTCTGGACCATTTAATCACGATGGGTTCTTTTCAGGACAATTCTACACTCTTCCACCCAGACCAGGCTCCAGACAATACAACAAACTCGGCCAACTCTCCAGCTCAGCATCGCTGCCGCCGCCAGCGCAGTCGCTGCTTCACGCCATAGCAGCACAATTAGGAGGGGAGGGTGTTGTGTGTGTCCTCCGCCGCCTGCAAGCTCCGCAACCCGCCAAGCCTTCGAAGCTTCTAGATACCACGAGGTGTGGACTGCAGCGCGCTGACGTAATCGTGTGTGACATCGGTCAGCGGGTATAAATTGGGTGACGTCTTCTCCACTCCAGGCACTCCACAGTGTCCAGCGATCAGACTACACCATATGTCAGACACAGAGGTACCCTCTTAAAAAAGCGTTCTGAACAGGTGGACTAATTCTGATCAGGAGGTCTCACCTCAGAACATCTTCGCCTCAAGTGATCCTGCCTCCCGTATCACTGACATACATCCTGCCTAGCATTCTGCAAGTTCTCCAACTTCTGCCTAGCATTCTGCTATTCATGAACTTTACCACAAGTTCCCTGCAAGTTCTCCAACTTCTGCCTAGCATTCTGCTACCACAAATTTTACTCCAAGTTCCCTTTATAATTCTCCAAACTACAGATAGTCATCAGCTATCACGAACATTCGTTCCTTTGAACATCCTATCTTATCAAGATAAATATATTGTACATATAAGAATCCAAGTGTATCATTGTATATATTTCTCAGACCATCAGTCAATTAATTTATGTTGTTATTTAACGTGAACAGCACTTCAAGCAGCAAGTCAAATTTTGTTCATTTTTGTATATACTGAGTAAATATTTACAAACTAATAAACTTTTATGTTGTGCTTTGTATACCGTGATTCTTGTATACAACACAACAATATGGTGATGAGGTAAAAATTGATTCTTGTATACAACACTAGATTATATGGACTTCCCAAGATCCATAAAAAATATGTTCCCCTCAGACCTATTGTTAGTGCGATAGGTTCTCCTAGGTATGCTCTGGCTAAATACCTAAGCAAATTGCTTCAGTCACACATAGGACGTACTGAATCATATGTCAGGGACTCTCAGTATTTCATCAACAAGCTGTCAACCATAACCATTCAACCTAATGCACTTTTGGTGAGTTTCAATATGGAGTCCTTGTTCACTAAAGTGCCGATTGACTCGGTCATGTCTCTCATTGAACACCTGTTCCCTGAGGACATTACTAAACTATTTTACCACTGCATGACTTCCAACTATTTCTTGTGGGGTGGGAATTTTTACGAACAGACGGGCGGAGTGTCCACTTTCGCCCGTAGTGGCTAATTTCTTTATGGACCATTTTGAGGAGGAGGCTATTGCTTCAGCGCCCGTCAAACCTATGATTTAGTGGAGGTATGTTGGTGATACATTTGTGGTCTGGACAGAAGGCCCTGAGAACATCTACTTCTAAACCACCTAAATCAGCAACGTCCTTCAATTAAATTTGCTGTGGAGATGGAGTCGGACGGATGCCTTACTTCCTTGCATGTTCTAGTAAGAAAGAAATCGGACGGCTCCTTAGGACATACCATCTATTGTAAGCCTACCCACACAAATCGCTATCTTCATGCAGATTCTCACCACCATCCAGCACAAAAACAAGGCATTCTCACAACACTCACAAAGAGGGCAAGATGAATTTGTGTGCCATCAAATATCCAGGTGGAGATGAACACACTAAAAGTCAGCAATTTGCAGGTTCATAGAGCCCTGTATCCCAAAGAAATGACCAAGCAAAGCTCACAGAAGGAAGAAGTGAATGGAACTGCCTACCTGCCTTACGTTCATAACACCACAAATCAAATTGCCAAGGTCCTCCGCAAACATAATATAAAATCCGTTTTGGCACCGTCACTAAAATTGCTCACAATCTGGGTAAAACCAAGGACAAATTGTCCCCACTTTTACATCCTGGGGTTTACAAAATTTCCTGTACTTGCAGTAAGGTATACATCGGCCAAACATGCTGGTCCATTGGTACTCGTCTCAAGGAACATGAACGTAATATTTGTCTCAATCAGCCAGACAAATCAGCAATAGCTGAGCACGCTCTGTCGTCAGGTCATGATATTATGTTCCAAGATGTTCGAGCTCTTACTCACACTAGACACTACAGGTCCAGGATTATATGGGAAGCAGTGAAAGTACGTAGAAATCATAACAATTTCAACAGGGACACTGGCTATCAATTAAGTAATACTTGGTTGCCCACCATTAAGGAGTTAACTATTGTTATTTCATTTTGGTTTGTTCCAAATTCGTACATTCCTCATCGCTAGAAGTTTCATTTCCACTTCTATTGGGTGACGTCTAAATTCAAACCTCATTGTTTTAGAAGCCTTTCTCATGGGCAGTTGAGATTTTCTTCTGATGACGCAGAGCAAAGTTCTCTGCGAAACGTAAAGAATTTCACCTTATTTTCTTCACACAGCATAAGCCCGAAAGCCTATATCATGTCTATAAGTCTGGGCCATGAAAGCATCAATGGCAGCATTCAGTAATGTTCATTGGTTCTGAACTATTTGAGATTTTGCAGGTGGTTGGGATCAGATACCAAGAAAGAAGAATTATCTACAATCTGTACAAAAATCAGTCTGCAGTGATAAGAGTCAAAGACTATGGAAAAGAAGCAGCAATCCAGAAAGGAGTAAGGCAAGTCTGCACTTTGTCCCCTCTCCTTTTCAATGTTTATATAGAACAGGTAGTAAAGGAAATGAAAGAGGAATTTAGGAAAGAAATCACAATCCAGGGAGAGGAAATCAAAACTCTGAGATTTGCTGATGATGTTGTTATTATCAATAATAGATTGTATATTTACAGTGAGAAAAACAGTGGGAATATGGAAAAGATATGCTGATGGTATTTCCTAATCTAGTAAATGCATACAATAGTGCTAATAGTTAAAAGTTGTGGGGAACCCTGGAAAGAAAGGGATGTAGAAAGCAATCAAGGGAAGTAGTGAAAGAAATGTATAAAAACTTTTCCAGTTGTGTCTAGACTCCATTGGCGAGAACAGATTGTTTAGAAACCAAACTGGACCAAGACAGGGAAGTGTACTGTTTCCACTTATATTTAGAATGATTATGGATGAAATTCTAAAGGAAACAAAGGCAACACATAACGAGGGGATATGAAAATATTGTTGTTGCGGATAACATAGTGATCTGGGGAGTCAGCAATACAGAAGTGCAAATCCAACTAGATGTTTTAAATGACAATATTGAGAAATATGTCATGAAAATCAGTGTTTAGGGGCACGCAACTGTGAGCTTGCATCCTGGAGATAGTGGGTTTGAATCCCACTGTTGGCAGCCTTGAAGATTGTTTTCGGTGGTTTCCCATTTTCACACCAGGCAAATGCTGGGGCTGTACCTTTATTAAGGCCATGGCTGCTTCCTTCCAACTCCTAGGCCTTTTCTATCCCATCATCCCCATAAGACCTATCTATTTTGGTGCAACGTAAAGCCACTAGAAAAAAGAAAAAAAAACAGAAAATCATTGTGGATAAAAGCAAAACAGTGGTGATGAAAAGAAGAGAAAGAAAACGAATCGTTAGTATCAGGGGACAAAACTTCAAGGTTTTTGAATGCTTCAAATATTCGGGAAGTGAAATAATGTAAGATACAAGGTTGGATAAGAAGATCACCAAAGGGGTGCAAGTGGGAAATATGTTCTTCAAGAATGTAAGGAACTTGGTGTGGAACAGAGAAGTTCTTATGAAATGTAAAGGGATAATATACAAGATATGTACTAACCCCCTGTATTATGCATCAGAGATTTGGACATTGACAGCAAGGGATGAGAGTAATATTCAGGCCAGTGAGACAAAGTTCCTGGGGTGTATGGTAGGGAAGACAAGGAGAAACAGAGTAAGGAATGTTGAGGTCAGTAAAGAGATAAGGGTAGAAAAACTGAGTGATAGAATGGGGAAGAATAAATTGAGATGGTTTTGAATATTTTATGAGAATGAAGGAGGGAAGATATCAAAACAAGTGGTAGAGGCTAAGAGAGAGGGAAAGAGGATAAGAGGGAGGCTCAGAGCAAGATGGAGAGACTCTATCAAGAACAGTATAATAAAAGGAAGACTGGACTGGAAACAATTACTGAAGAGGACTGGTGGAAGTAGAAGCAATGGTGGAGAAGTACCACCAACACCCCGACCTGTCAGGAGCAGGACAAGAGGAAATGAAAATCATGAAAATGAAGAAGATGTCTTCAGAAGATCTGGAGAAATTGCTGAATGGTATGGACAGAGTTTTGGAGAAGGAGTACATGATGAAAATAAATAAAGCCAAAACAGAAGTACTGGAGTGCTGTCAAATGAAGTCAGGTTATGCAGGAAATATTAGATTATGGAATGAAGTCTTAAAGGAAGTAAATGAATATTGATAGTTGGGTGGCAGAATGCATATATACATACATACATTATCATTATAGACTGTTATGCCTTTCAGCGTTCAGTCTGCAAGCCTCTGTGAATTTACTAAACGTCGCCACAATCCTCGATTTGCAAATAGTGTTGTGGCCTCATTTAGTTCTATACCTCTTATCTTTAAATCGTTACAAACAGAGTCTAACCATCGTCGTCTTGGTCTACCTCTACTTCTCTTACCCTGCATAGCAAAGTCCATTATTCTCCTAGGTAACCTATCCTCCTCCATTCGCCTCACATGACCCCACCACCGAAGCCGGTTTATGCGTACAGCTTCATCCATCGAGTTCATTCCTAAATTAGCCTTTATTTCCTCATTCCGAGTACCCTCCTGCCATTGTTCCCACCTGTTTGTACCAGCAATCATTCTTGCTACTTTCATGTCTGTTACTTCTAACTTATGAATAAGATATCCTGAGTCCACCCAGCTTTCGCTCCCGTAAAGCAAAGTTGGTCTGAAAACAGACCAATGTAAAGATAGTTTCGTCTGGGAGCTCACTTCCTTCTTACAGAATACTGTTGATCGCAGCTGCGAGCTCAATGCATTAGCTTTACGACACCTTGATTCAATCTCACTATATTACCATCCTGGGAGAACACACAACCTAAATACTTGAAATTATCGACCTGTTCTAGCTTTGTATCACCCACCTGACATTCAATTCTGTTGAATTTCTTACCTATCACGGTTAAGTTTATTAACATCAATTTAGTCTATGGGAATCAACATCTATATCATCAATTTAGTCTTCGAGAGGCTAATTTTCATACCATACTCATTGCACCTATTTTCTAGTTCCCTGATATTAGACTGTAAGCTTTCGGCACAATCTGCCATTAGGACCAAATCGTCAGCATAGGCCAGACTGCTTACTACATTTCCACCTAATTGAATCTCTCACTGCCATTTTATACCTTTCAGCAGATGATCCATGTAAACTACGAACAGCAAAGGTGAAAGATTACAGCCTTGTCTAACCCCTGTAAGTACCCTGAACCAAGAACTCATTCTACCATCAATTCTCACTGAAGCCCAATTGTCAACATAAATGCCTTCGATTGCTTTTAATAATCTGCCTTTAATTCCATAGTCCCCCAGTATGGCGAAAATCTTTTCCCTCGGTACCCTGTCATAAGCTTTCTCTAGATCTACAAAACATAAACACAACTGCCTATTCCTCTCATAGCATTTTTCAATTACCTGGCGCATACTGAAAATCTGATTCTGACAGCCTCTCTGTGGTCTGAAACCACACTGGTTTTCATCCAGTTTCCTCTCAACGACTGATCGCACCCTCCCTTCCAAGATGCCAGTGAATACTTTGCCAGGTATACTAATCAATGAGATACCTCAATAGTTGTTGCAATCCTTCCTGTTCCCTTGCTTATAGATAGGTGCACTTACTGCTTTTGCCCAATCTGAAGGTACCTTACCAACACTCCATGCTAATTTTACTACTCTATGAATCCATTTCATCCCTGCCTTCCCAGAAAGGTTTCCCTGCTGCTTGACCTAGCCTTTCCAAGTTGTTACCAAAATCTTCCCAGGACTTCTGTTTGGATTCAACAACTATTTGTTTCGCTCTGTTTCTTTCATCTACGTACAACTCCCTGTCTGCCTCGGCCCTTGTTTGGAGCCATTTTTGATAAGCCTTCTTTTTACGTTTACAAGCTGGTCTCACTTCATCATTCCACCAAGATATTCGCCTTTTCCCATCTTTACACACAGTTGTTCCTAGGCAATCCCTTGCTGTTTCTACTACAGCATCCCTGTATGCCACCCATTCACTTTCTATATCCTGAACCTGCTTACTGTCTACTGTTCGAAACTTCTCACTAATCATATCCATGTACTTCCGTCTAATTTGCTCGTCCTGGAGATTTTCTACCCTTATTCGTTTGCAGACAGATTTCACTTTCCCTACCCTAGGCCTAGAGATACTTAGTTCACTACAGATCAGATAGTGGTCTGTATCATCGAAAAATCCGCAGAAAACTCGTACATTCCTAACAGATTTCCTGAATTCGAAGCCTGTCAAGATATAGTCTATTATGGATCTGGTACCCCTAGCCTCCCATGTGTAGTGGTGAATAGCCTTATGCTTGAAGAATGTATTCGTAACAGCACAGTAGTCCAGCAAACGCTTTCCATTCTCATTAGCTTCCATATCTTCCCCACATTTACCAATCACCCTTTCGTATCCTTCAGTTATATTCCCAACTCTCACATTGAAATCGCCCATTAGCACTATTCTATCCTTGCTGTTGACCCTGACCACAATGTCACTCAATGCTTCATAAAACTTGTCAACTTCATCCGCATTCGCACCCTCACATGGTGAATACACGGACACAATTCTAGTCCTAATTCCTCCAACTGACAAATCTACCCACATCATTCGCTCATTTACGTGCCTAACAGAAACTATGTTGCATGCAATGGTATTCCTGATAAATAGCCCTACCCCAGACTCTGCCCTTCCCTTTCTAACACCCGTCAAGTACACTTTATAATCTCCTATCTCTTCCTCATTATCTCCCCTTACCCGAATATCACTTACTCCTAGCACATCCAGATGTATCCTCTTTGCTGACTCAGCCAGTTCTAGCTTCTTTCTTCCATAAGCCCCATTAATATTGATAGCTCCCCATCGAATTCCATTTCGTTCACCAATTTGTTTCCAAGGAGTCTCTCGCCTGTCAAATGGGAGTGGGACTCCATTACTCCCATAGGTCCGAGGCTTGCTTAAAATGTTCTGAGCTTGGTAAATTCATGAAGCAGGATGCTGCCCTACTTGCACATAGTCCAAGTGAGGATCTCTCCTCTAACGGGTTATGGACAAGCAAGGAAGGCCTTTCTTAAGAAAAGAAATTTGTTCACTTCGAACATTTATATTGGAAGTAGAAAGAAGTTTTTGAAGTCTCTCATGTGGAGAGTAGCATTGTATGGAAGTGAAACATTATTGATAACTATCTCAGAAAGAAAGATAATAGAAGCTTTTGAAATGTGGTGTTACAGAAGAATGCTGAAGGTTAGATGGGTAGATAGAATCACGAATGAAGAGATACTCAACTGAATTTGTAGGGTAGAATGATTTAGCTAAATTTGGCAAGAAGAAGAGATAGAATGATAGGGCACATCTTAACACCTGGAGTGCCACGTAAGACCAACGTTGACTCACAGAGCTTAATGCCATTCGGGCCGCGTGAGTCCGCTGTGGACTCACGCGCACTCTCAAAGTCTCAGGCCCCGTGGTGCCATACTGTCATCACATTTGACATGTAAACGTATGTTAAATGAAAATAGGTGGCCAGTACGTCATGAATCTATTCTTGGCCTGTCCATTTGCGAGTCCGATGTGGCACCACGTAGTCTGTACGTCACTGTAATATATCACCCACAATAAATAAATTATGACATTATTTATTGTTTTCTGATCGTGTCATGTGTACAAATAACAAAATATTGTACTGTATAGTGTACTCATTGTTTATTGTCTCATATCAGGGTCTAGGCCTATAGACAAATTGAAAACATAGGACAAAAAAGTTACATGAATTTTCTAGAAAAATTATTTGTAACTGTCTCATTCGCAATCACATCACAAAATTGGTACACCTTTTGCATATGAATTTAAAGTATAAGAAATGAGACTTTCTGAAGAAATATGATTCAAACTGTGTTTTATAATCACAATCACACTACAAATCTGTGCACTTTGAAGAAACAGTCCAAACAGAAGAAATTTTCACAGGTTGGTCATTTGAAGTTAGACTGTAGAGTCTTCCTCATGGCATATGGCCTTCTTGATTCCTGATGGATTTCTTCATAACAATTACTGCATCTCTGTCTTCCCTGCCAGCCTACATCCTCCAGCCGGTGGGGTAATACCTGTTTCTTTGGTACTTGTGAGGGAACGTGAAAATTTTTGATACCGGTACCTGTTAACTGTTCAACAATGTCCTCTTTGAACTGGGTAACAGATATACTCTCATTCCCAAGTTGATTGGAAATATAGATGGCATTTACTATACTTGTGCCGATCAATATCTCTATAGCTATTTTTTTGTACCATTTTACTCCGCCTCAGGGAAGTACTATAGCTCTTTTTATGATCTGATAAATCAATGTACGGTTTGTATTTGTTATACTCTATAAGACTCCGTGGTTTTTGCTCTTCACCATCCCTCCTCTGAATAGTGACCATCTCACCAGTGTGTTTAGTTGTCAAAATTAAGACGTCTCTTTTATCGTGCCATTTCTCAACAACAACATCAGTGTTACTTTCCTGGGCTCTTGTCTTTCCTCTTGCTAACTTCATTTTAGTAACATCGGTTGGATTATACTTCCGATTAGATTTCAGTGTTCGAAATATAAGAGTTTTATTCTTTAGTAGTTCATGAGCTAATGAGACAGACGTATACCAGTGTGTCAGGAAGGTGAGAACTGTGCTAGGATACGTGGTGACACATTGGTCTCACGCGGCCTATACAGCTGGAAGGTAGTGTCAGTGGCCGCGTGAGACCAATGTGTCACCACAATTTTGACACAATGTTATGACTACAATTTTGGCCCAAGGTGACTAAAAGGTACATTTCTGTAATAAGGTGCACCATTTTATACTCTATAGTAAAAAAAGAAAGAATGGCCTGGATGGAATTTTTTTTTTACTGCATACGTGGCACTTAAGGTGTTAAGATAGCCAGGACTTGCTCAGTTAGGTTTTGTGGGAAGTTTAGGTGGTAACAATAGCAGGGCTAGACCAACATAAGAATATGACAAACAGATTAGAGTAGTATGTAGTAGTTACGTAGAAATGAAAAGGTTACACAGGAAAGGGTGGCATGGAGAGTGGCATCAAACTAGTCTATGGACTGATAACCCAAAGAAAAACAGCAAGGCTTTTCTTCAGACCAGTATGGTATTTCATTTGCCATTTATGTCTGGGATTCCCATCATTTGACCTAATGTGAATTTTGAGACATGTTGCTGTATTAATTATGTCCGTTTTGTAATGTTGCAGGCACCATCAAGGAACTGGTTGACTTTAGCAGCTGGACACATGACTGGAAAAATAAATATATTTCTATGGCTTGGTTTGTCTCGCCATGGAGCTGCTTGTTTTGAAATGCTGCCACCGGGATTCTCTGATATTCAGAGTAGCAGTGATCATAAAAGCCATCACAAAGGCAATGATGGTAGTCTTCTCAACAGTGGTGACCACAAAAACATTCCCAAAAATGTTGATAGCAACAGCATTCTTCTCAACAGCGCTGATCTTAACAGCCTTAACAATAGTAATGATCAGACTAATCATCAAAATGATGTGGATAATAGAAGTTCCCTTAATGCCAGTAACCGCAGAAGTATTCTCAGCGCCGGTGATCAGAGAAATAGATGTAACGTTAGGAGTCTTCCTGGAAGTGTTGAGCGCAAGAGTCCTCATGGAAGTTCTGTTCGTATAAATCTTCCTGGAAATGTTGTTCATAAAACTCCTGGAAATGTTGATCATAAAGGTCCTCATAGCGTTGTCGAACAAAAAAGTCTTCTCAGCAGTGGCGATCATGGCAGTGTTCGTAAAAGTGGTGATCACATCACCGCTCTAAAACGTGCTCAGCGTCGCAGTTCAGCACGTTCCCAATCCTGCCATATTATTATCCCCACCCATATACATTACACCACATACATGGTAATTATCATCTCTTTGTAGTTTGTTTTATACCATCCATTTATGGCATTATTTTACTTACAAGGGATATATCAAAATTATTTGTGCCAGTTTTGACTGTTCATTCCATGTGTTGGGGGTAGGGTTTGGGGGCATGCAAAAAAAAATAAGCTGCCACTTTGAACTGGAAGGCTGACAAATCTAGGACCAAACTACACAAATAAATTATATGTGACTATGACTGGTTGGATTGGACAACCCCAGCTGCTGGCTGGTATTATCAGTAGCGGCGATTAGGGGGGGGGGGCAGGGGGGCAGTTGCCCCCCTACTTTGTGGAGAAAACTTTGCATTTGTGTTCCATTTTAGCTGGATGAAACAAGGACTTATAGGAATTATTAAAACAAGCAATTTATACAAGCCCTGTTGTTTTATCAGCTAATTATTTGCTTTAATTAATTAATAACGAAATTATTAGCGGAAATACGTAACAAAGTCGTTCACGCGGTTAACCGATTTGTATAGCGCCAGTGGAGACTTTTTATGTGCTGTGAGGAAGGGTACGCGCGCATTCGTTAGTCTGGGAGTCTCTTTAGTGTCTGTTAGTTTTTTTAGTTTTTAGTCAAATACTAAATGATTTTAATTATATAATCACGCCGTACGTATATTTAATTGTAATACATGTGTAATATTGTTCCTCTTGTGAAAGTTTTATTGTATAGTATTGAATCAAAATCTCAAATAAATATTATCAACACAGTTAAGTTGTCAGGCTGAGAATCTTTACCTCTCTGTCGAAATTCCATTTAGTAGCTTTCTTTTCCAGTTTTAATGTATAACATATATACAACCCCCCCCCGCTATATCCTACAAACTCGGGTACTTTGTTGTCTACATTTTTTGTCCCCTACTTCTAATTCCCAATCACCGCTACTGGGTATTATATCAGATTAACAGGAAGTAATTATCTATTTTGAGAGTTGTTAAAATAAAAGATAATACCATACATACACAAATAATCCCTATCATCGAATAACTCCCAAACTATACTTACACGAGATAAAATTTTGAAGAAAAAAATTTGAGTGTGTACTCTTGTTAAATATTTACACCGGAAACCATAAATATTACAATACAATAAATTATAAAATATTGAATTAATCTATCATGTCATATCCTTGACTAAATGGTCAATGCAGAGGCCTTCATTTTGGAGGGTGCCGGGTTTGATTATCACACAAACCACCACAGAAACACATAATAGTGGATACAGCCCTCCTCATGGGTTGGTGTTGGGAAGGGTATTTGGCCATAAAAAAGAGCCAAATCCACATGCAGACACAGTTCATACTCGTGAACCCACAAAGATATGGGAAAAGTGTAAGAAGAAAATTCCTTACACCATAAGCTTCATGACTAGCCTATGTCTGGCTCATTGGGTGAATGTTCAGTGTAGTGTTCTTCAGTTCAGAGGGCCCTGGGTTCAATTTCCAGCTGGTTCAGAGATTTTAACCTTAAATAGTTAATTCCCTTGGCTTCTGCTGCAATAACACGCAGCATCGTACATATGGCAGATGGCAGAGGGTTTACTTTACAAGGGTTGCACCAGGCTAAAGATAGCCACACTATACTCCAGCGGCATTTCAAGATATACTGACGTCCAGTCTCCATTTCCACTTTGCAAGCGTATATACAAAAAAAAAAAAAAAATTTGTGCAAACCAATAACAAATCTGTGAAAATTCACAATTTCTTCTTCATGGTCAGCTAGGAGGTATCATGCAATGTTTGTTATCTTTTGAAAACTCAAGTTATTTTGTTCAAAAATGCACACGAGAAATCCACGGCTAGCCTTACACCCCATAATTTAGTTTTCAACTGTCACATTTCACTCATGTTTGCGTCCAAACTATGTCTTTTCAGTCACATATCCTGTTTTCGATTTCTGAAAACTTTGCTTTTTAGTCTTGAAATGCCTGGCAGTTACTGTTTGTATCTTCAAGATGAACTTTATTTTTCCTCCAAACACATACCATACTGCAACTCTAGTCCTCATCATACTTTCTTCCCACAGCACTATTGCAAATTTGCTCTGCCTCTTCAATAATGTGGAGCTTTTCTTTAGCCGTGAATGACATAGTAACGAGAACTCATACCTGCCGTCCTAAACACATGCTGCTACTTAAACTGACACCACACAAATGATGTGATGTGTACATGGCACACTTCTTGCTTGTGGCAGGAACAGAGTTGCCAACGGAGTGGGTGGAAAAACAAGACATTTATGAATCGTGGAAAGTAAAAGAGGCTTATCAATAGTACTCAAGAAACTGGAACTGCAAACCAGTGATGATGATGATGATGATGATGATGTTGATGATGAAAGGATTAGGAGCAATATGCCCTTAGTTCTTACGCTTTTCAATTCAGTATGGCCTGTAGTAGAAACTGTCCAAAATTAAGACATTGCACATGATAATGATGATGATGATTTATTTACATTATATGGCCTTCATTGGACCTCTCTAGCCAACTTTATACAAAGAATTTTTCAGTTTCCTGTCAGCCCAGTACTTCTTCATTCTCTCGGATCTTATCTTTCTTTCTTCATCATCTGATTTGTTTGTGAGTTTCCTGATTTTGTCGGTTTTGTTTCTGAGGTCTTCCACTGTAATTTGTAGTTCATCCATATCTTCCTTGATTTCTGTAATCCACTTAATGTTGCACTTACCGGGCGAGTTGGCTGTGCGCGTAGAGGCGCACGGCTGTGAGCTTGCATCCGGGAGATAGTAGGTTCGAATCCCACTATCGGCAGCCCTGAAAATGGTTTTCCGTGGTTTCCCATTTTCACACCAGGCAAATGCTGGGGCTGTACCTTAATTAAGGCCACGGCCGCTTCCTTCCAACTCCTAGGCCTTTCCTATCCCATCGTCGCCATAAGACCTATCTGTGACGGCGCGACGTAAAGCCCCTAGCAAAAAAAAATTAAAATGTTGCACTTACTATTCCATAATTTTTCCATTATTCTCCTGATGATCCTGTTCTCTGGAGTCCTGAATAGATGCCCAAAAAATGAAATGTGTTTCTTCCTGATTGTGCTCATTACTGGTTCTGTTTCCTTGTAGACTGTTTCATTAGAAGCTACTCTACAGTGTCCGTCTTTTTGGTATGATTTGTTGATGCATGTTCTAATGATTCTTCTCTCTATCTTGAGTATTTTGTCTATTTGTGCAGTTTTAGTTGTTTTAAAGACTGTTTCACTTGAGTATGTTTTTTCTGGATGAGTAACTGTTTTGTAGTGTTTTAATTTTGTTGCTATTGACAGGCCCTTTTTGTTGTAGATATTCTTGGTGACATATTGTACTCTGGTCAATTTATTTATTCTGTTATGCCATGTTGGCTTTTTGTTGAGGTTGTATGTTATGATTTCTCCCAGATATTTAAATTTATCTACAGTTTTGATTTCCTGGTTTCCTATGGCAATTTTTTTTATGAATGCTGGGTCAGTTAACATGATTACTGTCTTTTAAAAATATATTCCAACACCAATTTTCTGTGCTATTTCCTGTAGTGATATAACTTGTCTAGTTTCCTGAATATTGTTGGGCAAGAGAGCAAGGTCATCAGCAAATCCTAGGCAATTTAAACTTATGTTGTCTTTGGGTTTTCCAATTCAGATGTTCTTTGGGTTAATCTTGTACCATTCGCTCATTATATATTCCAAGGCATAGTTGAACAGCAGTGGTCACAAGCAATCTCCTTGTCTTAAACTTGTTTTTATGATGAATGGCTCAGAGAATTCTCCTGTGAACTTGACTTTTGATTTAATGTTGGTTAAGGTGAGTTCAATCAATTTGATTAATTTTGGATGGAGCCTGAAATTTCTTAAGATTTTGAACATTGAAGGTATATGGATACAGTTGTATGCTTTTTTAAAGTCCATGAAAGTTATTGCAAGAGGTTTATTTTGTTTCTTGTAATATCCTATGGCTAATTTTAAAGTGATAACTTGTTCTGCACAGCTTCTTGAAAATCTGAAGCCTCCTTGGTATTCACCTAATTCTTCCATTAGTTGCTCTTTGATCCTCCTGTATAGGATTGTGGAGAAAATCTTGTACAGTATGTGCAGTCGAAGAGAGAGATACCTCTGTAATTATCTAGATTGCTTTTATCTCCTATTTTGTAGAGTGAATAGATTATGGCTGCGGTCCAATGTTCGGGGAACTTTTCTGTTATCCAGATGTTTGTTAGGGCCATGTGTAAGGATGTTTGAACTGTATCACTGGCATATTTCCATTTGTGCAAAAATTTGGTCTTCTCTGCATGCCTTATAATTTTTCAACTCTCTGAGTGCTGTTTCCACCTCTTGGATTTTGGGAGGTTTATGATTTCAGGCAGGGTCTTGATGGGCATGTTTGTATTAATTGCTAAAAGTTCCTGGGGTTCTTCACAATTCAAAAGTTTAATGAATGCTTTTGCCAAGATTTTGGCATTTTCCTTTTCATTATGTGTCATTTTTCCATTCTCACTTTTCAGCATTAATGTGGGAGGGAAAGTTTTTATAGTTGTCTTCCAAACATTTTGTTAAAGTCTCTGGAATTGGTTTTGTGGTAATTTTCTTTTATCGAGTCGATTAGATCTTTCTTTGATTGTCTCTTGGTTTGCCTGATAATTTGTGTGAACATTTTCCTGATATTTTTAAGGTTGGTTGTACTCTCTTCCATTTTGTGTGTTTGAAATTTTAACCATGCCTGATGTCTTTCTTCATGAATTTTGTCACATTCTGAGGTCCACCAGGCTTGTCTTTTACATGGGATCAATAGGGCTAAATTTTCAGCTTGTTGCCTGAGAATGAGAATTGGAACCAATAATAATAATTTAAAAAAATAATAGTAATAATTTGAGTGAGGTTGACAACTCATCATTAGAAAGTGATAGTGATTACATACATGTGATTTCACACAGGCACAACAAAAATGTATAAGAAAGGACAAAGATGAAAGATGAATGGATATGAGTGGTAGGGGAAAAACAGTCCAATTGTTAATTCATCTGTTCATTCACCGAAAATTGTGAAGAATCTGAAATGCTTCAGGATAAGTATCAGAGTTCTCCTCCAGCAGGACATTCAGTATCAGTAGAAAAATGTGGGTAGATATTAGATGGGTGACTTTACTACTGATGAGATAAAGGCTTGTTTTTGGCCCCAGGAGCTCTTAATTTGGGAGCATTATGTTGGCAACCACAGGCCCTTAGCTGTGTCCTGGCTTTGCTTACACTTACTTGTGCCAGGCTCCTCACTTTCATCTATCCTATCCAACCTCCCTTGGTCAACTCTTGTTTTGTTTTTTTTGTTTGACCCCTACAGTATTAAGATTGTCAGCATCAGGGAGTTTTACATTTCCATGCCCTTCATGACCCTTGTCTTTCTTTGGCCAATATCTTCATTTTTCTAAGTGTCAGACCTCTTCCATTTGTTTTATCTCTGATTAGTGTTAATAGAGAATTTTTGCCTTTGTAATTACTGTTGGGTTGGATATCCCCCTTATTTCTGAATAAACCAAGCGAGTTGGCGATGCAGTTTAGGGTTGCGCAGCTGAGAGCTTACATTCGGGAGATAGTGGGTTTGAACCCCACTCTCAGCAGCACTGAAGATGGTTTTCTGTGGTTTCCTATTTTCACACCAGGCAATTGCTGGGGCTGTACCTTAATTAAGTCCATAGCCACTTTCTTTCCACTCCTAGCCCTTTCGTATCCCATCGTGTCGGTGCAATTTAAAGCAAATTGTAAAAATTGTTCCTGAATATCGAAACTAATAGGGTCTTTCTCCATTTTTCTGACAATCTTCCACTGATCATGATATTATTGAATAGGGTGGTTGGAAAAGTAATAGTTTTCTCCCCAGAAGCTTCCCATACTTGGATGTTATCAGACCCAGCTGCCTTTTCATCCTTCATGTGGCTTAGTGCTATTTTTACTTCAAGCTTGAATATCTGTAGTACTATGCCCATATTATTTCTTTCTCCCTTTCCCATATCTAGCCTTTTATTTTCCTTATTTAGAAGATTCTCAATTCTATCCATCAGTTCGAAATCTATTTATCTTCATACAGCACCTTACCATATAAATGCTCTTACCGTTTTTGTTTGATACACATCACTGCTATTCCTTCCCTGCCATTTTGCAATGATTATTTTTATGATGTGCACTTTTGACTCCAGGCTCTTGCACCAGTCAGACTATCCATTGTGTTCCCTTATTAGCTACCATCTTTGCTTTGTTTGATACACATCACTGCTATTCCTTCCCTGCCGTTTTGCAATCTTGAGTATCTTTATGATGTGCACTTTTGACTCCAGGCTATTGCACTAATCAGACTGTGCATCGTGTTTCCTTCTTAGCTACCATCTTTGCTTTTTTCTTAGCCACTTTGTAGAGTCTCTTGCTATATTTGTCCCTGTCATTTCCCCACCTCCTTTTTAGTCAGCTTCTTTTCCTTTATGTACTTCTGAACATCCTTGGTTCACCACAATGTCCTCTTGTTTTCAAGTTCTCTTTCTAATGTCTGAGCAAGAAATTTCCCTCCAACCTTGCAAATTTTAAGGGCTATATTTTCCCTTGTTCACTCCAAATTGTCGGTCATCTGCTCTTCATTAACTCTTTGTATGAATCTATCCCTTCACTTTATATCACTCCGCAGCTACCATCCTGTCTTAGTAATCTCTTTACTGTTCTTCAGCTTCATACCTGCCATCTTAGCACAGCACACTACAGGTCCATGTTGCTGGCTCACCATCTCTCAAGGCAGCATCCTGCAATCCTTTATTTCCCTCATGTCCAATCTATATACAGAATGGAGTCAATTTGTGATTCTCTACCTCTGCTTTTGAACTTATTCTTTTATTAACTGGCTTCTGAAAGAAGGTTTGAGTATTACAAAATTATCAGCAATTGTGAAGTCAATAATCATTTGGCCCTTGTCATTTTTCACACCTAGTTTTTGCACATCCTGTACTCTCTCAGAGGCCACAGTGCTCTCTCTTGTGTGTCCAGTTAGGTATTCACATAACATTAAGATTGATGCTTTCACAGCCTGTAATTGTAGACATGATAATAAGCTTTACATTTCACAGAGAACTTTGTTTGAAGTCTTCAGAAGAAAATCTTATCCTCTGCAAAACTTAAAGAATTTTACCTTGTTTTCTGACATGGCAAAAGCACAAAAGCTTATTATTATGTTTAACATTAACTTGTAGGTTTGTGGTGTGCTTTTAATTCTGCAACTCAAGTCATCCCAGAATGCATCTTTCTCTTCATCATTACATCCTGACTGTGGGCATATGCACTTGCTACACTTAAAGCTCCACCTTCCAGTGTTATGCACAATGTTATACTGTCTGATGTTCTAGTCACTTCTGTAACTCTCTCGTTCAATCTAGGGCTCACTACTTATACAACACCATTTCTTGACCTTTATACAAGAGCGTGAAACCTGTTCTTAATGCCATTACTTGCTTTCCCTTCCCTTTAGTTTCCTGCAGCATGATAGTGTATGTCCAGCCTCCATCCTCTCATTAATTCAACAATTTCCATTCTATTGCCAATCACTATTGTGGCATTTAGTGATCAAAAACAAACCTCCTTGCTCCATACAGATGATTTGTTTCTTTGTTGAATAATCTTCTTTAGTTGTATCCACTCCTGATACTGTAGCCCTTACCCACTATTCACAGGAGTCAGGCATGCCTCCTTTGCATCGCAAAAAGGGAATGCTGGACCAGTGTCTCACTTTTTTTATTAATCTGCATAATGTTTTCTGGTGAAGTAAAGTTTTATGGCTGCAGTCCCTTGCTTCCAACAACCCGCTGTGGGAGAAATCCAGCCACCCATTCTAGGTCAGATGCTTACAGTTACAAATTTCAGCATTATTTCCTATGCTAGGAGACCATCATCCTTCCTTTAGGAGCTCTTCTGCCCTAAGACGTTGGCTCGCTGAAGTTGGATAGGTTATTTTCTGTCACCTGTCACTCGGCATAGGCTTGATTCAATCTTACCTTGCCAGGGTCTGTTTTGGACATCATTGTATCATAGGTGTTTGTGAATATTGCATATATGTGACCTGTTGCACAGAAAGGGACCTGAAGTCGGATTTTTCATTTTTGAGATTTTTATTGTTCTAATATTGGCATAAGATACTGAGCATTTAAAAAGAATTCATGCTTCTAGGTGACTGTTGCTATTAAGAAAACTGCATTTTGAGAAAAAAATTACAGCTTTCACTAATTTTCTTACCAATTGTACGAAGTTTTCATGACACCGAGTGGTGAAGACTCAAACTGCCGCATAACTTAATTTGTTAAGAAGACCCATAGATAGGCTGATTTGAAATCTACAAAAATAAGTGTTACATTGTTGTCAGCAATCCCCAAATACATAACAAAAAATCTACATTAGACGTAATAGCCGATACATTCTCTGAAAATGTGATCAGAATCAAATTTTTACACCCCAGACACTTTTGTTCAGCTCTGCTGTCAAATTTCCATTTGTGACTTTGGGTCCCTTTCTGCGCAACGGGTCACATAATAGTCTTCTTGCTTTGGTTGGCTCACCCATTTCAAATTGTAATTTACTGCTTTGTTCACATCGAAAGAAGTCCTGTCACTGTCACCACTAATCATACGTCAAACCTGAAAATCTTCTTGGTAAAGAGTATTTGTCTGATAAATGAATGAATGAATTAACTAAGTTGTTTATTTATTCATTAATTCACTTATTTGTTCATTCATTTATTTATTTATAAAGTGGCTAAGTTAAGACTCTTGACCCTATCGTATACTTAACTACATACAATTTTTTAGATTTTTACAGCATTAATTTAAAATATTAGGTTAATGAATTCCAATGAATGGGAAAAATGCATTTGAGTCAAATAAGGAGTAACCAATATTATAATTAATTACAGTGAATGAGTAAACAATAACATAAAAATATCAAGAATATCTAGATATCAACAACCATAAAGTAAAACATATTCTATTGAATATGATGCAAAAAAAGAAATGAATTGAATATTACTA
Source organism: Anabrus simplex (assembly GCF_040414725.1). Classification (NCBI taxonomy): domain Eukaryota; kingdom Metazoa; phylum Arthropoda; class Insecta; order Orthoptera; family Tettigoniidae; genus Anabrus; species Anabrus simplex. The sequence continues at coordinate 57,778,995 of NC_090272.1, read as the reverse complement.
TGTCTCAATCTCAGTTCACTAAGAACCATGTTACTATGTTACTGTATGACTAAGTTATTTATTCTTAGAAACCAATGCATAATCTTAAATGAGAAGAGTGAAACGTAGATAGGATAACCTAAGATACTTTTAATATATACAGTCAAAACCGTTTATTGCAACATCACTTTTAACAACGTATTGGATATAGTGGTAAAATCTAATGGTCCCATCTAAATCCTATATAAACACTGTATTTTAAAAATTGTTTAGTACAACATTGCTTATTATGACATATCATATAAAACAATGTATTTGGATCACATTTTCAGAGAAATGTATCGGCTATTATGTCTAATGTTAATTTTTTGTTACGTATTTGGGGATTGCTGACAACAATGTAACACTTATTATTGTAGATTTGAAATCAGCCTGTCTGTTAAACGGTCAATGCCAGCATTGATGTGAAATGTCATAAAAGAAAAGGAAAGTATTAAATACTCAAGAAAAGATAAGAAAATGGGAAACCAATGTCAGCATCACAGTGGAATAGGGTGTATCACACTGATCGATTTGTACATTTTGGAAGGACAGGCAGAAAATGACTCTTTTCGAGAGAAATCTTCAAAAATCAAGCGGGCCAGATCATCCAAGCAAAAAGATATGTATTGGTTTAAGCAGCCAAGAAGAAATATTATGCCGACCAATGGACCTATTCTTCAAGTGGAAGCCAATGAAATTTCTTGCAGTCCCACTCTACAAATACAGTTCATATTTCATTTACCTGTTTTGAAGTTTTAACTTTGTTCTGTTAATTAACCATATAAGTGTGTAGCCTAAATCTTTACTGATATAACATTTTAGCAGCAACAACAACAAAAACCGGTTTGTGTGACTATGGGCTATAACAACCTTGCTTGGCAGTCCCTTTGGAGTCATTATAACCAATTTCTACTCTACTAGCTGCTTGTGGTTTTTAACATTGTACTAATACAGCAAAGGTCTTTGGTGATGCAAGGATAGGAGAGAGCTAGGACTGGGAAGGCAGCATCTGTGGCCTTAATTAAGGTACAGCCCCCAGCATTTGCCTAGCATGAAAATGAGAAAATGCACCTACTATCTCCCGAATGCAAGCTCACAGATATGCAACCTTAACCGTACAACCAACTCACTTGGTATTTAATATATAATATTTTATGTCATTCACTCATACATTCATTCAAGTCAACTGTACATACTCTACGTAATTTTTTGACAGGCTGTTTTAAATGTCCTTTGAGAAGAAGGGTTTTTAATACCTACTGAGATTGTGTTCCATCAGTGACTGGAAAGGAATGGCTGCAGGTATTTGTTCTTTATATTTCTAATGGAGTCTGGAAAGAAAGAACTTCCAGTAATATTGACATTACGGTTCCGTGTTGACATTTTATATTATCAGAGACACTCTGTTCCACAGTTAAAATCTGTTCACCACATATGAACAAGAGGAGTTATCCCCAACGTAGCCTGATAAATATTCGAACAAGCTTTAAGACGAGAATGCTCTATAACAATATTGCCAACTTTTAGTAAGTCTGAAACATGTTTGCTGTTTAAATGTTCTAACAGCTAGGTCATCGACCCAAGCCTGAAACAATAATATTTTTTAAGATAAACACTTCAAATTGCATTTTTAAATACGGTAACTTTCTAAGCATCCATGTTTTCTCATCAATCAGTTGTTAAAACTAGGTGAAGATGGCTCAATAAGGGTTGAAAGATGTTCTGAAAAATGTTTATATGACTACATTCAGCACTCAGTTTTAGTGTTTAGTCTAAATTGTGCTTAAAAGGTGGACCAGTAAATACAAATTCTTTTAAGATTTGTAAGTCAATACGGAACCACCATGAAATCTGTTCATTGCAGTCTTTGTCCTTATTTTGGCAATTTCAGTGGAAACTTGGATCTTGTAGGTTTCAAACTAGGCAGCCAAGCTCAGTATTTCTTGAGGTGGGTTGGCAGTACTAGCGGTCGCGGCTGCTGTTAGGTGGGGTTGGAGTCACTCGGTTGACTTTCAAAAAGAGTTATTCTTTGATTTACCTCTTTAGGTGTCATTGAGAGTACTGAATGGATAGTTTCAATAACAAAGTTTTTACATAGATGCAGTTGTTTTTGCTGTTTTTGTGGGATACAGTTGAAAGCACTTTATATTCACACTATCCTGGCCTCCACATCAGGTTAGACAGGTTATTTTCTATCACCTGTCATGCAGCATAGGGTCGCTGGCAGTACCGTCTACCCCATTGCCATTAACTTCTCTGATGAGGTTGACATCCAGGAAGTCATCTGGTTATAAAAACGTGGTATGAAGATTCATCTTACTTTATACCTGACACCATAGAGAAACAGGGCGAGGGAGGGAAGGACACTCACACATGCGCATGCACACATTCTTTTAAGCAAGTTTGTAGAAGGTACTGGTACATATTTTGCTAGTGCAATTAACATCTACTTATCACTGGGATGCTGGGGCATAATTTACTCTTTCAATAATGCAGAAACAGACCTGAAAAATATGACTTTTAGTTACTCACTAAATCAATTTTTAATATGCTTTAGCAGCTAATATTTTGCATGTGAGGTCCTATTGACAAATATTTCAGGTATAATTTTTCTTTCATTTTTTACAAGTTGTTTTACACTGCACCAATACAGATAGGTCTTATTGGCAATGACGGGATGTGAAGAAAGCGGCTGTGGCCTTAATTAAGGTGAAAATCAAAAACCACAAAAAAACCATCCTCAGAGCTGCCAACAATGGGGTTCAAACCCACTATCTCCCAAATACTGGATACTGGCCACACTTAAGTGACTGCAGCTATCTAGCTTGGTAGGGGGTGTAAAATAAATTGGGTAGGATGTTGATAGGACAAAGCAAACTCTTTTCTTTACGAATATTGAATTTTCATGACTGCATTCTAATCAAAATAAACTTTCAACCTATTAGGTTGTGTTCAGTACATATAGAACGTGTTGAAGATATGTACAGAACAAAAATGGCCAACTGGACAACAGTGGGATCTGAAGCTACAACCTCCAGAAAGTTTATTTCGATTACCATGCGGTGACTTGGTTCACAATGGGCAACTTGCACACACTCTACCCATGTGATGGCAGTGGTGCCAGATCTGTAGCTTAGATCTTTTCCAACAGAACAAATATAACCTAGGCCACCATAGCTCAATGGTAGAGCAACCGACACAAAATCGGAAGGTTGCGGATTCAAATCCCACTGGTGTCCAGTTGGCTATTTTTGTTCTGTACTTAACATCTCTTCAACATGTACCATATGTACTGAACATGACCTAATAGTTTGAAAGTTTATTTTGATTATTTCCTTTATAGTGAACATGTTAAGAACTTTGTGAAGTACACTCTGTATTAAATGGTAATTTATTTAAAAAAACGTAATTGGCATGGAAGAGTCTTAGCTAAACATACTGCAGGCCAAAAAAAGTGTAACACTTTGATGTTTCAAAGAACATGAATTTAATGAACACTTAAAATTACATTTACTTACATTATATTGAAACATAAATGTAACTGATGATTACAGGCTACTTGATTTTAAAGGAAGAACAATTTTTCATGTAAAAGTTTACGTTGAAATGAGAATGAATGGGGTTCATACAAACATTGTTATTTTGGGAAAATTTTAGTGTACAAATGTCGTGAGTGTTTTTTCCAATTTTTCACACTTTGCTCTTAAAACATCCTTGCACATTCAGTCAACATTCAGCAAAAGTTTGCATCCTAGTTGGCATGCTTAAAATTATGATGTGAAAGTCAATTTGCTGAACTGCTTCCCATTCTTCAATAACAGCTGCGTGAAGTTCAAGCAGGATATGAAGAGTTCCATCGAACATGATATCCTACCATATCCCAAACATGCTCAATGGGATTGAGATCTGAGCTTTGAGTAGGCCACACCAAACTGATGATTCCCACCTCCACCAGGAAGTCTAACATATAGCATGGGGTCAAGCGTTTTCATTCATGGGCATGAAGTTCTCACCGATGTGGATGGAGAACTTTCTCAGTATAGCAGTGTGCACTCATAGCTCCATTTTCAATGATTAACAGCTCAGTTTCAAGTCAAAAGTGATGACATCACTCCTTGATGGATCCTTCTCCATATGCCATCCTTGATGAGAAGGTTTAGGCAGCATAACGCTCGCATATTTTCTTCTAAACCTTTTCGTTCCTATCTGGAGACCTGAGCCTGAATCTTGACTTGTCCATAAAAACAACTTGGCTCCACTGTTCCTCTGTCCAGTGCTGAGTCTTAGGCAAAATGGAAATGGGTCCTTTGGTGTCTGTGTAGTCAATTAGGGCCCTTTGACAGGTTTCCTTCAAGTTGGGCTCACTTCTCTCAGTCTTCTTCTGCATGTCAGTATACTAATGTTTACATTGCAAGCTTGTTCCAGTTGATTTCTTGCATCCACTGCAGTTAATCACAGCATTTCAACCAACAAAGTTACAAAATAGTCATCTGCCACCAATGTACATCTTAGGCAACCAGATCGCAGACACCTGTGATAAGTATGGTGTACCTGAAACCATTTTTCAGCTTGTGAAGCACTTGTGAAGCTTGATCCTAACACTCCTTGTACCATTTCATTGCCCTGATTACTAAAAACGGAATGTTTAAAGTCGTCATTTGCCATGAATAACGCTAAAATTTTCGTATATGAAATGGCAGATAATACGAGTTAAAAGATACAGACAAGTGGAATCAAAGTGGCCGTGACCAAGATGAATCTGCTAATTTCAAATTGTTAAAATCAACAGAGAGAACAATTGAACACTGAACTGAATTCAGCCATGGTGAAGTACGAGAGAAAAGTTACGTGAAGAAAATAGCAAATTTTAAGGAAAGAACTCCAAAATTTATCGATAAAACTAATCGTAATACGTAGTCTTAATGCTGTCCATCTCAAATATACAAGATCTCAAGCGAAATATACAGAAGGAGATGAGATATAACTGTGTGCATACTAGGATTGCACTGAAGATTAACAAGAGTTTCTTAGGAAAGATTTTAAGAAATGCTAAGATATTTGGTAATGTTCCAGAAATTTGTGACGCGGACTTTTGGAACAGGGTGTGTTGGCCCCTGTCGATTCTAGAAGCATGTCTTTATTAATTCTGGAAGATGGAAGGTTCGCGATTAGGGTTTGCCAATGTTCTGGAATATTGTGAAAACATCGTGACTTGATAGAGTTTTGATTGGTGGATCTGGGTGGTGATGGGAAAGCTCCTGTGCTCTGATTGGTCACTTGGTAATCACACTGAGGCCAGCCTTGCCCTTTTAAGAGAGTGAGGCGATATTTCATGGTCTTTCATTTTCTCGTTAGTCCAGTGATCAAACGCATGTCGGCGAATCCTCGCTTTCGGGATGGGCTACCTTGGGGTAAACACTGTTGGTTTCAATTCCCCCTTTATTTATATTTAATGCTCGCTTGTATTTTCGCATAGGAGTTTACCCTACTTGCCCAGACTTGCCACTCATTTCCTCAGAAGCAAGTTGAACTGGCCTCTGCGCCAAATTTAAATATTTCTGATTTCCCCCTATTTCCATGATGTGGCGCGATTGTCAGAAAGCGCGTTAAATTTCGTTTAATATTGTATTTGTATCCTGTGGTTCCTCTCAGCCTAAAAATTGTGTTGTAGAATTTGCATTATATTAAGATATCTTTAGTTAAATTCGTGCCCTAAGAGGAAAGCTGTCGGCAACTATATCTAATTTGTATTTTGGAAATAGTGTAACTGAATTGTTGGGATAGGTGGATTTTGTTCTGAATTTCTATGTAATGTTTATTTTGGAAAATAATATCATGAATCAGGTGATCACCATTGATTTTTCTGGAAACCTGCAACCTTCATATCCCAATGGCCCTGGTAGGTTTCCCACATTCCTTTATTATAGTCGTCACGTTGCCCAACCTGATGTTTATTTGTTTGTATTGGGGCAGTTCATCTGAGGTTTTATTGCGTGCTAAGCTTTTAAAGTGTCGTGTAATTTGATTTTTTCCCCCTTTTCTTAACTGTGTATCATGTAATCACTGGAAACCGGTTAAAAAAGTCTAATTGATGAAACATTTTCAGAAGAGCAATCGGAAGAAGGTAATGATGGTGATGTTGGAAGCATTAGTAGACATTGGCTGCTTATGATATTTTATGCCATGCTTAATATTGCAGGTATAAACTCCCTTGTTAGCTATCAATTGAAGAACCCTCAGAAAGTAATCAGATGAGCATTTTTGAAACAGTTGTCTGAGGAAATGGTTCTTGATCACATAAAATGCTGAACAGTTATGAACAACTTTCCTCGTTCAGGTGAACCCCATCCCAACTTCCTTGCCCAGATGTCATCGTGGTCATCGTCATCGTCGTCATCATCATCATCATCATCATCATTTTTCAACTACAGTCTCCTGGGTGTGGTGTACCATTTCTTCCTGTCTGCATTCATCTTCTATTCCAGGACATCTTCCCATTTGAGACCTCTTGGTCTTTTTCCTTGGACATTAAGGTTGAAGTATTTACCTTCCTGTTTAATTCATTCCTGATTTTTTTCTTTTGAGTAGTTTGATTTGTAGTTCTAATGAATCTCATTTCTGTTATGTGAATTCTGCTTTAGTCATTGTTTAGTAGAGTACATGCCTCTAAACCATATGTGAGAATCGGTATGAAGTAGGTGTGATACAAGGTTGTTTTTGCTTCTTGTGGTATTTTACAGTCCCAGAGAAGATTTCTGACTTGAATATAGAAGTTTGATGATTTCTGGGTCCTGCTGAATATTTCCTGCTTGACGGTATTATCTTTGGAAATTGTGCTTCTGAGGTACTTGAAGCAAGAAACTGATTCTAGTTTTTCCCCTTCCAAAAAAGGGTTTGTGTTTGTTCCTTTTCTGTTGATGGTCATTTCTACGGTCTTTGTTTTGCTTATCTTCTTCTCAAATTTATTGAACATATTGTTCCACTCAGTTTTTTCTGTACTTCAGCTTCTGTTTCTCCCCATAATAGCATGTCATCAATAAATACCAGGGCATTTGGTCTGCTGTCCATTTACTTGATAGACTTTATGATCTTGTCCATTACTATTTTGAACAATAATGGTGATAGGGCACTTTCTTGTTGGACACCTCTCTTTGTCTCTAGCCATTTTTATCTTCATTGCCTATCTGAACACAGCTGTAGCAATTCTGGTATAGCATCTTCACTTTGTCAGTTAGATACTTTGGCACCTTGAGGTCTTCCAGGCATTCCCAGATCTTGTTCTGAGGGACAGGCCTTTTCATTGTCCAAAAATGTACTCACAAGATTCTTTCCATGTTCTCAGTACTCTTCTGTGAGCATTCTTACGACAAAAATGAGATCCATTTCCTTCCATGTTCCCAGTACTTTTCTGTGAGCATTCTTACGATGAAAATGAGATCCAAAGTACTTTGATCTTTCTTGAATCCATGTTGTTCTTCCTCAATCAAAGGTTCCACTATCTTCCTAATCCTCGTTTCAGTGGTCTTCTCCAATAGCTTCAGGGTATGTGACAACAATGATATACCCCTACAGTTTCCACATTTCCATCTGTTGGGCTTTTTAAACAATGGGATGATGATTCCTTTTCTTCAATCTTCTGGAATTTTGTTTTCTTCCAAGATCACTGAGAGCACTCTATATAGCCAATTTAAGCCTGCTATTCACGGTGCCTTTATCATAATCTGAGGTAAGATCATCGAAGCCGACGACTCCCTGTTTTGCATGTTCTTTAGTGCTGTTTCGACTTCAATCCATGTTAACGGAGGTTAGTTTTTCTGGATTTCATCTATTCTACACCTAGTGGTGGTGTTGTTGTCTCCACCTCCATTTAACAACATGCTGAAGTACTTCTTCATTTCATCTCTGATCCCTTCCTCTAGTCTTATCAAACTACCATCATTTGTTTCCAGAGAAAGGATGTTTTCATATTCACTTCATTTATTTTTTACTACTTTATATAGTAGCTTCCTAATTCCTTGGCAGTCTTCCCCTATCCTGGTAGTAAAGTCATCCCAACACTTCCTCTTTTCTTCTTGGATTAGTCATTTTACAGTCAACTTCTTGGTCTGATATTCCTGTGCTCATTCTTCAATTTCTACCCAGATTTCCACTGGAAAAATCCTCAACAAGATCTGAGTATTTCTCCTCTAATACTGACAGAAAAACAAAAACTGAGTGTTACAGAAGTAAAACTATTATATGTAAACAACACACTATTCCTATATGCCACTAATGTGTGGCATACGCTATTGGAAATTACAAGTAATGCAGTGAACTTTGGACAACCATACCTGCTTCCTCAATCAGTACCATGATTTTCAAATTACTGAAGTGTTTCTTCTTTTCTTATTCTTTATAAATATAGTGATGTTTCTGTACTAGTATATAAAGTGTGTAATATGTTGGGGTTGGGAGATGGGGGCTTTGTTCTGTGCAGTAATATGGTAAAGAGAACTGTTTGAGCACCCTATTGTAACTGGTACTTCAGCGACTACATCAAACACAGTAAAGGGAGGAAAGTAAGTGCAATTACACAGTGCCTAAAACACTACACACACAATAAAACATCTGATGAACTACGCGGAACTCCGCCGATAACAACACTGGCAAATATCAGTAGGGGCAACTTGACGATAATAAACCAGGAACATGGAAAGGAGCTGGGACTACTAAGGGCATGGAGATGGCTTAGGTTGCAGTTTCCAGAAAATCAACCACGATCCTTAATTTTCAAAATATATTATTTACAAATGGACTTTACAAAAAATTTCCGAACAAATTCAGCCATGCGGAAAGTACCGGTACACAGTTTGTAAAATACAAATTACATGTTCTTTGAGATACACAAATTAGACGTTCCTTGACAATAGCTTCCTATAAGTTCAACGAGTCAGGCAAATACCATACATCTCATTACAAACCAAGTTGTATAATACAATTCGGAAGGTAAGAAGAAACGTAATATGCTATTACAATTTAGAGTGAAGTTAAACGTGCCTTTCAAAATATCTGAACAACACAATGAAACAGGGTAAAATCAGAAGTATCTAAACTTGGCGCTGAGGCCAGTTCAATTTGGTCCCACACAAGACATCGGAAATAATTGAGTGGCGAGTCTGGGTGTGGTTAGGGCAAACTCCTAAATGAAAAGGCAAGCGAACATTAAATGTAATTTAAGGTGGAACAGAAATCAAGAGTGCTTACCCCAAAGTGGCCCATCCCGGTAACTAGGCGTCACTGACGATGTCAAAACTTCGGACAGTCAAATAGAAGACAGACCGACCACGAAATGCTACCTCACTCTTTTTAAAAAGAAAACCCTGGCCTTGGAGTAGCCAATCAGAATGCAGGAGCCTGCCTATCATCACCCAGATTCACCAATCACAACTCTTACTTCAGTTGCGATGTTTAAATAACTTTCACAAATACCCATGATCGCGAATCTTCCATTTCCAGAATAGTAAGAACATACTTTCTAGAATACATAACTAACAAAGGCCAACACACCCTGTTCTAAAATTCATGTGACAACTTTCTGGACAGTTCCAGTAAATACAGAAATGAAACCTACTAGTTACATACAATATGTTACCAAAATATTTACACTGTACAGGTTAGGTAATTACATGGCATACAAATAAAACATTCTATCACCACACTTCAGATCATACAGTAGGTACTACTTAACAAGGTTTACAAATAAAAACTTCTATAAACACTTTCCACTTCCAATATATTCTACACCTGTGTCACTATAAGAAGGCCAAAAGTATCACTTCTTATGACTCTCTTAGACAGAAAGAACCCTTGTTTTTGGTGTTCTGGAGAGTGTCCGAGAGTGTGGGAAATTTTCCACCCTCATAGAAAAGAAGTGAGGTCTGCTCTAGTTGAAATTCTGCAAGTGATTGATTGGTTCCATTGTTTCGGCAGGGGTTATATCTTAAAATACAAAGCATCTCCCAATTCTATCTTGGCTTCAGTCAGAGCAGACGTCTTTCGTTTGAGCTTTCGCTCCACGGAGGAGTCCCAGTCGATGAGATAAGGAAAACCTTATTTTTGTTATTATGTCTTAAATTAAGTTGTATCTCTCACAGGAATTCTATATGGCAGTCTCACATATTTGATGATTTCATTTAGTCAAAATAATGCATTTCAGCCCTGTTATATACTTTGTTTTGAAGCCAGCAACCTTACTATATAACTTGTAATGTAATTGTATTCTCCTTTGTTTATCTGCTTCGTATAGGAAAGGGAATCTTCAATTCCAAAATAGGTTTGCAGTTGGATACGTTGCCACCTCACGGGGCATGTTTTCCATTATATGGAAGTAATTGCATGATCATGTCTTTAGAATCCCCTTGACGTCCGTTAGTTTACTTGTGTTTCGTAAAATGCTACTGTTTAACTTTTGATATCACTTTTAAACCTGACAGCATTTATTTGGTGCACAGAACTTCACCCAGATACTGAGGGCAGGGCCACGAACACAAGTGCCTGAGCGCACTTCAATAGTGAAATAGTTTGTTTTAAGAATTTCTGTATTTCATGAATTTGTGTATTTTATTGGCAGACCAAATTTACCGTATCAATAGGTAGACATTTTAAGTTAATAAACAATATTGTAAAGAATCTGATTGTTTTGTTCAAGAGTGCAAGTGTCAGCAGGTTATGTTCCTCGACATGGATGTCCAGCACCTTCCACATCCTTCTGACATCTGTTTGTATCACCTTTAGTTGTCCTCGCATTTGTGCATTTTGGTTATCTTTTCTTTGTTTGTTTATTATTTATTTTCATATGTATAGTACCTCACATGTCATAGTTTTCATGAAATATTGGTATTTACTAACTGAACAAACTCTTAATTTTGTAGTTACTTGTAGGTTCATTTTTGTACCCAGAAAAGTTTGATTTTTTTTTTTAGTATATGAAGGAGTTAATAAATCATCAAAAGCAACATATTCTGACTGTAGATAGATTACTGAATAAAAACCTTGGTTTATCAAACAAACATGTTCAAAATTTATGAAAGCACAAAATTAAAACATGGGCACAAAAGACCAGGCCTCACATTACACATTTTCATGCCAGCCTTCACGAGTTAAAGTATAAAATTTGTTCTTGTTGGGTGCATGAAAACTGTTCAATATTTGTTAACATGTGTCAGTATTGCAATTTAAAGGACAAGAATACGAATCAGAACAAAAGTTGTACAGGAAAGAGTAAATCAAAGGCAAATAGGTAGTGGCCATCTCACCTGTAGTACATAGGAAAGACAACTAATTTTAATAACAAGAAAAAGTGCAATAATTGTGTTTTTTATTAAGGTAAATGTGGCAACAGTTTTCAGAAAAAAATAAAGTTCAGTTTATTGGTATTTGCTTGTTTTTGTTTCAAGAGTTTTCTCAAAATATTAAACAAGACTTTGGCCATCTCCACCAGTTCTACAACCAGAACAGAAAAAATCCCACACACAAAAATTCCCTGTAAACAATATTTTTACCCATTTTTATTTAACATTTTCTGCAGATCATAATTACGGTACTTGTCAAAAGCTCTCTCATGCCTGTCTTATCAACCATATTTGTTCTGAACAGTTCCTGCTACTCTTCAAAAAGGTATGTGTATTACTCACTACCTTTCCATGCAAACTATTTTTCAGTCTTTTCTTCTATGATTATGATCTTCTTTTTTCTTGTTTTCAGATTTTTCAGGCTAGAGCTTACATCTATCAAGCTCGAGTGATACCTGGATCAGATAGCACAGGACTGTGTGATCCTTATATCAGGGTGTCTCTTGATGAACATTGCCAGACCACTGAGGTGACTCATTCTCCTATTTAAATTATTTCTGAATTCTTGTTCTATAAGTCTTAGACATTGGCAAAAATTTCATTTTTGGATCCAGCCATCGTTGGTGAGGGCAATTCTTTTTTTCCATAATATTCTTATATAAAACTCGCAAACTGATATTGTGCTTCACAAAATATTTCTTAAACTTAAAATTGTGATCATATTCACCTGTAATAGTGATTGAAATAATTTTCTTACTACTGAAATTGTTGCTCAACAACTGCTTCCTTGAAGTTGGACAACAAGAACGCAGCTTCCCTATCACTTGCCAAGAATCATATACCGCATTCTAGTTATCATATTTTTAAGAAAAATATGAAAGCAAATATTTTGAAATTATGATCAGATAGTCATAGATATGCTAGTCGACCAGTGGCTGTGTAACCAGTCATATCCTCTTGTTCAACAAAGGACATATGGTTACCCCCTCCAAATGTAGATCATCCTTGATGCTTTTTAAATTCAGAGATCTCTGAGAATCAGATCTTTCAATAAGTTTACAATACTTACTTAGATCTTGTACAAACAATTTCAACATTTTTTTGTGTTAGATAATGTCATGAATATTTATGGATCATAACTTCTATTTTACCACTCCTGGACATACCACTGACAGAGAAAGGAAACATAGAACACTATACAGCAATTACAACTCCCCTGAACCTGACAGAGAAAAATTCTACTTTTTACATGCGACACACTCGCAAGTTAAACAAGCCATATTTAGACTAAAATTGAAGTCCAAAGGGATAGACAACATAGAAATAGAACTTATTAAGACAATAATTGACATAATTTTACCTACTATAACTCACATCTTTAACTATTCACTAATGACTGGCACATATACCTCCTTATGGAAAGCTGCCGTTGTCATCCTGCTCGCTAAAAAATCACCACCTGAAGACGTAACTGACTATAGACCTGTGAGCATATTATCGGACCTTTCAAAAGCCCTAGAATTCATTGTACACCAACAAGTCTCAAACTACTTGCAAACACACGATATTCTTGACGAACACCAGTCTGGTTTTCGACGTAACCACAGCACTAGTACTGCACTACTTAAGGTTACAGACGACATTTGCAAAGTGATGGACAAAAGACAAGTTACCATCCTAGCTCTTCTTGACTTTTCTAAAGCTTTTGACTCAGTTGACATAGACATCTACTTTCCAAACTGTTTAAACTCCAGTTCTCGACAAACAGTCTTCAGTGGATGAATTCATACCTCCGTGGTCGTCTGCAGTGTGTAAGAAATAACAATAATGAATACTTATCCTGGCGATCTGTAGAGGTTGGTGTTCCACAGGGGTCTGTCTTAGGACTGTTTCTATTTTCTGTCTATATCAATGATATTACGTCATTGGCAAACAGCTGCAGACATCACATGTACGCTGACGATATACAATTATACTTGCACTGTGAACCAGAAAGTCTAACCGATGACATTAAAAATTTCAGTAGAGACTTACAAGAAATCTGTAACTGAACTGACATGCATGGACTTAGATTAAACAATGTAAAATTTAAAGCTATAATAATTACACATCCTTGGCTTTGTTCAAAAACCATAATAAACATCACTTTACCAAAACTCTACCTACAAAATTCACCCATTGATTTCAGTGAATCTGTCAAAGATCTCGACGTTATGATAGATGAACATCTTTCTTGGAAGCAGCAGGTCACCAGCACCTCCAGGAAAGTATTTGTGACACTTAACTCACTTAGAAGATTCCACAACATATTTTCTCGAGTATTAAAAGAACGCCTCATTTTCACTCTGGTATTACCTCATTTTGACTACTGTGACACTGTGTACAACGACCTGACTGCTACTCTTAACGACAAACTACAACGCATGCAAAACACCTGTGTTTGCTATATATGTGACCTAAGTTACTTTGACCATGTTACACCTGCCCATGATGAACTCAGTTGGCTAAAACTCAAATAGCGCCGTAATCTTCATGCTTTATGCCTTCTTCATCAAATACTCTCCTCATGCTCACCTCCCTACTTGTACAGTCAATTTCACCACCTCTCATCGAATCACAGTTTCGGAACACGGTCAAAATCTGATACACTCTTATCTATTCCACCTCACCACACCACACGATACAGAAACTCATTTGTTATTTCTTCGGCATGACAATGGAATACACTACCCGTCTCTGTCAGATGAGCCTCACCTGCTAGTTTTAGGCAACTTTGTCACTGCTACCTACTAAGCAATGTTATGGAAATATTGTAGATTTAGCCTTCCTCAAACTACAGACTTTATATAATCCTACTGTTATTGCCAAGGTTAATAGAAATTAGCTAATCATGTCATAATTGTGTAAATAATCTTCATCATCATCATTCTTCTTTTTTTCCTATTTTTATTCTTATTTTTATCATAATATTGTATTGTTTAGTAGTTGCAAGATGTTTCAATTGTAAGTGTATTTATTTCAATTTTGCATATGTAGATACTGTATTTTCTGGCTAGATGGAAGAGAGGGCTTAATGGCCTTAATCTTGCCAGACAAAATAAATCCATTGTATTGTATTATACAACAGTATAAGCTGGTCGTCTACTGCAGCCAAATCTATGCGAAACGTGAATGTCCAAATACAGACGAACAGCTCTCAATGGTCCCATTCAGTGCAACAGCGTTTCAGGTGGTCCATTGCAACTGAGCATGTTATGCATTGTCAGTCAACGACATCTAAACTAGGATTGGGCTCATGAGGATGGAATCTGACACATCATTTCAGATTAAGATATAACAACAACAACAACAACAACAACAACAAAAATAAGAACAACAGCATACTTCTACTTATGGAGAGGCATTAAGAGAAGAGAAAAGTGTTACATCCAGCATTCTTGGACTTGGAAAAAGCCTTTGACCAAGTGCATCATAAACTCATATGGCAATCGCTAAAAGTGCATGGAGTACCGGAAGTTTATATCCAATACGTGCAGCTTCTTTACCAAAACATCTCTAGTAAAATATGATACACTACTGGAACTTTATCTTCTTTCAACATCAAAGGTGGTGTTCACCAGCCCTCAGCCTTGTCACCTCTTCTTTTCATTCTATATACAGACATGGTGACAGCAGGTATCCTGAATGTTTGTTTGTATGTGGAGGCTAATCTTGGGAACCACTAAACCAATTCCTGTAATTCTTTCACTGTTAGAAAGGTTACTTTCAGATTAATATAAGATATATATAATTATGCATGTACACTGATGATGTCATGTTTGTGAGCAAAACACATCAAGGCAGCAAGAAAAAATCTGGAAAGACCCTCTTTGTGCATATGGAATGAAACTGGACATTTCCAAATCTTAGTATCCGGAGTGCAGTGAACAAATAGATGACTCAGTATCCACCAATGGGCAACAGCTCAACAAGGTATTTGGATTCAAGTATTTAGGCTCATACAAAACAGCAGATGAAGTTGTGTTCAGAGAAGTGCAATTGCGAATGCTTGCTTCCTGCAGAAAATGGCTTCAAGTGACTGGGGTCTTATACGATCGAAAAGTACCTGTATGGCTGAAATCTGAACTTGACCATACTGTGATCAGACCTGTGGCTTTATATAGAGCTGAATATTGGTCAGTAACCAACAGATAGTTAGCAAATGCTGCATACTATGGAGATGGAGATGCTGTGTTAGCTCATTGTCTTAATGACTCAACCATGTCACCAGTGTTGAAGTAAGAAAGATTCTAGGTGCCATACTAATAACTTACCTGAAAAAAAATGCAGGAAGCTCATCTGACAAGGAAGTGGTCACAGCTGTTGTTTCAGAGAATAGAACAAAACTATTTTTGTTTTTTTTTATGATCAGAAACACAAACTCCTCCCAAAGATTTAGCTCCTATGGTGCAACATTGTGGAAGGAGAGAGAAAAACAAATGGGGTGGTGTAGGTTTCCCCCATCTAACTGGAAGCAGCGCAGTGGTCACAGCTTCACTAAGACAGGTTTGTATTGTCCACTAGAGTAGATCACATTATCTGTGTGTTGTGGAAATGTGTTTACAGAGCGAATAAGTTTGTATAGTACAATCACCCTCAACGATGAGACAGGTGTGAATTGTGAAACTGTTAGTGGGTTACTTTGGTATTTCAGGAGGTGCACACACAGGTGAAGAGCATGTTATTTCTGAACAAGTAAAGAAATAGTTGTTAGAAGGAAAAGCTGTAATAGCAGAGGTGACTACACTTGTAACTGATGAGTAGGCAAAAAATGAAGAAGGTGATAATGCCGTGATAGCGAGTGATCAAATCATTAAAGCACATCAATTCAAACTCCATTAAATCATATAATTTATTAATTCACTAATGCTCATTAAACTTCTTCTAAAACATTTCCAAAACAGTTTAAAATATGATTATAAAGTTTGATTTGATAGAATATGATAATATTCTTTTAAGAACAAAACATGTCATCCTGTTTTAATTAATGCTATCTTTTTCAGATGTAATCTGTTCTTAAATGCTTTTTTATTTTCTAAATTTATTTTATCCTGAACTATTTTAGACAAACTGAAGAACCTCAAAGTTATAGATATTATTTTATAGATGCATTATGGCATAGTGAAGCCAAAGCACTACAACTTAGCCTCTGCACAAAATGCAGATTTTTAAAAATATATAAAAACCAACTCCACCCTCCATGCTCACTGATGTGTAAGAAATAGAAACAATCTCCTGTTGTAATTGACATGTCTACTCATCCCAAATTCTGATGAGCTGGTTCATCCTTACTCAATGTGTGCAGTTTGTATGAATTTGGCTTCACTGGAAGACTAACCTTATGTGCTTTTATGGCTTATTCCAGGCATTTCACACACACTCTGACAATTTTAAGCATGGGTTCTAATACTGATGTATTTTAATCAAATATTTTCTTAAATTTCTTTTTGATTTTAGGCCCTTTATAAAACTTTAAATCCAAAATGGGACCAGATGCTGATTTTTGAAAAATACATTATGTATGGATCATCACCAAGTTATGTACAGAATAATCCTCCTACTATGATTTTAGAAATCATGGATAAAGATCGTTGTGTAAGTACTTCAACATCTCTTTATCTCAAGAAATTATTTTAAATATATTATAGTACAATCAGGGGCCTCATGAAAATATTTTGAATGGGATGATTTCAGACCTTACATCTGAGGCCTGAGATTAGAATTCTTACCCAGCCCATACTCTAGAAATATGATGGAATGCTGTGTCAGGGTCAGGTAAAACTCACATGTTGCTGACATTGTAGCCTTTCTTAAAGTAGGGTATTGTTGGCATATATGTGTCTTTTTTTCTATATCTATGTCATCTGGCAGGAAAAGAGAGTCTTCGAAGCTTAACGTAGGGCCAGTGATTTCTGCTTCACTTTTTGTGATGATAATTATATCAATACCACAGTTACTTCCATCTTCTGTTAAATACTGAACTTCCTCATGAACATCAAGGATATTGTCTTTGAGACTGCTTGCTAATAAAGATCTTACAGTGTTATGGCACTTAAGCGAGTACTCTCCTTGAGGACAGCTCCTAAGCATGTGTAGTAGGGTTTAATATTCAGTGTTCGTGGAGTGTCCAGGTAGAGTGTGAACTGGGGTGACCATTACCGTCATTTTCAGGAAGTCTCTCCATTCTAAGGATGACAGCCTATTGCAGTGGGTTATGCTGATGATGTAGCTGTTTTGATAATAACTTGAAATTTGGAGTTGGCTCAATTGAAGGTGAATCAAGTGATGTGACATGTAAAAGAATGGATGGCAAAGCAAAGATTACATCTGACAGATCAAAAAACAGAGATTGTTCTTTTGACAAGGAATAGGGTTAATGACCGTCATTCCAATGCAGGTTGGACAAATAGTGATTGAAACATCTAGAAACTTAAAGTATTTTGGTGTGACACTTGATACCGAACTTCTATTCTGGGATCGTATTAAATGTTCAACAGATAAGGCAGAGAAATCAACAATTGTTGTGCCTAGCAGATTAATGAGCAGTGCACAAGGTCCAAAATCCAGCAACTGATGACTTTTGATGTTGATAGTTCAGTCGATACTTCTATATGATGTAAAAAGTTTCTTCTATATGGTTCAGAGATTTTGGCTGAGACTTTGAAGTTTGGAAAATACTGGTGAAGGATAGTAGCAGTATAGCAGAGATTGGCTTTAAGACTTACAAGCACATATTGTACTCTATCCTGCTATTCTTACAGTAGCAGTAACACTGATTGACTTACTTATCTTGCCTTAGAGCGACAGGAAGTTTGGCATACTCTAGGAGAGTTGAGAAAGAAGCATGCTAAGAAGCTAGCTTATAGCCAATGAATGGAATGAGGGCAGCAAAGATGGGGACGAAGATCCATGAGGGAAATGGACTTAGTGGCTGATACCATGTTTGGCAGACTGGGTAGCATGGGCTCATGGCAAAGTTAACTATTATTATTATTATTATTATTATTTTTTTTTTTAATGCCTTTGTATGTGGTGAAGTTAGGGCTCATGGCCCTCTCTTACACTTAACCACAACGTAGAGTACATAGTCACATGAATTAGGAAAATAGCATTGTTAACAGTTTCAAAAAAACTACCTAAAATAATGGATTAATATTAGCCTATAACTTATTACAATTGTTGTTTTAATAATTAATATTATCTATTTACATCACCTAGCTCTAAATCATACTTGCACTCATACACACAAACATTCATACAAGCTGATCACGTATTTAAGAGTAAATCTTGACAAGACCATTTAAATGAAACTATTGAAGTGCTATTACGTATACTGACAGGGAGAGTGTTCCATAGCCTTGCCCTAGACACTTGGAAAGAGCGGCTGTGTACAGATGAATGATTAACCAGTATCGTAAAGGTAGAAGTCAATCTGGTATTATGTTCATGGATAGATGAGAGGAAGTTAAAATGTGAGGATAGGTATTCAGGTGTAGATTCATTCAGAAGCCAAAAAATTAGTGTAGCAGTATGTAGATTTCTTAGTTGATCGATTTTCAGTCAGGATAGCTTCGCATAATATGGGGAAATATGTGTCCTAAAGTTCAAAGAAAATATCAATCATATGCAAGAGTTCATTGCCCTTTGTCCGGCTCCATGGCTAAATGGTTAGCGTGCTGGCCTTTGGTCACAGGGGACCCGCGTTTGATTCCCGGCAGGGTCGGGACTTTTAACCATAATTGGTTAATTTCTCTGGCACGGGGACTGGGTGATGTGTTGTCTTCATCATCATTTGATCCTCATCATGACATGCACGTCGCCTACGGGAGTCAAATCGAAAGACCTGCATCTAGCGAGCCGAACTTGTCCTCGGACACTCCCGGCACTAAAAGCCATATGCCATTTCATTTCATATCATTGCCCTTTGAAGTTTCATAGTTTGTTCTACAGTTGCACTGGTTAATACGACATCACAGTAATACATTTTTGGAAAAATGAGAGTTTGAATATGTTTTATTTTCATGCTATGTGGAAGAATGGATTGTTTCACCTTCAGGGGGTGGAGAGATGTATATACCTTTCTGCAGACACTTGTTATATGGCCATTCCAGTTTAATGTGTCATTCAGGACAACACCTAGGTTTTTTAAAGACTTCTGAAAAGGTATAGCTTCACTGCAGAGCATGAGAGTAGGCATTTGTGTGATGTTTAGCATATTTAAAAGCCTAGATTGTCCTATTATGATAGCTTGCATTTTCTTCGGGTTAATTAATAGGCAGTTCTCTTTTGAGTACGAGCTAATTAAATTTAGATTTGAGTTTATTTGTTGGAGTACTTTGTCAGTGTCGGACACTTTGAAGTGTGAGTATATCTGAAGATCGTCAGCATAAAGGTGGTAGTTGCAGTCATTCATATGAGAAGAAATGTCATTAATACAGATTAAGAATCAAAGAGGTCCAAGAACAGACCTTTGGGGAACGCCAGATAGCTTAGTCTTCCATTCTGTAGTCGTCATGTTTGATACAGCTCACTGTCGTCTATTTCTGAGGTATAAGCCCAAGAGTTGAATAGCAGAATGAGCCATGTGAACTTTTTGTAACTTGGCTAACAATATGTCAATATTTAGAGTGTCAAACACGCTGCTGAAATCAAGGATAAGTATAGTCAGTTTTCGTTCGTCCATAGCCTTCTAATGACATCCGTGATTTTGATTAGTGTTGTTGCAGTACTGTGTCCTTTTTTTAAACCAGACTGTAATGGATCAAGTACAGAATGTTTTTCCAAGTATTTAACTACAGTGGAACCTTGGTTTACAACAAAAAGAATCTTTCCATCAATGCGAAACTAAGACATTATGATGCTGTGGTAAAACCAGTGATTCTGTATGGGGTGGAAACAGCAACACTAACGAACCTGGAAAAACTACTAAAGATCGAAAGGAGAATATTAAGGAGGATTTACGGCCCAAGGATGGTAGAGGGAAACTGCAGATTATGATCAAATAAGGAGATATACAAAAGAACAGAAGACCTGGAAACAACAACAAGGAAAAGACGGCTGCAATTCTATGGACACATGGTGAGAATGGATCCAGCAAGGTTAAATAAACAAATTTTTAATAAAATATACTACTTGAAGAGCCAGGGGGATATGCCAAGCAGATTAAGGAAGAACTCAAGAGGTTAGGAATTGCAGATGAAGAATGTCATGATAGAGACCAATTCAGGAAAAGACTTTTTGGTTGAAGAAAAGAAGGAGCGCAGAGGGGGAAGATGGACTGAAGAGAGAAGAGCGCAACATTCTGAAAGAATGAAGGCACTGTGGAGAAAGAGGAAGGAAGAAGGGATGATTAGAAGAAAGTGAAGTGGTATTGGCGTGGTCCTAAGTTTGGCCGGTTCGCAAGAAAGAAAGAAAGAAAGAAAGAAAGTGGAACCTTGGATTGCGAGCATAATTCGTTCCGGCAACATGCTTGTAATTGCAAGTAATCAACTTCATTTTCCGTTTCAAAATTTAATCATAAGTTTTACAATATTTAAAATTCTTCCACTGTTTTGATACTTTTTTGCCTTTTGGCAAATTTATTTGTCAACAGTACATGTTTCGTTCCTTATTTAGGAACATCCTCATCTGTTATTGTGTTACAAAGTCAAACATTTTTTAAAATCTTTTAACCGCAAACAGACATTTTAATGCAACAAAATGAAATTTTTAACAACTATTCAATTGAATAGACATAGTTTTTAAGCTGACCAACTATGCAATCATCCGCTTTCATATCATTAACACACTAACCCCTACATTGTTTTTAATATCATTTAATTTAATTGGTGTTTTTAGTAGTTTTTAATTGAATCGATGTACCGTACCTGCAAATTAACGTGTTTTTAAATCTTAGTAATTCACCTAAGCTACAATAACAGCTGAGGATGTTCCTAAATAAGGAACGAAACATGTACTGTTGACAAATAAATTTGCCAAAAGGCAAAAAAGTATCAAAACGGTGGAAGAATTTTAAATATTGTAAAACTTATGAACATGCTTGTAATCCAAAGAGCTCGTATATCAAAGCAAGTTTTCCCATAAGAAACAATTGAAATGCAGATGATTCATCCACAACACAAAAATATTTATTCGCATACCATTTCTAAAACAAAATATAACATAAAATAAATTAAGGTGCACTTTTTCTTACAATAGAATCATTGTTGGTGTGAGGGAGACAAGAGATGACATGAAAAGAGTTACTGTGTAGCACAAATTTCACTAACGGAATCACTGCTGTCTGTTGGTTTACTGGAATTGTTTTCTTTTCATGCAACTTTAATGAGGAACCTGTCCAGTGACTGTTGATTTTGCCTCTTTTTGAAGATTTCACAAAAACGTGACATTTCATTGTCACTGAACTGATTCATCGCTCGCACTGTTACAGCCTTATTCGGGTGGTGTTTTTCTACAAAATATTGCACCGTTTCCCACATTTTTCACTTGCCCCGAATCTCAGTTGAAGTGAGAGATTCCATTGACTTTTCCTCCTCCTCTTCCCTGAACAAAATCTCCATAACTTCCTCCTGTTGTTCGCGATGCAGGTCCATCAGTTCGTTGGTGGTCAGTTACTGGCTATGTTCTTCCACCAGCTCTTGAATGTCCACGTCATTCACCTCCAGCCCCATAGTCTTCCCTAAGGACACAATTTCATCGACAATCAGTGGCTCATTGTCACCAACAATCCCCTCAAAGTCACGTCCAAGAACACAGTCAGACCACAGCTTTCCCCAAGCAGAAGTGAGAGTTCTCTTGGTGACTCCGTCCCAGGCTTTATCGATGATCTTCAGGCAGTTCACGATGGGGAAATGATTTCTACCAAACTCTCGGAGGGTAAGGTTTGTTTCTTTGGTCACTTCGAAGCATCGCTGAAATAGTGCTTTGGTGTATAGCTTCTTGAAGTTCGAAATGACTTGCTGATCCATAGGCTGGAATAGTGGAGTAGTGTTGGGAGGAAGGAACTTAACCTTAACTAACTTGAATTCCTCCAGTAAGTCATCCTCAAAGCCTCAAGGCCTGGAGGATGAGCAGGAGCATTATCCATAACCAGCAAGACTTTGATCAGCAGATTATGTTCTGTAAGGTATTTCTTCACTACAGGACCAAAGACCTCGTTCATCCATTC
The DNA here is from genome assembly GCF_040414725.1 of Anabrus simplex. Classification (NCBI taxonomy): domain Eukaryota; kingdom Metazoa; phylum Arthropoda; class Insecta; order Orthoptera; family Tettigoniidae; genus Anabrus; species Anabrus simplex. The sequence goes on along the minus strand of NC_090272.1, from coordinate 57,756,438 downwards.
AACAAACGAACAGGGGAGGGGAAAACGTAGGTACACGTGACGCTCGTATTGCGGAACCTCACTCGCTTATCAAGTTACAATTTATTTTAAATGTTTCCTCATCTTGCAAAACACTCATAGACCAAGTTTCTCGCATTCCGAGGTTTCACTGTATTTGTTTATGCAAAATTTTCTCCAGAACCTTAGAAAGTGCTGTGAGAATGTAGACAGGTCGGTAGTCAGATGTATTGCTTGCAGAAGAGTTTTTTGGGACTGGCACAATGAGTGCATCTTTCCATATAATTGGGATATTGCTTGAAGTAAGGCAGGTATTAATTAAATGCATAATAATGGTCATTATTATGTCGATTATGTAGGTCACGAATAAAATGCGAATTTCATCAGCTCCTGTTGTGTGAGGTTTAAATGACATAACTTCCCTTCTTACTTCTTGCTCTGTAACAGTATCAAATTCAAATACTGGACGGACTGGTGATTGTTGCATTAATATATTGTCAATGGTGTTTGGTGTTTTGTACTGTCGATGAGTCAGGAGTGAGACGTTCCGTGGAGAAATATGTATTTAATTAATCAAGGGACACCTTGGGATCAGTATGCTTCGCAAGTGGTTTGCCAATACCCAGAGAATGAAGTTGTCGCCATGTGGAACCATTGTTAATATTTTTGTTTAAATGCTGGAAATAATTAAATTTCTTATTGCAAATTACAAGCTTAATTCGGTTTCGAAGAACACAGTACTGCTCATGTACATCAGCTAGTTGAATCTGCTTATAGTGTCAGTGTAGTGTGTCTTGTTCTTTCATCATAGTCTTAACATCAGAAGTCAGCCAAGGACAGGGCGGGCATGTTACGCTCACGTTACGTTTTGATGCGTGTTTTTTGTACAGTTCATGTAAATAGGAATTAAATATTTCCACTTTCTCATCAATGTTGCTCATTATCATTATGTCATACCAGGGGCAGAGTTGTGAATCTTGTCTGAGTTGTATTAAATTCATGCTTTTAAATTCTCTAAACATTACATATTTCGGTCGGTACTTAGGCACCCGAAGAGAGTATGCTAAGTATATGAGATCATGTTTACATATGTCAGGAACAGATACTTGACCGTGGTGAAGGATTTTTTGGTGATTATTTTCTATTACAAGGTCTATGAATACATCAGCAGAAATGGTGGAAGTATGGACGTGGTGGGTGGGTTTAAGGGGCAATATAGTCATGTCACAGGATTTTAAAATATTTTGTAGTCATAAAGCGCCGTTGTTCTTAGTTAATAAATTTGTGTTAAAGTCTCCAAAAAGTATCACGTGCTCATATGATGGTAGAAGTCTCAGTAAGCTGTCTTCTAAGTCACGTAAGTCTCGCACTGCGTCCGGAGGCCTATATACTACACCTACAAGTATTTTTACAGAATTGACAAACATCTCTAAAAACATATATTTAGGGGCAGTCTTTACAGCAGGAGTAGATATGTGAACGACTCTACTCTTGAGTATAGATTTACAATATAGGGCAACCCCACCACCTTGTCTATTCGTCTGATCATGCCTGTAAATATCATAGCCCAATGTGTCAACCATGCTTGAGGGGATCAAACTACGGAACCAACTCTCGCTTACTGCAGCAATATGAATTGGACTGTCTTCAAATATCATCTTCAGTTCGTTGAGGTGAGCAACGATGGATTGGCTGTTGACATGTGCACACAACAGAGTGCGATTAAATGACTCCTTCTCTAAAATGGTTTGGGTAGAATAGGAGGGAGAAAGTGCTGAGAAACGGTCGGAGGCAAGCCGTGTCCTTCCAGACGTATATTCCGGTGAAAGGGCTGTGAAGGGAGTGTGAGGGGATTCTGTACTACTGAAGAATGCTGAGGGGTGAGGGAGGGAGCAAGGAGGAGGACTTTCAATAGCACTTCTTAACTCAGGCATGCTAAAGGAATGTAAAACATGTGGCTTACCTTAATTCCCTCGTACATACAGTGACTAGCTGATTCACATACACATATTTACAAATGTATACTAAATGAAAATTAAATAAACTACATAAAATGGCGCTGAGAGCTAGACACGTGTAAGTGTGCTCCACAATTCACCTGCCTAAATCGCAAGTAAACCAGCAAATCATAATCGCAAGTGAGTGTAATTAGGAAATTTAGTATACAAACTCATTGTGTGTGCAACTATGACTGAAAGAAGTGTGGGAAAGAATTACAGGCTTCGATAAACAAATGGCTCAATTCTTACCTTATATTATCCTGACAGATCACGGATATTTTTGAAACTTTCTACACAGAATAGGCAGAGTGAGTAATCCAGTGTGTATTTATTCAATGATGCTGACAATATACTTCACACCTTTTCTGTATGTGATCATTGGTTAACACAAAGAAGATGTTTAGAAGTTGAGCAAGGAGAACTGACACCAGAAACTACAGTACTTGTAATGTTGTAGAACCAAGATTATTTGTATCAGATAGTTGTATATGCAGAAAGTATTCTGCAACAGAAAAAGAGAGATCTGGATGCTCATGAACGCCAGTAAAGAAGAAATGAAGGAAGAAGCAGCCTGAGAGGTTAAAAGCATGATGCTGCCTTGAAGTAATTTCACATACTTGTGAAGGGTCTTGCCTCTAGTATTCCCCTGTCTGCTGCATGTTGGTTTATGTTACAGTGGCTGCAGTGACCAACTTCATCTGATGGTATTCTAACGTGCCAAGTTGAGAGGCACACTGTATACCTTGGGCGCTACCATCCGGCACCACACTCCTGAGGCAAAGTGTCCCACTGGAGGCAGTCTGGCTAGACTGCACCTCACCCATCTGCTCATTGGGTTCAAGATACGGCTGGGCTGCACTGCAACTTATCTAGAAACCTGGTTTGGACTAAACTTATATGGAGGCTGTTGACAAACGGCCGTGTCGGCAGCCACATCATCAGCAAGAACCTGTGGTCTAGTTGTGCAACGTTGATCCTATGATTGGTATGAAAAGTGGTGCAAGATCGACTTATTTCATAACTTTGCTAAGAAGGAGGCATTGGACACTTTCTTATAAGAAAGTGAAAGGGTTCTGTTTTTGGACATTCAGCATCCTTTCTGTGGACAGAGTTAAGATGGTCAAAGCAATTTTGGAATGTTGGAAATGCATTTTTGAGCTGTATTATGCTTATCACCTTTTGACATTTATGTTGTTTATATGTAAACCATAAAATCCCGCAAGATACTGAATGGACTTTGGTGTAGTGACAGTTAAATTGGAATTTAAACTTGAAGAAAATTAATGTTGTTAATAGGATGACTGTCGAAATTCCTGAGAACTACAGTCTGGTGTGCAAGTTTCCAGAAGAGGAAGAATGAGACCTGTGTAGAATTTCTATGGTGTGGAAAGTTGTTGTAGAATATTTTATTTGTAAATCTTTTTTAACCCCCTACTGCATACTGTTGCCATTAGGCAACAAATAACTTTTCATCTGTGTAAATGGATAAATATTATAGACAGAGGTAGTTTTACGGCACACCTTCAACTGTACAGTCAATTAAACACATATCCCAGTGATGCCTTGTTTTTTTTTTTTGTTTTTTGTTTTTTACAGAGAATTGCTGGTATATCTAAAACACTGAGCGTATGTTGAACATTAAGGATGATAGGAAAAACTTAAAACGGTCCACCTTTTCAATACAAAAAGTTATATTTTATTTATAACATGTATTTGTACTTGGAACTAGTTTCGACGCTGTGTTTGCGTCATCATCAGCCAAAATGGGAAACAGGCAAGCATGTAGGCATTTATGTTACACAAGGCGTTACATTAAACAATACACATCTTACAAGGAGATAAAAACAGGGACGAATATAGGAAACAAATGAATGAATCGTTGAGAAAACAAAAGTTATAAAAATAACCTTAACCACACATCTTGCAGTGCGAAAGTGTTCTTCTTGAATGATTCCTGAATGTAAAACACACGCGCACACATTTCTGAGGAGCCAGCAGGCAGGACAAAGTAAAGTGAAAACTTAAGAGTTCTTCTGAGAAGAGTTCATCATTTTTCTATGTTCCGACTAACTAATGAAGTCTCCCTTGAGTTCCTGATAAACATATACAACAGGAAATTCTCCTTCACTCTCCATGCCTGGAAGGCATCCTGGAAGGCCTTTTCCGGAATGTCTTTTAGAGCCGATGTAACATGCGCCTGGATTCTTTCAACGGTCCACCTTTTCAATACAAAACGCACGCGCACACACTTCTAAAGAGCCAGCAGGCAGGAAAAAGTAAGGTGAAACCTTGAGAGTTCTTCTGAGAAGAGTTCATCATTCTTTCTATGATCTGACTAACTAATGAAGTCTCCCTTGAGTTCCTGATAAACATACACAACAGGAAAATTAAACAATACACATCTTACAAGGAGATAAAAAACAGGGAAAGTTATACATATTAAAAATAACCTTAACCACATATCTTGTAGTGCGAAAATATTCGTCTTGAATGATTCCTGAATACAAAACACACGCGCATACATTTCTGAAGAGCCAGGAGGCAGGAAAAAGTAAAGTGAAACCTTAAGAGTTCTTCTGAGAAGAGTTCATCATTTTTTCTATGTTCCGACTAACTAATGAAGTCTCCCTTGAGTTCCTGATAAACATACACAACAGGAAATTCTTCTTCACTCTCAACAATAGCTATAAAGATCAACAGTAAATTTCATTTTAAATATTGTGTAGAGACGTGAAAGCATGATCTTGAATATAATATAACTCCTTCATTTAACCCAATTTTTTACACAAAGTGTTATATTAAACAATCCACATCTTACGAGGAGATAAAAACAGGGACGAATGTAGAAACAAATGCATTTTTGAGAAAGCAAAAATTATACATATTAAAAATAAGCTTAACCACACAACTTGCAGTGCGAAAATATTTGCCTTGAATGAATCCTGAATACAAGATGCACGCACACACTTTCTAAAGAGCCAGCAGGCAGGAAAAGGTAAGGTGAAACCTTAAGAGTTCTTCTGAGAAGAGTTCATCATTCTTTCTATGTTCCAACTAACTAAAGAAGTCTCCCTTGAGTTCCTGATAAACATACACAACAGGAAATTCTCTTTAACTCTCAACAATAGCTATAAAAGAGCAACGGTAAATTGTATTTTAAATATTGTGCAGAGATGTGGAAGCATGATCTTGAACATGATATAACTTCTTCATTTAACCACCTTTGAAAGTTACTCTCTATATTACATAGCTTCATTAACAACCATTCTGTAGCTGCACAAATTAATCTTGTAATCTTCATAGGTCCGGTATTCAGCTTGACAAGAATATAAAATAGGTATTAAGGAATACATTGTTGAGAGTTTGGAGGTTGACTGTGCCAGTATTGGTGGTGTATTGTTGCAGCGTTATGTGTAGGGTGGGGGCAGGTTTCTATGATGATTATTGCGGGACATAAGGCGGTAAAGCTATGGCGCGAGATGAAGAGGAACAGAGCGTGATGGATAGTTTAGGTCTGGGCAGCGGCCGTTGTTGGATTAGGAGGGGAGAGGGGAGGAGCGGTAGGGGAGGAGGGGTGGAAGGGGGGGGGGGAAGTATGGAGGGTGATGTGGTGAAAGTGTGTGGCGTGACAAAGTATTATGCATGATTTGAAAGACAGATCTGTTTTTCGGGATATTCATGTTTTTGAAAATTTCAATGAGAAAGTCGAATAGGATCTTTGGTTTCTCTGAGATATCATTTAAGTTTAGGTTGGGATTGAAATATTGGTCTAAATGAATATAGAGGTTTTCAGTGACGTCTAGGAAAGAACCTTTGTTTAGAATATCTAATACTTCAAGATCTTGATTTATTTCAGTAAAGTTGTGCTTAAATTCTTTTATATGTAGGCCGACCGCGGAAAAACGGTTGTGTTTTATGGCATTGACATGTTCTGCATATCTGATTTTAAAGCTGCGTCCTGTTTGCCCTAGGTAAGAACTTTTGCAGTCTTGGCAAGAAAACCTATATACACCTGATTTAGAAAAAGGACTACTTTTATTTATTGATGAAGAGTTGTGTAGGATCTCTGTGCTTCTATTGTTAGTACGAAAGGCTATTTTAACGTTGTGTTTTTTAAAAACGTTAGTGACGTTGTAAATTTCTTTATTGAAGGTAAATGTGGAAAGCGTGGCAGTGCTAGTATTGTCTTTTATTAGGGTGGTTTTTGGGCGGTGTCTGAATTTATTGATTATTCTTTCAATAAAGGATTCATTATATCCATTGAATTTTGCTATAGAGCGAATGGTGTTCAATTCTTTATTTAAGTTTTTTCTTGACATTGGAATTTTGAATGCTCGGTCTACTAAGCTATTATATGTAGCCGCTTTGTGTGTTTGGGGGTGTAGTGAGTCATTTCTTATAGTAGTGGCCGTTTGAGTGGGCTTTCTATAGATACTATATGTGAACGAAGAGGGGTGCCTGTTGATTGTTAGGTCTAGGAAGTTGATGGAGTTGTTTGTCTCTGATTCTAAGGTAAATTTAATGTCATGATCAATATTATTAAGGTTTTTGAGGGTGGAAGGCGCGTCTATGGAGCGTTCATCTAGGATTATAAATGTGTCATCGACGTACCTAGCCCAAAATTGGATATTAGCAAATTTGATGTTATTGTCGATGGCGGTGTGCTCTAGGAAATCAAGGTAGATCTCTGCTAAAATTCCTGAGGCTGGTGAACCCATAGCCAAACCATCTTGTTTGTAAATGATCTTATCGAATGTGAAGTAGTTATTGTTAATTAGTAATCTTAATATGGTCATAAAGTCTTGAACTTCTAGTTTACTTAGTTGATTGTTAGCAAGTAAGTTCTTTTCGATGATCGGGAATAGTGAGTTGGTGTTTATACTGGGATACATGTTGACTATATCAAAGGAGTGCATTGAATGATATGGTTGAAGCTTGAAACTGTTTAGTTTGTTCACTAATTCTACAGTGTTCCTGATGGATTTATTTGATGAGAATTTATAATGTTTATTAAGAAATTGTTGGATAAATTGAGATAATTTATACAAGGGGCTTGGTCTGTAGTTTATTATGGGTCGAATAGGGACACCGGTTTTGTGGATTTTGGGTAGTGCTTTAGCTGTTGGTAGGCCTGGGTTCATAGTAATTAACTTTTGTTTTTCTTGTTCAGTGAGGAGAAAAGATGTGCTCTTTAGAATTTGTTTCAGTTGCCTTTGAATTGATTGTGTTGGGTCCTTCTTAACTATTGAAAAGGATTCATTATCTAAGAAAGTTTTGGTTTTTTGAATGTAATCTGTTTTATCCATAATGACTGTTGTGTTGCCTTTGTCGGCCTTGGTAATGATGAGGTGGTTGTCTTTGACTTTCTTTTTAAGATTGAGAATTTGTTTTCTTTCAGTAAGGGAGTCTTTGTTGATTTTGGTGATAGGGGTCGCAGTACGGTTTTTTGAGAAAAAACTTTTGTTTAATTGTTTTTTTACGTCCATTCTGAGTTCGTCTTGTAGTTCATATGGCATTTTGCTGATAGCAACTTCTGATTCAACTACGAGTTTGGAGGCTGTAAGGGCCGAGTTGAAACAAGGCCAGTTGTGCTTTGGACCTTTCGAAAGAATTCTTATATCGTCCTCATTTAAGTTGGTGGTGGAGAGATTAATTACTGGAGGGTGGAATTGTTGTAGATTGTCATTAACGAGGTTAGGTTTGCTGTTAGGTTTTGGAGGGGAGTTGCTGTGTTTTTCCTTATTTTTAAGTGCTACAAGTTTTTTCTCTAGTGTTATCTGTTTTTTGGACAAAATATTGAACAACTTGATTTGGACTTCATCTTGAAAAAGATTCCACTGAGCATTTGAAAGTAAGGTGGCTGCCTCTAAGTGAGTTTCATATAAGCGATGATTTAAAAACGACTTTTTCTTATAGAGAAATTTTAGTTCATTTTCTAACCAAAGTTTGTTTGTCCTAACCTGAACATCTTGTTGATAGGGAGGAACAAAACGTTGTTTCGTGACGCTTTTTAAAAAATTAGGGGTTAAATTCTGTGTAATGCATTGTTTGATAAATGCTATATCCTTGCCTATTTTCCCAATTTTGATTTTTAAGCCCAAGTAATGATAGGCTAACGACTTTGCCTGGTTGGCTGCTTCATTTAAACCTAAGAATTTCATTTTTTGTCCGTATTGAACTGAGAAGGATGATAGGAAAAACTTAAAACGGTCCACCTTTTCAATACAAAAAGTTATATTTTATTTATAACATGTATTTGTACTTGGAACTAGTTTCGACGCTGTGTTTGCGTCATCATCAGCCAAAATGGGAAACAGGCAAGCATGTAGGCATTTATGTTACACAAGGCGTTACATTAAACAATACACATCTTACAAGGAGATAAAAACAGGGACGAATATAGGAAACAAATGAATGAATCGTTGAGAAAACAAAAGTTATAAAAATAACCTTAACCACACATCTTGCAGTGCGAAAGTGTTCTTCTTGAATGATTCCTGAATGTAAAACACACGCGCACACATTTCTGAGGAGCCAGCAGGCAGGACAAAGTAAAGTGAAAACTTAAGAGTTCTTCTGAGAAGAGTTCATCATTTTTCTATGTTCCGACTAACTAATGAAGTCTCCCTTGAGTTCCTGATAAACATATACAACAGGAAATTCTCCTTCACTCTCCATGCCTGGAAGGCATCCTGGAAGGCCTTTTCCGGAATGTCTTTTAGAGCCGATGTAACATGCGCCTGGATTCTTTCAACGGTCCACCTTTTCAATACAAAACGCACGCGCACACACTTCTAAAGAGCCAGCAGGCAGGAAAAAGTAAGGTGAAACCTTGAGAGTTCTTCTGAGAAGAGTTCATCATTCTTTCTATGCTTGCCTGTTTCCCATTTTGGCTGATGATGACGCAAACACAGCGTCGAAACTAGTTCCAAGTACAAATACATGTTATAAATAAAATATAACTTTTTGTATTGAAAAGGTGGACCGTTTTAAGTTTTTCCTATCATCCTTCTCAGTTCAATACGGACAAAAAATGAAATTCTTAGGTTTAAATGAAGCAGCCAACCAGGCAAAGTCGTTAGCCTATCATTACTTGGGCTTAAAAATCAAAATTGGGAAAATAGGCAAGGATATAGCATTTATCAAACAATGCATTACACAGAATTTAACCCCTAATTTTTTAAAAAGCGTCACGAAACAACGTTTTGTTCCTCCCTATCAACAAGATGTTCAGGTTAGGACAAACAAACTTTGGTTAGAAAATGAACTAAAATTTCTCTATAAGAAAAAGTCGTTTTTAAATCATCGCTTATATGAAACTCACTTAGAGGCAGCCACCTTACTTTCAAATGCTCAGTGGAATCTTTTTCAAGATGAAGTCCAAATCAAGTTGTTCAATATTTTGTCCAAAAAACAGATAACACTAGAGAAAAAACTTGTAGCACTTAAAAATAAGGAAAAACACAGCAACTCCCCTCCAAAACCTAACAGCAAACCTAACCTCGTTAATGACAATCTACAACAATTCCACCCTCCAGTAATTAATCTCTCCACCACCAACTTAAATGAGGACGATATAAGAATTCTTTCGAAAGGTCCAAAGCACAACTGGCCTTGTTTCAACTCGGCCCTTACAGCCTCCAAACTCGTAGTTGAATCAGAAGTTGCTATCAGCAAAATGCCATATGAACTACAAGACGAACTCAGAATGGACGTAAAAAAACAATTAAACAAAAGTTTTTTCTCAAAAAACCGTACTGCGACCCCTATCACCAAAATCAACAAAGACTCCCTTACTGAAAGAAAACAAATTCTCAATCTTAAAAAGAAAGTCAAAGACAACCACCTCATCATTACCAAGGCCGACAAAGGCAACACAACAGTCATTATGGATAAAACAGATTACATTCAAAAAACCAAAACTTTCTTAGATAATGAATCCTTTTCAATAGTTAAGAAGGACCCAACACAATCAATTCAAAGGCAACTGAAACAAATTCTAAAGAGCACATCTTTTCTCCTCACTGAACAAGAAAAACAAAAGTTAATTACTATGAACCCAGGCCTACCAACAGCTAAAGCACTACCCAAAATCCACAAAACCGGTGTCCCTATTCGACCCATAATAAACTACAGACCAAGCCCCTTGTATAAATTATCTCAATTTATCCAACAATTTCTTAATAAACATTATAAATTCTCATCAAATAAATCCATCAGGAACACTGTAGAATTAGTGAACAAACTAAACAGTTTCAAGCTTCAACCATATCATTCAATGCACTCCTTTGATATAGTCAACATGTATCCCAGTATAAACACCAACTCACTATTCCCGATCATCGAAAAGAACTTACTTGCTAACAATCAACTAAGTAAACTAGAAGTTCAAGACTTTATGACCATATTAAGATTACTAATTAACAATAACTACTTCACATTCGATAAGATCATTTACAAACAAGATGGTTTGGCTATGGGTTCACCAGCCTCAGGAATTTTAGCAGAGATCTACCTTGATTTCCTAGAGCACACCGCCATCGACAATAACATCAAATTTGCTAATATCCAATTTTGGGCTAGGTACGTCGATGACACATTTATAATCCTAGATGAACGCTCCATAGACGCGCCTTCCACCCTCAAAAACCTTAATAATATTGATCATGACATTAAATTTACCTTAGAATCAGAGACAAACAACTCCATCAACTTCCTAGACCTAACAATCAACAGGCACCCCTCTTCGTTCACATATAGTATCTATAGAAAGCCCACTCAAACGGCCACTACTATAAGAAATGACTCACTACACCCCCAAACACACAAAGCGGCTACATATAATAGCTTAGTAGACCGAGCATTCAAAATTCCAATGTCAAGAAAAAACTTAAATAAAGAATTGAACACCATTCGCTCTATAGCAAAATTCAATGGATATAATGAATCCTTTATTGAAAGAATAATCAATAAATTCAGACACCGCCCAAAAACCACCCTAATAAAAGACAATACTAGCACTGCCACGCTTTCCACATTTACCTTCAATAAAGAAATTTACAACGTCACTAACGTTTTTAAAAAACACAACGTTAAAATAGCCTTTCGTACTAACAATAGAAGCACAGAGATCCTACACAACTCTTCATCAATAAATAAAAGTAGTCCTTTTTCTAAATCAGGTGTATATAGGTTTTCTTGCCAAGACTGCAAAAGTTCTTACCTAGGGCAAACAGGACGCAGCTTTAAAATCAGATATGCAGAACATGTCAATGCCATAAAACACAACCGTTTTTCCGCGGTCGGCCTACATATAAAAGAATTTAAGCACAACTTTACTGAAATAAATCAAGATCTTGAAGTATTAGATATTCTAAACAAAGGTTCTTTCCTAGACGTCACTGAAAACCTCTATATTCATTTAGACCAATATTTCAATCCCAACCTAAACTTAAATGATATCTCAGAGAAACCAAAGATCCTATTCGACTTTCTCATTGAAATTTTCAAAAACATGAATATCCCGAAAAACAGATCTGTCTTTCAAATCATGCATAATACTTTGTCACGCCACACACTTTCACCACATCACCCTCCATACTTCCCCCCCCCCTTCCACCCCTCCTCCCCTACCGCTCCTCCCCTCTCCCCTCCTAATCCAACAACGGCCGCTGCCCAGACCTAAACTATCCATCACGCTCTGTTCCTCTTCATCTCGCGCCATAGCTTTACCGCCTTATGTCCCGCAATAATCATCATAGAAACCTGCCCCCACCCTACACATAACGCTGCAACAATACACCACCAATACTGGCACAGTCAACCTCCAAACTCTCAACAATGTATTCCTTAATACCTATTTTATATTCTTGTCAAGCTGAATACCGGACCTATGAAGATTACAAGATTAATTTGTGCAGCTACAGAATGGTTGTTAATGAAGCTATGTAATATAGAGAGTAACTTTCAAAGGTGGTTAAATGAAGAAGTTATATCATGTTCAAGATCATGCTTCCACATCTCTGCACAATATTTAAAATACAATTTACCGTTGCTCTTTTATAGCTATTGTTGAGAGTTAAAGAGAATTTCCTGTTGTGTATGTTTATCAGGAACTCAAGGGAGACTTCTTTAGTTAGTTGGAACATAGAAAGAATGATGAACTCTTCTCAGAAGAACTCTTAAGGTTTCACCTTACCTTTTCCTGCCTGCTGGCTCTTTAGAAAGTGTGTGCGTGCATCTTGTATTCAGGATTCATTCAAGGCAAATATTTTCGCACTGCAAGTTGTGTGGTTAAGCTTATTTTTAATATGTATAATTTTTGCTTTCTCAAAAATGCATTTGTTTCTACATTCGTCCCTGTTTTTATCTCCTCGTAAGATGTGGATTGTTTAATATAACACTTTGTGTAAAAAATTGGGTTAAATGAAGGAGTTATATTATATTCAAGATCATGCTTTCACGTCTCTACACAATATTTAAAATGAAATTTACTGTTGATCTTTATAGCTATTGTTGAGAGTGAAGAAGAATTTCCTGTTGTGTATGTTTATCAGGAACTCAAGGGAGACTTCATTAGTTAGTCGGAACATAGAAAAAATGATGAACTCTTCTCAGAAGAACTCTTAAGGTTTCACTTTACTTTTTCCTGCCTCCTGGCTCTTCAGAAATGTATGCGCGTGTGTTTTGTATTCAGGAATCATTCAAGACGAATATTTTCGCACTACAAGATATGTGGTTAAGGTTATTTTTAATATGTATAACTTTCCCTGTTTTTTATCTCCTTGTAAGATGTGTATTGTTTAATTTTCCTGTTGTGTATGTTTATCAGGAACTCAAGGGAGACTTCATTAGTTAGTCAGATCATAGAAAGAATGATGAACTCTTCTCAGAAGAACTCTCAAGGTTTCACCTTACTTTTTCCTGCCTGCTGGCTCTTTAGAAGTGTGTGCGCGTGCGTTTTGTATTGAAAAGGTGGACCGTTGAAAGAATCCAGGCGCATGTTACATCGGCTCTAAAAGACATTCCGGAAAAGGCCTTCCAGGATGCCTTCCAGGCATGGAGAGTGAAGGAGAATTTCCTGTTGTATATGTTTATCAGGAACTCAAGGGAGACTTCATTAGTTAGTCGGAACATAGAAAAATGATGAACTCTTCTCAGAAGAACTCTTAAGTTTTCACTTTACTTTGTCCTGCCTGCTGGCTCCTCAGAAATGTGTGCGCGTGTGTTTTACATTCAGGAATCATTCAAGAAGAACACTTTCGCACTGCAAGATGTGTGGTTAAGGTTATTTTTATAACTTTTGTTTTCTCAACGATTCATTCATTTGTTTCCTATATTCGTCCCTGTTTTTATCTCCTTGTAAGATGTGTATTGTTTAATGTAACGCCTTGTGTAACATAAATGCCTACATGCTTGCCTGTTTCCCATTTTGGCTGATGATGACGCAAACACAGCGTCGAAACTAGTTCCAAGTACAAATACATGTTATAAATAAAATATAACTTTTTGTATTGAAAAGGTGGACCGTTTTAAGTTTTTCCTATCATCCTTCTCAGTTCAATACGGACAAAAAATGAAATTCTTAGGTTTAAATGTTGAACATTAAAGCTTGAAATTTTCTTCACCAAACTGAAACGAAGTTGAGCAAGGAGAACTGACACCAGAAACTACAGTACTTGTGATGTTGCAGAACCAAGATTATTTGTATCAGATAGTTGTATATGCAGAAAGTATCCTGCAACAGAAAAAGAGAGATCTGGATGCTCATGAACGCCAGTAAAGAAGAAATGCAATTGAGGGTTAAAGAATACTCACTGTGTGATGTGGAATGTTGTAGAATGTAGAATATTTTATTCGTATTCCATTTAACTACCTAACCTGTATGGTGTAAAATATTATTGTAATATATTTTATCTGTATTCACTTTATCCACTTAAGTAACTACTAGACTGTGAATTATTGTTGTTGTTCTATAATAGCTGGAACAGTCCAGAAAAGGTTGTGATACGGACTTTTAGAACAGAGTATGTTGGCTCCTGTCAGTTGTGGATTCTAGAAATATGTCCTTACTAATTCTGGAAAATGTAAAGTTTGCGATTTGTCTATTTATGTTCGGGAACACTGTATAAACATCATGACTGGATAAAGAGTTGTGATTGGTGAATCTGGGTGGCAATAGGCAAACTCCGGTGTTCTGATTGGTCACTCGATAATTGGACCAAGGCCAGTCTTCCCTTTTTAAGTGAGCGAGGGAGGATTTCATAGTCTTTCGTTCTCTCGTGAGTCCAGCTGTTTGATGCGCGTCAGCATATCCTCGCTTCCGGGATGGACTACCTTGGGGTAAGCACTATTGATCTCAGCTCCACCTTAATTTATATTTAATGTCCGCCTGCATTTTCTCATAGGAGTTTACCCTATTCGCCACCCAGTTACTTCAGATACCTTAGCTTTTAGCTGGGCCGCCTGTTTGCTTCCGAGGCATTCCCCTTTGCTAGTTTTGCTAGACATGTAATTTGTAGATTATTTAATTTCCCTCAGGGTTTGCCTCTTGTAACTCTGTCACTTGATGCACGCTAGTTTTTCCACTGCCCCGCATCAGAAATGTTTTTGGTGTGGGAGTAAGTTGAACTGGCCTCTGCACCAAGCTTAAGTATTTCTGATTTCCCCCTATTTCATTTATGTTTCTCAGATGTCTTAGAAAGCAAGTTAACTCCCATTTATAGGTTGTATTTGTATCTTGTGTTTCCTCTTACTTTCAAGGTTTAATAGCAAAGATCTTGTCAAACAACATCTAAACTTGTATTCGTAAATTGTGTATCTGGATTATGTGGATAGATGAATATGTTCGGAAGTTACCTTGTAACGTTGATTTCGGAAAATAATATTTTGAAAACCAGAGATATGCGTTGATTTTTCTGGAAACCCGCAACATTTGCATCTCTATGGCCTTTGGTAGCTTTCCCAGCCTTGTTTATAGTTGTCAAGCTAACCACCCTGATATTTGTTTGTGTATATTAGGCGCAGTTCATTGATGTTTATTGCGTGTCTAGGATTTTAAGTACCATGTAATTTGTTTTATTTTCCTCCCTTTTAACTGTGTATCGTATAATCACTGAAGTACCGGTTAAAGTTAACACAAAGAGGATGTTTAGAAGTTGAGCAAGGAGAACTGACACCAGAAACTACAGTACTTGTGATGTTGCAGAACCAAGATTATTTGTATCAGATAGTTGTACATGCAGAAAGTATCCTGCAACAGAAAAAGAGAGATCTGGATGCTCATGAACGCCAGTAAAGAAGAAATGAAGGAAGAAGCAGCCTGAGAGGTTAAAAGCATGATGCTGCCTTGAAGTAATTCCACATCTTTGTAAAGTGCAGACCCTTCACAAATGTCTTGTGCAAGATTTTCCACACTTTCACAAAAAATATATTATTATTATTATTATTATTATTATTATTATTATTACCATGTTTTGGTGGATCAGCAGAGGTGAAAGAAGGTGCAGGCTGGAATGGGTCTAACTACAAGGCCGAGAGATTAATTAAAATTTAAATAAAGGTTATATTTTCAATAGACAACAAAATTTAACAAATTTTTACATAGAATTTGAAAACTTAATGAGTACAAGTCAACAGCTATCCAATAATCAGGTACAAGACCAGAAAAGCAAGGATTTAGAGACAAATTAATGATCTGGGCTTCAAGCCCCACTTTTTACAATCTCTGAGCTTTCAGCTCACAACCACATATTTACCAAAGGGCAGAAAACCCCTTATTTCATGGAGCACTTGCTCCCACCTAGCAATGTCAGGCCTCTTATAGGCACATATCCAAATACGAGAAAGAGCTGACCTGCTCTCAATTTTTCACGCCTTTCAAAGGCCACAACATCTTTCGCATTGCCTGCCTCTCAAGGCACACTTACAAATGAACAAGGGTACCTTGTACCCATTCTACTGGGCCTTAAATAAAAAAAGGTTAATTTAAACGGCCCTACATACAAAAGGAATGGAGGCGAGAACTTGCACTCCTACATGAAACTTCTTTAAACCTAAGTGGCGCTAGGCCAATTACACAGGGGATATTCCCATACTATGGAGGTAACTCGTACAAGAAAAATTTAAGACATTACAGAAAGAAGGAAAACAGTTACAAACGTAGTCACCTCAAAACAAAAGGAAGGGGAGCTTGAGAGGGTAAGGCACTCTCTATCCCCGATTTACAGTTAAAGTAATATGAAAATTT
The DNA here is from genome assembly GCF_040414725.1 of Anabrus simplex. Lineage (NCBI taxonomy): Eukaryota > Metazoa > Arthropoda > Insecta > Orthoptera > Tettigoniidae > Anabrus > Anabrus simplex. Next base: position 57,740,193 of record NC_090272.1, on the reverse strand, counting down.
TACATGAGCCGGCACTAATTTACATTTTCAGACAGGAAGGTTACACTGAAAAGGTTTCGGACCTTCCCGATGGCTAAACTCCTGAGCTAGCAAAATAAAGATGTTAAACGGCCATTACCTTGTAGAAGAGCTGCTGGCTGATGAAAGAGGCGCTTCCTACCTCCTGCTATACTTTCATACACTTAGCTAGATGTTGTACGAGTGGCCCAGAGCCAGGAAAATCGGCAGTTTTTATACTCTCGGGGAAGATTCGAGACCTTTCATGCATGATTAAGACACACCCACAGTCTTTTATTGGCTAACTGAAATTTACACATCAAAATTTGGGGAAGAAAGGCACAATTGGCTGAAAATTAATGACAGAAATTATTGATTGGCTAACTTCAAAACTGGCGGAAAGAAAAGATTTATATTGCCAACCCCCAAATGAAAGAACGAAATTTAGTTATAGGAAAACTTATGAGTATAAAATATCTTCAAGAAAAGTTCCATCACTTCGCACCAGGGTGCATGATCATAGTTTTTGGTAGAGACATCTGTGAGAGTATGTCCACACTTCTTGATAATTAGTAAACAAAACAATTCGAAATTAACTCAGTGACATCTTCTGATAAACGGTTGAATTAATTCAGTTTTAAAGTTCAGAGTTTCAGCTGTGGAGGAGTACTTTAAGGCGGAAAATTCAAATTTGCGGTGTATAGGTGTACCAACTGGTACAATTATTATTATTATTATTATTATTATTATTATTATTATTATTATTATTATTATATTTTCATTTACGGCCATTAGAGACCACGTTAGGTGATTGATGGTTATGAATTTCATGTTTTTGGTCCGTATTGAACAATATATAAGGTGGAAACATTTAAGTTATTATTATTATTACCACGTTAGGTAACAGTTTTTTTTGCTTTATTAAGGTACAGCCCCAGCATTTGCCTGGTGTGAAAATGGGAAACCACGGAAAACCATCTTCAGAGCTGCCGACAGTGGGGTTCGAACCCACTATCTCCCAGATGCGAGCTCACAGTTGCGCGCTCCTAACCGCACAGCCAACTCGCCCAGTAGGTAATGGTTACATGTTTCTGGAAGCCTTCTTCACAGCCCAAAACCTTAGCATCCTTTCTCTGGCAGCCTGTCTTCTTTTTTCCCGTTCACCCACAGTTAGGTTTTGGTTCATCATGGAATCCCTGGAATTTGTCAAATACTGACCTAAACTTTGTTCAGTTTGAGCTGTCTTCTGAATTTAGTCTCACCTGTTTGAGATCCTTTCTCACCTTCCTGAACCATTTGTCCGACACTTTAGATCTGCTGTCTAGTATTATGAAAATCTGTTTTGTTAGTCTCTTCTCATCCATTCTAAATAAATGCCCATAGAGTTTAAAGTCGCCGTTTTCTCATGGACCCAGCCTTTCATTGTCACGGTAAAGTTCTTCCCTTCCTCGCAACCTATACTGTCTGTCCACAATCTTTGGACCCATTATTTTGCAAAGGACCTTTCTTTCAAATTTCTCAGCTTCTCTCAATCCCGCTTTCCCTGTCATTTGGAGGCATTCACTAGCGTACAGACATTCCGTTTTAATTACTGTATTGTAGTGCCTTAGTTTAGCTCACCAAGAGATGGTTTTCTTCTTGTATACAGGATATGTCCTACAAAAAGCCACAGCCATTTTCTCCCGTCTTGTGTTGTTTGCTTCTCTTTCATTAGTTTTCAATTGCACTGTTTCACCCAAGTACTTAAAGCTATCAACTCTTTCTATTTTACTGTGTTCTGTCTTTAGTTACCGAGGGGCTATCTTGATGTTTGTTATATATTTAGATTTTAGAAAAAAATCCGTAGTCCTACCTTTTCTGCTTGTAGTTTTAGTACAGTCAGCTGTTCTATTGCTGTGTCAGTATTCCTAGATAGCAGCACGAGGTCATCAGCAAAGGCAAGGCAATTAATCATGACACCACTTTTTGATCTTCCAATGTATATTTGATTAAGTAGTCCTTTTCTGTCCAGTTCTTTTTCCCATTCCCAGATAATCTTCTCCAATGCACAGTTGAAAAGAATTGGTGACAGTCCATCACCCTGTCTGACTCCTGTTTTAATTTCGAACTGCTTGGAGATCCCTCCCATGAACTTAACTTTTGAATGTATGTTAAAGTCTGCTTAATAATTGCCATTGGTTTGGCATTGATTCCAAATTCCACCAATATATTGAATAGCACTTCCCTGTCGACTGAATCATATGCCTTCTTGAAGTCTACATAAATGACTACCAGATCCTTTGTGAGATGATTCTCTAGTACACATTTCAGACTCCAGATTTGATTAGCGCATGATCTTCCCTTCCTAAATCCCACTTGATACTTGCCTAGTTGGTGATCCACTTGTTCCGCAAGTCTCTTCTGTAGTGCCTTAGACAGTGTCTTATATGTTACAGGTGTGATGGAAATGCCGCGGTCGTTGTTAGGATCTACTCTATCACCTTTTTTGTGCAGAGGATGAATGACATCATTTTTCCAATCTTCAGGGATAACTTCCATTTCCCAGATCTTTTCCATTTCTTGCATTAAAATTGTGATTGCAATTTCTCCACCACTTTTCAGCATCTCTGCTGTGACAGAGTCTTCCCCTGCAGCTTTGTTGTTCTTTAAGTCTGTAATTATTTCACGTAGTTCTTTTTCATCAGGGGTATTGCATTTTCATTCTGTTGCTTTGGATCCTCTTTATGCCATTTATTTTTAGTATTTCACAGTTCAACAATTTCTCAAAATATGTAGCTAATATCTCACAATTTTCATCCTTATTCACAGCCAATTTTCGATCTGCCCTTCAAAATCCCATGGTAGATGGTTGAAATCCATTTATGTGCTCTTTAAAGATCCTGTAAAGGGTTCTAGTATTGTTCTTCTTAAATTCCGTGTCAATACTTCATATTTCTTCAGATATTTGATTCCTTTTGGCTTGCTGGAGGGTCTTTGCTGTCTGTTTGCCTACCTCTTTGTATGTCTCAAATATATCTGCGTACCTTGCTTTATAGGCTGCAGCTCTCTTATCAATTGCTACATCACAGTCTGTGGTCCACCATCGGTGTCTGCGAGTTCGTCACAATGGTGCAACATCCTTAGCTATATTTGCCATATTCTCTCAAATATCCTCGCATGTCTCCATTTCCTTCTCCTGCAGACGGCTTTGAAAATCATTCCTTTTTTCTTGAAGTTTTTCATGGTTTATTTTTATTGACACATTTGAAGAGAGTCTCTTCTTGTTTAGCAGTCACAGCTTGAATTTTATGCGGGTCAAGAAGTGATCAGAGCCAAGATTGGCTCCTTTCCGTTCTATCACATTCACAATTTCTTTAGTGTTTCTCCTTGAAATTGCAACATGGTCCAGTTGATATTCACCAAGGTCTTTCCATGGAGCGCATCATGTTTTCTTTTTCCTTGGCAGTCCTTTGAAGGATGTGAATGTTAATTCAAGATCAAAAGTCTCACATAAATCAATAAATCTCTTCCTATTCGTATTTGTTCTGGTGTGGACTGGATAACCACCTAGTATTTTTCAGAACTGACATTCTTTCCTGACCTGTGGGTTGAAATCACCGATCAGAATTTGACATGATTGCTTGGTGTCTTTAGCAATTCATTCTCCAATTGATCCCAGAATATTTTCACCTTATCAGGATTTTTTCTGTTGTCTTCATTTATGAGGACATGTGCATTGAATAATGTGTATCTCTCATTTGCACATTTCAGTGTTAGAGTGGAGATTCTATTTGTTTGTTTACACAAAATGCTGTGCCAAGTTGATGCAGATTTCTTCCAATTTTCTATCCGGGTTTACCCTTAAAGATTCTGTAAAATTCTGAATTAAACATATTAATATCAGTAAAATGTGTCTCTTGCACTGCTAGTATTAGGATATTCTGATTTTCCATTTCATCCAAAGTCCATTTTAATTTCCCCGTCCGAAGTAGACTCGTTACCGTATGTTGATAGTTCCAAAATAGTGATGTTTCTTTGTCCATAAAATTAATTTTAGGTTAGTCATGTTTGTCGTTAGTACGTCATCAGTCTGGCTACCAGATGGCTCCAACTCCATCTTGCATGTTGGTACAAGCTCCCCAGAATCCGAAGGCTTGTTTGCGTCGCCTAATGAGACGGTGGATTTCCATTGTTGGGTACCACCTGGGGTGGTTTTCCTTGAAATTGTTTCCATCATGCATAGAGTTACCTCATGGTAATGCTTGGTGGGACAGATTACTTTGTCTGTGGTTAGAACTACAGTTGTTAGCAGTAGAGCCGCTTCTTCCACCTCTCAGCCATTGGGAAATATCCTCTTCCATCATCGAGACCATTGACTGCAGTCCTTTTTGCCTCAGTTGGTCCATGCGTGTTTATTTGGCTAAGCCTTATTCACACCTGTCCTGCATATCTACAGGAAAATCCCCTATCAGCCATATGGGACGCGCCGTGTCGGGGTTGAGGCCCCTCTCCCCGTTGTCTTCTGTGAAGTTATGCCAAACACCTACTCAGTACAGTGCCTGACCCCCACGGAAGCTGACCGGACACGGTATTATTATTATTATTATTATTATTATTATTATTATTATTATTATTATTATTATTATTATAAAAAACAGCATGCACATATACACACCCTGATGGTCTAATCAGCTATTACTTGATCGTAATATGCAAACGTACCTACTTCAGGAACATAATCATATATCCATGTACTTATCTTTATATTTGTAAAATATGGAACATACAATAATAATTGTTCCGAGGTATTTGTGGTAGTTAGAGGTGAAAGAAGGTGCTGGGATGAATAGGTCTCAACTTACAAAATTAAAGTTAATTTAAAATTGAATGGATGAAAACCATAACGGTATAAGTAGTATTTTGGTCATTCAGAGAAAAAGGCATTTAAACATCTTCAACACTCATATAAAGCATGCTATTTGTAGTTATACTACCCATCACTAGAGCGCAGAATATTACCGCTATCACTTGTATCTCTTTGCTGGTGAAAGGATACATCCTCCCGGAGTTTCATCCTGCACTTAACTCAGTTTTTTTTAAATGTCACTTATACCGTTATGGTTTTCATCCATTCAATTTAACAAAGGTTATATTTTCTTTTCAAGATCAAGAAATAACAAGTATAACAGGAACTCAGTTATATATCAACCAGATAAGAATGCACAATTACAATTTATTAATAGACCTTGGGCTTCGAGGCCACGATTCACAATCCCTGAGCAATGAGCCCAAGTTTACTTATACACAAGGTCCAACAAAGGGGCAGAAAACTCCAATCATGCCAAGGAGCATTTGCTCCCAATTACCCAGTTAAGCCTGCTCAAGGCACACAGAAAATACAATTTAAGAAAGAGCAACCCGCTCTCAACGTTCAAGCCAATTCAAAGGCCATACCAAACTCCACCTTCAAGCTGCCCTACAGGCACACAAGAACAGGAGTAAAAATACCCAAACCTACTGAGGCCCATTCAATAAAGAAACAGAACAATTACATGGCCCAAAATTTTGAGTTTAATGGAGGCGTAGCTTGCACTCCTAATACACCTTTTTAAAACCTATTTGGCTCTTAGGCCACTTATGCAAGGGCTAATCCCATACTACGGAGGTGACACGATAGGAAAATTTATTACATTATGAAGCTATGAAAACGTAGTTACCTCAAAAACAATATGAAAGGGAGCTCAAGAGGGTTAGGCACTCTCTGTCCCGATTTATAGTTAAAGAGCCAGAATTTTACCAAGTATCTTTTACATTTTAAAGGAAGGTTACATGATAAAAGTTTCGAACCTGCCCCGAGGGTTAAACTGCTGAGCTAGCAAGAAAAAAGTTATTAAATGGCCATTACCTTGTAGGTGGACTGCTGCCCGAAGAAAGAGGCACTTCCCACCCCCTACTACATAATCACTCACTAAGCAAGATGTTGATGAAGTGGCCCCGAGACAAGAAAATCAGCAGTTTATATACCCTCGCAGAAAATTCGAGACGTTTCATGAATGAGAACCCACACCCCCCCCCCTCAATTTTATTGGCTAGGATCAAGTAACATATCCATATTGGAGAAGATACACGTTATTGGTCAAAAATTAATTAGAGAAATTCGGGATTGGCTAAATTCAAAACAAGCGGAAAGAGAAAGGTTATACTGCCAACCCAAAAAATGACTGAAAGAAATTTAACAAAGAACAAACTTATGAACACAAAATTTCTCAAAAAAAAAAAACGTTCTTTCACTTTGCACTAGGGTGCACAATTGTAGTTCTTCAGTAGTGCCATCTAGAAGAGAATGTTCACACTTCTTACTACAGAGCAAACAAATATAAATCGAAAAAGACACAGTTCAGAACTCTTCAAAATTTACAATAGCGACATCTTCAGAGAAACTTTAGGATTATCATGGTTGTTAAAGTTCAGGCTTCCTCCAGTAGAGGAGTTTCAACTGGTGCAATGTTTGAATTAGCAGCGTGGAGGTGTACCGCCCGGTACAATAATAATAATAATAATAATAATAATAATAATAATAATAATAATAATTTTGTGTGGCTATTTCTAGCCGAGTGCAGCATTTGTAAGGCAGACCCTCCAATGAGGGTAGGGGTATCTGCCATGAGTAGGTAACTGTGTGTTATTGTGGTGGAGGATAGTGTTATGTGTGCTGTGTGAGTTGCAGGGATGTTGGGGCAGCACAAACACCCAGCCCCTGGGCCAATGGAAGTAACCAATGAAGATTAAAATACCCGACCCAGCCAGGAATCGAACCCGGGACCCTCTGAACCGAAGGCCAATACGTTGACCATTCAGCCAACAAGTCAGACAACATATAATTGACATGGCAATTTACACACCTCTGAGTCATCTGAGCCATGAGGAATGAAGTCAGTCAGGATCTGTGATGTTGTTAAGATCACCGAGAGGATACGCACAGGTCCCATTTGGTACCAGGCATTGTACATGTGTACCTTTGTGTTGCCACTGCAAAATCATCCCCTGCCATTTGTTGAGCGAATAGATAATTTCTATACAGTGTGTTACTTTGCTTCCACCAAGCACCAATAATGGCCAAATATTGCAACATACACTCACTCACCAATATCTTCCTCTGAAAAGTTCAGATATGGTTCCCTGTTTTCACACAGCCTTTCCAGCCATCATTCTTAGTACTTTCACTTATATTACTTCTTACTCATGAATGAAATATTCAAGATCTACACCCATCTTTCATAATTCTGTAGAAAGGAAAACTAATGAATAATTCATTAATACTGTCAAATGTCATTATAAAAAAATATTGGGGTACATGAAATTATTTTCATTGTGTTGAAATTTCGTTCAACTGGACATACACAACAACGAACCATTGTAGACATTAAATTATACAAGTACCCAAGCATACTCAACAGTATACCCTAGATATGAAATTATACAAGTAGGCCTACCTTGTCAGAAACCCAGAGTTTTATACAGGGTGCAACAATAAGGGGCAGCCAAACTTTCAGGATACATTCCGCACACATAGAAGAAGAAAACTGTTATGTAGACATGGGTCTGGAACCACTTATCTTTTTCCATGTTAGGACATTTTCTACAGTTCTACATAGTACATTAATCATGGGAAATACACAGGAACAGAACGTACCAGCATACCACATGAAACTGTTTCTTACATGAAATTTTCGAAATGCCCTCCATTAGCATCAACCCACCATTGCACTGAATCCCAGCATATGATGTGATACTCGCACTCCAAATTAACCTTCTGATGAATTACTGTGACAATAATTTGTTAATGTATGTCCAGCCCATGTCCCGTTTCTCCCTCTACAGGGTCGGGTATGAAGTGAGATGAATCTTTGTAGTGATATTTACGTCCATACGCGCTTTCTAATGTCAACCTCATCAGAGGAGTTAATGAGATGAAATGAATGACATGATGTATGAATAGGAAGGGAGAGAATGATATTCGGTTATGGTGCATAGCTTACTCCTTTATAAGCTAGAAATTTCATTTTTGTTCCGTACTGAAGTGCAATCATAAGAAATAAATTGACAAATTTTCAATGAAATATATCATATATCTTAAGTCTTGATACTAGTTTCAGCCACTTAGTGGCCATCTTCAGCCAAAATAAAAATTAAACAGATAATGTGATAACTAAAACATACATATATAAGATAAAGACAATGTTGCAGGAATAATTATAAGATTAAAATACAACATCATCATCATCATCATTTTACAGTTCCAGTTTCCCAGGTACTGCTGGGGAGCCTCTTCCATTCTGTCTTATTGAGATACCTTCCATTGTTAATGACGTCCTCCAGGGTCCTTCCCTGATCTGCAATGTCCATCTTTACAATGTCCATCCAGTGGGTTCTTGGTTTTCCCACCATCTGTTTCCCTGCCACATGTCTCTCCAAGTTAATATATGCTGTCCTTGTTGGCTCCATCCTCATTACATGCCCAAACCTCATCAGTCTGGACATGCTGACCCAATCTAACAATGTCTCAATCCCAGCTTCCTTCCTAACCACATCATTCCTTAACTTGTCGAGTTTGGTTTTTCGAATTGTGGATCTAAGGAACTTCATCTCAGATGCCTGCAACCCAGATGAATCTTTCTTAGTGAGGGTGCAGGTTTCAATACCATAGGTTAAAATTGGTATGAAATACTGATTGAACATCACCAGCTTTGATTTTGTTGGTAATTTGGGATCCCAGAGGAGTGTTCGTACTTGCTGGTAAAAGTGAGAGCTCTTCTGAACTCTATTTTCCCTCTCCTTTGTGGCTAGTGTATCTTGAGATATTACACTGTCGAGGTATGTAAAGCTTTCCACACTTTCTAGTGAATGGTTTCCTAGCATGATGTTCACTGGTTGTCCCTCTCTGTTTATTGCCATCGCTACTGTTTTGAGTTTGCTTATCTTGAGATTGAATTCCTGGAACTTAACCTTCCATTCGTTGAGTCTCGACTGTATTTGTTGCTCAGTTTCTCCCCAGATCATAACATCATCAGCGAAGGCCATTGCATTTAGCTCACCAGAGGTTTTCTTGATGTTCTTCGTTATGTCACTGCCTTGCTGGACTCCACTTTCGGTCTTGAACCAGGATGAATGTCCAACACCCAATTGCACACAGCTGGTACAGTTCTCATACAGCATCTGAACTTTCCTCACCAGTCCCTCTGGCACATTCTTTTTTCTCCTGCATTCCCATATCTTCATATCTGGCATACGCCTTCTCAATGCCAAGGATAACCATAAACAGATCTTTGCCTTTTCCCCAATATTTTTCCATTAACATACGGACACTGAAGATTAGGTCTGTTCTGGACCTGTTAGGCCTGAATGCATACTGTTCCTCTTCAAACTGTGACTCTAAGATGACTCGCGATCTGCTCTCTAAGATTTTCTCAAGAATCTTAAGCCCATGAAAAAGGAATGTTATTCCCTGGTAGTTGGAGCATTTTTATGATTTCCTTTCTTAAACAGGTAGATAATGACATCCTTGCTCCAATCAGTAGGTATCTTGCCATCTTTCCAAACTGTATTGAGCACTTTATGTAGCCAATGTAAACCCTGGACTCCTGCTGCTTTAATCATGTCCGTGCTGACTTCATCGATTCCTAGCGTTTTCCTTTGCAGCATCTTCTTAAGGGCTGCTTCTGTTTCTGCCCATGTAATGGGAAATGGAAGGTTACTCAGTGCAGGTTTTAACAACTGGTTCTTGTGTTCTCTGATCTGCTTCTGTCCTGTTCAATAGGTGATCAAAATAATTCCTCAGAATCTCTCTGATGTTCTCTTCTTTCCTGGCCCGATTTCCATTAGGATCCTCAATTACTTTGATGGTTTCAACTGAATTACTTTTGTTTTTGATCACTATGAAGAATAGTCTCACATTGCCTCTGCAGTCTTCCTTCAGTTTTTGAGTAAATTTCTCTCAGCACTTTATCTTCTCCTCTTCTACTACTCTTTTAACTGTAAATTTCTTGTTCCGGTAAACTTGCTTGAGGTCTCTGATCTTCCCCTCATCCCTTATCTGTTCTGGCTTGGATTTCTCTCTATCTCATTCTTTTTGTGCTATGTTCCTTTCCTTTATTGAGGATCTTACTCTTTCATTCCACCAGGGTGACTGTTTTTCCCTTACAATACATACAACAATACATACAGTACATATAACAACAAATATTATGGATGTGATCTTCTTGTCATAATATGATGTTGTCATTAATTTGAGTTAGGACCTCAGACAAAGAAGTAAATTTGGAATTGATAGCCAGAATTAGGAATAAATAAACAAAATAAAATAAATTGAAAAGGAGAAAAATTATTTATGAGACTCATCTCTAGAGTGAAATCTTCAGTACATGTAATGTCTGATGTAGAATAAAACACTGACATGCTAGAGGAAGCAGGGAGGCCATGGAAACAAAGGAGTGGATAGAGAACACTGACATGCTGTAGGAAGCAGGCAATAGAAACAAAGGAGTAGATAGGCAAATAAAGAAGGGAGGAAAAGGGGAGGGAGGAGAGAAGGGGTGCCTAAGATGGGGCTGAAGGATGCAGAAAGAAAGACTGCTGCTGAGAGGGGAGTTCAAAGAGATTATAAAAGAAATAAATATTTTTATCCAAGATATGATTACTAAAGGTAGGAATTAAAACATCAAATAAAATGATTGATTTCTCTGAAATTCCATTTAGATTGAAGTTAGGATTGAAATACTATTCCAAATTGAATAAAAAAAATCCTTAATATTGAGCAGGGGCCTTTTTCTATAACTTTTCTGTTTGTTTATTCATTGTAATTCTGGCTATCATTTCCAGATATACTCAAAGACAACATCATATATGACAAGAAGATCACAACTATAATAATTTTTGTTATATGTATTTTAATCTTATAATAATTCCTGCAACATTGTCTTTATCTTCTATACATATGTCTTAGTTATCACATGATCTGTTTAACTTTTATTTTGGCTGAATATGGCCACTAAGTGACTGAAACAAGTCCCAAGACTTATGTAATATTATCTACTTGATATATTGTATTGAAAAGGTGGACCCTTTTGTCAGTTTATTTCTTATAATAGCCTACTTCTGTCGAATATCACTGCAGGATCTGCTCAAGGATTAACATCCCCATATGATGGATTAATCACCACCAACAGCACATATACTCTCACTCCATAGGAACATATGAAAACATAATTCTCTTCTTAAGCGAAATAATATTTACCAAAATCCGATGTCTTTATTACAATGAAAAATTAATTAGATGTTCAACTATTATCAAAACATTTAGTAAGTTTTTCTTGAAACATATACGATTAGATAGTATGTATTAAATAGTTTTTGGTATAGTATTGATAAGGCAGACTCATATTATCTCCTGTTTTTCGGTGTAGTGAGATTGTCACCAGAATTATATAGTTATATAAAAACTAATGTAATCATCAATACGGAACCAAAATGAAGTTCATTTCATGGAATGAGATACGGTGACATGTTGCTGATAATGGGAGTTCAGATGTAGTGGTTAACTTTGGATGGGTCGGGGAGGGCTCAGCTTCCATAGGATGATCTTCGGATGAAGAGATAGGCTGTTGTAGAATCTGCAGAGAGGCTGTGGTGCAGTGCGTTTATACCATGCGCTGGAGGAAACAAGCACAATATCAAGGGTTGGTGTGAGTGGACATCATGGCTGTGTGGTAGACGACTGCTGCAGTGTCAGCCACAGATTGTGCAATGATGGTAGTGGTGGTGGTGACAGGGAAGTACGGCGAGTATGGGTACTTAGTGGGGTATGGTTGGCCATAAGTGGGAGAGGGGCAAACAATTCTGCCCTTAAAGTGAGGGTAAACTCGTACACCCCAATAAGAAATGCGGTTTCAAACCTTGAAGGCCTACACCCCATAAACGAAATGGGGTTTTGAACCTCGAAGTGGGAGAACCACCTAGACCAGGGATGGCAAACCTTTACCTACTAGCATGCCAATTAATGTCTTGTTTATTACTTTTCACTGTCTAGTATGCCATCGATTATTTTCCTATAAAATCATCATGAAATCCCTCATTTGAGTTCATTTAGGTATTAGATTGCATTACATATAAATCCATTTGAATGAATGTTTCATGATTTTATTTTGCAAACACCAATGAAAATTACATTTTAAAGAACAAATAAATTTTAAGAATAAACAATATTTTTGCTTTAACCTCATAAAATTTGTAAAAAAAATATTTTGCCCGTCTCTGTGGTGTAGTGGTTAGTGTGATTAGCTGCAACCCCCGAAGGCCCAGATTTGATTCCCGGCTCTGCCATGAAATTCGAAAAGTGGTGCGAGGGCTGGAAACGAGTCCACTCAGCCTTGGGAGGTCAACTAAGTAGAGGGTGGTTAGATTCCCACCTCAGCCATCCTCGAACTGGTTTTCCATGGTTTGCCACTTCTCCTCCAGGAAAATGCTGGGATGGTGCCTAACTTAAGGCTATAGCCGCTTCCTTCTATCTTTCTTGCCTATCCTTTCAAATCTTCCCATTCCCGCCACAAGGCCCCTGTTCAGCATAGCAGGTGAGGCCGCCTGGGTGAGGTGGTGGTGGTCCTCCTCCCCAGTCGTTGTTGTATGTCCTCTGCTCTCTTCGCTCAGCGCCAGCCAGCCGCACGCACGCAAGCGTGGATCATTCGAGACTCGACGCGCAGTCTTCAGTGCGCGTGTCTGTTACGTCGTGTGCAGTATATAAGGAGCTCCCTGTCTGTCACTCAGGAGGATTCTCCCCAGTGTCCTGCTCCAGAATACACTGAACGTCGAACACGGAGGCTACTCCTCTTAAAAATGTGTCTCGACCAGGTGGACGGAATTCTGGTAGTATGAGGTTTCACCTCAGGTCACTACTCCACTTTCCCGTTCCTTCATCCATGTCGAGTCCCGATGTTATATGCCACACATCCCCAAGTTCACTCAAGCTCCGACACACACATTAGATTCTCTAATTGTGAACATAGCTTTCATTTAGCACAAGCTTATGAACTCAGACACTTCAAGTTAGAAGGAACTCTCTTAGCTAATCTATGCTAGTGCAAATGATAGTTTTCAACTATCACTAACTATATCTTTCTCAAGAACTATCTTTTCAAGATAGCAGTGAGTGTAAATACATTCAGAGTGTACATAGTGTATAGAAACAGAAACTCTCTCATGATTAATCATCTACTTTGCTTCAAGACAATTTTATGTTTTATTCCTGTACATACTGTAGAATTCTGTGTGAAGCAAATAAATAAGTTGTGTTCTTGTAAACCTTATCTTCTTTACAACAGTCGTATCCCCTGACTCAAAGTCTCATGCTCCAGGACATTGCCCTTGAGTCCGAGGGAAAAAGCAACCCTGGAGGATAAACGGATTAAGAAAGAAGAAAATATTTCCATAGTATTAATCCAAACCTACTTCCTTATTAAAGCTTAATGTTAAAATATGCTATGTTGCTAGATTTTCAACCTATTTGTTACATAATACCAACATAGTTGGTGCATTGACTCATTTGGGATGGGTATTTCAGGTTTCCTATGGGAATCAACATTTATATTTATTACATGTTAAGAACATTAAAATGTGTTAGTATGTTGTCTGACATGCCACAAAAGTCATGTTCGCGTGTCAGCTAATGTAGGGGCACGCATATTATAGATTCGCCATCCCTGGCCTAGACTCCAAGAAGGTATGGGGCTTTGAATCTCAAAGCGAGGCGAATATGTGAAAATGACACTGTCTGTATATCTGGCGGACCATGTTTTTAAGTGACTGTAAACTATAAACCACCGTAACTGAATTTGGCATTAGAGTGCTTGTTGGACTGAAGCAAAGTAGCGTAAACACTTACCATTTGGACTGTTAAGTAAGGCTAAGGATCCTGCACATCTTTTCTGTATGTACTGTGCTCAACAAGACCTAATAAGTTGAAAGTTTGTTGCAAGTACCAGGTGTATACATAAATTTTTGCCAGTTTTTGTGGTAAAGAAAATGCATAATTTTAAAGGAAAATTCATTTTTTGTTTATTCAAAATATTGGCCATCAGCTTCGACACACTTCGCACATCTTTCAGGTAAGTTATAAATACCATGCCAGAAAATTTGCTTATCTTTTGTGGCAAGCCATTCGTCAAGCCATTTTCCAACTTCCTCGAAATTTCTGAAGTGCTGCTCTGCAAGCGTGTGCCCTATTGATGCAAAGAGGTGATAGTCAGATGGTGCCAGGTTGGGCAGTATGGTGGGTGCAAAATGATGTCCCACCCAAGTGATTTCAAGGTGTCTTTTATTTGTTTTGTTGTGTGAGACGGCACATTGTCGTGTAACAAAATCACTTCGCCATATATTCTGGCCCATTCTGGTCATCTTTTGATCAATGCATGATTTAAATTAATCACTTGTTGGTGATAGCATTGAGCATTAACGGTTTCACCGGGCTTCAAGAGTTCATAATACACAATACCGCATACCACTCTGGTCCCACCAGACACGAAGTATTGAAATCACCACGTTTAAATTGTCAAAACCATGTCTCACCTGTTCTAATTGATGGAGCATGCTCAATATGTATGTTTCTACCACCAAACGATGACTTTCCACAGTCCTTTTCTTTTGATTAAATAAGAAAAGCAATGCATATCACAAGTGTTCTTTTTCAGCCACAAATGTCGACATGATCACTGAACAATATAACACAGATGCTAGTGTTTGGCAGACTCAACTTGTGTGTGTTGGTAGGTTAATGTCAGACGAACAAACTGACGTATGTGGCAAATTCATACGCTGTGTACAGTTCGCTGGCGCTATCTCTTAGTGAAACCGGAAAAGACTTATGCATACATTTAGTACAGTGTTGTCATGAAATAAAATATTCACTCCAGACAATAAATGAGTTCATTAAAATATCGTACTGTATTTTTATAAAGCAACTAACCAACCTAGAATAAGACAATTTACAACTTAGGAGTTAAATTAATAATTTGCTTTCATTCGTACAGAATAGGACAGAGCAAATTGGAATATCGTTAACTCAACCTATTGTACAGCTGGCAGGTCAACAATACAAAAAGCCAGCTCTGGAGTGGTTGACATTGTACCGAGGTAGACTCACTGGAGCAGATGTTCTGGCATCCTTTGAACTTATAGAGGTATGACATCATCTCAAGGCAAACATTTTATTTGATCTTTTTCTTTACAAGGGATGTAGAGATATTTGAACATCAAATGTTTTGCAGAATGTGATATAAGGCACTTTGAAATTTGAATTTGATACTAACCAGGCAAGTTGGTCATGTGTTAGGGGTGTGCAACTGTGAGCTTGCATCTGGGAGATAGTGGGTTTGAACCCCACTGTTGGCAACCCTGAAGATGGTTTTCCGTGGTTTCCTATTTTCACTCCAGGCAAATGCTGGGGCTGCACTATAATTAAGGCCCCAGCCACTTCCTTCCCACTCCTAGCCCTTTCCTACCCCATCGTCACCATAAGACCTGTCTGTGTCAGTGCGACGTAAAGCAAATTTTTAAAAAAGAAAAAATTGATACTAAATAAATCTCAAATATAACTTCTGTGGTTTCATTAAAATATTAAATTAATATTGAATTCTTTTGGCAAAACATTTGTTTTGTTTGGTATTTTATGACCATAGTGATCTAGATAAATATGTTACACTGCCACACAATAAATATTACAGAATAATATATGAGAAATATGATGACTAATGTTGCATTTGATATCAGTTATGGACAAGGCTGAACCTTTAGTGAAACCTTTAGTAACACAGTACCCTGATCCATAATTTTATTTGAAAGTTTCACAGTTCATGATTGTCTGATGTGTCAGTTCAATTTTTTTTTCCATTTTTTTCCTTGTTTCCAAGTGTATTCACAATTTTTGAGTGGGTGTTGTTGATTCTTGTTTATTTCATAAATGGCAAAAGAGTCCTGGACACACTAGTGAATGGTCAGCTGTTGATAGTGCTCTGTCTTCCTTAATGATAAAGTAATTATTATTTAGCATAATAGAAAAATTTGGTATGTGAGTGATCCAGTTAGTGGAATAAATAATTTGTGTTTGGTGTTTATCAGAAGTAATCAAGTTTAGTGATTATTTTTTAAATTTTATGTTGAGTAGTTCTCTTGGTATTCAGTAGATTATGTACTGTAGATTAGGTTTAATTTGTTTCATATCTGGGTTGGGGGAAATAGGAAATAACATTCCATTGTTTTGTGTTTAAATATCTATAGTTTTGTTCATAGTATACTTATAAAGACAGGCTATTATATTGAGTTTTAACTTCCACAGTTACATTTACATTTGTAAAGGTACTAGACACAATATTTTGTATACCACTTTAAGGTAAAAAGCACCTATGATAAAGGAAACAATTTCTGTAAATAATAATATGGTAGCATTGTAAATGTTGTTCAAGCAAATAAAAGAACTTGAAGAGAATATATGATATTTCACTGACAAGTTAGTTAAGAGATTTTGCATTTTCATGAGAATTGCTACTCTTCCCAAAAATTCTGCTTTTGGCATATGGTCAAGAAAATCAGGTGACTTGGATATTTTTAGTTCAAATCTCCAGCATAGTTTTAAGAGAAGTTATTGAGTTACTGTTTAAGACACCTTCCCTTTCAGCAAATAACAGAAGTTTTAATTTGTCATAATAATAATAATAATAATAATAATAATAATAATAATAATAATAATAATAATAATAATAATAATAATAATAATAATAATAATAATAATAATTTTTTGTGAGGGATTGTGGAAAATCTTACATGAGACACTCATGAAGGGTGTGCACTCCACAAGTATGTGGGATTCTTACCCACTAAAAACCACACACCCATTCTTCCACGATGTTTGTTTCTACCCCGGAGCTGCTCTCACATTACTTCAGGGCAGTGTCGTGCTTTTAGTCATTCAGACTTCTTCTTCCTTCATTCATCTTTCACTGATGTTCCAGATCCCTCTTCTTCTGGCGCAGAATACTTTCCACATATTCTGTCACCCTATCCCAAGATTCCTGATTCCTTAGCATCACAAGCACAATATTATCTGGCGTCAGTACTTCGAGTTCAGCTACCACAATATTTATTTCTGTCAACTGATGATCACACATGAAGAAAGTATGTAGGACGTCATCTATATCATGACAGTAAGTGCATTTTGGACTGCTGGCTATGTTTAATAATAATAATAATAATAATAATAATAATAATAATAATAATAATAATAATAATAATAATAATAATAATAATAATAATAATAATAATAATAATAATAATAATTCCTTGTTGAATACTTCGACAAACTTCTAAATTGTGAAAAACCAGTTAACCCCATCAGAACCAATAAACCAACATGTGAAAACCTGCCGTCTTCTCCCCCAGATTGCTATGAGATCAAACGCCACATAGGGAGACTAAAAACAACAAGGCCTCTGGTGAAGACTCCAAGATAGCAGAACTATGCAAATGCACCCTGGAAGAAGCAATAGTCATCTTGCATAAAACCATTATTGATATATGGGATAAAGAACAACTACCAGAGGACTGGCAGGTAGCTTTAATCCATCCTTTACATAAGAAAGGAAATATCAAAGATGTAAATAACTATCGTGGTATCTCCTTACTTCCATCTTAGAATTACTAGAACAGCAAGTTAAGTACTGAAGAGTCACAGAATACCAAAGAGGTTTTCAGAAAGGCCTATCAGCAGTGGAACAGTTCCACAATCTTAAAACAATAATAAGATATCATATGTTGAGAGGCCAAACATACGTGTGCACATTTGTAGACTTCAGAAAGGCATACAACTCCATTGACTGCAATGTGCTGCTTCAAATAATCACAGAAATGGAAGTCAACACAAAACTGCTAGCAGTAATACGAGCAACCCTCACCAATACCATCTGCAAAGTAAAATTCCAGGGATGCTACTCTGCACCCTTTGAAATTAAAATGGGTGTTGGGCAGGGAGATGGACTATCACCACTCTTGTTCAACTGCTTACTGGAAAAAGTAATACAGGAGTGGCATCAGATCGTACAAAGTAGAAACTTGTTCAGACTTTTACAGATTAGGTAAAGTTCCAAATCATAACTGGCACAGTACCAACAAATGTCAAGAGTTAATACTAACTTTAACAGAAACTGAAGTGGCCATACAGACCCTTTCAGCCAATATTCAAAATTACTTTAGGTACAAAGCTAGGAAAACAATTCCCTCCTTAACTAAAGGATTAAAATCAAACTCTGACAACACAAAGGTAGATAAAGAACTCCAGTGTAAAATTAGGCAAAGTAACGTAGTTATAAAGAAAGCAGATAAAGGTGGAACAGTAGCAATACTAAACAAAACCAAATACGTCAAAAAAAACAAAACTTTTCTCAATAACAAGTTTAAGGTCATTGAGAAAGATCCCACCTCAAAAATACAAAGGAATTTGAAGGGGATACTAAAAGCAATGTGCCCAAACTACATAAAAAGGACGTACCTATCAGACCTGTAATTAATTTTTGCAAAAGTCCTACATATTAAACCTCTCAATTTATTCATAATATTTTAACTCAAAATTATGTTTTTTTACACCAAAAATTCGATAGAAAAAGTTCTAGTGAATCTTACAAGGTAATTAAAGTTTTTAAATTAACTTCTCCTCATGTACCATGTTCCTTTGATATTAAAGATATGTATACTAATACTCCTAAAAAAAAGACACCATAAAGATTATTAAAATAAATCTATTAGAACACAAATGTATCAGTATACCGGAAATAGAAGACTTCATAACTATCCTGAAGTTTGTGCTCCATCACAATTTCTTTCCTTTCAATAATAAAATATACCAACAAGATGGGCTCCCAATGGGAGCTCCGGCTTCAGGAATTTTAGCCAACATATACCTAGATCATCTAGAACATACTCAAATATTAAGTTATATCAAAGGACTGGACCTTTGGTTATGCTATGTTGATGATAATTATGTCATAATATATAAGGAACTCAATGACAGTTACAATATTCTGAACATCTTAAATGATTTGGACCCTAATATTAAATTTTCAGTAGGGGAAGAAGGTATGCTCAATTTTTAAGATATTAAAACAATTTGGATAAACAACCAGTTCCAGTTTAAAATACATAGAAAACCTACTTTTACACTGACTATGATAGAATGTGACTCTCTACACCCCATTTCACAGAAGAAATCTGCATACCATAGTTTTGTTAACAGGGCCTTTGAAATTCCATTGACAGAAACAGACAGAAACAAGGAACTAACTTACATTTGTCAACAAGCTTTATTCAATGGTTTCAGTTTGAACTTTATCAATAAAATTATCACTAAATGCAAATATAAACAACAAATAAATTTAATACAACAGTCGGAGAAAGTAAAGAAGTACATTAACTTTACATTCAACAACCAAAGAATTCATGAAATTACAAATCTATTCAAGAAGTACAACACCAAAGTAGCTTTCTCAATAAATAACAATGCTAAACTCAGATTTTTAATCAAAATAAAGTTAATAAAATTAAGGATGATGAATTTCAGGAATCAGGCATCTATAGGCTGACCTGCACTCAATGCAAAAACACATACGTGGGACAATCTGGGAGGTTTTCTGCTATGGGAGCTCATATGAAAGAGGCAGATCATAAATTTACCAATTTTAAACAAGACCTACAAATCATTTAGTACGATTAATAAAGGAAGGCTTATAAACAATCTAGAAAACATTTATATTCTTCTCGATAAACTAGAGAACAAAGATCAGAACTTGAATGAAATGAATGAACAAAGAAACCCCCTATACGAGCATATACATAAATATATGGAATGGGTAAACGGGAAATGTATAAACTCGACAAATAAAAGGCTCAAATATGACGTCACGGAAGCACAACTAGAACCCCCTCCCTCCTCACAAGACGCAATAAATGACGACACAGCCTTGCCTCCCCTTTCTCCGCTGAACCATGCGCATAAACAGGCTGTGACACATCGCTATTACACCAGATCGAGTACGCAGACACATCCTCAAGGTAGTGGGGAATAAGAGACAGCATTCTAGAAAGAGGTGAGTTAAGATTACATAAGCTTTTAACTTTCATCCCTTCCATGACACGGATTAATTTGAAATTACTGTACGTTTGTTGACATATTTTAACAATTTTTTCATTTCCTCTGCTGGTTGCAGATTGTGAGGCAAGCTGCCCAGTTAGGAAGACTGTTATTCCACCTATCACAACAAAGAAGTTACCTTGAGACAACAGTAAATCAAACAGCTTCTCAAAGCCTTCTAGTACAGTTTAAATGAAGCCTTCAAGGAAGATTTTCAACACACCATACAAACACTAAACACTTCAAGACTGTAATATGGATCAACTTTTATTGTATACAAGATCAAGTCACTCAGTGATCATATAGAAGAGCTTCACAATAGACTTTTAAAAGACGTTTTTTAAAATGTTTAATAGAAGAGTATGTTTTAATATAACGTAGACATGGAGTTTAATTTTAAGTATACTCTATTTATTCTTTCTTATCCAACTCATATAACCCCACCGCCATTCCTTTCCTCTCTTAATATCAAGTAGTAACAGTTTTTAAAGTATTTAAAGTTTTTAAGGTTCCCATGGGAAAAAAGATCAAGGTTTTTAACATGCTTACTATTCTTGTATTATCATCTAAGGGTTCTTTTTGGACACAGCTGAAGATGACCACTAAGTGGTCAAAACATGTACTCTAATTGTTAATGTTTTCATAATTTTCCAACAGCCATGTAATAAAGTATCAATTAGGTGGTAATTTAATCTAATAAGTTGATTTAACTCATCGATACGGTCATGAAGTGGACAGCTTGCAATTCTTCCCAGCATGTTTAAAATGGAATATAAGGATCACGCTACTGATTGGTGCACACAGATCTGTTCAAGCAAAATATAATAAATAAAAGCCATCTTAAGTTGATAATAATAATAATAATAATAATAATAATAATAATAATAATAATAATAATAATAATAATAATAATAATAATAATAATAATCGAATGGCCTCAGCTACTGTGTGGAGACATTTCAATTTGACACCATCTGGCTGTCTGCTCATCAACTGTGACATTCTGTTTTACCCTAGGCCTACTAGATGGCAGACCAAGTAAACTGAAACTCTCTTGGGTGTCTATGGCTGAGATTTAATGAATTTTGTTGGGAAAACACAAAATGTGTCACCAAAGATCTTTTACATGCCGACATCTTACAACATGGTGTATCAAACTGACTTTTTCCGCCTTTCAAAAATCCGACTACCTCTGCCGGGATCTGGAGGCCGATATTCTACCACTGATCCACAGACACAGCTATCTTAAGTTGATGATTTAATGGTATGTTATGAATGGCCTATGTTGACAGGAAGTCAATCTATTATACATGAGATAGTCAGAACATGTGATAGAAATGGAAGATAGAGTGCAAGTGCAAGCACCCTGTAGTTTAAGATCTAAGCACATAGGTAGAGTTTAAGTGTAAATAAAAGTAAAGTTAGAGTAAAAAAAGCTGGTAAAAAGGTTAGACACACTATTTCTGTTAGTAAATAGGTTATTTATTTATTTTTTTATTTTTTGTTAGTGGCTTTACGTTGCACCGACACAGATAGGTTTTATGGTGATGATGGGAGAGGAAAGGCCCAGGAGTTGGTAGGAAGCAGCCATGCCCTTAATTATGGTACAGCCTAAGCATTTACCTGGTGTGAAAATGGGAATCCATGGAAAGCCATCTTTAGGGCTGCCGACAGTGGAATTCGAACCCACTATCTCCCAGATGCAAGCTCACGGCCATGCACCACTGATTGCGCGGCCAACTCGCCCGGTAGTAAAAGGGTTAGACAGTAGTGAAAGAGAAGTGTCCATGTCAAGAGGATACAACCATTTCTTTTCCTGACAAGGGAGGTGTCATGACCAGATGTCATGCCTCACCTTCTGTGCATAATAAAATGGAGCAAATGGACTTGAACAATAATCAAATCCAAAACCTCCTGAATGGGGAACATGCATGTAATCCATCATAAACATAATATAGTCTGGGATAGTAACAGAAGTTCACTTGAGAGAAATGTTAGTGAAGTGATAAACATGTGAATATAATAAAAGGGCACATATCAAACACAAGAGTGCAAGAGAACCTTAAGAAAATATTTGTGGCAGGTAACTGGTGATGCTCTTGAAAGTTTGCCAGAAGAGCTGGAAGACAAGGGTCCAATATACACTATTCCAGAACATATCAGGCCTACAATGGTTTCTTACAGGTAAGTAAATAAGAACACTGTAGAGAAGGAAGTTCATTTTTAAATAAAATGTTACTGAAAAGCTTCTTTTTATTTGCAGTATAATAATAATAATAATAATAATAATAATAATAATAATAATAATAATAATAATAATAATAATAATAATAATAAATGGGAAAGGTGACCTAGAGAACATTTTAAAAGAAGAAAGAAGGATTCTGAGGAAAATTCTCGGCCTCCAGAAAACAGAAGATGGTTATAGACTGAGGTCACGCAAAGTGACAGAAGAGCTTTCCAACATTGCGGCAGACATCTGCAAAAGACATCTGAAATTTTATGGGCATGTCCGCAGACTGCCGGCAAGTAGACTGACACACAAGATTCTCGCCTATGTAGAACATCTAAAAAATATTCCATGGGTACTGGAAGTGAAGAAAGATCTGGAAAAAGCCCAGATGAACTCAACTGACACTGCAGACAGAAACCTCTATAGGAAAAATATTAATGGATGGAAAGTGCAACCAGAGAACAAAGTGAAAAAGAAGACTGGAGCAAAGTGGACAGAAGAACGAAAAAGGATCCACGGAGAAAGGATGAGAGCTGTTTGGCAACTCAGAAAACAGAATTGTTAGAGCTTTGTGTGATCCATTGGGTCCATACGCACATAATAATAATAATAATAATAATAATAATAATAATAATAATAATAATAATAATAATAATAATAATAATAATAATAATAATAATAATAATAATAATGTGTTTTATTAAATTATATTTTTAAATAATGGTATATATTATAATATAAATATGAGCCCCCAGTATTAATGCTGAGAGATAAATCAGGAAGGTTAACCCATAGTAATCAAGAATATGCAGAGATCCTCGCAGAGACATTCAACAAACTTTTAAATTGCGATGGCCCACTGGAAAAGTTGGAAGTAAATACTGACACACCCATTTTAACCGCCCCAGTTCTAATAGATCCTCCAACTATCAATTATAAGGCATGTGGTAAAGACCTTGTCTGTGCAGAAATCTGAAAAAATGCAGGAAAACCAGCAATCATAAATCTACAACAGCATCTAGTCAAAATGTGGATCACAGAGAAAATCCCAGTACATTGGACCTCAAGCATAATCCATCCATTATTCAAAAAAGGAGATAAAACTGATCCAGACAATTACAGAGGAATAACCCTCTTGGACTGCATGTACAAACTTTTCTCCCACATAATTTACAACAAGATTTAAAAAAATTTCTAGAACCAAAACTTGGAGAATACCAAGGAGGATTTTGCTCATACAGAAGTTGCCCAGACCAAATTCTCAGCCTGAAACTAATCATGGAGTATTACAAATACAGAAATAAACAGCTGTTTATTTCCTTCATAGATTTCAAAAAGGTTTATGAAAGTATACACAGACCCACTCTTTTAAAAATCCTCTGATCATATGGCTTTCATCCTAAATTAACAAAAATTATTGAACTAAATTTAACCAACACAATTTCAAAGGTAAAGTTCAGGAGAGAAATGTTAAATGCTTTTACAATAAATACAGACCTCAGACAAGGTGACGGATTATCCCCACTGCTTTTCAATATGGCTATAGATTATATCATGAAAATTTGGCAAAAAAAAAAATCCACCTAAAGTAAAATTTGAAGCAAAACCCTTGATAAGGACAAAATGCCTAGGGTTTGAAGATGTTCTAGCTCTCTTAGCCCTTGACATCAAAGAATTCCGTGCTCAGATCACCAGTCTCCAGAAAATTGCATTAAAAATAGAGTTACAAATATCCTTTGAGAAAACTGAGATCATGCCAATGAAACCCCTTGACATAATCAAAGTCATCATAAATGATCAAAAACTTAACATAGTCCTACAATTTAAATACCTCAGAGAAATCATTATGCACAACTTAAGCGAGAAAGCAACATGGATAAATAGAACCAACAAAATAAAAAAGCACAATTTCTAACCTGGAAACTTATAACAAAGAATGTTTGTCAGTAGACACTAAGATCCAACACTACAAAACTGTATATTTGCCCAAAGCCACTTATGCTTGCAAAACCTTGTTCCAAATTAAAAATGATAGGAGAACTGATCAGCTCCCAAAATCTGAAAGAAGAATTATTAGAACTTGCATAAATAGAAAATACCAGGATGAAGGAGTCTGGAGAATCCTCCCCAATGAAACTGTCTATCGAGAGACTGACCCATTTACCAGCATGATGAAAAATAAAGGAATCTCTTTATTTCCTTCACATCTTACAGTTACCAGAAAACATGATTTTACGACAACTAGTGATGAGAAATCTGGGGAAGAAGACAGGAGGGCATTGGATCAAAGAAATTCAAGAGGATCTCAAAACAGTTGGGCTCAGAATTACAGATAAAGAGAACTGGAATAAAATTACCACCTTTCTTAAGAATCAGAAATTTTCAACTGAAATGATGCACAGAAGGCCTATAGAGATTTCAGACGAATTAAGAACACTGCGATCAGAATGAATGAAGAAGTACTGGGCAATAAGGAGAATCAAACAGTACAACCTTCAAAGAAAAAAGTATGCATGGAAGACTCAAGAGGTCCAATGTGGCCAATAAAGTTAATAATAATAATAATAAATAATAATAATAATAATTTCGTGTGGCTATTTCTAGCCGAGTGCAGCCTTTGGAAGGCAGACCCTCCGTGAGGGTGGGCGGCATCTGCCATACGTAGGTAACTGCGTGTTATTGTGGTGGAGGATAGTGTTGTGTGTGCTGTGTGAGTTGCAGGGATGTTGGGGACAGCACAAACACCCAGCCCCCAAGCCATTGGAATTAACCAATGAAGGTTAAAATCCCCGACCCGGCTGGGAATCGAACCCGGGGCCCTCTGAACCAAAGGCCAGTATGCTGACCATTCAGCCAACGAGTCGGACATAGTAATAATAACAATAATAATAATAATAATAATAATAATAATAATAATAATAATAATAATAATAATAATAATAATAATAATAATAATAATCTAACTTACATCAGGCTTTCATGCAAATTATTAGATTATTTCTATCTTCTTTATGCTACACTAGCTGTAGTATCCAGTGCTGCCTGGGTAATTTTTTGAATGTTTTCTTTCCGTATTTGTATTACCTGTTAATTATGTGTGAAGTGAATTTTAGTAGATTTCTTTATTGCAACGATTGTTATTATATGAAATATTTTGTATTTTTACAGTTATTGTTTTGTGCTTAATTTTAAGTTTTAGTTTTTCATTATATTGTTTTGGATTAAATTTTATCCTTGTGTTAGCCCAGATTGTCTATGAAATAGATGATCCTTTCATGTATGTATTTAAGCATCACAACATTGATATGAAGTATATAATCCCAAGTGCCATTGAGACTGTCACAAATCAGCAAAATAACCCCAAAAAGTGTAGATTCAACTCTAATCTTGGTCATTTTGAACATCACTTTGCCATCAGACATACAATATCGAATGTAGGAGACTCAGTTGACTGCCATATATTGGCACTGCTCATCTCCATTAAACGGCAATACAAGGAGGTTTTACAATAGATTCTGGAGGAAAAGTTACCTCTGAGATGTTATCTTTAAAATATAATACATGAGTAGTTAACTACTGTATTTTGATGTAGGAATTTGTAGAAATTGTTGTTTTTCTTCCTGCAATACCATATCATATGATCTTGTGTTCTGCCTCCTAATGAGCATTTTATATTGTGTCTTGTTAGCATTTGCTTACAATCCACTAAGTTCCAGGAGTGTGACTGGTTGTTCCACACCTACAGAATATCAGCCAATTACAACATTACTTCCAATAGATTTTTGAGGTTATTAGGTCATGTCAAGTATATACAGTACATGCTGAAGTGATATAGCCTGCATAACAAAAATGGCCAAGACACTGGTGGGTACCAAATCACAGCCTTCACAACTTTACGACATATTTATCCTTTCTTCATCACCATGCTATGATTTGTTGGGCAAGTGGTCCCACCCAAAAAAGCCTTGCAAAGGCTTTCTCCCAGGGATGGGGGCAGTATAATACACCCATACATCCTGCCTGTCATATGAGGTAAATAATTGGGGGACCAGGGGCTTTTAACTTGGGAGCATGGGTTAGCGACCATGGTTCCCTTAGCTGAGTCAGGTATTGCTTACACTTTCTTCTGACAGTATCCTCACTTCCATCTTTCCCAACTGGCCTTCCTTGATTCAACACCTGCCCTCTTCCAACTCTGACATTATTAGGTTTCATTTCATTTTCATGCTCTTTGTGTCCCTTCCCTTTCCTGATACCTTCATTCTTCAAAGTATAGGATCTCTTCCATTTTTTCCTTTTGATTACCAGTAATCTAAAAAGAAGATGCTGAAGAGTAGTTCCTCTTAAAGCAATAAACACTTAACACCACCACCTCCACCCCTTCCACCAGTTCTTCACCATCATCTTCCTCCATCGCCCTTACCCAGGAAGCTGTTGGCTTGGACTGTGGATGATTGACCTCAATTCACTCTTGCACCTCCCTGAAGGCACGGGAGATTAGCGCTGGTTCTGGGGTACTTCCTCGATCTTTGCTCTGATCCACTTTGACCCTTCATAAAGGGTATCATTATAGTGGGCAAGTGTTGCATATACTCAACACAGCCTAATAGGCTGAATATCTATTTAAAGTAGGTACAATGCATCTGTGAAAGCTAAATATTTCATTCACTCATAACTTAAAAATTGAAGATGAGAAATGAACATTTCTGACTAATGAGGGAGGGAAGTAAGTGCCATGGAGGGCAAGAAAATGAAATAATTCATGTGTCTTGCTCCTTTAGTACCTGTGGATCAGAGGAGAACAGGAATTGACCAAAGGAGGACAGACAGGAATGATGTGGGAGGAGTCTAGCACAAGTAAGTGGAAGTAATTATATGTGCAGCTGGGGCTTCAAGAATATAATTTTTTCCCGGTTCCTCAATCCGAAGTTTGTTGGTCAGCAATTCTTCTTCTTCTTCACTCCTCCCTTTCTTGTGTTAGTCATTTCATTCTGACATAGAATTTTGTATTCACATCAGCAATCATTTGGTTAATGAATTGTTGTTTTGGCTTATCTCCTGCTCTTGTACCTCCCGTTTTCCCTCCAAAACATGAACTATAATGACATTATTCCTATAGACATGATATGAACTTTTGGGCTGAGGCCATATTCAGAAACTCCATGCGAAATGGAAAGAGTTTCACCTTGTTTTCTTGATATGGCATAAGCCCATATCATATCTACAAGTACGGGCCGTGATAGCTGGAGCCCTACACGGATGCGAATATCCGCAAAGTTACTGTCTTGGTGGATGCAAATTGTATGGCAGTGCAGATAATTTTGCTGATAATATTTATACTATCCACAGATAACAATTCATGGGTGTGAATAATGAAGTTTATTAATTTTCACTCAGGTATACTCTTATTTTTGCTTGTCATTAGGTGACCCTTGACAATGGTAAGACAGAATTGTTATATAAAAAGCCTTGAGACCACAAAGCCGTAAATCTGACTTAAGCCCAACTGGCTCATGCCCACAATTAATGGAAGGAAGGAACAAAGGTCAATACGTCGGTAGTTGACTCAAGAGAAAATCTCTCGTAAACCTGTGACTGTAGGGGTTCTGGTGCCAGGTGTCAGGCCTATTGTATTATATTAACAGATCTATCCATTTCAATGCCTTTGCTGGTGAGATGTAGTGTTTAAAGTGCACTATGTCTTCTGGTATGGGCTATATCAAATTTGTTACTTTCATTGACCTGTCTCAGCCTCATCCTTGGCTTTGACAATATGAAAGTGACTGAGGTATGAGTGATGCTTGTAATACCATTGCTTATGCAGCCAGTCCCTGTTATGAATGGTGTGAAGATATCGCTCATAGGGTCGGTTGGTGCATGCATTTCAGTGGGCTTGGCAGACTGATATGTAATAGCAGCGGCTGGCTCGGTCAGGAAAGCAATGGGGAAACTACCTCACTCCTCATTTCCCTAGTACGCCTCTTCAGTGACGCCTAGGCTATTTATGACAGTTGTTGGCGGAGCTGCAGAGGATCAAACTAGCCTTCAGGCTGAATACCCAACACATACATCCATTTCAATACCTTGGGTGTTATATACTGTACTTAACATTTACAATTTCCGCAGATAACAATTCACAGATGCGGATAACCATTTGCGGATGTGGTTGCGGATGTGGTTGCGGATGTGGTTGCGGATGTGGGTGCGGATGAAGGAAATGCAGATGCGGATAATATTCTGTATATGTGTGCAGGGCTCTGGTGATAGCATCAATGTTGACATTATTCCTGTCAAGTGTCCAATAAACCGATCTCTTAATTTTAACAGCTCCTTCCAAAGACTTCTCTTTGTTTGAGTTAAAGCACATCTTCATTAGTAATTTTTTGCTGTTCAGAGTATTCTTTTCATTCATCTCCAACACCACAGCTTGAATGCCTCTAATCATCTCTCTTCATTTTTGAAAATGGTCCATGTTTCAGAGCCTATAGTTTTTTTTTTTTTTTCAATTTTATTGTCAATTCCTTGGAAAGGATTTTTTAAAATGATTAGAATGGTCCTTTTCTTGTTGAACACTACCTTGGCTTGAGCAATTGAGGAGGTGGTGTTCAAAATCGCATAAGTCCAAAGACCTTCATTTTTCAGGAAGGGAAAAACATTATAAAATACTCTTCACATTAATTGGAGAAGTTTCATTTTTCATGGACACGTGCAATGCAGAATGTGCATTTAAATCTGTTATTCACACATTTTTTCATGAAATACACTCAATTTACATAAAAAATACCTGGACTAGTTTAGTTTTGACTGACAACATTTGGACAAATCCGATTTTGATCGCAAATCTATTGGACTTGTTCACTTTTGAATGCAAAGATCTTAGCACATGAAATATAATTTCTTTCAAGGTAAGAAGTCTTATTTTCGTTAAATATTTACAATGTAATGCTCTTTTTTCCATCTTTCCTGCCACCTTAATAATCACATTCCTACACTCACACCCCACGATCTTCTTCCAAAGAGTCACAATGAGTTGAAGTGCACCTTTCTTCTTCAACACCGTCATTATCATCCTGTGTGTGCTTATCATCAAGAAGGATCTGTACCACAACAACGATTTCTCTTGGTGCCATTCTTCTCCAAACTGCTTTATAAGAAGAGTGAAAATGTCCTTTCTCAGAAGCTTTTGCATGTTTCAAAACACTGAGGAAGTCATGTAACATCATCTTTCTTCTCTTTGTTCAAAACTGATGAATATCCATCTCCATTAAATTCCGATTTGTAGTGCATCTGCCCTCTAACCAGGCAGACTAAGTTCCCTTTCTTGATAACCTTCTTCAGGATGATGCGTTTCATATCCTGATACCAGGCAGCTTCTGGTACACAACTTGCAGCACTTTGAAGTTAAAAATATTCCGGTTAATTCCCAGAATCATTACTATCCAAACTTTCAAGAATAGCTCAATATATTCTTCTTTTGTTACTATGTTGGGTTGCTTTCTCAGAAGTTTCTCCACTCTAACAAAGATACTATCTTCTGTCAGGAAACTATGGCATTGAACGGGAAAGACAGGCTTTATTCTTTCATTTGGTATGGAGATTGTTTAAGAAGGTGGTGAGTCAGTGTGTGAATGATGTGGGTATTCTTATTTTGGCTACCACGTCTGTTGCAAAAAAGAGTTAAGGAAGTAATTCCTTCAAAGTTCTGTCTTTCAAGGTGCGACAACAATGCTGAACCTACTTCTGTCACACCCCTTCCCGCTTGATCCTCGGACCAACAATAAAAAGTAGGATTTTCACAGTCCATGCCAATGCAACAAAGGCTGTAGTAGTTTATTTGCCTAAAGTAGAAAGCATTTTGGATGGGTGTGTGGAGAAGGAGTTGCACTTGTTGCATATCAAAGCAAAATGCCAGTGTATGTTCACTTCTTTCTCTAACTCATAAAAAGTATCAGCACCGAGAGGATTCGTCATGCTGACCACACGACACCTCGTAATCTGCAGGCCTTCGGGCTGAGCAGCGGTCGCTTGGTAGGCCAAGGCCCCTCAAGGGATCTAGTGCCATGGGGTTTGGTTTGGAACTTATGCATTTGAAGATTCGTCATATGAGTAATACATTTCTTTGGATTTCATCAGTCTTCAATTAGATCTTAAGCAACATGCATCTGAAGTAGGTGAAGAAAAACCTATATTGAATTCCTTCATGAATAACCTCCAAAACATTGTATAATTCACTGTTAATACTCAGACCACTGAATTGTTACAAAAGATTCAACATTTTTGAACACTGAGACTGCTACAAAAGATGCAACATTTTTGAACACTGAGACTGCTATTCAGATAGACATGTTTTGATTTTGTGCGGTTGTAATGACTTTCCTTTGCTAGTAAAGATTTTATGAACTTGCATTCACTATTATTTTTGTCATTTGATTTGCTTTATTTTCTGTTGCCTCCCTTTTTCTCTCTTTGAATGCCACCTGTATGTATACTCTTTGATATTCTATTTACATGATGCTTTAACTGTCCCAGTGTATTTAGAAAGAAAGCCTGACACACACTCATTATACCACTCCTCGCTGTTGCCATCTGCAAAGTAAAAACAGAATGTAACTATAGTACCAAAAAAATCCTAGTAATATAAGAAGAATATATTCCGCTATCGTATGCGACAGTAGACAGTATTACCTGCGACTAGCTGGCCGAGGGTCTGGTGGCCGATACCAAACCAGGAAAACTAAGAGAAAACCAATAGCTGCGAGCAGAGAAGTTTTCCCTTAGAAGGTTTGATAAGATGAGACCTTTGTGTGGGAAATAACACATAAATTCATCAGCTGCTGCCTTGCAGTGAGGCAGGGGACTGCCAAAGGCTAAGGGAGACCACCCTGAAAGAAAATCCTCTAGTACGTTAGGCCTAGCAAGTCAGTATAGGAGTACAATGCAGTTGCTTTCAAAACGAAAATGAGCCTTGGAAAGAAACATATTCTGAATGTCGACAATACTTCAAGTACTCTTGGAACTAATGACGACGTCATGTCCGCTGTTCATTCAAGATGCACGAGAAGAACCGATCCTAGAAACAAGCTTCGGATTGAAACCTTAAACGTTATGAATCTAACAGGAAAATGCAACTAAATCACGGATTTAATCAACCATAGACATATTCACATCCTAGGGCTAAGTGAAACCAAATGGAAAGGTTGCAACACAAGAATGTTAGAGGACGGATATAAATTATACTGGAGTGATAATCCTGCAGTGGCGAGGAATGGAGTTGGTTTTATACTCCATAAAGACATTGATAGTGTAACAGATGTCTCCTTCATCAATGAGAGATTAATCAAAGCTAAAATATGCCTAAATGGAGAAACTCAAACTGTAATCCAAGTTTATGCTCCCCAGCAGGGTTGTAGCGATGACCAAAAAGCAAGCTACCTAGAAAAACTAGAGGACATCATTGATGAAGAGAACGGGTGAACTTCTACTTGATCTATGTACATGAAACCAACTTCTGGTGAAGAACTCGTGGTTTCAGAAATGGGATAGCCACAAGATAACGAGATACAGCTGGGATGGTCAATATAGATCAGTGATAGACCTTATCATCACAGATAGGTCAAGTGGAGAAAAGGTGCATGATGTAAAAGTGATACCTAGTGGGAGCCTTGATAGTGACCAGACTCCCCATTGCAGACCTAAAAGTCACCAAACCTATTATTAAAGTAAACAAGAAGAAAAAAACCACGAATTAAAGATTGGAAATTGAAAGATGTGGAAGTCAAACAGCAGTTTCAAGAGGAAATGAGAGCTAAAATACCAATAACAGACACAAAGAAAGGTAATGAAGAATGGAATGATTTTAAGGCAAGTCTGGTTGGTAGTGCAGATAAAATATGTGGAAGAACAAGCAGAAGAGTGAGAGAGAAAAGAACATCTTGGTGGAATGATAAAGTGAAAGAAGCCATAATGAAAAGGAATAAAGCCAAAAAACTTCTTGATGTGGCTAAGTCTGACAGAAGAATCAACAGCGACCAAATAGACAACAATGAATTGGAAGAGGTGGCAAAGGAATGTAGATACAGAAAGTTGGAAGTCAAGAGAATTATACGGGAAGAAAAAGAGAAAAGTTGGAAAGAATTTACAGCTAAACTGGAAGAAGACGGTAAAGGGAATATGAAAATGATATATGGAATAGTAAAAAGTAAAAGATCAGATAAAGAAGCAATTACAGCTCTGGAGACAGCAGATGGGAATATAGTTCGCAATATGAAAGATATCACAGATACAATGGGGCAGTACTTTGACAAGCTGCTAAATGGCCCTAAAGAGATCTCTGTTGAGGATGTAGGACAGAAAACAATAGAGGAAGATATCCCAATTACATGGACAGAAGCAGAGCAAGCTCTCCACAGGATGAGAAGTGGTAAGTCAGCAGGAGCTGATGAAATTGCAGCTGACATGATTAAAGCTGCTGGTCTGCCAGGAATACAGTGGCTGTATAGAGTTCTCAGAACAATATGGAAGCATAACAAAATACCTGAAGATTGGACAAAAGGGGTGATAGTTCCTATCTTTAAGAAAGGGAGTAGAAGGAAAAGTGAAAATTACAGAGGCATTACCCTCTTATCACACGGCCTTAAATTATGGAGAAGATCATTGAAGCCAGAGTAAGGGATATACTAGAGCCTATCTTAGAAGAGGAACAACATGGCTTTAGGACTGGAAGAAGCACAACAGATCTGATATTTGCTTTGAGGATGTTGGCAGAGAAACACTGGGAAAGAGGAAAAGACCTAATTATTGTGTTTATGGACCTTGAAAAGGCATATGATAATGTTCCTAGATCAACTATTTGGAAAAGTCTTAGAAAACTTGGTGTACCGGAGTAACTTATTAGGAAGATCCAAAAGCTATATACTAATTGTAAAAGCTGTGTCAGAACTGGAGATGGTCAGTCTGAATGGTTCAATACAACCAAAGAAGTACAACAGGGAAGTGCCTTATCACCTCTTCTATTCTTAGCAGTTATGGATACCATTTTAAAGGAACTAAAAGGAAAAGGTAATAAAAATCTTCAGGCTCTGGTGTTTGCAGACGATGTGGAAATATGGGATGAAACAGAGGAGGGAGTGCAAAATAATCTGAATGTATGGTGTAAGAAGTTTGATGATTATGGAATGAAAGTGAACCCATCAAAAACAGTACCATTGAAAATCAGCAGACATAATACAGAATGCAACATAAAAATACAGGACCACCAAGTTGAAGTAGTACACCAATTCAGTTATTTAGGAAGCGTAAGGGCTAATAATAACAGAGCTGAGATAGAAATAACAAACAGAGTAACCAAAGGCTCTAACTTTTACAGTATCGTTAGACACCTACTATGGGATGAGAAGGTCCCACAAAGAACAAAAATGACCCTTTTCAAGTCGTATTTTATTCCCATCCTTACATATTCTTTGGAAACCTGCACACTAACATCAAAGGACTGCAGTAGGATTCAAGCCTGTGAAATGAAATTTCTTAGAACTGCCCTCCAAAAGACCTGACTTGATCATGTGAAAAATTATGAGATCCGATCTAACCTAGGTCTAAATGAATCGATGGAGGAAAAACTTAGATTATCTAGACTTAAATGGTTTGGGCATGTTAAACGAATGAATAGCACAAGGTTACCATGTGCTTATTTGGAAAAGAGAATAACAGGTAAAAGACCAGCTGGAAGACCAAGAAGAAGATGGATGGACCAACTGAGGGAAGAAGTGGAGAGAAGAGGATGGAATTGGGATCTGTCTTGGACAACGAAATGTTTTTGAATAGGCAACTTTGGAAGACGCTTGTTTTCAAACACCCTACCCAGCTTGCTGGAAGGGCAAACCGATGATGATGATGAATATGTAAAGAAATACTGTAAGCAATAAAAATCCTTACATAGTAGCAGATGATGAAGGCATAATTCTTCCTCTTTTAAACATTATCCAGCCTAGGTCTTATCCACATAGGTTGGCAAGGTGACAACAGTCGTGTAAGAAATACGTCTTGATCATTTTTTCACATTCTTGTACAGCCAATTCCGATTATTCATATATCACCTACAGTAACGTTACTGCAATTTAATATCTTTGTGTCATGCTTGCATGGCCATTTAAATATCTTCAGACTTGGGTACGGATTTTGGTACCTATGAAGATGTGAAAGTAATATTGAAATAACTGTAAACTACTAAATGAAAACAGGAAGATACAGTACTTTATGCAACCCCCCCCCCCTACCCCCCCCCACAAAGACAGTAGTTCATATTGCCAATGACAATTTACAGTTATTAACATGTACTTGTCATGTCTTTTAGTTTCATCCTTTCAACCAAATCGCTTTCTTGTTTTACTGCCGTTGCTGATATCTCATATAGTTGTTGTATTGTTTAATTACATTACTCAACAGAATGTCTACTATATTCAAACTACAACAGTATACTCCATTGCTTTCCCACCTATTCCTGTCTATGACTCATATACACTACTGCCAACATAAGAAAAGGTAAATCAATGCTCTCAGGACTTAACCGCATTTGTTTGGAATAAGTGACAATGTATTATATTATATTATATTATATTACTTGTACAGTTCTGATTGGAGAAAATTATCTAAAAATCTTATTGGACTTGTCCACTTTTCAATGTAATGTGTCACTTTAGATTATCAAATTTACAGGACTAGTTGGGATTAGGTTGAAAATAGTTGCAGATATCGATAGCTACCAGTGAAACCATACCAAAATAATGTATAATTCATTTTTGAGCAGGAGTGGACTTGTCCACTTTTAAATGCTACCTCCTCAATTCTACTTTTTGTATCAGTCAATCTGCAGTAATTTTGCACCCTAGATATGTAAAAGATTTTACTTGTTTTAGTGGAATGCCCCTAAATTTGATATTCACATCCATTAACTGGGGATCATATAAGCTCACTGAAAAAAAAATTAGTCACTCTAGTGCGCATGTACAGATGGATCGGTAAGCCTGCACAGTTGGTGCAGCAAGCAAGTCCCATGCTTAACCACACATGCACTGCCCCTACATGAGCATAAGGCAATAACGATAGTGAGACATTGATGTTTCAAGCGAATAGTATACGTCAACGTGGGTAGATGAAAGGATGTGACAGAGTGGCAAAAATGGGGAATCGTGTTTGGCCGTGCCCATGGCCACACAGTGCGTGAAGTTTCTGGATTTGTTGGTGTTTTGCAGCGGACTGTTCAATGTGTCTACAAGCAGTGGTGTACTACACGTGGCCACAAAACACAACATCAGAATTGTGGTCGGGAAAAGATCCTGACTGAGAGGGACCGGGGATGCGTTTCACGGCTTATGAATCAAAATTGCTTCCAAACCCAACGGGAATTGCTGCAGTCAGTAAATGAAGGTCCATCCCAACCTGTTGGTAAGAGAACATTGCAAGGGGAACTGCATGCAATGAACATTTGGAGTCAATCATCTCTCAAGAGGCCATTGCTCACACAGGTACATAAAGCTGCGTATCTTCATTGGGCTAGAAATCATCGAACGTGGACAGTAGTTGACTGACGGAATGTAATGTGGCCTGACAATTCACATTTTTGCCTGTATTCCAATGATGCACATCATTGAGTGCCCCAAAGGCCAAATGAAGGATTTCATTCTGGATGTGTGCAAGGTTAGTTTCAAGCCAGAGATGGGTTTGTGATGTTTGGGGGATGTTTTTCATATCATGGATGACCATGAGGTGACCACTAACATGAACCACTATGTTTATGTAAACATTCTGGATGATCGGGTGTTGCTTTTCAGTCAACATCTGCATGATGAGTACGCTATTAATACCCCGATTTTTCAAAATGATAACAGGAAAGTTCACTGGGCTGAATGCATATGTGACTGGTTTTATGAATACTCGCCCACTTTATTGCATCTCAACTGGGTTGCAATTGGACCCCATTGAAAATCTTTGGGACATGTTGGGGTTGCACAATCGAATCCTCAGCGAGTGGCTTAACCTGGATGTGACATACCTGCACAACCTTGTGGACTCACTTACTAACCAAATCTAGGTGGTTATCAAGTCCAGGGGTAGAGTTACACGGTATTAAATGATGCTTGTAATAATTTCTCCAGGGTGACTCATTTTTTGGCTGGTGATCTTATCATTACTTTTTTTAAATATCTTCATCAGCACACACATCCCAAAAGATATAAGCTCCTCGGGCTATTCTATGCATGCACTTGCTTGAAGAGCAACACATTGTATCTCAGGAAATTGCTTGGAACCATGAACCTTGGAGTATATCAGTATGTAAAATGGAACCTTTCTGTCAAGGAAGACACATAAACTCACTTCTACTCATATCTGCTACTATGTTCCTTCAATCTGTAATAGTTTCTATAACACTCACGTTCTGATTTAAATTGTAACATGTCATTTGTGTGAGTCATAAGGACCTTGACATTTGAAGTATCAATCAGCATGTGTATATTATAAAATATATGAGTTGATGAGTAAATAGCTGGAAGCTAAATATGAATTGAAATTACTTGTAATAAATTTGAAGATCTTTTGGCTTATTTCAGGTTGGAAGTACTCTTTTGGGGTATCCGTGATTTGAAACGTATATTTTGCTTTAGAAAACACAAACCTAAAGTGGTAGTTGATCTTGGTGGCACAGCACTGCATTCGTCAACATTGAAAGGTTCCAAAAATGCAAATTTTTCATCTTCTCACAAATTCATAGAACTGGTAAGTCATGTTATTAAAACATAATTCAAAGAATATTTTATTATACATACAGTGACAGCTTGTTAGAAAATTTATTAGGTGTTCAGAAGAGAAATAGGTTTATCACACAGGTGCTCACATGGTAAATTCTAATATGATTGCTCACACAGATGATACACTGTGGTGGGTTGTGAGGGTCCTAAAAGCTAAACTTACTACTCAGAGAGATTTTACTATCAACTAAATTTATTAAAACTACTATGTAAAATTATTACAAGTACCTTTAAGTTTGAGATTTTCACTTCAACAGTTTGTACTCAGTAATTCGGTCGCCATCTCAGTCCGCGCCGACACGCTTCCGAATGACTTATTGCTCATTTGCTGACGGTCTCGTGACTGACTCAAGATTTACTCATGCTCTCCAGCTTCACTCATCATATATTCCAACAGAAGATTCTTGGTAGTGGATCTCACAGTTTCCACTTCTGGATCATTCTGACCACCTCTTCAATGGTAACCCACTTCCAACATCTTCGAAGGAACTCGGCCAACTTGTTTATTGCTTGTCTCAAAAATTTGCTGGGGATATTGTTTTGCTCACCACTAGCTCCACCCTCACTGTTGCCTCCTGCTGGATCCGATACCCTCGGTCCACATTGTCACAATATCTTATCCATTTTAATTCCTTTGTTTAATCTTAATTTTAATGTAGTTATCTTAGAGGTCATTCTATCTATTAAATAACATTATACATTCAGGACGGATTTCTATTATTTTTCCAACATAGTAAGTTCTTTGAGTGAGCCTCCATTGCTCAGGCAGCAGCACACTAGCCTCGCACCACTGGGTTCTGTGGCTCAAATCGCAGCCACTCCATGTGTGATTTGTGCCGGACAAAGCGGAGGCGGGATAGGTTTTTCTCCGGGTACCCCAGTTTTCCCTGTCATCTTTCATTCCAGCAACACTCTCCAATATCATTTTATTTCATCTGTCAGTCATTAATCATTGCCCCAAAGGAGTGTGATAGGTTTCAGCAGCCAGCACAATTCCTATCCTCGCCACTAGATGGGGGCTTCATTCATTGCATTCCTGACCCAGTCAAATGACTGGAAACAGGCTGTGGATTTTCAGTAATTTCTTTGAGCTAGGATCTGTCTGCTTTTAAAAGAATATGACGGAATGTTAGATATTAGCAACTGTTTACATCTCTCTGCATCCTCACCAGCCTTCAAAGTCCGATGCCTCCTCTCCTTTCTCATTTGAATAAGGGAGTCGGCTCAGGGAAAATCCATTTGAAGCACGTACTATAAGATTTCTGAGTGATCTTTTCCTTGCTTCTTCTACACATATAGAAATGTTCACATTCTCCTTCTTCTGGATGGTTAGCAAGTCTCTCATTATTTTCAATTCTCACGAGTAATAATTATCTTCTTCCGTTTCTTGGAAATGACTGTTTTACATCCTTCTCAAGGTATGGGATTTGACTGAGAAAATCCACTTAGGATAGCTGCCTTAATACTATGGAAATCACAAAGGTTCAGCTTACTGAATAATTCATAAGGATAATAAGAAAGTACATTTAATTAATTTTCATTTGATTTTTAAAATGTTGCAATATTTATTAATTTTCAGATGGATAACTTTCAAGTTATACAGATGATTTTGTACTATTTGGAGTTAATCTCTCAATATCACAGTTGACATTTCTTGTAGAACATCAGTAGGGAGTTGAAACCTTATGAAAATATTCACAGAGAAATTTGTGATTGTTCCGCGAGCACCAAACAACATACCAATAACTTCCCAGTTTTTTATTTTATACTTATGTCCCAAGTCATGAAAACAAGGCTCTTAGTGCCTGGTCTTTTCTGTATCAACCTCTTTGGACTTCTTTTCATCTCAATCAAATCGGACTGTTGGATCAATAATGCCAACTTCTGTTAGATTTCTTATAAATGACAACAATGTCCACTCATTTAACGGAACCTTCAGTTGACCTACAGGTTACGTCGTCATAAACTTTGAACTGGTTTGTATTTCAAAAGCAGTCAGCTATCCTTCTTCTTAGTCTATGGTGCCTGTTGTTTGTTAATAGCTCCCCTTTGTGTCTGAAACCAAGAACATGAGGAAGGATTTCAGTCTCATTGCACTCATGGCAAAATATTTAGAAAGTCATGATTCTTGTCATTGACAGCAGTATTGATTCCACCAATGTTCCATACATCAAAAATACACTATGTGATCAAAAGTATCCGGACACCCCCAAAAACATACATTTTTCATCTTAGGTGCATTGTGCTGCCACCTACTGCCAGGTACTCTATAGGCACGACCTCAGTAGTCATTCGACATCGCGAGAGAGCAGAATGGGGTGAACCGCGGAACTCACGGACTTCAAACGTGGTCAGGTGATTGGGTGTCACTTGTGTCAGAAATCTGTATGCGAGATTTCCACACTGCTAAACATCCCTAGGTCCACTGTTTCTGATGTGATAGTGAGGTGGAAACGTGAAGGGACACGTACAGCACGAAAGCGTACAGGCCAACCTCACCGACAGTTGAAGAGGATCATCAAGTGTAATAGGCAGGCATCTATCCAGACCATCACACAGGAATTCCAAACTGCATCAGGATCCACTCCAAGTACTATGACAGGTCGGTGGGAGGTGAGAAAACTTGGATTTCATGGTCGAGCGACTGCCCATAAGCCACACATCACGCAGGTCAATGCCAAACGACGCCTCACTTGGTGTAAGGAGCGTAAACATTGGGCGATTGAACAGTGGAAAAATGTTGTATGGAGTGACGAATCACGGTACACAATGTGGCGATCCAATGGCAAGGTGTGGGTATGGCGAATGCCCGGTGAACGTCATCTGCCAGCGTGTGTAGTGCCAATAGTAAAAATCAGAGATGGTGGTGTTATGGTGTGGTCATGCTTTTCATGGAGGGGGCTTGCACCCCTTGTTATTTTGCATGGCACTATCACAGCACAGGCCTACATTGATGTTTTAAGCACCTTCTTGCTTCCCACTGTTGAAGAGCACTTCGGGGATGGCGACTGCATCTTTCAACACGATCGAGCACCTGTTCATAATGCAGGGCCTCTGGTGGAGTGGTTACACAACAATAACATCCCTGTAATGGACTGGCCTGCACAGAGTCCTGACCTGAATCCTATAGAACACCTTTGGGATATTTTGGAACGCCGACTTCGTGCCAGGCCTCACCAACCGACATCGCTACCTCTCCTCAGTGCAGTGCTCTGTGAAGAATGGGCTGCCATTCCCCAAGCAACCTTTCAGCACCTGATTAAATGTATGCCTGCGAGAGTGGAAGCTGTCATCAAGGCTAAGGGTGGGCCAACATAATATTGTATTCCAGCATTACCGATGGAGGGCGCCACGAACTTGTACGTCATGTTCAGCCAGGTGTCCGGATACTTTTGATCACATAGTTTATCTTCAGTGGCCACTGTCAACATTTTCTAGAAACATCCTACTCTCCACACATTTTGTCCAGAATATTCACTGGAAATTTTGTTTTCATGTAGAATGTCACAGCCTCTGATTTTTTTCTTGTCCCTATTTTTCATGTATTTTTCACTTTGTTTTACTTTGGTATATCAATGAATGGGATGCTGAAGTTCACAAAGAAGACAGAATGATCAGTATTCTCCCAGTATGTCAGTAATGTTCTATGTAATGGCTTTTCAAAACCACTCTGAAAACCTCATAAAGATGATTACATCCGGAAGATAGTGGGTTCGAATCCCACTGTCGACACCCCTGAAGATGGTTTTCCATGGTTTCCCATTTTCACACCAGGCAAATGCTGGGGCTGTACCTTAATTAAGGCCATGGCCACTTCCTTCCAACTCCTAGGTCTTTCCTATCGCATCATCGTCATAAGACCCATCTGTGTCAGTGTGACGTAAAGCCACTAGAAAAAAAAAAAAAGAAGATGATTCAAATTTGAGGTTTGTTAAACAAGAAATTGTAACGTCAGTGCTCATATGGAGGTTTGTTAAACAAGAAATTGTAACGTCAGTGCTCATATGGATGACTATTGTAATCCAATTCCTTAAGAAATGCTACACCATTTCGAGCATATAAACTTCTACTTCAGAGACATATTCAGAAAATGTTTTGCTGGGCTCACACAAAAGTCTCAGTTGAATAAGGGAGACAGAGTGTGCCTTATATGTTCAGGATAACATATTGTGACAATGTGGGCGGGGCCAGTGACAAGCAAAATAATATCCCCAGGAAATTGAGACAAGCAATTATGGAAAGATAGGTATCTGAGTTCAGATGGTCTTCACTTGAACCACAGTGGTACATATAAATTTCTTTAGAAGGGTTGTAGGAAGATATATTCAGGGAAATGAGGTGGACTAGGGAGCAGTGATAAACAGTACAGAGAGCTGGAAGTTAAATAAGGATGACATTAAAATGTTAGAGTTAAAACTGTAGAAGTATTATAAAGAAAGGTTTAGCATTAAGTAATTTAATAGACATACATTTACCCGATATTGTAATAGGGGTTAAATCATGGTTGAGATGTGGTATTATGGATGCAGGAATGTTCAGACAGAACTGGAATATTTATCATAGAGATAGGACAGGAACATTAGCAAGGGGAGTATTTCATACTGGAGAAAGAATTAAGCTACAAAAATTTTAAGGATGAAAAAGAAGATATTCTAAATGTAAGATTCATATTTAAAGATAATAGGTAATTTGATGTTACTGGGGTGTATAGACCTGGAAAGGGTCGTGCTGATGCTGATGCAGAATTCATTAATAAGGAAATCAGCTGTATGGGGAATGACACAGAAAGGAACATTATTGTAGTGGATGATCTTAATTTATCGAATGTCAATTGGGAAGGTAATGTGACAGGAAGCCTGACAAACAAATGGGAAAAAAGTGAATCTGGGAAGGACAGTTTTTCCCTCAATAGTGGTAAGCATTCTGTAGCAATCAACCAACCTTCCAGTGTAGTGTCAGCTTGGCTGTTCAGAAAGCAATAACAGAGTGAAGCCAAAGGGAAGTAAACATACACTCTCTCTCTCTCTTTCTCTCTCTTTCTTTTTAGAAACATCTTCAGATTCAGATAAATATTACACATTTCACTGCCATCATTATTTTAATACAATTTTACATTCTTTGCTGATATCAGGTCTTCAAAACATTTCTGAACAAGATATAATGTAAAAAAGTTTAAAACTATTTCTTATTATGTTCCCCAGTTATTTTAAACATTTTGAAAGGTTTTTTTTAAAAAAGGAACATATTATTCTGAATTTCATTTTCTTACAAATTAATGAGAAACCCCTTTTAATAACCAAAAAAATAGGACTTGAATTTTCATATTTGTATTTTAAACATGATGTTTTTCTTTTAAGTTAATTTTTGTCATAATTGAAATGATTTGTACATTTTACTATTATAATATGTAGCTGAAGATGATCCTAATGGATCAAAACATGTTCTATGTTTATGTTTTTTTTAATGTTCAATTTTTAATTGAATTGGACTATATATTAGTATTCACTGGGTGGACCTTATAATAAAAGAATAAAAAATTTATGAGAAGAATTCCAGTCCATCTCAAATCCAAGATTCACAAGCTGGTCATATATCTTATAGCAATGTATGCCACCGAGTGTTGTGGGGTAATAATAGACACTGAAAGATGTCTCCATGTCAAGGCAATGCACCTGCTATGTTTGATCATGGGTGTTTCTTTGTTTGATCATGTTACCAATGACAAGACCTGACATGAATTTGGTGTGTTATTTATCACTGACAACACACAAGGTGATTGTCTAAACCCTATAAATTATAATGTAGTTATAAAGTTTGACCTGGTAGGAAGTGGGGACAACAATATGTAAAATTAAAAACAAGTCTGCAGGATTGGATGAGTTCAGTGTGAACATGATCAAAAGCACTTGGATAACCTGGAATACAATGGTTGTACAGTACTAAACAAAATTTGGGAAGAAACTGAAATCCCCAGTGACTGGAGGCAAGGAGTGATCATTGCACTATTTAAGAAGGTGACCAAAATAAATGTAACAACTGTAGAGGTATAATCCTTCTATCTCATGGGTTAAAAATATATTGAGACCATCCTGGAGAGAAAAATAAGAAAATTTGTTGAACCTTAACTTGAGGAAGAACAACATGGATTTAGAGCGAACAGATCAATGCTAGACTTCATTTTTTCGACAAGAGTGTTCTTTGAAAAATACTGGGATGAGAATAGAATGGTTATAGTTGTATTCTTGGATACTGAGAAAGTATATGATCATGTACCACGTAAGCACATGTTTTCCCCTACAAGTTGCTTAACATTGCATCACCACAGATATGTCTTATGGCAACGATGAGATAGGAAAGGCCTAGGAGTGGGAACGAAGAGACTGTGGCCTTAATTAAGGTACAGCCCCAGCATTTGCCTGGTTTGAAAATGGGAAACCACAGAAAACGATCTTCAGGGCTGCTGATAGTGGGGTTCGAACCCACTATCTTCTGGATGCAAGCTCACAGCTGCGTGCCCCTAACTGTACCGCCAACTCGCCCGGTAAGCACATATGGGAATGCCTGAGACGTCAAGAAGTGCCAGATGAGATTATAGCTTGAGTAAAACAACTATAGTACAATTTACGAACTTCATCATATAGATCCGTATTGATACAGCTAATAAAACTAAGAAACAATGTTAGGTTTTGGTCCATCCAATCTTTTTCTAAAACAACTATATTGAGAGACAAAGAGCTGCGTGCAAATTCAAGGAGGTAGGTCAAACTGTTTTGAAACCAAGAGCGGAGTTCCAACAGGGAAGTTGTCTATCATTACTCTCTTCATTACAATCATGGATGAGGTTATAAAAGCAGTGAAAATGAAAGATCAGATAACAAATGCACTTGTATTTGCTGATGATGTTATGCTATGGGGTGAGACAGAAGCAGAAGACAAGCTAAACTAGATCTTAGGCAAGAAGAATTTGAAAGAATGGGAATGATCATTAGCTGAACTAAGTGATGAGTTGAAATCCTGAAGCAGTCCACCTGTGAGTACAAAATGAAGAAATAGACATTATTAATAACTTCAAATACTTAGGGAGCTTTGTTTATTCTGACAATACCAAGAAATAAGCAATAGAATACAAGCTGCATCAAAATTCTACCACTCTGTCAATTACTTTGGGATGACTTATTTCTCCTAGCTTGCAAGCTCAGACTGTACAAAACATATCTTGTACCAATTCTAACATACGGACTGGAAGCAGCATTGTTGACCAGATCTGCACAAAGTCGCCTACAGGCCACTGAAATGAAGTTTCTTTGGTCATGTCTCCAAAATAAAAGGAAAGACAAAATAAGGAATGAAAGTATTCGGCAACAACTTGGATTGGACAGGAGCCTGTTGGAAACCTTAGAATTAAGCAGATTACAATGGTATGAACATATGAGAAGGATGGCACCAATTAGGACCCCAAGAGCTTACTATGAAAGGAATGTTGTTGGTAAGAGGCCCAGAGGGAGGCCTTGTGATAGTTGGGAAAAACAAATTTTCAAAGACCTTACCAAACGTGATGTAAATTAGCAGCAAAAGGTAGAATGTCAGCTGTGGATGGACAGGATGAACTGGAAGAGGCTCATAAACATCTGCACTCAGCTTGCTGGAGCGGAAAATCGATGATGATGATGACGATGACGACGACGATGATGATGATGATGATGATTATTATT
The DNA here is from genome assembly GCF_040414725.1 of Anabrus simplex. NCBI lineage: Eukaryota > Metazoa > Arthropoda > Insecta > Orthoptera > Tettigoniidae > Anabrus > Anabrus simplex. The sequence continues at coordinate 57,695,250 of NC_090272.1, read as the reverse complement.
ATTATTATTATTATTATTATTATTATTATTATTATTATTATTATTATTATTATTATTATTATTATTATTAATCACTGAAGAAATGAGGGAATCTCAGATGTGTTGGTATGGGCATGTTCTCAGAGCAGCATCAACATCTGTCACCAAAACTGTCTGCCATCTGGATATCAACTGTAAACGGTCACATGGATGGCTGAAGCAGAGATAGCTGACCGGGTTCAGTAAGGACATGACAGTTATCAGCTTCTGCGGTGGATCAGAGTAAGTGACAGTCGAATATCTGGTGAGCGGATCCTGCACCAGCAGAAAATTGTTGTATCGAAGAATAAGAATAAGAAGAATGTGAACCTTGGATAAATGATTTATACAAGGGAATTTTAGGGAATCAGGAAAAGAAAACAAGAGATGGTGGAAAGAACTGAAATAAAAATGGTAAGATGGATGTGTCACTGAAAGAGACAGTAACAACTGAAGACCTTCAAGAAGGTGATGGTGTGACTGTACATACCAAGAGGACAAAAGAAAGTAGACTAAGGTGGTGTGAACATGTTATAAGAAAGGCAAGGACAGAGGCTGAGAAGAGAGAATAGATAAATCACTGGCAATCAACAGTAAGACAGAAGTTGAGATTGAGGAATAAAATATGGATTAACTGAAGGAGAAAAGACCTCAGAAAGAAAACCCTGTGGGTGAGGGCAGTAGAATATATCATGTACCCCCCTGCCTGTCATAAGAGGCAACTAAAAGGGGCCCCAGTAGCTCTTAACTTGGGAGCAAGGGTTGGCGACCACAGGGACCTTAGCTGAGTCCTGGCATTGCTTCCACTTACTTCTACCAGGCTCCTCACTGTCATCTATTTTTTCCAACCTCCCTTGGTCAACTCTTGTTATATTCTGACCCTGATGGTATTAAAGTATTCAAAGCCTAGGTGGTCTTTCATTTTTATGCCCTTCTTGGCCGATACCTCTTTTTGAAGTGTCAGATCCCTTTAATTTTTCTTCTCCTCAGACTAATGTTAATAGAAGATATTTGTCTAGTTGTACTTCCTCTTAAAACAATAATCACCACCACCACAATTTCAGAAAGAGGATGCATGGGACAGACAAAAGCAGAGGAGACACATCATTGCAGAAACCCCTGAATTGTGATAAGCTGGAAAAGAACATGCTAGAGGATTTTTTCCATTAAGTTTAGTCACTTTTGAGAGTGCCATCTGACTTGTGTTGAAGTATAAAGGCAGATCAAATATAAACAGGAATTTGAATATACCGCTGCTGTTAGTAATAATTCTGAGGCAGGGCTTTGCCAGGATGTTGGTGGGGGTGTCTGGAAAAGGGATTTGCGCGTGCGAACAACGGTGGAAAGCTGGGCTGCTTCAGTACGCCTTGAGTGAGCAAGAGGTGCACACGTCTGTTGTGCAATGCATCATCATAAAATTTCTCACAATAGAGGGCACTAAACCTTCCAAAATTTTGAGACAGCTCCACGCACAGTTTGGGGAAGAAACACTTTCACAGACTCGAATGTATGAGTGGGCTACAAAATTTGTGGCAAGAAGAAAAGCTGTGGAAAATGAACCTCATGAAATGAAACCATGGACAAGCATCACTGCAGGCAACATTGTTGCCATTCATGACATTATTGGTGAAGATCGGCATATAAAAATTTTGCAAATTGCTGTATAAATAAGTTATGGAAGTGTTCAAACCATCATCCGAGTTGAACTCCATTTCAGAAAATTGTCTGTTGGGTGGGTTCCTCATCTCCTCAATCAGGAACTAAAAGCTTTACACAGGGAAGTTGGTCAGAGAAGGAAAGAGAGGATTTCTTGCATCGTATTGTGATGAAACTTGAGTGCATCATTACACCCCAGAATCAAAGCAAGCAAGCATGGAATGACGATGAAGAGACAAAGCAGGTCCAGTCAAGGCCAAAATGCGCCCATCTGCTGGAAAGGTGCATACAATCGTTTTCTGGGACTCTGCGGATGTGTTTGCTGGTGGATTTTCTTCATGAACAAAGGACAATTAATGCAGCCTATTAGTGTTGCCTTTTGGATGAAGCAAAAGCTGCGAATCACAACAAGAGACGTCGGCAACCGATCCGAAACATCATTCTTCTCCATGACAATGCAAGGCCGCATACTGCCGTTTTACCGCAAGAAAAACTGGAGGAAATTCACTTGACACATTTGGAACACCCTCCCTACAGTGCAGTTTTATTGCCCTGCAACTACCATTTGCTTTGGACCACTCAAACAAGACCTAGGAAGACAGCGGTTCGATTATGATGCAAGTGTAAAAGAGTTTGTGCGCAACTGGCTCCGCAAACATCCCTCTTCTTTCTATCAGGACGGCATCAAAAACTTACCAGTCCAATGGAGAAAATATGTATCAAAAGCAGGACAGTATGTAGAAAAGTGATCTCTATACGTGTATTTTTTTGGTTAATGCAATCAATTTTAAAAAATAATTCCCGTTTATATTTGATCCACCTCAAAATGTTTAACTGTTTTAGTTTATTAAGACTATGTTTATTGGGACTCTTGTGATTATTTTTTTTGCTAGTTGCTTTATGTCGCACCGACACAGATGGGTCTTATGGCAACGATGGGACAAGGAAGGGCTAGGAGTGGGAAGGAAGTGGCTGTGGCCTTAATTAAGGTACAGCCCCAGCATTTGCCTGGTGTGAAAATGGGAAACCACGGAAAAGCATTTTCAGGGCTGCCGACAGTGGGATTCGAACCTACTATCTCCCAAATGCTGACTCTTGTGATTAAAAGCCATTATTTATTATATGATTACATACCCAGCTGTCAACATAAACATGTAATTCTTATGTAAGACTGTTCCTGTAATAAATGTATAACAGGAGTTATGCGTGTAAGTAAATGAATTGCCACAGAAACTTGAAGTGTCTTATCCTTTGGGACTGAAGAGAGGCATAGCAAAATGCATCCACCATAACCTCCTAATTCCATTATCGCTTGTTGACTATAACCATTGCCCAGTAAATTACAGCTCCTTCTGTGAATCAATGGTAGAGTGTCGACCTCCAGATCCCAAGATCACAGGCTCAAGCCTGACAAAGGTAGTCGGATTTTTTAAGACTTTTGGAGTATTGTTATTAAGTCTACTTGACACTCCATGCCATATGATGTTGGCATGCACTCTGGTGACATATTTGGTGTTAACTTCAATAGAATCAATTAAAATCTCAGCCACAGACACCCAAGAGAGATTTGGTTTAATCTGTCATCTAGTAAGCCTAGAGTAAAATGGAAAGTCAAAAATGACAAGCAAGTAGCCAGATGCACCAAATTTAAAATGTCTGCACATGACAGCTGACTCCAAATGATGATGATGATGATGATGATGATGATGATGATGATGATGATGATGATGATAAACTGCAGAGGTCTCTCTCTCTCCAGAAGGATAGATTATTAACTGCAACTTGGATTACAAAATTCTTCAGTAATCCAAGACCAGAATAAATCACGTGAACATGAATTATTTACAATATAAGTGTGAGAGTTGGTGTGGTGGTGGTGGTGATTATTGTTTTTAAGAGGAAGTACAACTAGGCAACCATCCTCTATGTAACACTTATCAGGGAGAAAAAATGAAAGGGATACAACACTTTGAAAAATGAAGATATTGGCCAAAGTAAGACAAGGGCCATGAAGGGCATGAAAATGAAAGACTCCCTAAGCCTCGATACCTAATACTGTCAGGGTCGGAAAAGAACAGACTTGACCAAGGAATGCCGAATAGGATAGATGAAAGTGAGGAGCCTGGTACAAGTAAGTGGAAGCAATGCCAGGACGCAGCTGAGGGCCCCATGGTCACCAACCCACGCTTCAAAGTTCAGATCCCCTGGGGCTCCCATTAGTCGCCTGTTACAACAGGCAGGGAATACTGCGGGTGTTATTCTACCACCCCCACCCACAGGGGGATATAAATGTGAGACAGGAGTTTATATTCATCTAACCAACAATATGAAAGTTACAAATTCTTGTAGAATCAGTTGTCCTTAATCATTTATATTGTTACTTTATAATATAATATTTCTCATTTTGTAAAACATTTGTTGGGAAGTTTTCAGTTACCATCCACCTCACTTAATAGTATTTTGAAATGTGTTGTGTTTCAGGAGCTTCCTTTAGAGCTCGAATATCAACCAGCGGCAGTGCTCAAAGTACTTGATGCACGGAGTTTTGGGCGGAATGCATTTATAGGGTGCAATATGATCAGAAATCTACCACATTACATGTTTTCCCTTCCAACAGTACAAGAACGAGCGGAATACCAAGAAAATATATCTATTAGTTACTACACAGACCCCAAATTAAGAATGGGTAAGAATGTAAGACTCATTTTTATTCCCTTTGTCTTGAGTAACATTTTCATGGCCCAGAATAGCAAACACCATAGTACTCTAGCTTCGTACCCTGTGAAATAAGAATAATTAACTGAATTCTTGACATTTTCTGAAGATTATATTGTTTGTTTGATGATGATGTTTGCTGTTTAAAGGGGCCAAACAGCTAGGTTATCAGCCCATTTTTCCAAAGACCTTTTGCCTAGCATCCTCATAGGAAACGTTCTCTACAGTCTTATAACTTTCTCATTGGTGCGCTAGGATTGATGGATGGAGAATTAGACAACAACTTTTATTTTCTTCCTCTTTTCTTCACTGTTCTTGATTGAGGAAGAGTCCTGTTATACTCAGGTGAATTGTCAGGGTCTTTAAACTAGATCACCCAGAGAGATAGTGCATTACTGTTGAGTACATTTATTAAGCTTCTATTTACAGCTCTATACAACTGCACTTGATTTTGAGTTTTTTACTTCACACAGTTGAACTTGCTAAGTTGGCAGATCTGACAGCCCTCTGGTATGTCGAACTCCTGCTCTCTAACAGAATCTTTACAGTGTATTGTCATCTCCACAACAGTTAAATCCACAACACAGCTAAGCCCAAGTGCATAACTCACGCTGCACTAAATTTTGGATAACCAATACCATCTCCCTCCTTGTTGACACATTCCCAAATGTCTCCTGACTAATTTGCAACTGTCTCGTGATTGCACTCCCCAGCCTTGCTATTTTTATAGGTCAGAGGAGAATTCTTTGTAAAGCTTGTCACAGTTTTCACTTTTAGATTATTCTGAGGGCCTCTCCATTGTTGGCCTGCTTCCAGCACCTTCGAAAGAGTTTGGCCAACTTCCATATTATGTTCCTTAACAGTTCACTGAGGCTATTGATTTGTTCATTTCTGGTCCCACTCTCATTGTTGCCACCCTGCTTCCTGTTGGTCAACATACTCTCAGCCCTCAATGTCAGTTTGCTAATTTAGTAAATTCTATCTTTTTATCTTACACAAAGTACTTTTGCTTTCTCAATGATATTTTCCATGTTAACTGCTCTTCTGACTATGTGTCTGACTATGTGTATATGAGACAGAAATCTTTGCTCAGCTCTAATCTGACTAGGGTTGCCAGTCTTCCAGATGACATATAAGGAACATATTAATTCTTTTTAGCTTATAGCGTGGAAATGAAACATCATAGCCATTAATGATAGAAAGAAGAGTTCAAGAAAATATTAAATAGTAAACCAGTGTAAAACACTTATAACAAACAAAAAATTAGACAACACATTAGTTACCATGGGGGTACAACTGAACCGAGACACTAGGTAATTAAGGGTTATAAATTTCATGTTGTTGGTCCGTATTGAACTGAGAATAACATATGAGTAACAACACAGTAAAGGTTTCCACCTATTCAATACAAAATATATCCACAATATTTTAAAATTACATGGAACTAGTTTCAACCCATCTAAGGGGTCATCATCAGCCACATCAAAGCAAAGATCACTATTGACGAAATCCTAAGAACATGTTAATTTTAACAGTAAGATTATTATGGAATAACAAGTGAATGTGAACCTCCGTGGCTCAGACGGCAGCGCGTCGGCCTCTCACCGCTGGATACCGTGGTTCAAATCCCGGTGATTCCATGTGAGATTTGTGCTGGACAAAGCGGAGGCGGGACAGGTTTTTCTCCGGGTACTCCAGTTTTCCCTGTCATCTTTCATTCCAGCAACACTCTCCATTATCATTTCATAGCATTTATCACTCATTAATAAATCTCCTTGGGAGTGGCGACCCCATTGTAATAACAGCCTATATATGTTTCATTCATTACATCCCTGACCTGGTCAATGACTGGAAAACAGGTTGTAGGTTCTCATTTTCATTTTCAACAAGTGAATGTGGTAAATGAAAAGAGATGTTAGTATGGGACAGGTGAGTAATAGCTAATAAATATACAAGGAATATACATAAGAGGTTTGAAAACAAAGTATAAAAGGGGGCTTAGTGTTGTAAAAATTATATAATCATGGAAAACAGTTACTGTATATTCCTTGTATATTTATTAGCTATTACTCACCTGTCCCATACTAACATCTCTTTTCATTTACCACATTCACTTGTTATTCCATAATAATCTTACTGTTAAAATTAACATGTACTTAGGATTTCGTCAAGAGTGATCTTTGCTTTGATGTGGCTGATGATGACCCGTTAGATGGGTCGAAACTAGTTCCATGTAATTTTAAAATATTGTGAATATATTTTGTATTGAATAGGTGGAAAACTTTACTGTGTTGTTACTCATATGTTACACTAGGTAATTGTTAAGATTCCCACCAGTCTGATAGGGCTGGCGGCACCCTGTTGCTAAGTGATTACAACTGTCTCTCCTACATTGACTTGGCGCAGTCTGTTGGAGATTATATAAACTGATGATGATGATGATGATGATGATGATGCTTGTTGCTTTAAGGGGCCTAACATCGAAGGTCATTGGCCCCAATTATATAAACTATAATGCCAAGAGAGGCTATGAACAATGTCAGTAAATGAGGACCAATCATATACCGTAGCATGTTCAATGTTATCTAACTCCCCAGCTACTTTCTGCCAATATTCAGGCATGCTGTTGTACTCAGGATGCAGCAGTAATCCCATCTATCTGAGATGAGTGGCAGCAGAAGGGACAAACCCCATCACAACAATGGCCAATGTAATGTTATTGTTGATCAGTTTTATGAGCTTTCAATAATTATTGTAGGCCTTCACATTTAGTTTTCATTCAACTCTGTGATATTAGGGTATCTAATATAAAGGCAGTCCTTCCTTCTTTCACGACTCCCTCTTATCTTATTCTTCAAGCGATCGTTCCTTTATGTTTTTTCTTCTCATTTTTTATAATCATCTTCACAATTTTCCTTGTCAGTGTGGACCGATGACCATGCAGTTTTACACATAAACTATTGCCAGTTAACATGATGGAAGAAATACGAAGATACAAACAAGTAGAAAGATCAATTTGGCACTTAAGGTGAAGTAAGCCAAAAAGGCTTGGCAGCTAACGTATTAACCCATTTGCATCCTATTTAAATACCATAGCAGTTCACTAAGAAACCACATTTAAATCCTGCACTACGGCAGTCGTCTGCACAGTAACTTTTTCAATAAGTTATCACTAACCCTGCTGTATTCACTAAACGTATGCACAACTGGGATATTGTCACTTTTTGTCCAGTTCCAGTCATTCAAGTTAGTCTGCGCCGAGGTACGAACTCGTTTCGAATGACATGGCCCACCGTCGTCATTTGTATCACTTTCCGTGTCATCAGCACTATTACACGCATCACTCAAACTCAAACTAAGACTTTCAGGATCTATTTCATCTTCACAAACATCACTGTCTTCATAATCACTCTCTAAAACACTATCTATTAGCTTTCATATTCCATCGCCAGCAACACCAACACATCTGCTTGACGCCATGATTGCAACTGATGTGAGTGAAATAAGGTGAACAAAGATTCTTTTATCTCTTGTTCCAGAAGTGTGTGATAATCTGAGCATGGAGTGCGGGAACTAACCAAAGCCACAGGTCTAAACTTCAGCTCAGAATGCATACAAGTGGTATCTGTGAGTTAGTAACTGAACTACATGTATTTATATACAGTTGGGCATCGCCGCGAGCTGAGCTCGTCATTGAATTCATATGCCATGAATAACTTTTGTGAGCTAGGGTCATCAAATGATGCGAATGGGTTAATTAGTATCAAATTATATTTCACAACTACTTCTCATTTAAATATGCCATTTTTTACAGTTTTTTGTAAAATTCCTTACAATTCTCTTCATATTTGAAATGCACAAACAATCACTGGTATTTTTTTATTGAATCTACACATCTTCTCTTACATTCCTCCATTTTATAACCATTAATAAAAATATTCTTTCCATATTCTCACATATACTTGCAAAGCAGTCCAAGAACAAAATTAATGAGATCCACGCTAAGACGCTATCAGTTATGCTACTCTCAACAGACATGCCATAAATCAACACAAGCTTTTAGTGCTTATTGTTTTTCAGTGGTAAGCATTCCAAACCATATTGAGGGTCTATATGCAGACCTGTATATTTTTCTTTTCATCTCGATAGGCAGTTTGTTATCTAGCCCTCCTGTTAGTGTTCTCTACTTTAGCCACACAATGTTAATGTAATTTGTTACTATATCTTCATCAATTTCTAGTCATGTATAGATAGATAGATAGATAGATAGATAGATAGATAGATAGATAGATAGATAGATAGATAGATAGATAGATAGGAACAAGAAATGGAACACATAGCAGAGACTTAATAACAATAAAAAATCTTCCACCTTTTTGATACTTATATTTGCATTTAAGCAAATTAATTAATCATACACAGCACATGTTTCATTCCTTTTTAGAACATCTTCAGCTGTTTTACATTGCTTAGGTGAATTCACTAAGTATTTATCTTTTCAAGAACACCTTAAACAGGTACATTTTTTTTCTTAAATACTATGTAAATTTAAAATACAGTAAATTAAAAACAATGTGGATGGTTGAATGGGGTAGTGAAATGAGAGGGAAATGGATCTACTTATAGTTGGCTTAATTTAAAAAATAAAATAACTATTTCTATTCATTTGAACAGATGTTGTGAAAAATGTTTCCAGCACTTTTATCACTAAAATATTCTACTTGTCTTCTAATAAAAAGTTTTTGAAAAAATAACTTTCCTTTGTCACTGTTCTGGATATTGCTAGGCAGTTGCTGTTTGTTTTAAATTTATAAAATGTGTCTTGAATTCAGTTAGTTCAGGAACCTTGAAGCTGATTGCTGTTTTACTATTGATAAAAGAGCCTCCCCATAATCTTGTTGTTGTCAAAATCCACTTCTACTGTGTCCTTGGAGGAGCGACGGCTGAAGCAGCCTTCCATCTTGTGTAGTAATGATGTGTGTGTTCCAATGCTTGCTCCACCTTTGGGGGAGGCATCCATTCAACCATCCACATTGTTTTTAATTTATTTTAAATTTACGTAGTATTTAAGAAAAACAAGGTACCGGTACCTGTTTAAGATGTTCTTAAAAAGATAAATACTTAGTGAATTCACCTAAGTAATGTAAAACATCTGAAGATGTTCTAAAAAGGAACAAAACATGTACTGTGTATGATTAATTAATTTGCTTAATTGCAAATATAAGTATCAAAAAGGTGGAATATTTTTTATTGTTATTAAGTATTTGTAAACAGGATTGGATACAGGAAATGAAGCTGATTTCTTGCAGACACATAGCAGGACAAACCAATGGCAGGTCAGGATGGAAAGAGAGGAGGCAACAGAAAGGGGATACAAGGACAAATATGGAAACACAGAAGGACAAGAACAATCTCCACATCTTCATACACTGCTGTCTTCATATACAGGATCTCTCTTATAAACCCAGTGGTGTTTTTATTCTCCCAGACCTAAGCAGCTGTACGGGAGGTGCGCGTGTAGTTCTTGACCTTGCAAGCTACCTGCATGTGTTTGACCTGGTAAGCATGAATTGCCAGTCTGAATTTCAGCTGTTAACATGGTGAGACAGTTATCACTGCAACACCGTATTTTCGTATTTAAAAGTTATTTTAAGTACGGGTAGGCTCGACAGGTAGGTGATGCATTTGTTCAGCAATTTCCTGGTGAAGTGCTGCCTTCATGAGCACAGATTCACGTAATTGTAAATAAATTTGTAACTACTGGCTCAGTGCTCAATAAAAGACATGTGCGCATATGAACAGTTTTAACAGAGGAAAAGCTAGATGACATTGGTGTGAATCTTGAATGCATCACCGAATAAATAACTCAAAAAATTAGCACAACAAGTAAGTGTTTCATTTTCTTCTGCACACCAAGCTACAAAGCTGTTACACATCAAACTGTACAGGTTTACACGGGCCCATTGTTTAAAACCTGCCGATCCAGCCACAAGAGTGAGATATTGTGAGTGGTATCTTACATCATTGAATGATCGTTTATTCAACCCACAGCTTGTGGTCTCTTCGGATGAGGCCTGGTTTCATCTTAATGGTCGTGTGAATAGTCATAACTCTTGCTATTGGTGTGCAGAAAATCCTAATGGTGTTTATGAAGTCCCTCATTATGAAAGATGACACTTCCAGCAAATTTCATATAAGATTGTATACACGCTTAAAGCAGGGCAGCCACGTGTGATGTAAGTTGAGCTGAGGCAGCTGCTGTAACGCAGATTACAAACACCATGCGCCTGGTCTGGGTTTGTAGGAGAGAACCTGTAGACAGACTCTCTGTTCATCAATCCCATTTCTTCTACGTTCATCTCTTCTCAGCCCCTGATGAGCTTGTTTCTGCTTCCCAGCCTTATCAGGAGGGTAGGGATCAACACACATTGAGGGGCCACCTTGACAGATCTTCACTCTTAACCTGAAAATTATAGGATAATAAGAAAGCTGGATAAGTACAGGAAAAGGAAAGAAAATAAAAGTTTCCGGACAAAACATAATTCGACCCAACTATGGCAAACTAGCAAAAGTGACGAACTAGGGAACCTGTAGTTCTAAAGTTTTGGTCTAGATTTTATTATTTATATAATGTCTATCCTCTGACAAAGTCTCTCATCTGCAGCTCATTTTATATGGCTAACACATAAAACCAATCATTAAATATAAAAATTGACTTGACATGAATAATCACAACTTCTTTCAGCTATCCCAATTTTTTTACAATTTGCAGATTCGTTAGTTTGCTAGAGCAGGGACAATATGTACCCACACAAATATCTTTAATGCTTGTTTAATGACAGAATATATTACTGTAACCAAGTTTTGAAGGTTTTCGGACAACGGCAACGAGTGTATGTTGGACGTTCAGCATCGGAAACAATACATCCTACTGTATAACACCTACAGTGAAACATGGACAGGGCTCTGTGATGGTTTGGGGTTATTTCACATTCACTAAAGTTGGTAGACTGCACCAAAGTCAAGGAACACTGGACAAAAATGGCTACCATTCCATCCTATCTCGTTATACTCTTCCGTCTGGACAGCAACGCGGGTTTGTCCTCCAACAAGACACACGTCCCACTATTGCATAAATTATCTGAAAAACAAACAAAACTCTGGGGAATTATTTTTAATGGAATGGCCCTCTAATCCCCGGACTTAAATCCAATTTAGCTGCTGTGGGAGGAGTTGGATCAGCAAGTCCGAAAAGAGTGTCCCTCTTCATCGGAAAAGCTGCGGGACATCTTGCAGAGTGCCAGACAAAGTATACCTGCATCAGTGTTAGGAAAACTTGTTCTGAGAATGCCAAGAATAGTTACCAGTGTACTTAAAGCAAAGAGGGATTACTTTGATGAGAAGAGAGTTTGATGTGTTCTGGTGATCTGTGGGAGTAAATGTGTACATACTGTCTATTTCTTGCTCAGATGTAATGTAAAAACATAGTTTTATTGTAAAATATTAGTTTTGAGTGTTTATTTGTCAATTCTTTGCATAGGTATGTTGTCTTTTAATCTCAGTCCATTCTTTAACAGTTCAATGCTTGTCCTGAAACTTTTGGCCCGCAGTGTAGGTGGTAAAACATTAAAAACAGAGGACAAACACAAAAGGAGAAAATGATCCTAATAGGATGTTATAAGTATTGGAAAGGAACTTTGGAAAGGAACAAAGAAGTGTAATATCAAGTCATACATAGATTTCTAAATTGTGTGAGAATACCAATCCAAAATATGTGAATTTATCCTCCTTCTTTAGATATGTCCCTTAAACATATATACTTCAAAGAGAACTATCAGACTGCACTCCAAATTAACATGTTATGAATTCTATTAATGTAGAAAATTCATTTTTAAGTTCACTTGCATTCAAACTGACACAGTTACTTAGAAATGAAATTTTCTTTGGAACACATAATCAAGATTACACTGTAACATTTATAATTGCCATTTTAAGACTTTCTTCAGGTACAACTCAGAATTTTATTAGATGCAACTCTACCACAATATTCACATCTACAGAACATAACACTGTTCTCCTGAGTATTTCCATTTTTTTTCATCTTTTAAGGGGGATTCCCATCATTTAACAATTATAATGAAAGAGACTGAGCAACTGGCTGTGTGGTTTGGGTCACATAGCTGTCAGCTTGAATGTGGGAGATATTGGGTTCGAACCCCACTGTCAGCAGCCCTGAAGATGGTTTTTCATTGTTTCCCATTCCCAGCCCTTTACTATCCCACAGTCGCAGAAGGCCTATCTGTGTTGGTGCAACGTAAAGTAAGTTGTAAAAAATAGTGAAAGATATATATATATATATTTAAGTTTCAGATTTACAAGTATGTTTATATATTTTCCAGATTCTCGAGATATGTCACTATTTACAAGAGATATAAGAGATCAACTCATGACACCTCGAAAAAGGAGATGGGGCAATTTACATGTAAGTAAACAATCTTGTGTTTCTTATTCTTATTCTTCATTCAAATAGGCCTACTAGGGTCCATTCTTGTTCAACCAATGAACTTTGATCATTACTCATTATTGCCATATCTTCTCATGGTGCAAGTCGTTTTAGTTCTTTTTTTCTGATCAGGAGGTTCCTTTCTTCTTCAGAGATTTTTTTTCTTGAAACTACAGACTTTCTTCAGGCTTGTTGCTTATTGATGCTTGTTGTTTTAAGGGGCCTAACATCGAAGGTCATTGGCCCACTTTCTTCAGGATCTATCCCACAACCTTGCCTTTCAGTCTTTGTCAGCATGTGGCACGACTTTTTTGTTTTGCCAGAAGGTGAATATGCAATTGGTTAGTCTATTGGCAGATGATCTTGCCACATGACCATAGAAAGCTACCCTCCTTGTCCTGGCACAGTCAGAGAGCATCTGTATCTGTAGGTAGAACTCTGAATTGTGGTGCCTTCCAGTACCAGGCTGAGGATCCTTCTGAAAAATCTCTCTCTGACTTTGAGTTTTCAATCAAGCCTTTTTTGGGTGGATGACTGCCATGTAGTGTTTCATCTTCAGATTGCATGACAGGTTGCAGGTATTTTTAGTCAGTTGATAGGCCAGTTCCAGATTGTTAACTCTAATAGAGAGGGTTTCTTTCTCTGACAAATTGGGTTCACTTGATTTTACCCTGTTCTAGTGACATCTCTCTGTGTTAACCTCTTTGATGTTGGTAAAGTATTTGGTTTTCTCCAATGACACTTGGAGTTCTGTTTTGACCACTTGCCTTCTGAGATAACTGAACTGGATTTCTGCTATTCCCAGACCCTCAGTGATCAATTCCATGTTATTTGCAAAGACCACACACTCTCTGCCAAGATGGCGACCAGTGCTTAGTAATGTGTGTTTCAGTCTCCAGGTTTATCAGTGATTTGAAGGTGTAAGATCGGCATTTACGTGTGGAACTTTCAAATAAGTGATAAGTAAAACCATCGTGCTACGAATAGCCAGTTCAAAGTGTATCACAAGTAATTAACAACATAATCCTTCTTGTAAACAGCCATGCCAGGGAAAGGAAAGGTAGCAACAACAGACAGCCCAGTGAAGCACGCCCTACAGGAAGCTCTGAGAGACAAGGAAACACTTGCCATGCTAGAAAACAACATACAAGACCAGGTAGCCAGGACCATTATAGACCGATGCTCTCAAGTAATATCAGCGGCGGCAATCAGTGCGTGTGTTCGGGGTGCGAGAATCAAGTGGCGAGGACACGGACAAAATTGCCATCGAGCTAGCTGACAATATTAGAGTACATTTAACGCACGAGGACATAGAAGTCACAGGGTAGGCAAGATGATTACAGATAAGCCACGTCCGATAATAGTGAAGTTCGTGTCATACTGCAAACGGAACGAACTATTCAAATCTAAAAAGAAACTGAAAGGAACGGGCAAAACAATCAGAGAAGACCTCACGTCAATCAGGATGAAACTGTTGCAAGAAGTGATCACTAGATTTTCTGTGTCCAATTGTTGGACAATAGACGGTATAATTATTGTGAAACACAATGGTGTGAAATATTGTGTGTCGAGCTGAGCGGAATTGGACAGGATTAAATAAACTGACGGACTGAAACTAACATGGCATTACAAATTTTACAGTTTTAACTTAGACACTAGACTTTAATTACTAGACTATAATTACTATTCCAACTATTACTTTTAGATTATAGTGGAACCTTCGATTGCGAGCATAATTCATTCCGGCAACATGCTCATAATCCAAATCGCTCGTATATCAAAGCAAATTTTCCCATAAGAAACTATTGAAACTCGGATGATTCATCCACAACACAAGCCCACAAAAACATTTATTCGCATAACATTTCTAAAACAAAATATAACGTAAAACAATTAAACTGCACTTTACCTCACAATAGAATCATTGTTGGTGTGAGGGAATCTCAGTTGAAGTGAGAGATTCCATTGACTTTTCCTCCTCCTCATCCTTGGACGAGATCTCCATAACCTCCTCCTGTTGTAGACGTAGACTTGTTATAAAATCTCGCGATATCAGCCACTCGCATACATCATTCATATTTTTTGATCATTTCCTTCTTAAATTCCATTGTAATCATCACCTTCGTCCAACCAAGTTCCTTTTTAGCCTTCTTTTCGTTCACAGGGCCCATTGTTGTGGAACAGTTATATCACTAATGACAGAAACAAAACGTACACTCGTACGGTGTTGACTATGCGAACGAGGCACACCAACCGAAGTCCAGCGCAGGAAATGATTACACCCACTTTCCCAGGAAAGAGAGTGGCAGGGGGAGGGTAAAACAAAGGCACAGGGGAGGTGGAAACATACATACACGTGATGCTCGTATTGTGAAACCTCACTTGCCTATCAAGTTACAATTTATTTAAAATGTTTGCTCATCTTGCAAAACACTCATAGACCAAGTTACTCGCAATCCAAGGTTCCACTGTATATCTTCATTAGATTTACATATAATAACTAGGCAAGATAGAGTACAGGTTGGCAACTCAAAATGAGAGTGCTGCATATGCGTCTATTTTCAGCAAGGTTACTGGAATCTCTGCTGCCATATCTACCCAGCCCCTAACACTAATCCTCTTAGAAATGCTTTTAACAACTTCCCAAATTCCTTACAGGTAGTACATGCTAACGTTCAAAGTCTAATTCCTCACTTCCACGAACTCCGTAACATAATTGCTAATGTCAATCCTCACATCGTGATGAACGGGGAAACCTGGATGAAACCTTGGTTATCAGATTCTCTCGTCCACCTCAAAAATTATACTTTGATCCGAAATGATCGCACAGGTAAAGCTGGCGGCGAAGTAGCTATATATATTAGGAACGACCTAAAATATAAAATAATCTACAAAACAATTAGTGAATACTGTGCAAGGCCTGAGTTCATGTTCATAGAAATTGAGGCTTTAGGTGAAAAGTGCTTACTGAGTGTAGTGTATCACCCACCAAAGATTGGATACATCACCGACCTTGAGGATATCCTACTAGACCTCTTACCCAGGTATGAGCTTGTTTTATTACTAGGAAACCTCAATACTGACATCCTTAACGACAAAATGACTGAGACTAAACAGCTAATCAATATATTTAGATCTTGTAACATGACGATTTTGTCACTTAACGCAACACATCACACAGCCACATCACATACATTACTGGAATTAATTGTGACAAATAACCCTGACAAGGTACTGACCCATGGGCAAATGTCTGCTTGCGGACTATCCAGTCACGACTTATTTAGCTTATTCACTTAAATGCCCCAAGTACAGACCTAAATTAATTACATTCTGAGACCTAAAAAGTATAAATAACGAAGCCCTATTAGAAGATGCTGCAAGCATACCTTGGCATAATGTTCATATTTTAGATAATATAGATGATAAAGTGTAATTTTTAAACACACAACTGCTAGTTCTTCTCAATAAACATGCACCAAAATGCACTGCTCGCGTAACACGCCCTGGGGCTCCATGGATGACTCAGGAAATATGAGACTTAATGACAGAGAGAGACAAAGCTTTCAGAAAATTTAAAACTAGCCAAGTACCAAATGATTTTGACCTGTGTAAGACCCTTCATAACAGGACCACACAGGCCATAAGGAATGCTAAAATGAGACACTCACAGAACATTTTGCTAACCCGGAACATGACAACAATCTGTAAAACCGTTAAAAAAATTGGCATAGGTGGAAATAAAATACATATTGCTGACATTAAACTACCACTGGATGATTTAAACCAATACTTTACTACAAGACCCATTAACGTTGATGGGACAACAAAAGAACAGACGATTAACAAAATTCTACACAATGGCAATACTAACAATGGAGGAGAACAGTTATATTTTTTTGCTCATAACTCCTGCAGAAGTGAGACAAATTGCACGATCAATAAAGACAACTGCGACAGGATGTGACGAGATTGTTCCACAGTTACTGTTAAAAACTCTAGATGTAATCCTTCCAACTTTAACCCACATCATTAATACCTCACTGATAACTGGCATATTCCCTTCCCTGTGGAAATGTGCAATTGTTCGCCCACTCCCAAAGACCAGCAATCCCGTGGAACCCAAAGACTTTCGATCCATTTGCATTTTACCATTTCTTTCCAAAATTTTGGAGAAAATAGTTCACAGACAGATAACCGCATATTTAAATAACAATATACTTCTTGACAAATACCAGTCTGGTTTTAGAAGCAATCATAGCACAACTACTGCACTACTTAAAGTTACAAATGACATAGAAGTAGCTATGGATAAGGGAGAAGTTACTGTTTCAACTCTTCTAGACCTTAGTAAGGCCTTCGACTGCATTGACACGGACATTCTAATAGCAAAGTAACAAGCTCTTAATTTCTTACAAAGCACACTATGAATCTTTAAAATGCAACAGCTTTACAAAATTCTTATTAAAAAAAATACTGTCCGACTCGTTGACTGAATGGTCAACAAGAATAATTAAAGAACTACCTAATCGATACTTTATTTTTTGCGTTGGGCAAAATGAAATAAACATTATTACTCACAGAACATGTTTCGACCACTTGGTGGTCATCATCAGCTGTATAAGGAAACTTAGATGAAAAATATTGGACAATAAGCACAATCGTTAATCTTTAGGTTATGAAAAAAAATATTTGCTGTGTTGATTGTTTGACTGGTAAAAGTTCTTTGGTATCTTCTTAGGCGGTCATCTGGTTAGGGCAGCTTGCCTCACGTTATATATCATATCTTGGAAAGATGTTTAATCTGCGCTGCCTTGGGGATCTGTCTTTGTGCACAACCTAGTGTAGTAGCAATGTGACGCGGTTTGATTGTTCGTGCAATCCATAGGAGAAAAGGGAAGTGAAGTTGTGTCGTCATCTAGTACGTCACGTGAGGGAGGAGGGAGACTTAGCTGTGCTTCCATGACGTCATGCTTGATTATTTCACTTGTTCGTCTTACTTGTCTTCTGTCAATCCATTCCATATATTTACTAATGTGCTCGTATAAGAGGTTTTTTGCTCATTCATTTCATTAAGATTCAGTTCCCCGTTCTCTAATTTATCAAGAAGAATGTAGATGTTTTCTAGGTTGTTCATTAGTGTTCCTTTATTGATCCTACTTATGATTTGAAGGTCCTGTTTGATATTAGTGAATTTGTGATTCGCTTCTTTCATATGAGCTCCCATAGCGGAGAATCTTCTGTACTTCTCTGCATTGACGTGTTCCTGATATCTAATTATGAAGTTCCTTCCTGATTGTCCTACATATGTTTTTTAACACTGAGTACATTTCAACTTATAAATGCCAGATTCTTGGAATTCGTCATCTTGAATTTTATTGGCTCTATTGTGATTAAAGAATCTATGTTTCGTATTGTTTTTGGTTGAAAAAGCTACTTTGGTGTTGTATTTCTTAAACAAATTCATGATTTCATAAATCCTCGGGTTATTAAAGGTGAATTTGACGTACCTCTTAGTCTTTTCTGATTGCTGCTTAAGTTTAATTTGTT
The DNA here is from genome assembly GCF_040414725.1 of Anabrus simplex. NCBI lineage: Eukaryota > Metazoa > Arthropoda > Insecta > Orthoptera > Tettigoniidae > Anabrus > Anabrus simplex. The sequence continues at coordinate 57,676,808 of NC_090272.1, read as the reverse complement.
GTTGATATTTGCATTTAGAGATGATTTTGTTGATGAATTTCAGACTGAAACCATTATGCAGGGCTTGTTGACGAATGAAAGATAGTTCCTTCTTCCTGTCAGTTTCTGTTAGCGGTATTTCAAAGGCCCTGTTGACAAAACTATAGTAAGCAGATTTCTTTTGTGAAATGGGATGTAAAGAATCACTTTTTATTGTGGTCAGTGTAAAAGTAGGTTTTCTGTGAATTTTAAACTGGAAATTGTTATTTTTCCGATTTGTTTGAACATCTAGAAAATTGAGTATACCATCTTCTTCGTCTTCGGTTGTAAATTTAATGTTAGAGTCTAAACCATTTAAAATATTTAGGATATTTAGACTGTTATTGAGTTCTCCATTTATTATGGCATAGGTATCATCAACATATCGTAGCCATAGATCCAGTCCTTCAATGTGGTCTACTATCTGAGTGTGTTCTAAATAATCAAGGTATATGTTAGATAAAATTCCAGAAGCCGGTGCTCCCATTGATAATCCGTCCTGCTGATATATTTTATTATTAAAAGAAAAGAAATTATGGTTCAATACAAAATCCAGGATAGTTAAAAAGTTTTCTATTTCGGGTTTACTGATACGTTTGTGATCCAATAAATTTGTTTTTACAATCTTAATAGTGTCTTTTATAGGAATGTTCGTGTACATATCCTTAATGTCGAAGGAACTTGTTACGTGCCGTGAGAAGAAATTAATTAGAAATCTTTAACAGCATTTACTACTTGCAAGACTGAATGGTCAGCATGCTGGCCTTCAGTTCAGAGGGTCCCGGGTTCGATTCCCGGCCGGGTCGGGGATTTTAACCATAATTGGTTAATTCCAATGGCTCAGGGGCTGGGTGTGTGTGGTGTATTCAACATTAGAAATCATCCTAGGTTGGGCCCTCATCTTCATCTTCATCTTCACAGACATGCAGACTAGAAAAAGACCTGCACCAGGCCTATCCGAAGGCCATACACCATTATGTGCGTGCGTGCGTGTGTGCGTGCATGCGTGCGTGCATGTGTGCGTGCGTGCGTGCATGTGTGCGTGCATGCGTGCGTGTCAGGTATGAAGTGAGATGAATCTTCATGGTGAGTTTCTACAACCAGATGCCCTTCCTGACATCAAGCTCATCACAACCTCATCAGAGGAGTTAATGAGATTAAATAAATGACGTGATATATGATGATAGGAAGGGAGAGGGTGAAACCCAGTGCCAGGACATAGCCTACTCCTGTCAAATAGCACCAAGGTTCTGCTCAAGGCTGAAAGTCTCATTTGACAAATGAATCATCATCAACATCGATCTATCCTAATATATGGAAGTCTTCATGTAGTGATGTAGGTATCAATTAAAGAGAGCCAGGCACCCTGAAAAATTACATCATGGTACCAGGGAACCTGATATCATCAAAATTTATAAAAAGATAAAAAGAATCCTGACACTTCCAGAGTGGGAGGGTTCAAAACTGGAGTTCAAAAACAAAATGACAAAAGTGTGCAGTTGTAAGCATACGAGGTTTGGTTATTACCTATTAATAGGGGACCACTGTCTTGCCTTCTGTGGGTGCAGTATGAGAAGGGATTGAGACAGGAAACTGTTGACCCTGAAGCTACAGGAATACAGTGGAGGTAGTTTTGTCTTGATGTATTTGTTAGTCTGTTATCCTGTTTAAGACCGCTGACGGCAGCATGCACCGCGCTACGCAGATGAGTGACATTCCATGAGCTTACTCATATCTAACCTGTGTTTAGTTTACTAACCCATAAGTTGGTAACCCTTTGTATTAAGTTTTGTTTCCTCTTCTAGGACACATCTCCCTCTCGCTATCTCTCTTTTTCTCTCTCTCATTCTTCCCTTCACTGCTCTTGCATTCCACCCTGCTTGGCTGAACGGCTGTAGTCTACCTGCTTGACCTACACTAGCTAGGTAATTACAGTACCCCACTGGACACTGACCTTGTCCCAACCCTCTGTACAAACTCCGTACTTACAGTAACTTCCTTCTTAGTAATAACTAACAGCTGACTATAACCTTTTCCTGTAAATAGTCAGAATAGGTCTAGAAGATGATTATGTAACATACCAACCTCTTTCAGAGACGAGAAGGGGCATCAAAGATTGCACGAGTAGATTGCAGAAGCATGCGGAAGGGAAAAGTATATTAGAAATTTTTCATACTAATATTAGAAGCATAAGGAAAAATAAGAACATTTTAGACGTTGTTTTGAAAGCATATGATCATAGGTTTGATGTCGTAATTTTAACAGAAAGTTGGTCAGTGAGTAATGGAAATATAAGTAACCATGCCTTGTATAAATCTTATTACAATGAGGGTTCAGTTAACAAATGTGATGGTGTAGTATTAATGGTAAAAGATGGTTTGGAGCACGAAATGGAAATTATTGAGTATGATGACTTTAAATTTCTCAGAGTAGTAATTAACTATGACAACAAGAAAGTAGCTATTACAGGAGTATATCAGTCACATGAATATCACAAACAGCAGTTTCTGAATGCATTAGATCATTATATCAAAGATAGATGCCATGTTGAAACCGAACTGATAATAGGGGACACAAATATAGACCTTTTAAATGAACACGACTGTGACGAATATCTCAACAGGGTACATGAAAGTAATTTTCAGTCCTTAATAAACAATCCTACTAGAGTATCTGGTACAAGTAAATCCTGTATTGATCATGCTTTGATTAAAAGTAGGTTGAGAAATGACAACATTCTGTCTATCATCTCTCAAAGTAAAATTTCAGATCATTATCCTATAATAGTAAGTCTCAACATTCAAAATGCCTCGGTCCCTAATAATAAACCAATTTTTCGACGTAACTGTTTTAAAATAGATCATTTTGAGCTTAAAAATCATTTAAGTAAAATAAATTGGGGAGACAACTTAAACAGCAGTGATTTAGATATCAAACTTGATAAATTCGTGAATACAATTGAAAGCTGCATGAGCCTGTCCACTGTTGAATTGAAATCAAAGGAAGTCAAAAGAACAGAATGGATTTCTTACGGTTTGGTAAAATCTATTCACACAAGAGACCGACTTTATCAACAATATTTACAAAATAAGGATAACTTGGAAATTAAAGAACAGTACAGGAAATATAGGAACAAACTAAATGATCTAATTATGAAAACGAAAACTGAGTACTATAGGAATCTGATCAATCGCAATTTAAATAACCGGGGTAAGGTCTGGGGCATAGTCAATGAAATAACACAATGGTCAGGAAATATGACATAAATATTTCTAATAAATTTAACAATTATTTCATTAACGAAACCACTGAGAAAGCAAAGCATCACAGATAGATTTCCGACTCCACATTAAATATCGCTCGCAACCCTCATACTTGCTTCCTTGCACCGGTAACAGAATACGATCTGAAGAGATGTTTGAGTGAAGTACATGGAAACAAAGCTGTAGGAATAGACAATATTTCGGCTCAAATTATTAAAGAAAATATAGAGTCATTAAAGGAACCATTGCTGAATATTATCAATGATTCCTTCACCGTAGGTTACTTTCCAAAACAGCTTAAAACAACAATAGTAAAACCTCTTCACAAGTCTGGAAATATTTATGACATTAGAAATTACAGACCCATTTCGATAACTACAACAATATAAAAAATATTCGAGAAATGCTTAAAGAACAATATTTACCAATTTTTAGAAAAACACCAAATACTTTCGCCCAGACAGTTTGGATTCATTAAAAATCTCAGAACAACTGTTGCTATATCCGCCTTAACAAAGAGAATATACAAAAATCTTAATTCTTCTCTGCTTTCCACAGGGATATTTCTCGACCTTGAAAAGGCATTCGATAGTGTCTCACACCGCTTGCTCCTCCAGAAATTGGAAAAATACGGCTTTAGGGGTAATGTGCTGGATTTGCTTGAGAGTTACTTGACAGATCGAGTACAGTATGTCAAAATTAATCAACATCTAAGCACACCGATGAGGATAATAAAGGGTGTCCCACAAGGCACAGTATTAGGTCCTTTATTGTTTATTCTATTTATTAATGAATCTAGAGAAAACAATAGCAAATGCCGAACATACGCACATTGTAACATATGCAGATGATACAGTCATTTATGTTGAGGGTGTTAGCTGGAATCTCGTCAGACAGAGAGCAACTCGAGCACTGCTTAAAGTTAAAGCATGGTTAGATAATAGTAAATTATTTCTAAACATTAAAAAGACAAAATTTATGAACTTTTCTGTAACAGATACACGAAACGATTTTAAGGAATTAATTGTACACAACATCAACTGTAAATTTAATTGTAACTGCTACAAAATTTATAAAGTAAATAATGTTAAGTATTTGGGATTATTAATTGTTCCGAACATGAAATGGAAAAGTCTCATTACCGATTTAAGAAAGAAAATCAGAAGAACTGTTTATATATTTCATAATTTAAAATACATATCCAGTATAAAATTGTTAAGAGAGGTTTATTACGCTTAAGTTCAGTCTATTCTCAGCTACGGAATTTTGGCATGGGGAGGAGCCTACAAAAATGTAATCAATAAAATACAGGTTGTTCAAAACCTTATATTATGAATAATGTGCCAGAAAGGAAGATTATACCCAAGTAGTCAATTATATGCTGAAGCAAATATATTTAATGTAAAACAGCTCTATGCCCTTGAAATATACAAATATATTAACAAAAACAAAAATATAATTGGGAACATTAAACATGAATATTCAACACGCGGTAAGATGTACCACCGTTGTATGTTATACAAACCCAAACTTAGCATAACAAAGCACAATTTCTTGTACTTCATTCCAAAATTCTTTAATGTCCTTCCCGGTCCTTTACAAACTACTTCATTAGGTCAGAAAATGAGTCTGAAGTGTCTCAAATCCTTTGTCAGGGATAATAAAACTGTTATGGAAGAAATAACTAAATGAGAATAACACGTCACCATATCCAATTTCTATTCAATGCTCCACCATGTGCTGTTGATCGTATCCGTCATTCACTCATACCCATACTCGTATTTCAGGCATCATTTTAAAATATATTTCTCTCTATGTAATTAATATTCTAAATTACCACACACAAGGTTTCACCTTACGTGGTATTTTACTGATATCTACTCGACTCTGTTGAGGTTGGTGTGATTTTGTATAGTAATAATAATAATAATAATAATAATAATAATAATAATAATAATAATAATTTATTTAATGTGTGCAAGAGATAGTTACAAGTTCAATTTATTTTAAGTATTAATATGTTAATAATAATACTACTACTTCTGTAATATATGTGGTTTAGTTACAAGATTAATATTTCTCAAGTAATAATGTTATTAGAAGAGTTATGTTTATATAAAACAGAGTCCTGTAAATATGTAAACAACATGATGAATTAATAAATACTAGTACTACTACTACTACTGCTTTTGAACTCATTTTGAAGTGAATGTTGTCTAATCTGGTTGCTGAAAATATTGCCTACTCTAAAGATCGAGCAGTGTATAAATTTTACATTGGTTGTGAATTCAAAAAATGCCCATAGAGTGTTCTAACTGAATGAAGGAGGTGTACAGAGATTCTTCTATGTCACTTACATGAGTGTTTGAGTGGCACAAAAGGTCTAGCAGGGTCAGGAGGAGGTGGAAGATAACAAGCATCCAGGTCATTTAGTCACATCAAAACCTGATGAAAATATTCAGAAAATTAGTAAAACTTTGTATACAGATCAGATACTGAGTATCAGGATTATATCAAATATGGTGAGCATGACAAACAGATTGTAAGAGAAATTTTGCCTGACAAATTGAACAAGAGAAAAGTGTGTTCAAACCTGGTTCCTGCATCAGGACAACATACCAGCTCACAATGTCCTTTCTGTGAAGAAATGTTTGGTCCTCCTATCTATCTAAATATTATTTGTGAGTGTCAGATTATCTTAGCAGCTCTACTGGTCCCCCTGGGTGTGGGGGGTGGTAGAATATCACCTACGGTATCACCTGCCTGCCTGTCGTAAGAGGCGACGAAAAGGGGCCCCAGTGTCTCCGAACTTTGGAGTGAGGGTTGGCAGTGATGGGTCCTGAAATTGCTTCCACTTTCTTGGGCCAGGCTCCTCAGTTTCATTTATACTGTCCAACCTTCATTAGTCAACTACTGTTCTTTCCTGACTCCAATGGTATTAGGTTGCGAATCCTAGGGAATCTTTCATTTTCACACCCTTCACGACCCTTGTCTTTCTTTGACTGATACCTTCATGATTCAAAGTGTCGGATCCCTTCAATTTTTTATCTCTGATTAGTGTTGTATAGAGGATGTTTGTCTAGTTGTACTTCCTCTTTAAACAGTAATCACCACCATCACCACCACATTGAGCTACTACTGTAGAATTTGAGATAACTTTACTATCGTTTACAAAACTTGAACTGAAACCACATTGGTAAATATGTTTTGCTATGTTTTTTTATTTGCAGTCACTCTTCTCACCAGAATCCCAAAAGAAGAATATAAAAAATTTATTAAATGCTAGGAATACCAGATTATCACTTTTCCGGGTACCTGATAAAGCAGCTGAGGATGATGCATTGCGTGACTGGTGGAGCAAATATTATGCTGCACTTAAGGTAAGTATCACAAAGGTGGGCAGAGTGGCTTGGAGGGTAGAGCACTGACTTTCTAAGCCCACATTAGCAAGTTTGATCTTGGCTCATTCTAGAGGTATTTAAAGCTGCTCAAATTTGTCAACTCTTATCAGCAGTATTTCTTCCACATAAAAGAAATCCCTTGTACTTTTTTCACCTTGCCATCTCTAAAAAGCGTAATGTAAAACAGTAATTAGTGGGACTTAATTCATTTGCATCATGAGCATTTCAAAACTTTTAATACTTTTTGCCCTTTCAACAATTCAACCCAGTTATTGAGGAATATTTTTCAATTTCCTTCATTGAAATCCAGACAGTCCTTAATTTCTGTAAAAATACTAAGAAAAATTGTAATAGGTAGATTTGATTCTTTTGACCTGTTCAACCGCATTTCATCTCCATCATTAATGATGTTAATATTCATTCTTTTAATTTTGTTTTTTGTTGATTTTTAACTTTGTTTTTGTTAAATTTTAACTTCATAGATATATTTAAAGATAAGAATTTCATTATGCTCTGTACTGAACTGGATTCACAATTATATTGAAAGAAGATATATAATGTTTCAACGTTTTCAATACATGTAGAATTAGAAATGTAATGTTACATTCCTAGTTGATTATAAGCGGTACCGGTTTCAACCATTCTTCTGGGCCATCATCACCCGATCACTTAAAATATAAAACACTCTCTCTCATTCTCCTCAACCTGATGGTTGGTGGGTAGCATGACTGTCCTCGTCCAACGACCTTCTATCCTGAGCCAGCTGCTTGATTAATTGATATGGACGTCGCCCTTTAATGCCATCGAGGAACCCTACTCTTGGTCGTCCTCTTCTAGTCTTTCCTTCCAGTTTCTCTTCAAGCAGTGTGGTGCACCATGATGAATGCCGGAGTAAATGACCTATCCAACTATATCTTCTTGTCACGAACATTTTGTCTAGACTGATGGTTTCTTCAGCTCTCTTGAGAACTTCTTCATTTGTTAGCCTGTGAGTCCAGGGAATTCGTAACATTCGACGCCAGCACCACATTTCAAATGCATTTATTCTTTTCTTATCAGCCTGTAATAGAGTCCCGGTTTCAGAGCCATAGGTAGCAATGCTCCAAATGTAGCTCTTAATGAAATGCTTTCTTACTGGTAGGGATATTGCCTTGGAGGTCAACAGGCTTCTTTTTTTATTGAAAGCTTCTTTAGCCTGGGCTATTCGAGAACATACGTCCTTTTCACACCACCCATCAGATGTAATGATGCTTCCCAAATAACTGAACTGATTTACTTGAGTCAATTTTTCTCCTTCCAACCGAACATTAACATCCTGTTTACCATCCGGAGTACATTTCATTATCTTGGTTTTTGTTTTGTTAACCTTCATGTTACATTTTAGTATTAGTAGATCATTCAATTTCTTTAGTGAGGTCTCTATCTCTTTCTCACTTTCAGCTATGAGGGCAATATCACCTGCAAAACGTATTGTTTGGTATAGTTGGCCATTTATTTTTATTCCGTGGGTGGAGGTGGCTGAAAACTCTTTCATTGTAATAATAGAGGTGACAGACCACACCTTGCCTTACTCCTTTTCTTATTTTTGCATTGATTTGCTCCTTTCCTATAAGTGCTGTTGGTTCTTGTACACCTGATAGATGATTTTCCGATCTCTGTAGTCCACTTTCAAACTTGTAAGGGCTTTAAACATAATATTCCAGTTAACATTATCAATCTCTTTCTCTATATCGATGAAAGCAATTAGGATGTTCTTATTGATTCTTAGAGTTTGTTCAATAATTGTTCTAAGGCTCAGAATTGCTTCTCTTGTTCCTCTGTTTCTTCTAAACCCGAATTGATCTTCTGCAAGATTTTCTTCTATTCTTTTCTCCATGCAATGGTAAACAATTCTTGTAATAATTTTGGAGGCATGTGTTACCAGGCTTAATGTTCTATAATCTTGACATCTCTTTGCATGATTACTTTTTGGGATAGGTATCAATATAGTTTTCTCAAAATATTCCGGTATTTCTCCGCTAGTATAAATATCATTTACTAGTTGATATAAGGAATATTTTGCCTTATCCCCTAGAGCTTGTAGTATTTCACCTGGAATTGAGTCTACTCCAGGAGCTTTCCTTTGTTTTAGCTCATTCAAAGCTTTATCAAATTCCTCTCTAAGTATACATGGTCCCAGATCATCTTGTTCTATCTCACTTTCATTTTCTATTACATCATCTTCTATTTGTCGTTCATACAGGCCTTCTACATATTCTTTCCATATTATAGCTATCTTATCTTGCTCTATTATCACATCTCCATTGCTTCCTTTTGTTGTACTCAAGGGCTTTATCTTTCTTTGGAACTGCCTCCGGACTTCTGAAAAAGCTTTTTCGGTGTTACCTTTGGCTATATTTTCATCTATCTGTTTACATTGTGCTTCGATCCACTCTTCCTTTGCTTTTTTAGTTTCTCGATGGATTTTATTTCTTATTTTCTTGTATTCTTCATGATTTCCTTTCCTTTTGGCCATCTGGCGTGCGTTCATTAGTTCCAAAATGTGGGGTGTAACCCATGGCTTATAGATTTTCCTCTCTTCTTTTCCTAAATGATCTTCTGCTGCATCAATTATTTGTTTCTTGATTTCCTCCCATTTTTCTTGAGCACTACTTCCAACCAGTACTTCAGTATTAATTTTGTTATTAGTTTCTTCTTTGAACATTTTGATAGCCTTGCTGTCTTTCTTTAACTTACTCAAATTTAATTTTGGGGGGGGGAGGGTCTTTCTGTTCTTCTTTTCTTAAGTTTCAGTTGGCCTGTCATTACCACGGGGTTATGATCGGAGTCAATATCAGCCCCAGGATAGTTTTTACTTGATTTTGATACCATTCTCTATATAGTCTATTTGATATCTACTACTATTTCCAGGCATTGTCCATGTATATCTTCTCCTTTTTGGCTGTTCGAAGAGCTTTTCTCCCCTTTTGTTTCTGGAACTAAGACTATAATCGCTCACCGTATTATCTTCTCTGCCCTCTCCAACAACTGCATTCATATCTCCGAGGATGATGAGATTTTCTTCATCCTGGACCTTTAGTAACACTTCTTCCAGTTGTTCATACACTTCCTCCATTTCGTCATCTGTGTATGTAGAGGTGGGCATGTACACTTGGATTAGAGCTGTATCTCTAGGTTCTGTCTTTAATTTTATGAGCAGTATTCTTTCATTATATGCCCAAATACCTGACACTCGCTGTCCTAACTGCTTTGTCAGTATAAATCCAACACCTCCTTTTCCATCTGAACAGCCAGAGTATAAAACTCTGAAATCTCCACTCCATAGATCTCCGCTATCTGGCCATCTTACCTCACTCATTCCCAAAGCATCCATTCCTAGTAGCTTCATTTCGTTCTTCACATTCTCCAGCTTACCACACCTTCTCAAGGATCTCACGTTCCATGTACCTACTTTGTAGGATTTGATCTTTGCCTTCTCCCGTATCCCCCTCCAGAGATCGCAAAAGAAGGCTATTCTGGAATATTTTACGCTCAAAGACATCATCATGATTTCTATTCTTGGGATATCACAAGGATCTTTAATGTGTTGGTTTCCCGTTGCCTTCCACATCCTATGCCATTGACCTACAATTAGGTTCATCCGCCTTAAGAAGTAATTTACCGGGCGAGTTGGCCGTAAGCGTAGAGGCACGCGGCTGTGAGCTTGCATCCGGGAGATAGTAGGTTCGAATCCCACTATTGGCAGCCCTGAAAATGGTTTTCCGTGGTTTCCCATTTTCACACCAGGCAAATGCTGGGGCTGTACCTTAATTAAGGCCACGGCTGCTTCCTTCCAACTCCTAGGCCTTTCCTATCCCATCGTCGCCATAAGACCTATCTGTGTCGGTGCGACGTAAAGCCCCTAGCAAAAAAAAATAAATTAAGAAGTAATTTCTTACTCCAAGGACATCAGGGTGCCCTGCCCTCTTTCCGCTCATCCGCCCTCGAAGAGGCTGTTGGCACTTGGAAGTGGTGAACCACTTATACCGGTGGTTACTCGGTGTCATACTCTATTAATCCCGAGTATTGGGCTGCCACTTCCGCCATCTATACCGTACCAAAGTCCATCTTCTCCGCCATAGATGTCGTTAAGGTCTTCGCTCGTAACCCTGAGCTGGGACCCTTACCAGATAATACACACCGGGTCAGTGTGCTCTGGGACTCACATTGGCAGGAGTGCCACTGGGTAGGGAGTTGTAGTTCATGAAGTAATAAAACACTTTTGGCAGTAGCACTGTGTGTTGAAAGTTCTTAAAATCTTGAAGTCGAGGATCAGTTATATAAATGAAGTCAGATCTAAGTTCTTGGAGAACAGTAAAACACGTGCTACTTGGCACTGTGTTTTTAAATGTTCATGAAACTTGATGAAAAATTAAATAGTTCAAGGATAAAGTTTGTAAACATTGCATTGATGATAGAAATGTATATTAATGTTTATAAAATCTTGTATGTCAGATTTTTGAAGTTTGGAGATTCAGAACAGTTGACATAAAAAACAACTGTGAAAAGAAAAAGTTAAAAATGCACCATATTAGAACAATTGAGAACCACGTTTACACAGCGTGTGATTTCTTTAAGATAAGAGCTCAGGTAGTTCTTGAGGTGGCATAAGGTATAAGATAAAATAGGTGTGGAACAGAAATAAATAATGACTAAAGCAGGTAAAAGAATTTTTTTATTTATAGAGAGGGGTTGAATTAGATAGGAGATGCTTATCTTTGCCACATAATGGCTTCTTGACTTTGGGGATTAGATCATAGTCACATGGGCTCAGATCAGGCGAATAAGGCAGGTGTGGAAGAACCTCCCGTCCCCACCGTTGTAAGTGACGCTGAACAATGGCTGCTGTGTGCGCTTTTGCAATATTGTGGAGGATAATGGCATTGTCCAAAAGATCTGGACGTTTGGTTCACACTGCATGGCGCAGTTGGTACAACAAAAAGGAACTGTAATAAACTGCATTGTCAGTGTGCCCCTCATGCAGGGGATCACTGCTTGTTGACTTCCATTTTGTGACACTCTCAATCACACACTGAACTTGGGGGCATGCTTAGATCCACACTGTTGTTTACATACAGCATCTAGTGGCATCGTACGTAAGTACATACCTTACGTTTCCAAATGCATATCTTAGATTTTCCGTGTTGTCTCCTGTTCACAAGAAGAAAAAATTTGCCATGACTTATGACTCGACCTATGTAATAATAATAATAATAATAATAATAATAATAATAATAATAATAATAATAATAATAATAATAATGAACATCTAAAAAATATTCCATGGGTACTAGAAGTGAAGAAGGATCTGGAAAAAGCCCAGATAAACCCAAATGACACCGCGGACAGAAACCTTTATAGGAAAAAAATTAATGGATGGAAAGTGCAACCAGAGAACGAAGTGAAAAAGAAGACTGGAGCAAAGTGGACAGAAGAACGAAAAAGGATCCACGGAGAAAGGATGAGAGCTGTTTGGCAACTCAGAAAACAGAATCGTTAGAGCTTTGCATGATCCATTGGGTCCATAAGCACATAATAATAATAATAATAATAATAATAATAATAATAATAATAATAATAATAATAATAATAATAATAATTGTTACGGGGATACCCGTGGAGCAGAAAGAGATTAAAGAAGGTGCCGGGGTGAATGGGTCTATCTACAATATCAAAATTAATTTCAACTTGAACTGAACATTATATTTCTTCTAGAACTTCAAGCTTAACAATTTTTCACTGAATGAACATAACAGTGAAACATCAGATGCAATGACAATTTCAAAAATTGGAAAATTTAAGATTCAGACCTTGACAATTCTGGGCTACAAGCCCCTAGGTTACAAATTTACAATTGAAAGTGGTATTATTTAAGTGCAGAAATCCCCTAATTCAAGAGCACTTGCTCCCTAAATTACGATATATAGCCTTCCAGAGGCACTCTTCATCGTTACAAAACTTTGAAAAAGAGCTAACAGCTCTCAGTTTTTCAAGCCCACTCAAGGCAACATTACATGAAAATCTAGCAATCTCTGGCCTCTCAAGGCACTATTTACAAATAGAAATATTATTACACAGAGGTATCTCGTACCCAGCCTACAGAGCCTTTGCAAAAAAAGAACAGGATAAGTAAACGGCCCAAACACAAACTGAATGGAGGCATACACTGCACTCCCAGATAATGAAAAATTAAGACCTACAAGGCTCTCGGCCGATGAAGCGGGCTATTCCCAAACTACTGAGGTGGCTCAAATGGAAATAACTTTAACACATTACAAGAAGAAAACAGTTATGAAAATGTAGTACCCTCAAACCGAGATGAAGGGGAGCTCGAGAGGGTAACTCACTCTCTATCCCCGATTTACAGTTAAAGACTTTATGAAATTTTACATCAGCCAAAAGAAAATTTACATTTTAGAAAGGTATTATCCGCACACTTTATCTTGGTGCATTTACACCCTAGTGCTGAATCGGTCGACCTCGGCGATCTTCGAGATTCTTACTGGCAACCTTTGAAACACAAACTATGAATCCCTTAAGCATCGTTGTGCGACATTTGGCATACACTTTACGTACTAGTACTGTTGTTGTTTACACAACAAAGCCAAACTATAGAATTCATGCTAGGAACAAGATTCGCATCGAGAAATGTTTTATAATGTTATATAATGTGTATGTGACATAGTTATTGACTTAAGATGATAACAGTTTAAAAAATTTCATATCGATCGATCATATTCTCGATTCAATTCAGATTTCACTTTCATTCAGTTGGCAGCACCAGGCAGCACTATCGATACCGGGACAGCTCCCTCCTTACTCCTCACCCCCGTACACAAATGCACCAAGATAAAGTGTGCGGATAATATGTTCATAGTTAAGATTCGGACCTTCCCCTCAGGTAAAGTTGCAGAGACAGCAAGAAATATAGAATTTTATGTGGCCATTACATTATAGATGTTCTGCTGACCGAAGAAAGAGGCCTCCTGCCTTAACACATACACACTTAGAAAGACGACGATCAATTGGCAAGGAAACATGAAAAGCCGCAGTTTATATACCCTTGGGGTAGGTTTGAGAGGATTCTGGGCTAATCCGTACACGCCCTCTCAATTTTATTGGTCAAGTTCAAAAGTTACACTCAAAATCGAACAAGAAGCCTGTGATAGGTTGAAAATTAATTAGAGAAATTTTTCATTGGCCAGAATCAAAACTGGCAGAAAGAAAAAGAAGTGTTGCCAACTCAAAAATAAATGAACATAGATTCAGTTATGGAAAACCTAGGAATATGGAACTTCTTTAAGTTATAAGTTCTTCCACCTTGCACCAGAGTGCATGATCAGAGTTTTTTGGTAGTGACATCTGTGGAAAAATATCCAAACTTCTTGATATATAGCAAACAAAACAGGAGAAATTCAATCAGTTTGGGAAACTTCACAGCAACACAGTTCCTCAATATTTTAGTAGTGACATCTTCTGATTAAAGTTCCAACTTCATGTGGTATCAATTTCACCTTTTGACCGATAGAGGAGTTCATTAAGGTGCTTACTTTGAATGCGTGGCATTGAGGTGTACCTCTCAGTATAATAATAATAATAATAATAATAATAATAATAATAATAATAATAATAATAATAATAATAATAATAATAATAATAATAATAATAATAATAATAATAATTTTTCAGTTTTGAGAAGCAAATGAGTTTTTAATAGGGAACAGGATTTCACAAGAGGAAATGGCTTCCGGGGAAGTTACAGTTTTATAGTATTGAATCTTAATGTCTGTTGACAGGCATTTCTTATTATACATTGACCAGTTTAGAAATTTGGTTTTTTCATTTCGTTAATTCTATTTTTCTATGTTACTTTCTCACTTAAGTTGTGTATGATGATTTCTCCAAGATATATAAATTTTAGAACTACGTAATTTTGTGATTATTTACGAAGACTTTTATTTATGCTCAGGGGTTTCATGAGCAGGATCTTGGTTGTTTCTAAGGATCTTATTTTTAGGGCCAAGATAGCTAAATTGTCCACAAATCCCAGGCAGTTTGTTCTTATTGAGGGTTTTGATCCAATTTTGACTTTTGCCAAAATTTCATAATGTAGTCGAAAACCATATTGAAAAGCACCTTGCTTGAGGCCAGTTTTTACTGCTGTAAAAGCTTTTGACACTTCTCCCCTGAACTTTAGCTTGGAATTCATGTTGGTTAAAGTTAGTTTGATGATCTTTATTAATCTGGGATGAGGACCGTGTGATCTGAGAATTTTTAAAAGTGTTGGTCTATGGATCACATCTGGAAAGAAAATAAATATGTTGAGAAAATTATGGCCAGCAGCTGGAAACTGCAGATAATGAGGATGTACTTTTCCCTTTGGTATGTTTCTTGTAAGGGTCTCTAATCTCAGTCTGTGCATATCATTTCAGGATCATGAAAAGGGAACTTATCCGATAGAACTACCGGCCAGTGAGGATCAGCCTAATACGACAGAACCCATAAAGAAGCAGCCACGAAGAGGTACTAGTATTTTTGGCTTGTTACAAATGAAGAATGCCGAACAACATGACTACGGTAATAAAGCTCCACCATCTGCAGAGAATATATCTCTATCAGAAGGCATTGGCAAGCACTCAACACCAATGAAAAGGCAGGCCTTTAGAGAAGCTGCTGATCTTGAGTTAGCAGCCTTGAAGAACCAACCATCAAAATCTGCAAAGAACCAGCCACAGAAACCCGCAGTGCCTAAAGTAACACTCAAGGTAACATGAATATTGTAGAAAAGAATAAATAAGGAATGATATTTAAAAGCATATAAGCATAAGGGATATACTAAAGGCAATGGGTTGGGATATAGTACCATATCTGAAATATTTGATTATTGTTTGATTGAAGGAGCTATACCAAATGAATGGAGAGTTGCTATAGTAGCCCCTGTGCATAAAGGAAAGGGTGATGGACATAAAGCTGAAAATTACAGGCCAGTCAGTTTGACATGCATTGCATGTAAGCTTTGGGAAAGCATTCTTTCTGATTATATTATACATATTTGCAAAATTAATAACTGGTTTGACAGAAGGCAGTTTGGGTTTAGGAAAGGTTATTCCATTGAAGCTCAGCTTGTAGGATTTCAACAAGATATAACAGATATCCCGGATTCGGGAGGCCAAATGGACTGTATTGTGATTGACCTATCTAAGTTATTTGATAGGGTAGATCATGGAAGACCACTGGCAAAAATGAGTGCTATTGGACTAGAAAAAAGAGTGACTGAATGGTGGCTATATTTCTAGAAAATAGATCTCAGAGAATTAGAGTAGGTGAAGCTTTATCCGACCCTGTAATAATTAAGAGGGGAATTCCTCAAGGCAGTATTATTAGACCTTTATGTTTTCTTATATATATCAATGATATGTGTAAAGAAGTGGAATCAGAGATAAGGATGTTTGCAGATGATGTTATTCTCTACAGAGTAATAAATAAGTTACAGATTGTGAGCAGCTGCAGGGTGACCTTGATAGTGTTGTGAGATGGACGGTGGGCAATGCTATGATGATAAATGGGGTTAAAAGTCAGGTTGTGAGTTTCACAACTAGGAAAAGTCCTCTCAGTTTTAATTACTGATGGGGTGAAAGTTCCTTTTGGGGATCATTGTAAGTACCTAGGTGTTAATATAACAAAAGACCTTCATTGGGGTAATCATATAAATATGATTGTTAATAAAGGGTATAGATCTCTGCTCATGGTTATGAGGGTATTTAGGGGTTGTAGTAAGGATGTAAAGGAGAGGGCATGTAAGTCTCTGGCAAGACCCCAACTAGAGTATGGTTCCAGTGCATGGGACCCTCACCAGGATTACTTGATTCAAGAACTGGAAAAAATCCAAAGAAAAGCAGCTTGATTTGTTCTGGGTGATTTCCGACAAAAGAGTAGCGTTACAAATGTTGCAAAGTCTGGACTGGGAAGACTTGGGAGAAAGGAGACAAGCTGCTCGATTAAGTGGTATGTTAGTTCATAAAACAATAAAGGTTATAATACGAGACCCAGAGCCAACAGAAGGGCAGCTACCAACACAACAGTAGATAACAAATAACAATTTTCAACTAACATAGAACATTTTTCAGTATCCTCTGACATTTCCTGATGAGGTTTCAGCCGGTGCTAAAGGCTACTTCTACAATATTTCAACTGTTGCTTCTGTTTCACCTTATGCTCACGAATTTCTTTAGCGGCCTTGAACATGTTGTTTTTCCATTCATGTTTGTGCTTGTGTTCACGCCCTCCTGTCATTGGCATTATGTTATTATCATTCTGATATTCCATTAACATTTTTAAATGAACTACTTTAATTGGTATTTTAATGGAAGAAGTTTTAATCTCCGACAAGATCATAGTTTAATAATTGACTGTGTTTTCATTAACATGTTTGTATAATGTATCATTTTTCACATTTTTATATCCTGAATTTTAATAACCGGCTAAACTTTTAGCTTCCATATTTAATATTAGATGTACTCTTAAAGATTGTTTTTAGGCTGAAGATGCTCTAAGTTGAGGGCGAAACATGTCCCATTTAACTGGTAGACTGTTTATGTAACCACTATAAGTGAAAATAAAAGTATTGAATAGGTGGATTATAAAACACCTTTATTGTTTTATGAACTGTAAATTTTCAACACGGACCAAAAATGAGATTTATAACATGTAATAAGTGATATGTTCTGAGCTGTCAGTGGAGAGATGGCATGGGAGGACATCAGTAGACGAATAAGTCTGAGTGGTGTCTTTAAAAGTAGGAAAGATCATAGTATGAAGATAAAATTGGAATTCAAGAGGACAAATTGGAGCAAATATTCGTTTATAGGAAGGGGAGTTAGGGATTGGAATAACCAAGGGAAATGTTCAATAAATTTCCAATTTCTTTGCGATCATTTAAGAAAAGGCTAGGAAAACAACAGATAGGGAATTTGCCACTTGGATGACTGCCCTAAATGCAGATCAGTAGTGATGATTGATTTGATCGATTTGCAACAGTACCTCCACGTCTCAGGTGGCAGCGCGTCATCCCCTCACCGCTGGATACCGTGATTCAAATCCCAGTCATTCCACGTGAGATTTGTGCTGGACAAAGCAGAGGTGGGATAGGTTTTTCTCCGGGTACTATGGTTTTCCCTGTCATCTTTCATTCCATCAACACTCTCCATTCTCATTTCATAGCATCTATCAGTCATTAATAAATCACTTTGGGAGTGGTGACCCCATCGTACATCCCTGACCCGGTCAATGACTGGAAAACAGGTTGTAGGTTTTCATTCATTTAAATGCAACAATTAACTATTTAATGTCAGCCTTACTACATTCCTCTAACTCCTTGTAAATGGTTCTGACAGATAAATTGATTGTAACTACTGGGTCTCAACCCAAATCTGGAAGTGTTAGTTCAGTCTTTTGAAGAAGTTAATCCATTTACTCACAATGATAGTATCCCCTATCCCCTATAGTGAAGGGTGGTAAAATACGTCCACGGTATACCTTGTTACTGCATATCGCATTAACAGTTATATTTGAGTGATTTTATGACTTATTTGTGTAACTTACATTATTGTAGTGTTTTATTTATATTTCTTGAAATTGTGAATAGAGGGCAGCACTTGGCTTCCGGGACTGTTTTCTGGCGCAAGTGACTGGCGAGAGAAAAGAGAGTAGCGCGTCAGACATGCCACTAGTAACATGTAGAGACAACAGTCTCACAAAATACTAGCACAACAGTGCTAACCTTTCAGGTGCAGCCAAACCATTGGCACAATAACAATTAGGAACACAAGTGTAAAGAATATTTCGAGTGTTAATTTGTGTCAGTACGTACCGCGTGTGTAAATAAAATTTTATTGTATATGTACAAGAAGTACGTTCAGTACTAGTACCTTTTGTAGTTCACGTACATCTGAATATATGTGACTTGTGTACTTTTTATGTTTTATATATTGTATTGCCTTAATAACATTTAAGTGGTCCTCCGAAAGTGTAATTCATTGTTTTTATGTGTGGTTATCATACGCGACCTCCAGAGGTAAAGTTTTGATCGAAAAATAAACAACATTTTCATCTCGGTCAAACATACCTTGCGAGTCAAAAAAAGTGAATAATGGAATAAACTCCAGGAACTCCGACCATTGGATGGAGTGTGAGGTGGCAACCACAGGTCATCTAGCTAAATCTGACATTTCTTCTTCTTACTCGTCACACTTCTCGCTTTCACCTCTCTAATCCAACCTTTGGTGGTCGACTCTTGTTCTCTTTCATCCCCAATGTTATTAGGTTTTTGAGGTCTACGATGTCTTTCATTTGCATGCATGCCCTTTGTGGCCCTTCTATTTCTTTTGCCAACCCTTCATTCCTTAATGGTTAGAACACTTCCATTTTCTTCCTGATTAGTGTAAAGAGAGGATGGTAAAACTATAATCCACACTACTTCACATTGACAGATGCAACCATTATGTATATTTAACCAGTCATTGCTCCCGTATTAGATTTTATCTGACATATTCTGATCAACTTTTTTTTTTTTTTTTTTGTTTTGTTTAAATGAGATGAACAAGTGTGTGGAGCATTCCTGGGCATACTTATGTAGTTTATTTGTAGTCATCGGCTGTAACTCAGTCCGAGTATATATAACTTCTTTCTGCATACACTGACCTGTTCAACTCAGTTTATGGATGTGTTTGCGATGACTAAACAGACCAATTCTGGCGTAAAACATACGCCCACATAAATCACACTGAATGGATGGAGAAGGGCGGGATTGTAATTGACGGAGTTTTCTTGCTTGTCGCTTGGCCTCTTGACGTCTGCAGCGTTCTTTTTCAAACAAGTTTACAGCGGTGGATGAAGTACTCCGCCACAATGAATGGTCCACAGCACATTCATCCCATGTCTGTATATCTATACCAGTTGTCTTCATGATGTGTTTCAGCTGGTCCTTAAAACGCTTAAGAGGGGCTCTATGAGGTCTACTGCCAGAGCAAAGTTCATCATAAAGAATTTGGCAGGGAAGCCTGGTATCACCCATGCGGTGAACATGGCCTAACCATCTCGGTTGATGATCGATGATTGTTACCCCAATGCTATTTAGGTGCACTTTGTCGAGAACTGCCGTGTTGGTCACATAGTCCTCCCACTTAATATTCAAGATGAATCTCATTTTCTGTTGGTCGTAGCGCTCAAGTGTTTTGATATCACGGCGATAGTGTGTACAAGTTTCACAGCCATACAACAGCGTGGAAACGACAACAGATTTGTACACCATGAGTTTGGTATGGAGTTTTAGGTCATTATTCATGAAGAATCTGTGCATTAACCATCCAAATGGTGCATGAGCAGTCCCAATTCTTTTATCAACATCTTGTTCACAGGTACACCGTTTAGACAAGATGCTTCCAAGATATGAAAAGTGATCAACCTGTTCCGGTGTAGATACTGAACTCAGGAGGAGTTAATCCTGGGGAAGGTTGTGCAAGTACCTTTGTTTTTGATTTTTTTTTTTTTTTTTGCATTAATGGCAAGGCCAAAGCAATCACATGCAGTTTTAAAGCAGTTGACTGGCTGTTGTAGTTCTGCAGGTGTTAGAGCAGGAGATGCGGTGTCATCGACATATTGCAGTTCTGTCACCTGGGTAACCAGAGTACGTCTTTGTGAGCGAAGTCTCGCCAGGTTGAAAAGACCTCCATCAAAACGAAATTTAATCTCCATGCCTAAGTTGTTTGCAGATAATTCATGTAGCTTAGCAGCCATGTACAGTGCAAAGAGTGTAGGAGCAAGCACATAGCCTTGTTTCAATCCATTAGTGAATGGGAACGAATCTGATACTGAGTCACCATGGAGAACCTGTCCAGACATGCCATCATGAAGAGCTTGAACCAATTCCACATAACATTCAGAACATCAAAATGTCTCAATACTTTCCACATAGCAGATCTTGGTACTGAATCAAAGACTTTTTCCAAATCATAGAAAACTAAATACAGAGGCTGCTCTTGCACTCTGCATTTTTCCTGGAGTTGTCTAGCAAAGAAAATCATATCTGTTGTGCCTCTGGAGGTTTGGAAACCACATTGAGACTCAGGCAAAATCCACTCTGCGATAACTCAGAGCCGGTTTAATAGAATTCTTGCGAGAATTTTACCTGCAATTGACAAAAGTGATATACCACGGTGAACCCTTGAACTTACCGTTCCATCATTGGTCGTCTGCCTTAGCTGCTTCAATAGAGCAATATCGAACTCTTAGATCTTGGGGTCGTAGCGGGTTTATCTCTGTCACTACATTGACCAAACGATGGGGTTCAGAAGAGAGCCTAACTACTTTAAATGAGGAGAAAAATGTGCTTACTAAAATTTTATTCAATTTAATCACGACAAAAATATTAATAAAATCATCCATAAAAAATTAACTTAATAATTTATAATGTTTTGACGCAGTCACAATACATAACATGAGTATTATCTTCTTATTACCATTTTAACATTATGTTTCAAAGAATGAAAATGTATTATAAAATTCTTGGACAGCAAAAACTAGAAAACGAGAATAAAACCTGAAAATCGGGCACCGTTGATTCAAATGATAACTGAGAATGAATCCACATGTTCCTTGGAAAATCTGACCAAGTGTATAATTCCGGATTTACATTTAATTAAGGTTATCCACCAGTCTAGTATCCTATCAGATATTATATCTCTTGTGAGATGTGATGTATGCCACCTTCTTTTTTCTTTTTTTTAATGTTTTCGTTACCCTCCCTGAAGGTTACGCTTTCACCCTGGCCAGGAGTTTTGGCTGGTTGTGGAATTAGCAATAGTGTGAGGAGGAAGATAATTCAAAGTAAGGAATGAGGAGGTGTGCGCAGATATGTAAATAATGGGGATGTGTTTAAGGAGTGAAAATTTAGAGGAGAGTACTAATGGGGAAATGAAGGGTTAGAATGTGAGGGTGCTAGGGGTAAGATGGAGGGCAAGGATGTGAAATAAGAAAGAGATATTGACTAGGGAAGTGAGTAAGAGATGGAGGAGATCAGTTGTGGGTGATGCTGGGGGAAAAAGGCTAGGTGGGGGAGGGTAAAAATGGTTATGTGGACTAGGTGGATGGAATGGAGGAGCTGGCCGGGGACGGAGATGGTGTCGGGATGTGTGAGGGCGGTTCAAAAGTTGGGGAGGAGAACATGACGGTTCGACCTGATGGTGGCGGCCTTGAAGATGTGTACCATTGGCGATAAGATGTTGGGCAGCATCGGGAGTCTGAAGATGTAGTCTCACTAAGTATGTGTGTCCAGATGCATTGTAAATCCGGGTAGCTCTTCGAACGGGCAATCCTGCCATGCAGAGTTCATTGGCGACGTCTTCTGTTGGTATTAGTGGGTCCACACCACGGATGACTCAGTTGCAGTCAGGCGGTGGTTGCGACGATGGTAGATGTACTGCATCTGCAGGAGGAGAAGTGGCAGTGTCATCGGCGGGTAACTGGACAGTTGTATGCGGAGAACTAGGTTGATCAGCGTTGGGATGGATGGGGAGAGAAGATGTCAGAAGGGAGGAAGGGTGGCACATAACGGTCATGGTTATAGGAACATTGGGGGAAGTGTAAGTAGAGGTGATTGTGGTGGTGGTTATGGTAGTAGTAGTAGTAGTGGTGGTGGTGGTGGTGTTATAAGATGAGGACGAAGTCTGTGGAGTTGGTATCCATGGAGGTGGCAGTGTTGTTGCAGGCGTCACAAAAGCATCGGTGAAGTACAGCAGACAAGGTTCCACTCAATTCCCGGAGGTGGAGATGTACACACCGTCCTGGATCAATTGCTTTGCGGCATCTTCTGTGGGTAGTTGTATAAGGACCTGACATGTTGGGACAAAGTTCTCATGGATCCGAGATACATTTGTAACTGGGGTGCAGTTAATGCAGAAGAAGTGGAGTAGATCATCTTCAGAAGAGTCGAGTTCAACATCGTGGATAAGGCAGTTTGGCATAATGGGAAGGCCGACTTCCAGCTTGGTGTCAGGCCGTTTTGCATTATTGAGGTCAGCTGGGTGCAATAGTAAAGTTGTAGAGGCCCCCGGCCGAGCAAAAAGAGGCATTGTGCGGAATTAGATAATGCCTTTATTGGTGGCGAAGTTAGGGCTCAAGGCCCTCTCTTACACTTAACCACTAGACGAGTATACATGTACATAACTTATACAGTACTTACAAATACAAATAAAACAAATAATATTAATAGCAAAAACAATAGTAATAATATTAAAAATGACAACAAAAGAATCCTTAATTTTAAAATACACAAAGTAAAATCCACTGCAATAATCCGTTCATTCATCCCATTCATTCTTTCATTCACTCAACAATTATCCAGCAAGTCAGCAGGATCTACTCAACAAATACTCGCGGCACGCCACTTTAAACTTTCGATGAGAGGGATTGTCCCTAATGTTCGCAGGTAGCAAATTCCATGCCCTGGACGCAGAGATTATAAAGGAGCGGTTGTAAGCAGCAGTACGGTTTACAGGTATGCTAAGAGAGGAGCCAGATCTCGTATTGTGGTCATGATATGAAGAGAGGTAAGAAAAAGGCGAAGAAAGATAGTTGGGAGTATTAGTGGAAAGTATTTTGTGCAGAAGTGATAACATGTGAAATTCACGGCGCTGGTGCACTCGAAGCCACGACAATTCCTTATAATATGGTGATATGTGAGCATCATATCGCAGATTAAATATATATCTTACGCAGCTGTTGAGGCTCCGGTCGAGTTTCTTGTTACTGTCGCAGGTAATTTCAGTCAACACAGTGTCACAATAGTCAAGTATAGGTAGTATAAGAGAGTGAATTAGTTGTACTTTAAGTCGAACCGAGAATGATTAGTCCTGAGCCCTTCCCGCATCCAGGTAAGACACAGCCATAAATTTCTGACAGTCAGATGTAATCTCAGGGTATCTCATCAAATAAGAAAAATATTTAATTTTTCTTGTAGGTTAGGCTTTACGTGAATTCAGAGAAAAACGTAGGGACCATACGCGATAATCACCGAGGAACGTCTCCATCCTATTGTATAGAAATGTAAATTCATCACCGACCCCAATATTCCAACACAAATCGCATGATCAACACCTTACAAACTAAGTTACTCTACTTACAACTATTACAAATTATCACTCACTGAATTATAAAATAATGAGAAAACATATTTATTAAAGTAAGAAATCTAAGTAAGAATTGAGAACTCATGTCATTATAATCTTTCAGAATCGTTGCTCAAAATCAATAATTATTCGTGAAATTCAATATTTAAGTCATTGCTGGCTTACAAAACAAAATAATATGATATAATGAATTCTCTGTTTCTGAAATAACCTCAAGTTTCCATATCTATAATCATCTTTGAAAAAATTAACCTAGTCATTCACATGCATCACTGTATCATAATTACATTATAATTTTAAAAAATTGGAATTCCTCCTTTTAATTTATAAATTTTTTAAGCCATGAAATCTGAATTCGTTAATGTAGAATATCATTGCGAAAAACTGTATTATGATGACTGACATGCTAAGGTTTCCATCCCTACTGCCTCTTAAATCATGGCTCCTAATCTACTATCTTCTCATTTAAAATTTTAGCATGAATTATAAAACAACACTCAAAATATAAAATAATCTATCTCACTATTCTATCTAAATAATTCTTAATTCATTGTTATTAAGCTTAATATGCATTCACTCGTTATATTTATCTCAAATATATCATATTTGCAAGTAATTCAACAAGTATCTGCATTATGATATCTTGGTACTATGTATATACGTCACTTCTATTATATTATCTTACATACCTTACACTTCACATATGTTACGAGAATACATCACAAAATTCATACATCTTAATATTAACAGCTGTATTCGATACTACATCACCTCTCAAATCTCAACTATATATGAATATTCACCATCCATATCTTATTTCATGTCACTCCCGCGGTGTATTTCTTTCCCTGTGCTTGCATCGTCTAACTGATCCAATATCATTCATAGTTAGCATCTCGTATCCATATATATGTCTCATAATTACCACAATGCACATTATCATACTCAAATCAATTCATATATCTTCTTACTACCTTATACAACCTTCAATTCATTCCATTTCATCTTTCTCAATATCTATTCTCGTCATTCATAACCTCCTTCATAATAATTGCAACTACTGAGACATAACATTCTTCTGTACGTAAACACTCCTTTACAATGATCAATTCTCTTTCAAAATTATGATGCTTAACCTTAAATACTTCATTTGTGCATTTAACAACATTACTTTACAAGGAATAACTCGACTATATCTTTCACTTCTCACATGCAGTCCACCTGTGACGTAATCTTTGACTGAATGGTTTCGCAAGATTCATAGATATTATTCTCCATATGACAATCTTTGCAATCAGCTGTTATATAACTTTTCTTCCTACTCGTATTCTTAACTATCTCCTTGATCCACTTGTTCATACATAGTCTTACTTCACGAGATATCTAATTATACACTAACTTAATATAGTATCAGCAGCTTAAATGTAACGCACTTCACCTCACTGTTTCACTTGCACTCATAAATATTTCACACTTAGAATACTCTATTCTAATACATATGCCTAGCTAAATTAAGAATTATATTATTTATTGTAAATACTTAGCTCATCTTTCATCATATCAGCCGTCAGTTGCTCTCCTCCTGCTCATCACATAGCTGGTTCATTGGCCATGGTTCGAGGTTCGGCTGGATTCCTCAATCTCATCATAGGTTGGTTCGGCTGGGCGAATCCTTCCTCTCATCTTGGGTAGGTTCAGCTGTTCGGATGATATCTCCCTCCAGGTTGGTCCATCTGGATGCTTAGCAAGTCATCTTCTTCTCGGAATAACTGCCAATAAAATAAAATATTATCGAAAAGTAAATATTAATTTTAGATTCTTCTTAGAATAATATTTCTTTTAACTATTCTCTTAGTCTTCTCTTGTGTTATAATTGACCAATTCTCTAAGTCTGCATAAGATCACTCGTCTTGTCTTATGAAAATCTTCAAATTTAAATTATTTATTTTCTAAAATACTATTCCTTCCTCGATTTTCCTTCTAATGGAGTAATTCTCTCCTATCCTTTTCTCTTCTTACGGCTTCCAATTTATGATTTCTTAAGTATCGCTGATCTTGCGCCTCGGGTCTATCAGTATATGTATTTAAATAAATTTTCGTATATCTCGCTGTATTTATATCCTCCACAGTATTTCTGCAGGTTGTTTTGCCGGGTTTAAAAAAAAATTATAATAGCTTTTCTTCAGAATTTCTGCCGGAATTTTTTCAATTTCCTTTCTTCTATGGAGCAACAGCAATCTGCTTCTTGACTTCTCGAGTTCAGTTTTTCAAATAAGTTTTTTTAATAATCTACTCTATTTTACTTGTTTTTTTAAAACAATTCACTTAACCTTGCTCTGTTCTGCACCGCCTTTGAAATGTAGTCGTTCCAAGTTAATCATGGCCTCCTATTGTATCTAAACGTTAAGAATTTGTTGTATACTCTCTTGGGTCTGAGTGGTCCATACCTTTCCTAGGCGCCATTTTGGAACACGTCCGAAAATGCTGTGTGGATCTTGGCTAGAGAAACGATGTGTGTCGTGTGCACCTTCTTTGTTACTACTTTGCTAAACATTTTCATTCCTCCCCTGAAGGGGGAGGTGGGCCTCATAGACGGTTACGCCGTCTCTCAGACCGGGAGATTTGTTACGGTGAAGGAGATGTGCGGAGAAGGTGAGAGGGTGGGCGGCTATGGCCTACATTACGAACTGTCCCAGCATTCGCCTTAGTGCAGGAGAATGGAAAACCATGGAAAACCATTCTCAACAAAGCCGACAGGTGGGGCCAGGCATGAAGTCAAGCCCTGTGCCAGGCGGGGCAGGCCCGCTAGATCGTAACGCGATCTCTCAGGTCAGGAGAAGTGAAGAGAACTGGGAGGTGTGAGAAATGAAGAAGGTGGGTAATGCGAACTGATATTAAGTGGAGAAGTGATGAGGGACTCTTGGTAGAGGAGATGTGGGTTAGGGAGTAGTGAAGGATCAAACTGGAGTTTGATGTGTGAGATGAGGAGGTGAAGCGTGGCTGAGATGTTACATAGGGAGGTGGTGAGAAGTCGGAGTAGGTCAGCTGTTAGAGGTGATGGGATGAAGGAGGACGTTGGAGGAAGTGGTGGACTGACTGGTGGTGGAGGTCGATATGGGGGGGGGGCAGTTCGGGGTCGATGATGTGAGGTGTGTGATAGCCTGGGAGGGGAGCAGGAAGGTTCCACGGTGAGTTGTCGACCATAGAGGCGTGCGCCATTGGTGATGAGGCGTTGGACTTCCTCTACAGTTTGCAGGTGAAGATGGACTAAGTATGTTGGTCCCGAGGTATTCCAGATGCGGAAGGCTCTTCGGACAGGGATACCTTCGTGTTTGAGCTCGTGGACGACGTTTCTGTCAGAAATGAGGGGATCCACGCTGCGGAGGACACAACTATGCATGATGTTGCGGGCTGGTTGCAGCTGTGGCGATGGCGAATGTTGTGCAGCATCTGCTTGTGGTGGTGGCTGCATTGCTGGTGGCGTCGTAGACCTTTCTTCGGTGGTGGTTGGCTAGTGGTTAAAGTAGCGGGGAGGAATGTAAAGAAAACTGTGTGTATCAGGGTATGTTGGCTGAGGAAGCATCGAAGTAGCAGTCGGTGAAGGGTGGGAGTAGGTAACAGTTGTTGATAGGAATGGGAAGAAAGGTATAAGCAGAGGTCGTGGTTGCGGTGGTGGTTGTGGAGGTGGTCATGATGGGGAGGCTATCTTCCAGTGCTGAGTTGGCCTGTATGCTTTATTAGGTTGGCGGGGAACTGACAGTAGAGATGAAGAGCCACCCAGCCGATCAAAAATGAAGAAGTGTTGCATCGGAGGTCGGAGACGTCCAGTTGCAAGAGAGATCTCACCAAAATCAGAGATTCGATGGACGGCGAAGGATGACCTCCTTTGGCGACAGCTACATATGTAATTGCAGATCACTGTACTTTATCTGCACATGCTGAAGGATATTCAGGCCCACATCACATTAATTCGCAATTTGATTACTTGTGTAACACTGGTAACTGGTGTCATGCATTTTCCTCCGGCAAACAACACTTGTCAGGATGAACTGCATAACAGCACATGCTCAAATAACTTGGTAACTATGCATTTACGGACACATGTTGTCATAGCCTTTTATTTTGTACTTGTTATATGAGGATCCGTTCCTGAAATTTTGCCGTTGAATTTCGAAACAACCTGTATACTGTATATGCATGTTGAAACTTATTATATCAGGCGAGTTGGCCATGCAGTTAGCGGCGTACAGCTGTGAGCTTGCATCCGGGAGATAGTGGGTTTGAGTCCCACTGTCAGCAGCCCTGAAGATGTTTTTCTGTGGTTCCCCATTTTCACACCAGACAAATGCTGGAGCTGTACCTTAATTAAGGCCACAGCCGATTCCTTCCCACTCCTAGGCTTCCCTATCCCATCATCGCCATAAGACCTATCTGTGTCAGTGCAACGTAAAGCAAGTTGTTAAATAAAAATTAAAAATTAAAGAAACTTATGTATAGTACTGGTCACATAAGGCTATACACTAAAAGACAAATATCGTTGCCCTATTCTCCCATTTTTTTTTTTTTTAATGGCTCATAACTTCTGCCAACTTACAGAATTCGTTATACCTTGCAGTTTGTCTGTGCATTGTTTTACACCTATTTGTGATTGGCTGATGATGACCAAAAATACTGGTCGAAACCGGTACCAATTTTAATTAAATAGGAATGTAAACTTACATTTCTTATTTTAATAGTATTGAAAGGTTGAACCATTTTATACTTTCTTTTAACTTATTAGTGAACGCACTTCAATACAGAACAATATGAAATTCTTATCTCTTAAAGTTGAAATAATACACAAAAGCAAATATATTGCATGTACATATGCCATAAGTCAATAAGAATGCACAAAGGCTAAGTCTGCAAACCGTACCATAGTTGTGATAAGATAAGGTTAGGTTAGGTTAAGTTAGGTTGATACTTAAATTTCCTTCCATTACAACTGAACTGATCTTCATAGAAGAGGTAATATTGCTTCCCTTTTAGGAAAAGTTCTTGCAGATTTTTCTTGCTTCTTAAACACCCTAATCGAAGTCTATACATAAGTATTGGACGAAATAAGACCGTAATTCATATAATTCATAAAATGACGCATTTGTCATTTCGCACCAACTATGTTATCAAATTAATTATTCGAACATGGCACAATTCTACTTACCTGGTATTACCCAAACAGATTTGCAATCCCACAGAAAAAGAAAATATGCTTTAATTATACCTGCAGATGTAACACTAGTGATTTTAACAATACGGCAGTGGCAATGTGCAATTCTTGCAAGTCTCGAAATAAACCATGACTGTTTTGTGCCAATGTGCCAGATTAACAGTAACTGCAAGTCATAGTATCAGCAAGTAGGGCCCCTAAACTGTATGGTTAGCGTAACTGAATCAAATCCAACAGTTAGAAAATTACTAATAATCAATACCTTTGGTATTAACAGGGGAGTAAGGTTGTACCGTTAGTGTATAGGCTTGGGTGCCAGGGAGTACAGGATATTCTTTCACCCATTTCTTGTCATTCTCCCTAGTCTCTTCCATGGTTCTTTACCTTGGCCCAGCTATGGTTGCATTTATGTATGGCACAGCTACATCTCCACTGTGCATATTATGTACTATCTTATGTGTTTGGTACTTTCTATATCCACAAAATCCTTTATGGGCTAAGTTATGATTGTAACTATCTTTACCTTGATCTCTTTAGTCTGGCTTCTGAAGTTTGTTATGAACATGCACTGGGTCTCTAACTTCAGATTACTGAAGTAATTATTAGATATTGTGTGCTGGTGCACAGCATTTTACTTTCCTATCACACATTTACCCCATATCATTTAAAGTAAGGGTACCATCACATTGCAGATGTTGGTATAAATTAAATGAGGCACAAAATTATAATCTGGTGTGATGATCTAGGGGTTCGCTTAGTACCTTACCATTTCAGTATATTGCTTGATCTGTATTTAAATGAACACTGTATTTGTAAACTGGAATGGAATGCACCAATGTTAGATGATATAATGGAGTAGAAAAGTGGGTCTAAGTCCTATTCTGAGTCATCTCAGAAGTGATTTTCTGTAGTTTTCCTCTTCAACTGCAAATTAACTCTAGGATGGTGTCCAATATTATTGCTGCAGGTGGTCAGGGTCCTTAAAACTAAAATGACTTCTCAGAGGACATCAGAGAGGTTCTGAGGAATCATTTTGATCACCTATTGAACAGGAGAGAAGCAGATCAGAGAACAAAAGAACCAACTGTTGAAACGTGCACAGAGGTACCTCCCATTACATGGGCAGAAACAGAAGCAGCCCTTAAGAAGATGCTGCAAGGGCAATCCCCAGAAATCGATTAAGTCAGCACGGACATGATAAAAGCAGCAGGAGTCCAGGGTTTACAGTGGCTAAACAGAGTGCTCAATGCAGTTTAGAAAGATGGCAAGATACATACTGATTGGAGCAAGGGTGTTATTATCCCCTCTATTTAAGAAAGGAAATCACTGAAAATGCTCCAACTACCGAGGAATAAAACTCCTTTCTCATGGGCTTAAGATTCTTGAGAAAATCTTGATGATTGCGAGTCATCTTAGAGCCATAGTTTGAAGAGGAACCATATGGCTTCAGGCCTACCAGGTCCATATGTTAATGGAAAAATATTGGGAATAAGGCAAAGATCTATTTATGGTTTTCCTTGACATAGAGAAAGACAGGTTAGGTTAGATTAAGTTAGGCTGATACTTGAATTTCCTTCCATTTCAACTGAACTGATCTTCATAGGGGAAGGACACTGGAGGACTTCATTAACAACAGAACGTAACTCAATAAGACAGAATGGAAGAGGCTCACCAGCAGTACCCGGTAAACTGGAACTGTTAAATGATGATGATGATGATGATGATGTGTTTTACTATCGAGTAAATTTATTAAACTATCATTTACAGTTATTTGCAAGTGCACTCATGTAAGAGTTTTCTCTTTCATGCACTTGTGCTCACAAACTAGGCCAACAGTTCAGGCTTGTGCTACAATGATAACATATGAGACAAATATTTATTATTGATATTTATTATTTATTATTTTATTTAATATTTATTATTGTATCTGAACTTTCTGTTAGTTATCTTTTCATGTAATCTGTTCTAATGATTTTAAAATAATACACAAAATTTAGTATATGTCTTATTCCACAGATCTATAACAGTGAACTGGAGTCTCAACCAGAGTTCCATGACTTTGCTGACTGGCTTCACACGTTCAATATTTATCGAGGCAAGTGGATCTCTCTCGATGAAGAAATTGAGAGCAATATAGTGGGAAAAATCAAGGCATGTACTCATCAAGCTGTGTTTTAAGACATGAACTATGTTCCAAATAGTTATAAAGAAATTTGTCTTGTCATTTCCATCCATTTTTAGTTCTGTCTAATTCCTACATTCATCTAATATGCTATTTATTCAAGTTTTCTTTTTCATCCAGTAATTTTTGGACACTTAAAAACATGAATGTGTTTTTTCGGAGAACCTGCTTGGTCAAAAGTGATACTTGGAGAGTGTTATCAACAGTTGTATAGCACATGTGTGTACTTTGCCATAGTCATAGTTACCATTAACCATTGTTTAGCATAAATTCTTTTCCTTTCTCTTCTTTCTGGCCTTTTCCCAATTACTTGAGGTCAGTCAACACAGCAAAATGGCAGGCAGGAGGCTGTCCAAGAGGAGGGAGGAAACGTGGTAAGGATTAATGAAGAGTCAAGTCAGGAGGACAGTGCAGTGCAGTGCAGTGCAGTGCAGTGCAGTGAGAGTGCAAATTTCAGACCACAGGTACAGGAAGTGTTGTTAGATAATGTTCCTAAAGAAAAAACAGATACAGTGTTTGAAGATTTGAGGGAGGAAAAGAAAGGGCGAGATACTTTGATGAAAGGGAGAATCAGGAGCCTTAAGGACCTGTGGGTGTGGATGAAGGTCTAGATGAAAGGAAAGGAAAGGTAGTAATAAAATGTCAAAGTACGTTGGAATGGAGGTAGAAGGAGAGAGGAAGATAGTGACGAGAAGCAAAAACAAAGATGAAAATGGGGAAGGCAGCCAAAAAAAGCTGTAACTAGACTGGAAGATAGGCTCTGTAAATACTGAAGGTTTATTGGATAAAATAGGTAATATATAAGTGAAAAATTTAATGGAAAGTTTTGACATTGTAGCACTCTTGGAAACATGGCTAGAGGTAGGCAAGGAGGTAACTTGGTGGGGGGTGGGGGTACAGTTAGGCACAAGTGAAGAAAAAATTGAATAATAAGGGGCGTTCGCTCGGAGGAATAGTTGTGATGGTTAAATAAGAGATCATTGAATTAATAAAGGATATTGAGAGTGACCTGGAAGAAATTATGTGGATAAGGTTTAACATGGGTAGGGAGAAAGGGAGGGAAAAATATGTTTGTTTGGCTTTTGCCTACTGTCACCCCAAGGGATCCCTATATGCAAATGATAAGTTTTTTGAGGTATTACGAGTAGAAACCAGTATCATTTGAGGGAGGTATGAGGAGGACGGAATATTAATACTTGGGGACTGGAATAGGGAATGCCTGGCTGAGGCGGTAAAGGCGTGTTCAGTTCGCCTGGAAGGACGTGGGTTCGAATCCCTGTCAGGAAGTCGTAAAATTTAAGAAACGAGATTTCCACTTCCGGAGGTGCATATGGCCCTGAGGTTCACTCAGCCTACACCAAAAATGAGTACCAGGTTAATTCCTGGGGGCAAAGGTGGCCAGGCGTAGAGCTAACCACTCTACCCCATCACGTGCTGAGGTTAACAATGATGGAAGCCTTTACTTTCCACTCATCCAAGGGCCTTCATGGCCTGTACGGAGGTGACTTTGCTTTGCTTTTTGGGGACTGGAATGCCAGAATAGGTGCGCGAAGTCCAATGTACAGTAAGGAAGATAAGATGACAATAGGGATAGGAAGAAGTAATGATAAAGAAATTAATAGTTACAGTGGAAAACTTCTGGTATTCTGTGAAGTAGGGAACTTTTTCATCTTAAATGGTTGTTGGGAGGGTGACAGAGAACGTAAAATGACTTACATTATATTTCTTAACAGGGGAGAGTGTTATTGACTTAGTAATGAGTTCGGAAGACATGTTAGAGAAAATCAAAGGTAGAGGGGTAAGTGATTGGGTTGAGTCGCATCATGCACCAATATGGGTGAGAATAGTGAGGAGAGAGGAATTAAAGGAGGGAGACAGAAAAAGGTCCTCAGAGAGGGTTAGTGGCCATACTTAGTATAAATGGACAGAGAACACAAAACGGGAACTAGACGACCTTATGGAAAATGAGATACAATTAATTAGAAGTGGATGAGAAAGGGCTTTGGAGAAAATTAACATAGATAGAGCACTTGAGTTAATAGAATATCCTATAAAGAGGGTGGCATGGGTAGTTCAAGGTAGTAGAAGGAAAAAGATGCAAGGTGGAGGGTGGTTTAAAAAGGAATGTGAGGCTTTTAGAAGAGTATTGATGAGAGCGTTAAAAGAATATAGAATAAAAGGAGGGAGCAAAGAATGTGAAGTCTTTTGTAGATTAAGGAAAGAGTACAAACTTAAAATTCCTGAGAGAAATAAGCTATGGATGAAGGAACAATCAGAGCTAGTAAATAGAGAATGCAGGATGAATCAAATGGAAGGAATATGGGAAAGAATAAATAAACCATAATTAATAAAGGAGGGAAGGGATACAAAAAAATGAATATTGATTATGATCAGTGGGTGACATATTTTAGCGAGTAATTAGGAGGAAGGGATGAATGGGAGTATAAGGAAAGGAGGCAGATGATATGGAAGTTTACATTAGAAGAAGTTCAGGGGGTGATAGGTAAACTGAGGAGGAGATCGGGGGGGGGGGGGGGGGAAGAATGGTATTAGCAATGAATTTTGGAAAGAAATAAGTAAATACAGTCAGATGGGGGAGGGAATTGTAAAATTATTTAACAGGATTTTTAATGGGGGTAAAGTACCGAAAGAATGGAAATATGGGATTATTTGCCCAATATGTGAAAAAGGAAATGAATAAAAACCTCCTGAATAACTACCGAGGTATAACTCTCTTAGGCTCACTATCTACACATACTTGAGGTCAGTGCTATATCTGGATCAAGTCCATTTTATGTAGATACCAACCGTATGTGGAGGTGTAAATTGTCTTATAAAGCCTTCAATTATTATGTTTCATAAATTTTAATTATCTCTTATTAAATGCTCAGTGTATTGTAAGTTTGTATAACCTCAAATATGTATTGTGAATACATGTAACCTCAAAATCAGTGTAGTCGAACACTTGTAGAAATCTCTGTAATATTCATATACAGTGGACTTATTGTAATCACGGATAACGTTATCAACCGTATTATATAAACACTTTTATGAAGTCCCGTACAGACAAATACTGCAACATTGAAAATCTTCAGTTTATTGTGATCATGAATTCAGTTTATATTATCATATTTGTTTTCAAAGATTTCGTTCTCAAGTATGCGAGTAGAGTGCATACAAAGAAAATGCTCCCAAGTAGAGCTTGGAACGGAGCAGTTGCTCCTATGATTGCAACTGGTAGTGCGAATGCAGCGCTCCATCCGGTATTCTTTGGTAGTAAACTGTTGCTTAGAAATCAATCGGTGCTTCGGTGGGCGAGCGGAGGACGGAGGAACAGTACTGAATGTGTGCTGGCTTGCAGTTCCAGTAGTGGTACGCAAAGGATGTGCTAGCGACGTAGTAAATACTGCTTTATAAGTATGGAGAAGATGAATATATGAAACATATATATTCTCATTTATCTTTGGTATTTATATTATTATTATTATTATTATTATTATTATTATTATTATTATTATTATTATTATTATTATTATTGTACACCTCTGTGGTGTAGTGGTTAGTATGATTAGCTGCCACCCCCAGAGGCATGGGTTCGATTCCCGGCTCTGCCATGAAATTTTAAAAGTGGTATGAGTGCTGGAATGGGGTCCACTCAGTCTCGGGGGATTAACTGAGTAGAAGGGGTTTTGATTTCCTCCTCAGCCATTCTCGAAGTAGTTTTCCATGGTTTATCACTTCTCTTCCAGGCAAATGTTGGGATGGTATGCAACGTAAGGCCATAGTCACTTCCTTCTCTTCATTGTCTATTCCTTCACATTGTCACATCCTCCACCCCCCCCCCCTCCCCACACCACCACCACAAGGCCCCTGTTCAGCATAGCAATTGAGGCCGCCTGGACGAGGTACTGGTCCTCCTCCCCGACCACTGGGCGAGTTGGTCATGCGGTTAGGGGCGCACAGGTGTGAGCTTGCATCCGGGACATAGTGGGTTCGAGCCGCACAGTCGGCAGCCCTCAAAATGGTTTTTCCCATTTTCTCACCAAGCAAATGCTCTACCTTAATTAAGGCCACGGCTGCTTCCTTCCCACTCTCAGGCCTTTCCTATCCCACCGCCGCCATAAAACCTGTTGGTGTGACATAAAAAATTGCAAAAAGAGAGAAAAAAAAAAAAGGAAAGTATCCCCGACCCAAAGTCTCACGCTCCAGAACATTGCCCTTGAGACTGTAGAGGTGGAATCTCTCGCTAAGTCTGAGGGTAAAAGCAACCCTGGAGAGTAAACGGAAATATTATTATTATTATTATTATTATTATTATTATTATTATTATTATTATTATTATTATTATTATTATTATTGTACATCCCACTAACCAATTCTGTGGTATTCTGCGACGTCAAGGTGCCGGCAATTCACCCCACAGGAGTTCTTTAATATGCCGGTAAACCTTCCAACATGGGGCTGTCGTATTTCAGCACGTTCAAGTACCACCGAGCAAAGTCGGAACTGAAACCGTAAACTTGAGCTCAGAAGGCCAGCGGTCTACCGTCTGGACTACTCAACCCAGTACAGCATAAAAAGAAATCCAATCAGTTCTTACTCTTCAGTAATAAATGAGCTACGAGTATACTGTAATTCATGTACAAGCATTGTATATAATGCTGTATATGTTTATGTGCAATGGAATATAATTATTACTTAAACATTTTTACTATTAATAATATTGTAAAGGAATCTGCAAGGGAATAATATATGGCAATATTCAATCTACATTAACCTATCCACCTGCACTTATTGCAAACTGAATTTCAGCAGATCAAAATCTGTTATTCTTAGCGCAACAAATAATACAGCAATCTTGAAACGACTGCAGCATTTGAATGACAGACGTAGGAAAACACATTCATCTGTGGAATTAGCACTGAAACCTAAATTGTAATTCCACTCAAGATCACAGTTACAATATTGCCCACATTAAAGCATTTGAATTTTCCACCACTGAATTCAATCGGAGGACTACCGGAGGTCTCCGGAGGAAGAGCGAAAACAACTGCTCTGCTCCACTCCTACCGTTCCCAGCTCTACTCCCAACCTTTAAGAACCTGTTTTTACACTGTGCCTGTCTCACGTCTCATCTTTTGTAGCAGGTGTACAGTAGAAAACCGGTCAGTGCAGGTGGTAACCATCCCACATACACTTTCTCTTTTGTTTCATCCCTTATGGTAGTTTAGCCAAGGACCACTCACTCGAGTCTTACTAAAGCTTTCGCACTGTGATGTTCTTAGCGTTGTAGTGCAGTGATAGCTAGTGTGAAAAGCAAACTTAAATACTTAACCATTAGAGAAACTTTCAATTATAGAACTTTAATTGCCTACAATGAGTCTACGCAATGCTGCTGTGGAGTTACGAATTTTGCAACCTCTTCTGTGCAAACTGTTGAAAAATCGAGACAATATTCTTAAGGCAGCAAAAGAAAACAGGAACTTCAACTATAAGTGAAATCGTAGTGGGAAAGACTGTCAAGCTGAAACAGCTTTGGTTCTCAAATGTTCGTGAGAAAGATGCTCATTTTGACGGTCCTCTGATGCGGCAAAAGGCCAAAGAGCTAGAAAAAAATTGGAAAAAAGGAATATTGTGGCAAAGGAAGGATGGTTTTATCGTTGAAAGAAATGAGAAAATATAGTGTTCAAACAAACGTATGGTGAGCAGAAGGACGCTGATTCTGTCACTGCTGTGAGGTGGATAGAAGAAGGCTGGCCTAAAATTTCTTCTGAATCCTCTCCCGAGTGTATGTATAATGCTGATGAGACTACACTGTATTATCGCGTCTTACCTGAACACACATTCTTGTTCAAAAATAAAAGTGCTAAAGGCTGTAAAACCTCCAAGGACCAAGTAAAGAAAAGACTATTAGTGATAGGGAAAAGTAAGAACTCATGTTGCTTTAAAGGCATCAATAAGTTTCCAGTGGACTATCATTCTAACTCTAATGCATGCATGACTGCTCTGATTTTTAAAGAATGACTACTGAAGTGGGATAATAGGCTGGACCATAAAATAATTTTGCTGGTAGACAACTGTGCAGCACACATTGTGAATTGTGAGCTCAAGAACATCAGTGTGGATTTCTTACCGGCGAATGAACTTCATTACTTCAACCATGCAATCAAGGAATCATTCGCACCATGAAAGCATATTATCACCAAGAAATGCACACAGGAATCTTAGAAAACATAGAGGACACACATAAAACTAGTGCCAATGCCCTTGTCAAAACAACCAGCCTTCTCGACGCCCTGCATCTTCTATCTATGTCATGGGATAATGTCTCAGCACATACAATAAGGAATCGTTTCCAGCATGGGGGATTTTTAAGAGAGTTACCAGAAGTAGAGGAAACTGTTGAACTTTGTCCAACAAGCTTAACAAAAGATGAATTTCAGGAATGGATGAACATTGATGAGGGCATCATTACTCATGGGAAACAGACAGAAGACGACATATTTGAGACAGTTACTTCTGCAGAATTAGATATGAGAGGTGAAGAACATGGATCAGAAGATAGCGATGCTGATGACGACGATATTGCCGAAACTTCCCGAACATCAATGAATGCTGAATTGTGACAGGCGCTAGATATATTGTGACAGGCGCTAGATATCTTGCGACGAGGTGATCAGTGTAGGTCAGTGGACTTCCAAAAACATTATGAATATGAAAGATTCATTAACGGACTTTTGAGAGACAACCAAAAGCAAACAATTTGAGAATATTTTACATATCTGAAAACAGTTAACTGTATTGCATTGCTGTGTACCGGTGTCTGTTTCATTGCACTGCATTTAGGTTATAAATCAGTGTTTCATTGTAGTGCATGTAGGTTATGAATAAATACAGTTGACTACCTATCAATTTTTAGTTTTCGTCTACTGTTATCAATCAGTTAATGTTATCAAATTATCTGCATCCCAGAGTGATCATAATAAGCGGCGTCGACTTTATTGGGTATAAACCACTATCATTCTGATAAATAATGATGATGATGATGATGACAAACATAGAATGTGTTTTTTCGGAGAACCTGCTTGGTCAAAAGTGACACCTGGAGAGTGTTATCAAAAGCTGTATAGCACATGCGTGTACTGTGCCATAGTCATAGTTACCATTAACTATTGTTTAGCATAACCTCTTTTCCTTTCTCTTGTTTCTGGCCTTTTCCCATTTACTTGAGGTCAGTGCTGTATCTGGATTAAGCCCATTTTTATCTGGAAGCCAACCCTGAATAATAATAATAATAATAATAATAATAATAATAATAATAATAATAATAATAATAATAATATTTTTTTTCGAGTGACTGTGGAAAATCTTCAAAAGACACTTGTGAAGGATCTGCACTCCACAAGTGTGTGGGATTCTTACCTACTAAAATTCACACACCCTTTTCCCACGATGTGTATCATCACCCCGGAACCGCTCTTGCATTACTTCAGGGTGATGTCATGCTTACTTAGTCTTTCAGACTTCTTCTTTCTTCATTTCTCCTTTATGGGCGCTCATACACTTACAAATCCCTCTTCTTCTGACAAAGGACATTCTCCACATACACTGCCACCGGTCTCAGGATTCCTAGTTTCACAGCATCACAGAAATAATATATTCTGGTGTCAGTTCTCCCAATTCAGTTTCCACATATCTTCTCTTTATCATCCAACGATCGCACACAAAGAAGGTGTGAATTATGTCATCGATGTCATCACAGTATATGCATGCTGCATCACTTCCTCCTCCCACTATGTGCAGGAATTTCTGAAAATATCCCATGTCCTGTTAGAAGCCATGTGAGGTAATAGGTGTCTTCACCATGAACCCTTTCAACCCAGATATCCAAGCATGGTATCAGTCGCTTGGTCCATTTACCCCGAGGGTCACTTTCCCACGTGAGTTGCCATCTCCTCATCCATTGACTGACAGCACGCTTCTTTGCACATTTCATCCCAGCTCTCCTTGGGCACACCAGATTTCTTGTCACTCCAATGCAAGTAGATCTATTGGGGCTATTGCTGCAACCGTGAGGATTGCAGGTTCAGAAACCGTACGATATGCACATGCAAATTACAAGTGACATAAAGCTACTCTCCGTTGTACGGCAGCTATCCTTCTCCGATACCAAACAAATTTCAAGGATTCAGCCCAGATTTCAGAGCCATACAGGATAATAATAATAATAATAATAATAATAATAATAATAATAATAATAATAATTTTTTATTATTTATAATTATAATTTATTATTATTATTATTATTATTATTATTATTATTATTATTATTATTATTATTATTATTATTATTATTATTATTATTATTATTATTATTATTATTATTAATTCACTAATCAGCCAACTAGGGATCATGATAAGCCTCACTTTACATTCTGGCATTTGCTCATTTTTCGCTTGATCCACATCGTCTTCATTAGCTCACTGTGTTTAGCACAACGTTTTTCTGTCCATTTAGCACCAGTTGCCCGTTTTTCATCCCAGAAAGTCC
The DNA here is from genome assembly GCF_040414725.1 of Anabrus simplex. Taxonomy (NCBI): domain Eukaryota; kingdom Metazoa; phylum Arthropoda; class Insecta; order Orthoptera; family Tettigoniidae; genus Anabrus; species Anabrus simplex. The sequence goes on along the minus strand of NC_090272.1, from coordinate 57,636,965 downwards.
CAAAAGTCTTGATGGCTGCTCTGAAAAGATTTCGATCTTGTGCATCTTCTGCTTGTAGGCCCAATTCTTTAAGATCTTTCTTGACATTAACGTACCATGGCATTGCCGTTTTTCCAATCAATCAATACTGATCTGCATTTAGGGCAGTCGCCCAGGTGGCAGATTCCCTATCTGTTCTTTTACTAGCCTTTTCCTAAATGATTTCAAAGAAATTGGAAATTTATTGAACATCTCCCTTGGTAAGTTATTCCAATCCCTAACTCTCCTTCCTATAAATGAATATTTGCCCCAGTTTGTCCTCTTGAATTCCAAATTTATCTTCATATTATGATCTTTCCTACTTTTATAAACGCCACTCAAACTTATTCGTCTACTAATGTCATTCCACGCCATCTCTCCGCTGACAACTCGGAACATACCACTTATGGAAAATTCTAAATTCCCATGGAGGGAATTAGATATTCTTCAACAATAGAGCATGTCAAAAATGTCAAAACAGATCAATTGTAAGGCTTTTCAGACATTTGCTCTATTAACTAGAGTATTGTCTTAGGTCAGACAGTAGACTCATCAGAGTGGGATGTGGGATAGTGGGTAGGGTCTGGATTGCAGGTTCAGAAACCGTACAATATGCACATGCAAATTACAAGTGACATAAAGCTACTCTCTGTTGTACGGCAGCTATCCTTCTCCGATACCAAACAAAGTTGGAAAAACGGCAATGCCATGGTACGTTAATGTCAAGAAAGATCTTAAAGAATTGGGCCTACAAGCAGAAAATGTACAAGACCGAAATCTTTTCAGAGCAGCTATCAAGACTTTTGGGACTTTCTGGGATGAAAAACGGGCAACTGTGGGATGTGGGATAGTGGGTAGGGTCTGACACATCCAACTCTGATGAGTCTAGTGTCAGACCTAAGACGAAATGCTGGTTAATAGAGCAAATGCCTGAAAAGCCTTACAATTGATCTGTTTTGACATACCACTTAGTCGAGCAGCTCTCCTTCTTTCTCTCAATTCTACCCAGCCCAAACTTTGCAACATTTTTGTAACGCTACTCTTTTGTCGGAAATCACCCAGAACAAATTAAGCTGCTTTTCTTTGGATTTTTTCCAGTTCTTGAATCAGGTAATCCTGGTGAGGGTCCCATACACTGGAACCATACTCTAGTTGGGGTCTTACCAGAGACTTATATGCCCTCTCCTTTACATCCTTACTACAACCCCTAAACACCCTCATAACCATGTGCAGAGATCTGTACCCTTTATTTACAATCCCATTTATGTGATTTATGTGATTTTGGTTTTGATTCAAATATACTGAAGATACGTTTCGTCCATCGAGAGTCGATCATCCGTTGTATATGACCGTAGAAGCAAACTCTCCCTTTATGCATTGTGTCCGTGATCGTTTCTATCTTAGAGTATACTTCTTGCCTGGATTTTCTAATGTAGAAGCCATTTTTGTAGTTTGGGCCAAGTATGGTGTGTAGGATCTTTCTTTCTTAAATCCGCAAGCAAACATTTCTCTGACAGGATAAGGCATTCAGATGCATACAGCAATACTGGTTTGATGACAGTGTTGTAGTGATGAATTATTATTATTATTATTATTATTATTATTATTATTATTATTATTATTATTTAAAGGTTTTGATGCCTAGAACTACATTGGAAATTCGGGATATGGACAGTGCCACCACTATTTCCGACATAGAGGAGGCTGTAAGACGAATTAGAAAATCTTAATCAAGAATTGAAGGTCTCAATCACAAATCCAAACAGCAGGGGACAAAAACTTGCCATCGTGGAGATAGAAGATAGCGAGGCATGAAAGCTGTTAGACATAGGCAAAATTAAAGTATGCTGGCTATACTGCAGAGTAAGACGGTGGGCCGTAGTTCCTCGGTGCTTTAGATGTCTGTCATATGGGCATCAAGCACGAAACTGTCAAGGAGTAAACTCTGCTTTAAGTGCGGGGAAGCTGGTTATCTACCACCAGTAAAAGACACAATAGAATTACAGGCCCCTGGAGTGTATCACATTGAATGTAGCTGCGGAGCTTGTTACGTAGGTGAGACAAAACATCTGATCTCCACCCGCCTAAAAGAACATATCCGTCACACCAAGAACCAAAACACAGATATTTCAGCAGTAGCCACGCATTCCTACGAAACTAGGCACGGAGTATCATTTGACAAGACCAAGATCCTAGCAGCTATCCCTTGGAATCTGGAAAGGAAAATCCGCGAGGCTATCGAAATCAAGAAACATCCGAACAACATAAATTTAGAAGAAGGATACAAAATCAGTAATCCTTGGATGCCTATCATTCATAGTTTAAGACATACAGACCACAACATAAATACATGGGCCACAACCCCATTACATAACAGCGCGGGCAAGCCCCCACTACCTGGCTGTGACATATACTTTCCAGAAGTCTCGCGAGACAGCCAGGGCTTACGTCAGCCAGAAAGGCTAGGATATAAAAGGCCAAGATCAAGGCCACTCTAGTAGTGTAATTTCTGCCTGGGAGACTGATTACCTCGGATCGAGTAGGGGTATTTCAGTCGCCTTCACAAAGAATACTGCAATGTATTCGAAACGTCGGCAAACTGTACGTGATATGCGTACAAATACAACATGGTTCAACCCGGAAATTAAATTAAATAATTCTTCACACCGTGGAAGCTTCACTTCTAAGATATCTGATACATGTTTGCTATAAATGATAAGATTTCTCAGGATATACTAAAGACATTCGGTTGGAATATAGTACCATATCTGAAATACTTATTTGATTATTGTTTGCATGAAGGAGCTATACCAAATGAATGGAGAGTTGCTATAGTAGTCCCTGTGTATAAAGGAAAGAATGATAGATATAAAGCTGAAGATACATATATCTCAAGAACTGAAGGTGTAATAGTCATGGTAATTGGTATTTGGAAGCTACTTTATAAATAAAGAAACATGTATTTTTTTGTTTTTGAAAAATTCACTTAAGGGGGAGGGTGAAAGAAATTGGAAAAATTGAATTCCTTTTATGCGGATACTTATATCTCAAAAACTGAAGATTACAGACGTGAAAATTGGTATTTGTAATCTCCTTTAAAAATAAACGTGCATTTTTGGAGAGGGGGTGAGGGGAATCAACTTGGTGGGGTGAAAAAGGAGTGCAATTCTTTTTATGAGGATATATATATATATATATCACAAGAACTGAAGATGTTATAGTCATAGTAATTGGTATTTGGAAGCTCCATTATAAATAAAGAAACAGGTACCTTTTTGTTTTTGGAAAAATCACTTAAGGGGGGAGGGTGAAAGGAAGTGAAAAAATTATTGAATTATTTTTATGGGGATACTCTCCAAAACTGGATCTTACAGACATGAAAATTGGTATTTGTAATCTACTTTAAAAATAAAGTAACGTGCATATTTTTTTTATTTTTATTTTTTTGTGGAGGAGGGGATCAATTTAACTGGGGAATACCAATTTTGAATAATTATTTGCCAGACAATCATTTTTACCAATGGGAACTGATTTACAAAGATTTTCTTACATCCAATAATAATAATAATAATAATAATAATAATAATAATAATAATAATAATAATAATTGTTACTGTGTTTTGGTGGATCAGCAGAGGTGAAAGAAGGTGTGGGCTGGAATGGGTCTAACTACACGTCCGAAAGATGAATTAAAAATTTAAATAAAGGTTATATTTTCAACAGACAACCAAATTTAACAAATTTTTACATACAATTTCAAAACTTAATGAGTACAACAAGTCAACAGCTATCCACTAATCAAGTACAAGACCAGAAAAGCAAGGATTAAGAGACCAATTAATGATCTGGGCTTCAAGTCCTAATTTTTACACTTCCTGAGCTCTCAGCTCACCACCACATATTACCAAAAGGGCAGAAAACCCCTCATTACATGGAGCACTTGCTCCTAACTGTTAACCTCAAGCCTCCCAGAGGCACTTTTCAAACACAAGAAAGAGCTGACTCGCTTTCAATCTTTCAAGCCTATTAAAGGCAATACAATGCTTTACAATCACTGGCCATCGAGGCGCAACTTACAAGAATTAAACAGGGGTATCTCGTACCCAGCCTACAGGGCCTTAAAGGAAAAATAATAATTAAATGGCCCAAAATACCAATGTGAATGGAGGCGTGTACTTGCACTCCTACATGAATACGTATTAAAACTTAAGGGGCACTAGGCTGATTAAACAGGGGCTAATCCCACACTAGGGAGGTGACTCGTATAAGAAAATTTTAATATATTAAGAGAAGAAAATCGATTATGAAAACGTAGTCACCTCAAATCCAAATTGAAGGGGAGCTTGAGAGGGTAAAGCACTCTCTATCCCCTATTTACAGGTAAAGTAATAAGACAATGTTTACATAAGCCGGCACTAAGTTACATATTTGAAAGGTAGGATACTTTAAAAAGGTTTCGAACCTTCCCCAGGGGTTAAACTGCTGACCAAGAAAGAAATAAAGATGTTAAAAGGCCATTACCTTTGCAGAAGAGCTGCGGCTCGAAGGAAGAGCTGCAACCCGCCCCCTGCTATACTTCCATACACTAAGCTAGATGTTGTTGAAGTGGTGACGAGCCATGAAAATCAGCAGTTTTTAAACCCTCACGGAAGATTCGAGACCTTTCATGAATAATTAAGACACACCCACAGGCGTTTATTGGTTCCCCAAAAGTTACAGATCAAAGATTGAGGAAGAAGGACACTATTGGTCCAAAATTAATTAAAGAAATTCGGGATTGGCTAAGTTCAAAACTGGCGGAAAGAAAGATTTATATTGCCAACCTACAAATGAACGAAATTTATTTATAGGAAAACTTAGTATAAAATATCTTCAAGAAAAGTTCAATCACTTCGCACCAGGGTGCATGATCATAGTTTTTGGTAGAGACATCTGGGAGAGAATGTCCACACTTCTTGATAATTAGTAAACAAAAACAATTCAAAATTAACACAGACATCTTCAGATAAACGGTTGAATTAATTCAGTTTTAAAGTTCAGAGTTTCAGCTGTAGAGGAGTAATTTAAGGTGGAAAATTCAAATGTGCGGCATATAGGTGTACCAACCGGTACATTAATAATAATAATAATAATAATAATAATAATAATAATAATAATAATAATTCAAAAACACAGTTTTAAAATTTTGAAATATCACTCATACAACACATTTTAAGCATTTGATAACACTTCGTCGAAATACCAATAGCTGTGTAGTTGAAGAATTGCAAAAATTAAATTGGAATGTCGAAACTTACAGTCTCAGAGATGTAGTTGAAATTCCAAGGCACACACCACAACTTACGACGATGTGGCTAGGAGGCTAGGAGATAATCACATAATTAAAACAAACAGAAAGGCAAAGGTGCTTCTGGATGAAAACCCAAAGAACAAGAAGAATTTTCATGGGGTGTAAACCCCATCGTATCCTTGAGATCAGCCAGGATCCATCAGACTGGATGGATTCACGGCGAGCGTGAATAAAGAGCCCATCAAACCTCCGTGCTCATAGAAGACAAACTCAACGCTCACTTCAACACTAACAGGCTGGATTACACTCGCCAAGAATGTGCGCCAGCAAGCTTCACAGAAGGTTAGAGCAAGGGCAAGCAAGTTCAAGCTCCCTACAGGAGAGAGCAGCAGCGGACAGAGGCTAACAGCCTAAAACATTAATTCCAGTTGGTACATTAGTAAAATTCAAATGAACTGAACCACGTTCATAGATGCTGGAAATGTGAGCAATTCATGACTTCAAATCACTTTTTAACACATTGGAGACAACCATATTTGAATGTGCTACCCTCCAGAAATCATAGGATTTTTAATGGTTTTTGAAATGTTTTCAATGCTAGGGTAAGCCATGATTATAACAAATTTTGGAAAATTTAGAATGAATCATTTTCTTCTACAGAAAAATGAGTTTTAATTATCATAATAGTGCAGCAATTTTTAAAAATAAATTGATGAAGATGATAAGATTTCATCATCATCATCATTATCTGTTTACCCTCCAGGTTCGGTTTTTCCCTCGGACTTAGCAAGGGATCCCACCTCTACCGCCTCAAGGGCAGTGTCCTGGAGCTACAGACTCTTGGTCGGGGGATACAACTGCGGAGTATGACCAGTACCTCGCCCAGGCGGCCTCACCTGCTATGCTGAACAGGGGCCTTGTGGAGGGATAGGAAGATTGGAAGGGATAGGCAAGGAAGAGGGAAGGAAGCAGCCGTGACCTTGAGTTAGGTACCATCCCGGCATTCGCCTGGAGGAGAAGTGGGAAACCACGGAAAACCACTTCCAGGATGGCTGAGGTGGGAATCGAACCCACCTCTACTCAGTTGACCTCCCGAGGCTGAGTGGACCCCGTTCCAGCCCTCGTACCACTTTTCAAATTTCGTGGCAGAGCCGGGAATCGAACCTGGGCCTCCGGGGGTGGCAGCTAATCGCGCTAACCACTACACCACAGAGGCGGACATGATAAGATTTACAAAGGAAAAAAAATCTGATGCAGCTATGGATGCCAGTTTGGTTAATATTTCAAAATCTGTCTAGTATTGTGGACACATCTACTGAAACACACTAATACTGATTCTAACCTAATTGATCAATTGGCACCGGTATCCTTGTTTACAACCAGAAATTTGCTTTCCCACTGTTCGTTGTTTGACAACGGGGTTGCGTCGAGTTGCTGCAGGTTGTCATCTGTACACGGGAAACACATTTTTAGGAAGTGGTATAAAACAGTATTACATAACCCACTTCAGAAAGTGGTATAAAACTACATTATACTTCATACCAATTTGAAATTAGCTCATTATCTACATTTTTCTTGCCTGAAGCACCAGAATCATCATGTTTACTTAGTGTGTAATTGTTATCCTCATCCTCATTTTCAGAAATCGTGTCTTCTATAAGAACATCCATTATGGATTCGTTGTCGAAATTTTGTACACTTGAATTAGACAAGCTAAATATTCACAAGAATTACATAAAAAAGCCTGCCTCTTGAACACACACTCTTCCTGTCCGCATACAGCGTACGTACTTTCCCACCCATTTGCAGCTGAGAGTTAACGATGACACAGCCCCAGGTTATGTAAGAATGTGGCTGTGTTATCAATGCCTTGAAAGAAGAGCTCCCAACTTCTGCTCATAAGTAGTACATTTTATTCTTATAGAAGCATTCAGCAGTATACTAGTGAAGTCACAGCTCACTGAATTTTTTTTTAGCTACAGTGAAAATGTGCCCGTAAATTCTCCAAGCTCCATCAGCAGCAATGAAACAGTGTGACAGTAGTTTCTAAGAGCGGCGTCTCCAATGTGTTAAAATAACATTAGTCCACATCTTGATGAAAGGTATCCGAAAATGAATTTCTATTGTAATAAAATCCAGTTTCAAAAATGTCTATGAAGGGGGCTTATTTATGTTAATTCTGTCTTTTGCATTTGATTGGGTAGATCTTCGGAGACTACTGGCAAAAATGAGTGCAATTGGACTAGACAAAGGAATGATTAAGTGGGTTGTCATATTTCTAGAAAATAGATCTCAGGGAATTAGAGTATCATCATGAGTGTTCTGCCATATGGCAGGTCTTCACATGGCAACTCTCCACACAATCCTGTCTCTTGCCACCCTCTTTGTTTCCTCATACTTGTATTCTATCGTGATACTGTCCAGCATCTGATATCTTCTTCATCCTCTTTGTCTTTTTCCATTTACCATTGCTTCTATAGCATCTATAAGCAAGCAATCTCTCCTCATCCAATGGTCAATCCAATTGAGCTTTCTCTTCTTGATTACTTTTAATATATTTCTCTCTTCCCCAACTCTTCTCAAGACTTCAGGGCCGATGACCTTCGATGTTAGGCCCCTTAAAACAACAAGCATCATCATCATCAGCTCAAGACTTCTTCATTCTTTACTTTTTCTAACCATTGTATACTTTCTATTCTCCTCCAAATCCACATCTCAAATGCTTCCAGTCTTCCTTCATTTTCTTTTCTCAATGTCCATGTCTCAGCTCCATACAGTGCTACACTCCATACAAAGCACTTCACAAATTGCTTCCTCAAGTCTCTATCCATGCCCCCACAAAAAATCTACTCTTCTTATTAAATGCTTCTTTCACGGTCGCAATACGAGTTTTCACCTCTCGACTGCACCTCATGTCCTCTGTTATTACACTTCCCAAGTATTTGAAAGCATCCACCTGTTCTATTATTTCCTGGCCTAACTTTATGGTTGTATTCACTTTTCTTGTACTTATTACCATACATTTTGTCTTTTTCTTATTAATTCTCATTCCAAACTCTTCACAGACAGCACTTAGATCTGTTAGCATCATCATCACAACTCGTTCACTCTCTGCCAGTAAGACCATGTCATCAGCAAATCTAATACATTCTATTCTCCTACCACCAAATTTCACTCCTCTTTTTCCATACATGCCTTTCCGGATAATCTCTTCCAAATACATGTTAAAAAGTATGAGAGAGAGACAGCAGCCTTGTCTTACTCCCCTTCCAATTGTGGTTTCCTCTGTCATCTCATTCCTTATCTGCACTCTTATCTCCACACAAGTCTGTCTCTTGCCACCCTCTTTGTTTCCTCATACTTGTATTCTATCGTGATACTGTCCAGCATCTGATATCTTCTCCATCCTCTTTGTCTTTTTCTTAATCAGCCTTCTCTCCTTCCAGTTGACTCCATTCCTGCTTAGAATGTCCATTAACTTTTCCACTGTACTCTGTCAAAAACTTTTTCCAGGACAGTGAACATAGCACATATTTATCTTCCTCTTTCAACGTATCTCTCACCTAATGTTCTTAATAGTCCAATTGCATCCCTTTAGCACATATTTATCTTCCTCTTTCAACGTATCTCTCACCTAATGTTCTTAATAGTCCAATTGCATCCCTTCTTCCTTTACCTCTCATGAAGCCATACTGCTCCTCAGAGATACAGTTGTCTAGCCTTCCATGAAGTCTTCTGTTCAGTACTCTCAGTAATACTTTGGCTGCATGTGTGATCAGACTGACGGTTCTAAAATTTTCACATTTCTTTGAATTCTTTTTCTTTTCAATTGGTACCATTACTACTGAAAGAAAATCATCTGGCCATATGCCGCTTTCATATATCTTATTACAGAGATATGTTAGCTCATTCACTCCTTTATTTCCAAAGACTCTTAAAAAGCTCTACCAGTAATCCATCAATCCCACTTGCTTTGCGATTCTTCATTTCTTTCAGAGCTTTTCCTACCTCTCCTTCCAGAATTCTGTATCCTCTCCTAGTTTGAATCATATCTTAAATATTGTCTGCAGATTGATAAAATAAGGAACCATTTTCCTGCACCTATTTTTATTGCCAGTGGAGTTCCTCAAGGGTCTCACCTTGTGCCCTTACTTTTTACTCTCTGCATAAATGATAATACAAATATCTGATGGCCAGGCAGGCATCGAATTTTGGAAATGAGACATAGCTCTCATAGTGCATTGGCACTGCTGGTGGCTTCAAGCAGCCTATGCAGTGGCCTCCACGGTATGCACTAGCCTTGCGTCTTGGGTGGTGTGCTAAGTCCCAACTGATGAGCCTAACTTAGCACACGAGGGCGAAACGCAGGCAACCAAGAATGAGTTAGCTAGAAAATTTATAATGTCCAATAACAGACCATTATATTGGTATTATAGATTTACTCATTCGGGACAAATATTTTAAATTCCCTTTGGGAATCAACATCTGTATTATCTGATGGCCAGGCAGGCATCAAATTTTGGAAACGAGACATAGCTCTCATAGTGCATTGGCACTGCTGGTGGCTTCAAGCAGCCTATGCAGTGGCCTCCACCGCCCCTAATTTCCATCATCCTCACGAACCTACCATCATTGCTTACTCTGATCCTAACCTCCCTGAACTTCAACCTTCATTCCTCCATTTTTCTCATGTTGATTATACTCATCCATTAAATGCTCCCATTACACCCACTGATATCCGGCTTTTCCTGAAACATCGGAAAAACACCTCCCCTGGCTCCGATACCATCTCATATCGTCATATTCAAGAAGCCCCTCCTATTCTTTTTTATCTTCTTAGCATTATTTACACCTACATTCTTTATACAGGTGCGTACCCCGATCATTGGGGTAACGCCAATCTTCTCCTATTCCTAAAACCCCATAAACTCCCATCTGACATTCGGTCTTATCGCCCAATCTCCGTACTCCCTGTCCTCAGCAAGATCCTAGAAGGGATTCTGAGTAGGAGACTTTCCTCCTATCTCGACTCTCTAGGTCTTATTCCATCCTCTCAAGCCGGTTTTCGATCCCATCATTCCACTCACGATCACCTCTTTCACATATCCTCTTCTCTCAATGCCTATCTTCGCCCCCGTAAAACTGCCGCTTTAGTTTGCCTCGATGTGAATAAGGCTTTTGATTCAGTCTGGCATGCTGGGTTGCTTTTTAAGTTACGCCATCTTCCCATTCCTATCACTATCATTCGATTTATTTTCAACTATCTTCAACATCGATCAGCACAGATCCTCATCCGTGGTACCCGTTCCTATTCCTTTCGTATGACTGCGGGCGTAGCCCAAGGTTCCCCACTTTCCCCACTTTTATATATTTTATATACTTATGATATCCCACATCCCGACCCCCCTTTAAGACTCTATCAATATGCCGATGATCTGGCTATCCTTGCACTTACACCTACTACTGTTACTCTTACCCGTTATTTACAGACCTACCTCTCCGTTCTAGAATCCTGGTTCGACGCCTGGCATATTGCTGTTAATCCCACCAAGACCCAATTTATTGTATTTCGGAAAAAATCCCGCCTCACTAGACCCCGTCACCGAGTTCTTTTAACGTTGTATAATACTCCACTAACAGAAACTAATACCCTAATCTACCTTGGTATTCAATTCCAGAACAACCTTCATTGGAAACATCATTTAACACAAGTATACAAACGTGCCCTTCAACGCTTCCGAGCCCTTCGTATTCTCACTGGTAAAACGTGGGGCCTCCGTCCTTCCCAAATCCTCACAGTTTATAAATCTTTTATTCGCCCTGTCGTAACATACAGTTCCTTGACCTGGCTCACAGCTGACAGACAACAATACGTGACCTTGCTTAAACTTGACAGACATGCTATGCGTATTGCATACCATCTCCCCTTTGACACCCCTTCTGCTGACTTCCAACCTCTTTATTCTTTTCCCACCATCCTTACTCATGTCCATGATCTTCGTCTCAAATACTTACAATCTGCCCTAGCCATCAATCACTCTGCGATTAAAGAAGCCCTCAACCTTTCTCCTCTTGCCACCGCTATCCTTAATAATGACCGCTCTCCTGCTATCTCTTACCTTTTCCCCACCCCTATCACGTAACTTCCCCCCCTGTCCCACTGCCTTTTTATTCTAATTTTTCTTTTACTGGATATTACGATGCTCCTCGCGGCAGTGGTACCGGCCTCCAATATCTGTGTCTGAGTGCTTTACGACACTACCAGTGTCATCTCTATCAGTGTTCATTTTCAATCATTCTGTGTTTTTCGCGTCCTCATTGTTCCACTAGTGTACGTCCATTTCTTTCTGCTTCCACCATAGTGTTTTTCGTATCGTACGTCAAGATGAACTGAAGACATTTCTCTCTCAGTACGATGTGTTGTGCGTTTATACTTTGTGTGCCAATCGAAATCAATGAAAAATAGACTGACATGGAAGAAATCACATAATATTTCCTTGTTATATACTTTTTTTTTTTTTTTTTTTTTTCTGCTTCAATCTGTATTTGATTATGTTTTGTTTTCAGTATGTACGAGACATACTTCTATGTATGTGTTTCAAAATTCTACTTTTATGTACTCACTCACCGGCCAAAGAGCTACATGTTTAGCTGGTGGCCCGCCTGCCCCTTACCGGGCAGGAATGAAATAACTATTTGAATAAAGAATAAAGGCCTCCACGGTATGCACTAGCCTTGCGTCTTGGGTGGTGCGCTAAGTCCCAACTGATGAGCCTAACTTAGCACACGAGGGCGAAACACAGGCAACCAAGAATGAGTTAGCTGGAAAATTTATAATGTCCAATAACAGACCATTATATTGGTATTATAGATTTACTCATTCGGGACAAATATTTTAAATTCCCTTTGGGAATCAACATCTGTATTATCTGATGGCCAGGCAGGCATCAAATTTTGGAAATGAGACATAGCTCTCATAGTGCATTGGCACTGCTGGTGGCTTCAAGCAGCCTATGCAGTGGCCTCCACGGCCATACACCTACGCTACGTCACGCCCCACTATTTTTGCGGCTGGGTGGCCCTCTTCTCGACGCTGTCTCAGCCGGCCCAAGAATAATCAAATTGGCAGACGCCTCGTTGGCTGTCGCCTTCCCCACAATGCATACCTGTCTCATCAAGGGCGTGGATACTTCCTACTCTCCAACTGCCATTCGCGACGAAATCCGCAGTCAAGGATCCTTCGTCGATGCGATTCTCCGTCTTCAAAATGGCTTCTCCGGTCAACCTTCTCCGGATGTGGTGGCCTTCTTCCGCTGTCCCGGCCCACCGGCTGGCATTATTGCCAACGGTGTCTCTCTCGGCGGTGTCACACACGTGGCGGTTCCTACCCCGGATCATCTTTTGCAACAAATGGCCTCCCTCCCTGATTTTCCTCTTGGCTCTCATTTTAATCCGCCCCGCACACACCTTCCTACCTCCTGTACGACCACTTCTACCGTTGCTACTCCTACCACTACGGTCAATACCTCCTTGACCTCCCTCACACTCACTTCCACAGCTAGTCACTCCTCCCCTCTCATGTCAACGACCTCCTCCACCTTCATCACCACCGCTCCCTGTCCCCAGACGTCTTCTTCTACATTCACGGCTGCCACTGACACGCCTCGTGAAGACCAGACTGCCGCCGCTTCCCTGGCCCACCGTCCTCTTCTCTCGCCGAGTTGTGTCGTCTGAGGTGTTGATCCTGCCATTCCTGAAGACGACATACTGCAAGATCTTCACATGGCGAGCATTCCTGCCCGCCGAGTCTATCGTATCTACAATGATCGTGGTCCAACGTTTATGGTGCGTCTCCACCTTCCCTGTGATGCGGATGTCCATCACCTGGTCTCCTCCGGTGTTCGGCTTCGTCGTCGCCACCATCGTGTTGAACACTCTCACTCCCCGCCCCGCTTGGCCCACCCCCCTTCTACCGAGGCTCTGCCTCGTCCACCAATTGCTCCGCCACCCACCCCCCTTCCGCAGGCTGCCTATCCATCCGTTCCTACACACTCGTTTCCTCTTTCGCCGTTCCCGATCTTGGATCTTTTACGTCTTCTCTCCACCTCTATCACTAACATTTCTACTACTCTCTATTACCTGTTGTCCCAACACTATGTTCCTTACACTACTTTTCCCCCGAACCCGTACCCTCCCACTGCTCACTATATGTAACAATCTTCTCATCTAATGTACTCTGTTTTCTCATGTATTTTGTACTCTTCTGATATTGCGCGCCCGAGATACACCAACTCCTCCCTCAATAAACATGACTCCAGTTGGGGTCCGCCCCGGTGTGTGTGGTGTGGGTCCGCCCTGTGGGCCCCCCCTTGCGGTTCACGGCCCCCTGCGCCACAGCTATCAACCACTCCTTAACGTATGTACGATACATACTCTCTTCATTATGTCTTTTCTGTTACATTTCCTTCCTTCTCTGGCCTAAGAGCTGCTTAGTTCAGCTGATGGCCCGCCTCCCCTTCGGGAGGAATGAAATGACGTCATGGATGGATGATGATGGCCTCCACGGTATGCACTAGCCTTGGGTCTTGGGTGGTGTGCTAGGTCCCAACTGATGAGCCTAACGTAGCACACAAGGGCGAAACGCAGGCAACCAAGAATGAGTTAGCTGGAAAATTTATAATGTCCAATAACGGACCATTATATTGGTATTATAGATTTACTCATTCGGGACAAATATTTTAAATTCCCTTTGGGAATCAACATCTGTATTATCTGATGGCCAGGCAGGCATCAAATTTTGGAAATGAGACATAGCTCTCATAGTGCATTGGCACTGCTGGTGGCTTCAAGCAGCCTATGCAGTGGCCTCCACGGTATGCACTAGCCTTGCGTCTTGGGTGGTGTGCTAAGTCCCAACTGATGAGCCTAACTTAGCACACGAGGGTGAAACGCAGGCAACCAAGAATGAGTTAGCTGGAAAATTTATAATGTCCAATAACGGACCATTATATTGGTATTATAGATTTAGTCATTCAGGACAAATATTTTAAATTCCCTTTGGGAATCAACATCTGTATTATCTGATGGCCAGGCAGGCATCAAATTTTGGAAATGAGACATAGCTCTCATAGTGCATTGGCACTGCTGGTGGCTTCAAGCAGTCTATGCAGTGGCCTCCACGGTATGCACTAGCCTTGCGTCTTGGGTGGTGTGCTAAGTCCCAACTGATGAGCCTAACTTAGCACACGAGGGCGAAACGCAGGCAACCAAGAATGAGTTAGCTGGAAAATTTATAATGTCCAATAACGGACCATTATATTGGTATTATAGATTTACTCATTCGGGACAAATATTTTAAATTCCCTTTGGGAATCAACATCTGTATTATCTGATGGCCAGGCAGGCATCAAATTTTGGAAATGAGACCTAGCTCTCATAGTGCATTGGCACTGCTGGTGGCTTCAAGCAGCCTATGCAGTGGCCTCCACGGTATGCACTAGCCTTGCGTCTTGGGTGGTGTGCTAAGTCCCAACTGATGAGCCTAACTTAGCACACGAGGGCGAAACGCAGGCAACCAAGAATGAGTTAGCTGGAAAATTTATAATGTCCAATAACGGACCATTATATTGGTATTATAGATTTACTCATTCGGGACAAATATTTTAAATTCCCTTTGGGAATCAACATCTGTATTAGCTATATTGTAGGCGAAGCTTTATCTGACCCTGTAATAATTAAGAGGAGAATTCCTCAAGGCAATATTATTGGACCTTTTGTTTTCTTATATACATAAATGATATGAGTAAAGAAGTGGAATCAGAGGTAAGACTTTTTGCGGATGATGTTATTCTGTATAGAGTAATAAATAAATTACAAGATGGTGAGTAACTGCAAAATGACCTCGATAATGTTGTGAGATGGGCAGTAGGCAACGGTATGATGATAAACGGGGTTAAAAGTCAGGTTGTGAGTTTCACTAATAGGAAAAGTCCTCTCAGTTTTAATTAACTGACTGCTTTGATGGGGTGAAAGTTCCTTTTGGAGATCATAGTAAGTACCTAGATGTTAATATAAGGAAAGATCTTGATTGGGGTAATCACATAAATGGGATTGTAATAAAGGGTACAACTCTCTGCACATGGTTATGATGATATTTAGGGGTTGTAGTAAGGATCTAAAGGAGAGGACACATAAGTCTCTTGTAAGACCCCAACTAGAGTATGGTTCCAGTGTATGGGACCCTCACCAGAATTACGCGATAAGAAGAACTGGAAAAAATCCAAAGAAAAGCAGCTCTATTTGTTCTGGGTGATTTCCGACAAAAGAATAGTGTTACAAAAATGTTGCAGAGTATGGTCTGGGAAGACTTGGGAGAAAGGGGATGAGCTGCTCGACGAAGTGATATGTCAGTTTAAAAAATATTACTAAAATTTTATTAGGATCAACCTATTCAATAAAATTGAGTTCCTAAAGTAGTTGGGATTTACATCTTACTAGACTAAAATTTGATGGGACATGTTTAGCCCGTTATAAGGGCATGATCAGCCTTTTTACACTCATACCTAAAAGACAAAAATCAGGATCATGATTGTTTCAGTTAAAATATAACATTTAGAATGAGTATTACACAATGTGAAATTGTTATGAGTTCTTAAATGATAATTTACAGTTAAAGCTTGTTTGAAATGTTTGCAAAAAATGAATAATGTTGGTATGATATTACACCGGTGATTTAAAATATTTTATAAAATAGACAACTAGTCCATATCCACATAATAATAAGAAGGTCTATGGCTAAAGTTGAATCTTGAATTGCAGTATCAATGTACGAGTGAAATTCGATTAAAAGCAACCCGATTTAAATTTGAAGAAAAGGTTAAAATGGACTTTTAGTAGCTTAATTAAGATGACATTGAAAGTTTCTTATTGAAAACTTATGATATTAAACTATAGTACGGCGCTGAGTAGGCGATGAAGTTGTTGGACCCATTAATCTCGTTGTTTACGAAGTGGGTTCACGATCTTCATACTTTTATTGAAGAAGTAATAAAAAGTTCACAACTGAAAGTTGCCATGTAGGTCTTTACTAGCTCTCTTATACTGATAGTTAAATGGGAACATTCTTGCTTGTTATTGGGTATAGCTTTAAATATAGATTGAATATTGAAGGATATTTAGTGAAGAATCTGTAATGAATGAATGAATGAATAAATTACAAGATGGTGAGCAACTGCAAACTGACCTTGATAATCTTGTGAGATGGAGAGTAGGCAATGGTATGATGATAAATGGGGTTAAAAGTCAGGTTGTGAGTTTCACTAATAAGAAAAGTCCTCTCACTTTTAATTAACTTACTGCTTTGATGGGGTGAAAGTTCCTTTTGGAGAGTAACTATAATTATAATTTCGCGTGGCTATTTCTAGCCAAGTGCAGCCCTTGTAAGGCAGACCCTCCGATGAGGGTGGGCGGCATCTGCCATGTGTAGGTAACTGCATGTTATTGTGGTGGAGGATAGTGTTATGTGTGGTGTGTGAGTTGCAGGGATGTTGGGGACAACACAAACACCCAGCCCCCGGGCCATTGGAATTAACCAATGAAGGTTAAAATCCCTGACCTGGCCGGGAATCGAACCCGGGACCCTCTGTACCGAAGGCCAGTACGCTGACCATTCAGCCAACGAGTTGGACGGAAAGTAACTTGTAAGTGATATGTTACATGTAAATAAGTGGTATGTTCCGAGCTGTCAGTGGAATGACATTAGATAAATAAGTATGTGTGGTGTCTTTAAAAGTAGGAAAGATCACAACATGAAGATAAAGTTGGAATTCAAGAGGACAAATTGGGGCAAATATTTGATTATAGGAAGGGGAGTTGGGGATTAGAATGGCTTACGAAGGGAGATGTTCACTAAAATCCCAATTCCTTTGCAATCATTTAGGAAAAGGCTAGGGAAACAACAGATAGGGAATCTGCCACCTGGGCAACTGCCCTAAATGCAGATCAGTAGTGATTCATTGATAAACTAACTGGTGATTATAGGGTTGTTGTCATACAGTCATTGTTTTCATAAGCTGTGTATTCATCAGCCCTTATTCAACAGGAAGATAATAATAATTAATAATGATAATCATTATCATCGTCATTATATGGAGCTACCATGGTGCAGATCTTTTGAAATGGTACCATCTAGGTAGCCTACCTACCAATTTCAACTTTCCAATTGTGCTGCTGTCTACCAACAAATTTGGAATTCTGCTGGAATGGATACTATGGCTATGTTAATTTTAATTTTGTCAGGAGACACTAAGTTTGCCACCAAAGATCTTTAGTGTGCAAACAAGACATACAGTGCCAAGATCTTTGACCAACCTTAAAAATTCAATCATCTCACCCGGGAGGAAGATAATGAGGATGACTATGGAAATAAGAAGAAATATGTGAAGGTATGATCAATCAAAGAATGAGAAAAAAAGGGAATCAACAGGGAGGAGATCTTTTAAATTGAACCCAGGCTTTTGGCACATGATCTAAAGTATACCACCACCTCTGCCAGTGAAACGTTTTGCACAAACCGGGCTTGAATGCGCTAAGCACAGTGTCAGACCATAAAGACTCGATACCGTAATGATCGTGGCCACCAGGCAGGCTAGTAATAAAAGTAATATGTAGGACAACAATTCAAAGTCTACACGCTGAGCCCTTATTGAAGTTCTCATTTAATTAATCAGTCATTTATTCGAATGTACAGTGAATATTCCATTTTTATTAAGTACTAGTAACTGGCAGGAAACATCTACATTCAGCAGCACATGTCGCAATTTCTGCAGGGAGCTTGGAGCTCGGATTTGTTTGCTCACCAGCTAAGTTTGGAAGGTGGAATTTCAACATGACACACACAAAGCCGAACAAGGGAACAATAGAATTCCAACGGACAACATTTCGGATGCCCGGGCGAGAGGCTAGGGTCACTTATGAGAAATGTTTGAAGTAAGCGTCAGGTACGCGATGCGTCGAGCCAATGAAACGATAGAGCCACCGTCGATATGGCTAGGCATTGGTCTAGGGAAAAGATGGCCCCAATCGAGGATACGACAGCGTTTTCACGGACGAGTTAATAAAAACGATGACTGCGTCAGTTAGTTACCCTATTATTCAGCGAGATTCTGTGCAGGTAACATCGTAAGAAGTTTTTATTTACGCGAGTGATCATGTGGGGACTCGTAAGATTTTGTTGGAAGACGCTCAGTCTACATTTGATATACTGAAGTTTTCTAATACTGGGAGAATGGCATTTAACTTACGATTACCAAAAGGGAGAGAACAGTTCTATTTAATCATTTCAAAATGCATAGTAGCCGGCCTGTGTAAATAGTTTTCCGAGGGCATAAACTTTAACAATTTCCAGTCCAGCCTTTCATAAACGGGAAATATTTGACCTAGTTACGGGAGTAGATAAGAGAAGCGGTTCCGCGACTGAATGGGAACTGGTTTCATGGTCGGTGGAATTTACCCCAGCTGTAGTATTCTCGAAACCGGCCGGTTGATCTTGACCTAGTTTCTACATCGTGAACGAGGGGATGTTTTAGACGACATCCTGAAGCAGAAGCAGCAACGGAAAATACGGCATCACCTTTCTACTCCTCGATGGAGACAAAAGGACTGATCCAAGTCTTTTCTGAAGGCAGCATTATCATCGATATGGCGGGCTAAAAGCAAGATGGGGTCGGCTGTCTCCTGAGGACGAGCAGCCCTAAGTCAACATAACAGATGAGTACAGTGTTTTAATGTAATTATGTGAGTGTGAACGTGTTTAATGTTGCAAAAGGGGATAGGTTAGTTTGATATTTAATTTCTGTAGATGTAGCTTTGTTTGGAAGGACTACGTCCCATTTAAAGTAAATGATAGGAAGCTTGTTAATGTAAATATAAATTGTAACATAAATGTGGACCGTTTGCATGAGGTTGCAGCTTGCTTTCTTACATTTTATTCTGATTTATTTAGCTGAGTGGTTAGCATCATTTCTCTACGAGTTAGTTTCTTATTTTAGCCTCGTATATTTTTTTGGATTTGTTTGCTTTGATGTTTGAGATGCAGTGTACGTCTCGGGGCGAAGTTGTAAATGTAAATAAGGATTCAAATTAAAGTCAGGAAGGACTAGATTAAAGTATTATTAATGGGAGCTCAAAGTGTACGGAAACATGACGTCACATTTTCTGGGATTTATTGTATGATGTGTGAATGAGAGTGTGTAAGACGGTAGATGTGGATCCAAGAAGTTGTTAGCGTCATCTTCATGACTATTTTGTATATCTAGGTGGTAAATTAATTGTTGGTTCACGAGTTCCACGAACGCAGTTTTGCATTTTGAGTTCCGAATATTAGAATAAAATTTCTGTAAAGTGTATTATTGTTATTATTATCAGTTTAATATTTATTATTATTATTTTCAATGCGAGTTTCTCGTGATGTTGGATTGAGATATTACAGTAACTTTCCGATGTTCAGATGGGATCGATTGTCAATGTGGCAATTTCTTAGTTTCGGTTCATCATTTTTATTACAGAGTTGGCCACCTTATTATTCATGTTCATTTTGTGCACGAGTGCTTTATTTGTGACCAGTGCGGCGGTGTTTCTTTCATGTGAGTGAATGTTAGACGACGTCCTTCATATTTCTTAAGTTTTACGCAACTTTAGGACATGAGATATTATTTGTGTGATTTTGAGTAAGAGGACACGTTCCTCATCCGAAAGGCCTGCATTTTCTTGATTGTGTGACTTGCCTCGGGTAGACTATTGAGCAGTGTGTGTAAAGGGTTGAATCGTGTGGTTTTGTATTGCTGCTTTATTTTGGGAGACGTTGATCTCCACTTTGAGTCATTCCGCCGTGTGTTGGCGAGGGTGATATGTTTGTCTACCGAGGAGAGTTTTATTGGAGCGGTCTATACGTCATGATTGTATTGTTTCTGTCCATGTCTCTATGGTTGTTGTAGTTGACGAGAGTTTTATATTGTGACGTTTGTTTCGGATTTTCTTTTACGATATAACCGTGGAGGAATATTTTGTGTCTTGTCATCTCTTCCAGGATACCGCGTTGAATTAGGTATTGAAAGGTAAAGCCTACTCTGTGTTTTTTTTTATGAATTTAGGTCACATAATTTCATTTCAGGAATCCACGTTGATTTGTGCGTGATATTGGAAAGTCCACCAGTTTATTGATTTTGTGTCATGTGATTATTTTTCAGGAACCTGCGTTGAATAGGAAGTGTTGCTTAAAGTGTAATTAGGTTTCCTTTTATTTTCATTGAAGCTTTGAGTGGATGCGAGTTGCATGAATGCCGCATGCTTTCCTTGGTGAACCCTGGAAAATATGATATCATGTTTTTGTTTCTTTGAATGTATATATTACCATTTACATGTTCTTTGTTTTTGTTTGTGTAGCTCCTATCCACATTGTTTGTTATGGTCATGAGATTGTTCATGGCTTGAGAGGTATATTTTGTGTGTAGGATGTTTTACCACTCAGCGTGTTTTGTATATTGTACAGTTAGGTTAGTTTTGTCCCACCCCCTTTTGCGCATTGGATCACATTTTTTCTTAAGGTTAGGGACCCCACTGCAATGTCAAGTGTGCAGAAATGGGGAACGTACTCATCTACAGTTAAATGTCTTAACAAAAAAAAAAAAAAGCAAAGCCAGGAGCATGGTGCGCGCATGCAAGCCTGTGTGTTAAAATTAATTTTTTAAAAAACTTAAAAATTTGATTTGATATGTTAAGTATGTGTGTCAGCATACAATGTAAATTTGTAATATATTCTGATTCTCAAGATGGACTTTATCCCGCTGAAGAAAAAACAATCTGAGTCATGTAAATCTGATTATTTGATACTTTGTTATTTTTTAAAAATATTTATCTTGTTTATTTTTAATAAACAGATTTTCCTCCAAAACTGACATCATGCTTCGCCTTGCTTTATTTGTAGTTTTAATTAACCTCACCGTGCCTGCATTTAGTTATATGTTCCCCATCAAGATCCAGGGTGCATGTATTTTTAGGGCTATATTTTTATCATATTTCGGACTGTGCACACCTGGGATCGGCTGACTAGTCTGGGGCAAATTACCTTGATGGTAAAACGGGGACAACACATTTGTATAATTTTATATATAAGGATATATAATGATTGTCATCATTATCATCATCATCATTTCCCAACTCCAGTTTCCCATGTTTGGTGTACAAGCGCTCGTCATCTTCTTCTGTCTTCATACATCTTCTATTCTAGTACATCCTCCCATTTGTGTCCTCTCTCCTCCACATCTGATCTTACAGTCTCTATCCAACGTTTTCTTGGTCTACCCTGTGGTCTTCTTCCTATGAGATTAAGGTCAAAATATTTCCTGGCAGGTCTTTCCCTGTTCATTCTCATTATGTGCCCATACCACTGGAGTCTGCATTTCTTTATGACACTGGTAATAGAAGCCTCAATACAAGCTACTTTCTTATTCACTTAATTTCTGATCTTGTCCTTTCTGGTAGTTTGGTTCATGGTTCTAATGAATCATTTTCACACCCTTTGTAGCCCTTGTCTTTCTTTGACTGATACAGTACTTTCATTTTTAGAAGTGTTGGATGCCTTAATAGAGGGTAGTTGTCTAGTTTTACTTCCTCTTAAAACAATAATCAACACCACCCAGAAGGCCAGCACTCTACCCCAACTGAGCTAGTCAGTTCAGCTCATACATATTCAGAAATCATTAAGAACATACAGCTTCTACTATTTTTTTTTTTTTTTTTTGCTAGGGACTTTACGTCGGACCGACACAGATAGGTCTTATGGCGATGATGGGATAGGAAAGGCCTAGGAGTTGGAAGGAAGCGGCTGTGGCCTTAATTAAGGTACAGCCCCAGCATTTGCCTGGTGTGAAAATGGGAAACCACGGAAAACCATCTTCAGGGTTGCCGATAGTGGGATTCGAACCTACTATCTCCCGGATGCAAGCTCACAGCTGCGCACCTCTACGCCCACGGCCAACTCACCTGGATGAAAGCTCACAGCTGCGCACCTCTACGCCCACGGCCAACTCACCCGGTGCTTCTACTATTATTTATGACTCAGCTTTACCAGAAGATCCTTATACAAGTTATTTCTAAAGTATATCATGAAAATGCATACAAAATTTTTAAATATACAATTGTAGAAGATATTCCCGGTCTAGAAAGCCAAGAATAACGGCCGAGAGGATTTGTTGTGCTGACCACATGACACCTCATAATCTGCAAGCCTTCAGGCTGAGCAGCGGTTGCTTGGTAGGCCAAGGCCCTTCAAGGGCTGTAGTGCTATGGGGTTTGTATACAATTGTAGAAGATACTCACTATTTTTTTGGACAAGCTCCATACAGTTCTTAATTTGAAGAAATCATATATTGTACCTCCATGCATTCAAAAATTCCACAATTAAAACCTAAATATGTTTTGTTCACACAGGGTGCCCTTATGCTGTATCAGTGGCCTCCACCACCAGGCGTAGAGCTCTGCACTCCAACAGGACAGTCTCCTGAAGAAGGTGTCATGAAAGATTATCCGAGGAATGAGCCTGTGAGTGTAGTAGTTCGTGTGTATGTCGTAAAAGGAATCGGTTTGCATCCAAAGGATGTTACTGGCAAGTCAGATCCATACCTGGTGGTGAAACTTGGACATCAGAAGATCGGCGACAGAAAGAACTACATTCCACGAGAAGTCAATCCAATATTTGGCAAGTAAGTGTATTAGAAACTAAACTGCTGGTCTTACCTGTGACTCTAAACCCAGATCTCTCCACAATAGTCTTTGTGCACTCCTCTTACTAGCTGAAAACTTGGACAAAAGAATTTCTTACTCAAGATATTGTAAAAAGTTAACTGTGATGATAGTATATATTTCATTTAGTCTTGTTATTGTCTCTCTATAATCTGTGTTAGAATGAGTCACAATTGATACAGTCCTATGTGAATTAATCAGAACACAACATACAAGTTTTATGTTTGTTTTTGTTTTTGTGCACTTAGTCATCTCTTTACTATGTGACCAAAAGTCTCCAGTCACCCCTTGCTATTCATTCCAAAGATGCCAGCCATGTAACTAATAGTATGTAGGACCTCCTTCTACTACTATTACAGTGTTTTAAACTTCATGAAAATCTCTCTGCTAAGTTCTGATACACAGAAGGTGGAATTTGTTTCTAGTCTTCCTGAAGCATCGTGAATAATTATTGCTGGGTTGTTGGATGACTTGATTTGGCACACAACCGATGTTCTAGTTTATCCCAAAGATGTTCAGTGGGGTTGGGGTAGGGGCTTTAAGCAGGCCAGTCCAGCGCACCAGCCTGATTTTCTTTGAATCACGATGCAGGGGTGCTTACTTTGTTGACAGGAGTATTATCATGCTGATGCAGGAAAGGTCTGATTCCATACTGACGCCACAGTCTGGAACATGCTATCATTTAAAAGTTTTGCATAAACACCTGCAATCATTGTGACATCAACCAGAGCTAATGATCCAGTCCCAAACTAGGGAAAACAGTCCCAGATCATCACACCACCTCCACCAAATTTTAATCACCACTACACAGTCAGGTAAATACCATTCACCTGGCATCCATCAGGTCCACACATGCCCATCTAAGTGCCACAGCATATACCATGACTCACAACGCCATAAAACCTTCTTCTACTGCTCGTTGGACCATTGACAGCATTGTTTGCAACACTGTACTCACTAATCTTTGTCCCTGACCTGCAACAGAAGTCCTCTGCAATAGTTGAGAAGGATGTCTGATAATTAGTTCGTACAGTATGCTTTAGATTTTGGTGATCCCTATCAGTAAATTTCTTAGGTCTACCAGAGCAGTTATTGGGTTCAGTGCTTCCCTGATATTTCCACTTCAAAATAACATCATTAACAGTGGACCTGGCCACGTGTCACTCCCATGAAATCTCTCTGACAGAATGCCTGAATTCGAAGGGCCCTTACAATCATACCCCATTCAAACTCAGTTCTTTATGTTGACTCATTCTGAGAAAAAACACATTATGATGTTGACACACTGTGCCTGCACTTATATACCCTCATATACAGTCATACGTTACACAGAGTGTGTTCGTTGGGGTGTCTGGAGACTTCTGGCGACATAGTTTATCTTTAATCTTTCATAATAGCTAATAGGTCCCCCATCTCTGTTTTATAAGTTGCATTTCATGATTTGCATGGAGTCCACAAACTTTGAGTACATTTTTTCCAGTTCACCATCACAAGACCACGCTTTAATTAGAGACACACCGGGCGAGTTGGCCGTGCGCGTAGAGGCGCGCGGCTGTGAGCTTGCATCCGGGAGATAGTAGGTTCGAATCCCACTATCGGCAGCCCTGAAGATGGTTTTCCGTGGTTTCCCATTTTCACACCAGGCAAATGCTGGGGCTGTACCTTAATTAAGGCCACGGCCGCTTCCTTCCAACTCCTAGGCCTTTCCTATCCCATCGTCGCCATAAGACCTATCTGTGTCGGTGCGACGTAAAGCCCATAGCAAAAAAAAATTAAAAAAAATAATTAGAGACTCTATCATGCACATTTTGATGGAATAATCAAGAATTTGAGACTCCTTTCTAAAATACTCTGCATGTTCTCTAAGAAATTAATATCAGACAAATTCCCTGGTCATTCTAGGATAAAATCATGCCCTGTTTGAACTCATTTCTCTGTCTTGACTCATTCTGACAAACAAAAATAACATGTTATCACTTGATGAATTTCTTTACTCTGTTTGTAGTTAAGCAAAGAGCCAAGTATCACTAAGAAAATATCCTACACCATCTGAAACCTTTTCTTGCAGATCACAAAGAACTCTCCTTTCCAGTGTTTTAATGTACTCGTCATTTTGCATCCCAGCTCTGCAATCTAGGGGTAGTGAGCTGCCTCTTCCTGGAGGCTCTGAGTTCAATTCCCAGCCATGTCAGGAATTTATAACTGGAACTGAATGCTGATCCAAGTTCCACTCAATGAATATGAGAACTATTGTGATGGTGAAATAGGGCTTTAGAACCATGTGGTTTGATTTGGTTTGGTCAATTTCCATCATGCCATCAAGAGCACTAAGAATCTCAGACTTTCATGAGTGAAACTACTCCATAACATCTTCACAGTGTGTTTTACAGTCTGTGGATAATGTTCTGAATTTGTCTCACTCTTCACTTGGCATACATAATATTGACTTCCATCAGGGAAAATAACTTTCATCCAGTGTTCTGTTATCCAATCCTGATCACCACATGCCCATAAGGGATGTTTTCTGCACATTCCTCCCATCAGGAAGTATTTCTTTGAAGATTTTCTGGCTGCAAGAAGTCTGTGCTGACCATTACTCTCAGGTATATTCTCTCGCTTCACCCAATTCGCGAGCCACGTTCACAGTGATATGCCTAAGTTTAATTTGCTTTTTCTGAGGAGAAAATTATCATCAGTTGGCATAGTTTTCTTTTTTCTCCCACAGTTTCTATTTTTCTTCTGTGGATTTCTTGAAGATAGAACTTAGAAAATTACAGTAGGTGAAGCATAATCTGATACTGCGGTGATTTAAGACGGTGGTTCTCAAAGGCAACATTACTGGACCTTTATGGTTTCTTATACAGTAGAAGTCCGTTATAGCGAGAATTCACAACAGCGAAAAATTTGCTCGTTATAACGGATTGTCGTTATATCCGATCTTTGTATAAAAGTCGGAAAACCCTTCATGCACTTTAAAATCGGCATGAAACGGCAATCAGTCTGTTCAAAACTTGCGTTTTTGTAGATGATATCCATACTACGGCTTACTTGTTTGTTATTTTTCGTAATCCGATACTTCGTGAAAGTGTATGTTTAATTTCATTCTGAAAAAAAATATAGTACCGTATATCTCCGAATCCAAAATGAACCCCACTTTTTCCTTCAAAAAATTTTAATCAGGCTCAAAAATAAGTTTGT
Source organism: Anabrus simplex (assembly GCF_040414725.1). Taxonomy (NCBI): domain Eukaryota; kingdom Metazoa; phylum Arthropoda; class Insecta; order Orthoptera; family Tettigoniidae; genus Anabrus; species Anabrus simplex. The sequence goes on along the minus strand of NC_090272.1, from coordinate 57,610,660 downwards.
AAAATCATATGAATGCCTTGTCTTACAGTAGGCCTACGCATTTTTAGACTATTTTTAGACGCCGAAAATTGACTTTCGTCACGCCGTATTTCTTTATTTTTGGTGACTGCACAATTATTTATTTCCGCGGGTTTAAGGACCATTGGCATCATAATACCGAAGAGAACTCGTTGAAAATTTTCCGGCAATACCTATTCCATGCGTCTCTACAATACAACGATCCATCAGGAAATTATTCTTGCTGTCTATAAAACTGTTACTTTTACGCAGCGTCAGATATAACCGGCTGCCGCAACACGCACGTCTCGCTTGCCGGGTTCGGCCAAATTCAGCGGCTAGCGATGTCTTGGCCTAATCGCGAACGTTGAAAGTCAACGAACGAGTTTATTGCACCACGGTATGGCCATTCCGCCCTTGCGTTTTTCGTGCACATACCTCACAATTTCATCTTCGACTTCTTTATAGCGTTCTTGTTGCGGACTACTGAATGCATTTTTTGTACAGTACGCATTTTTTAGCTCTTCGTCTTCACGCTAACGCCAAATATTGGCTTTAGTTAGGCCTATGCCGTATTTTCTTGCGGATGCACAATTATTCTACATTTCCGTGTGTTTAATAAACATTAACTTATAATTGGCATCATAATATCGACTAGAACCCGTTGAAAATTTGCCGGCAATACCTTTTCCACGTATCTTTACAATACGACTACCCATCTCGAAAATATTCCTGCTGTTTATAAACCTTAATTTTACTATGCGTCAAGTACAATAGACGCGTTATGACTCTGCCACTGAGTAGCCATGGCTTTTCTAAGAATTCGAAGGGTCGCATGCTTTGATGCCATTCTGCAGATTTGAGAAACACACAGGCTCTGTACAACCGGTTGTCGCGGCTAGCGGTGTGTGGTAAAGAGGCGGTCGTTTATTGTCAACGAGTTTTGTGCGCGTGTGAAAAGAAGCAGCGTTGTTACCGCGGTAGTTGCCAGTGGTATCCATTCACTTACTGTTACGCCGCGAATGCAACAACCCTTGAGTTTTCGCATGAGATTCTGAGAAAAAAAAATGCTGGATTCGGAGAAATACGGTATCACTCCAGAGATTTCTGTGGCAAACACCCTCAGCTTTCTTCTTCAAACAGCGTCACCTAACCTAACCGCATATGTAGCCTATCATGAAAACATATTTGAAACGCATGTAGAGAAATAACCTCCTCGCGAACAATTTACATGTAAATAGCCGTAACTAGACGCGAGAAGATATGAAATATCCTCTGAAATCAGTGATGTACTCTGCCATATCTTGAGGTGTATCACATTCTTACTTAATTTCCGTATATAACATTAAAATTAAGATATCGTTTACTTCAGCCTTTATTTTTAACGAGTTAACAACTGCTATCGGCCACGTTATTTTCGCATTTATTACGAAAACGTGTTTTCCTCTTTCATTTCAAATTTTCCTTAGAGTGCAACAGTCAATGGGTATTACTAATAAACTCCAACATCACCTTTGAATGTCAACGAAAGAGCTCGCAAATGCACAAAGTGAGAAAACTATACCGTACAGAAGATGATCGATAGTATTTTGTTGCAAACATTTCAGTTTTCTTATTCAAACAGCGTCACGTATCCTAACTTAACCGTACTATAGCCTACGTATGATGAAAACACACTTCAAGCGCCAGTAGAGAAATTATACCTTTCTCGCTATAAATTTTCATAATAGCCTTTCCGTAATTTAACCAGACGCGACAAAATATAAACTAACCTCTGAAATCAATTAAGCACTCTGCAATATCTCAAGGTGTATCCCATTCTAACTTAATTGCAGTATTTAGCCTCAAAATTAAATGGTCGTTTAGTCAGCCTTAATTTTAACGAGTTAACAACCGTTATCGGACACGTTATTTACGCATTTATTACGAAAATATGTTCTCTTTCATTTCGAAATTTCTTTACGGAACAACTGTCGACGGATATTACTAATCGACTCCGACATCGCCTTCGAATGTCGACGAGAGAAATCGCTAGTGCACATAGCGAGGAAACGATGCCGAAGGTAATCGATCACATGCAATATCATCGCTGGGGTGCATAAATATCGGTAACGGAAAAAATCGCGCGCGCTTAATCGCTCGTAATAACGGATGCGCCAGTGATAGAGTTCTGGCTGTAACCGAAGGACGATGCGCAGTTTAATATAGGAATTTTGAAGGGACAGAAAAATGTCGTCGCTATAACGGAGTTCTCGTTATATGCCGTACTCGCTATAGCGGACTTCTACTGTATATATATCAATGGTAGGAGTAAACACCTGGAAACATAGATAAGGTTTTTTGTAGATGATGTTATATTGTTTTTCATTTTATTATTGGATTAAATTAAAATGTAACATAATTGACTTGCAGATGTTTTGAGTTTGAAGTAACATTTCCTTATGAATACCTATTGACGGTACGTGTAATGGACTGGGATTTCACAAGAACAGATGACCTCATTGGTGAGACGAAGATTGATCTGGAAAATAGATTCTATTCCTGGCACAGGGGAAGCTGTGGGATTGCCAGTAAATATGATGAGTAAGTAATATTTATTCTTTTTTTTCACAAAAAAAAATTAGTAATAATTGAATGTACAGTTACTACCTTAACAGTTATAGATTAATTGATGGCTGGAATAATAAAATTCAAAAAGATACAAAGATAAAGGAACTTCTCTTAAAACATAGACTACAATGGTTTGGCCATGTTAAACCCTTGACTAGGCAAACAGATTCTTAGCACAAAACAGCCAGTTGGTAATTATTAACCACACCTGGCAGTTATGCCATTGTGCACAGTAACTTGTGGCAGATGTATCAAACTGAGAGGATATCATTTATTTGTTTTAATTAATTTCAGTTAATTAATTAGTTAATTAATTAATAATTAGTTAATTAATTAGATGTGTCATTGTAATGAATTAATAATAATAATATTAATAATATTTTACCATTTTCATCATAACTGTAATTAATAAACATTAATAGATATTTAAATTAAAGTACCATATTTCTGATGCAATCCATAAAAACAATAACAGAAGTATAACTCACCAATGCTACTATTATAACTGCAGTTTCTATGAATGATTACAGCATGAAATAATATCATGAAATGAACAGTGGTGACATGCACAAGGTTACACAGAACACCTGGCTTGAACTTCGCAAGTCAGCATCATATGTACCTCATGGCTGCAGTGTTGCTGCACACTACTCACCTGATGTGGACTCAGTTAATCTAAGGAAAGATGGGCAATACTCCAACCTAATTTACAGGAAAGAGTTTTTAAAAAATGCACCAACAGATGGTAGAAGCAATCAAAAATAGCCAGACACCCATAGGCAGCTAATCCAACGTACGAATGTATTTTGAATTTCAACCTGAAGGTATCAGACCTAATACAAGTGCAGCTGCTGTTAGTATTAAACCCAGTCAAGGGATTAAGTAAATGGCACCTGATTGAGTTTGGTTGGAAAGTAGCATGGAGGGCATCAGACCAGAGGAAGACCTAGAAGATGGTTGAAAGAAGTTAAACAGAATATCAGAAATAGAGGTACAGAATGCTCAAAGGTTGAATGTGAGATGATCTACTAGACTGGCAAAGATGGAGGAGGTTCATACACACCCAGGCAACTGGAGATGGTCCACAGTGATGATGATGATGATATGATGATGATGATGATGATGATGATGATGATGATGATGATGATGATGATGTGGTGATTAGTACAGTTATAAAAAAGTAATCCTATATTTTAATTTCCAATGCTTCCTTGAGTGCACTTAGTTCGCAACTGCAGTCAACGGTATTCTGTAAGAAAGAAGTCAGCTTTCAAAAGAAACTATTTTACCATCAGTCTGTTTTTGAACCACCTTTATTGTATGGGAGTGAAAGCTGGGTAGACTCAGGATGTCATATGAAGTTAAAAGTAAGAGATGTAAAAGTAATAAGGATGAGTGTTGTTGCAAACAGGTGAGAACAACAGAAGGATGGTACTTGGAATGAGGTGATAAAGGCTAAGTTAGGAAGGAACTCGGTGGTGAGGCTGTATGTATAAACCGGCTTCAGTAATAGGGTCATGTGAAGCAAATGGAGGAGTAGAAGCAGTCGAAGGCTGATGAAGGCTGCAGCCAAAGATTTTGGACCCATGTTTTTCTTTTATGTATATATGTATATATATATATGGTTCATGTTTGTGGGTTACTGTAGTCACGTCCTAGTTCGTGAACCATGGGCAACGGCTGAGTGGCCTAGTAAGTGGTCCTGAGAGTCGGGATACCAGTTGCTATGGAATGGGAGTGGGCATCTTGAACATATTCTGAGTCGTGGCCCTCCTTGTGCTCAGGCGGCTAGGACTATACAATTCACCGGTGGTCCATAACCCGTTAGAGGAGAGATCCTCACTTGGACTATGTGCAAGTAGGGCAGCATCCTGCTTCATGAATTTACCGAGCTCAGAACACTTTAAGCAAGCCTCGGACCTATGGGAGTAATGGAGTCCCACTCCCATTTGACAGGCGAGGGATTCCTTGGAAACAACTTGGCGAACGAAATGGAATTCGATGGGGAGCTATCAATATTAATGGGGCTTATGGAAGAAAGAAAGTAGAACTGGCTGAGTCAGCAAAGAGGATGCATCTGGATGTACTAGGAGTAAGTGATATTCAGGTAAGGGGAGATAATGAGGAAGAGATAGGAGATTATAAGGTGTACTTGACGGGTGTTAGAAAGGGAAGGGCAGAGTCTGGGGTAGGGCTCTTTATCAGGAATACCATTGCACGCAACATAGTTTCTATTAGGCACGTAAATGAGCGAATGATGTGGGTAGATTTGTCAGTGGGAGGAATTAGGACAAGAATTGTGTCCGTGTATTCACCATGTGAGGGTGCAGATGAGGATGAAGTTGACAAGTTTTATGTAGCATTGAGTGACATCGTGGTCAGGGTCAACAGCAAGGATAGAATAGTGCTAATGGGTGATTTCAATGCGAGAGTTGGGAGTAGAACTGAAGGATACGAAAGGGTGATTGGTAAATGTGGGGAAGATATGGAAGCTAATGGGAATGGGAAGCATTTGCTGGACTTCTGTGCTAGTATGGGTTTAGCTGTTACGAATACATTCTTCAAGCATAAGTCTATTCACCGCTACACATGGGAGGCTAAGGGTACCAGATCCATAATAGACTATATCTAAACAGACTTTGAATTCAGGAAATCTGTTAGGAATGTAAGAGTTTTTCGGGGATTTTTCGATGATACAGACCACTATCTGATCTGTAGTGAACTAAGTATCTCTAGGCCTAGGGTAGAGAAAGTGAAATCTGTCTGCAAACGAATAAGGGTAGAAAGTCTCCAGGACGAGGAAATTAGACAGAAGTACATGGATATGATTAGTGAGAAGTTTCGAACAGTAGACAGTAAGCAGGTTCAGGATATAGAAAGTGAATGGGTGGCATACAGGGATGCTGTAATAGAAACAGCAAGGGAATGCCTAGGAACAACTGTGTGTAAAGATGGGAAAAGGCGAACATCTTGGTGGAATGATGAAGTGAGAGCAGCCTGTAAACATAAAAAGAAGGCTTATCAGAAATGGCTCCAAACAAGGGCCAAGGCAGACAGGGATTGGTATGTAGATGTAAGAAACAGAGCGAAACAAATAGTTGTTGAATCCAAAAAGAAGTCATGCGAAGATTTTGGTAATAACCTGGAAAGGCTAAGTCAAGCAGCAGGGAAACCTTTCTGGACAGTAATAAAGAATCTTAGGAAGGGAGGGAAAAAGGAAATGAACAGTGTTTTGAGTAATTCAGATGAACTCATAATAGATCCCAGGGAATCACTGGAGAGGTGGAGGGAATATTGTGAACATCTTCTCAATGTAAAAGGAAATCATCATGGTGGTGTTGCAAACAGACAAGCTCATGGGTAGGAGGAAAAGGATGTTGGTGAAATTATGCTTGAGGAAGTGGAAAGGATAGTAAATAAACTCCATTGTCATAAGGCAGCAGGTATAGATGAAATTAGACCTGAAATGGTGAAGTACAGTGGGAAGGCAGGGATGAAATGGCTTCATAGAGTAGTAAAATTAGCGTGGAGTGTTGGTAAGGTACCTTCAGATTGGACAAAAGCAGTGATTGCACCTATCTATAAGCAAGGGAACAGGAAGGATTGCAACAACTATCGAGGTATCTCATTGATTAGTATACCAGGCAAAGTATTCACTGGCATCCTGGAAGGGAGGGTGCGATCAGTCGTTGAGAGGAAGTTGTATGAAAACCAGTGTGGCTTCAGACCACAGAGAGGCTGTCAGGATCAGATTTTCAGTGTGCGCCAGGTAATTGAAAAATGCTACGAGAGGAATAGGCAGTTGTGTTTATGTTTCATAGATCTAGAGAAAGCATATGACAGGGTACCGAGGGAAAAGATGTTTGCCATACTGGGGGACTATGGAATTAAAGGTAGATTATTAAAATCAATCAAAGGCATTTACGTTGACAATTGGGCTTCAGTGAGAATTGATGGTAGAATGAGTTCTTGGTTCAGGGTACTTACAGGAGTTAGACAAGGTTGTAATCTTTCACCTTTGCTGTTCGTAGTTTACATGGATCATCTGCTGAAAGGTATAAAATGGCAGGGAGGGATTCAGTTAGGTGGAAATGTAGTAAGCAGTTTGGCCTATGCTGACGACTTGGTCTTAATGGCAGATTGTGCCGAAAGCCTGCAGTCTAATATCTTGGAACTTGAAAATAGGTGCAATGAGTATGATATGAAAATTAGCCTCTCGAAGACTAAATTGATGTCAGTAGGTAAGAAATTCAACAGAATCGAATGTCAGATTGGTGATACAAAGCTAGAACTGGTCGATAATTTCAAGTATTTAAGTTGTGTGTTCTCCCAGGATGGTAATATAGTAAGTGAGATTGAATCAAGGTGTAGTAAAGCTAATGCAATGAGCTCGCAGTTGCGATCAGCAGTATTCTGTAAGAAGGAAGTTAGCTCGCAGACGAAACTATCTTTACATTGTTCTGTTTTCAGACCAACTGCTTTACGGGAGCGAAAGCTGGGTGGACTCAGGATATCTTATTCATAAGTTAGAAGTAACAGACATGAAAGTAGCGAGAATGATTGCTGGTACAAACAGGTGGGAACAATGGCAGGAGGGTACTCGGAATGAGGAGATAAAGGCTAATTTAGGAATGAACTCGATGGATGAAGCTGTACGCATAAACCGGCTTCGGTGGTGGGGTCATGTGAGGCGAATGGAGGAGGATAGGTTACCTAGGAGAATAATGGACTCTGTTATGGAGGGTAAGAGAAATAGAGGGAGACCAAGACGACGATGGTTAGACTCGGTTTCTAACGATTTAAAGATAAGAGGTATAGAACTAAATGAGGCCACAACACTAGTTACACATCGAGGATTGTGGCGACGTTTAGTAAATTCTCAGAGGCTTGCAGACTGAACGCTGAAAGGCACAACAGTCTATAATGATTATGTATGTATGTATATTCTATCCATACAGTCTTAAATGGTAAGTCACTGCTCTCCATCTGTTTCCTGAACTTATATATATTTTGCTCCTGGTAGCTTTCTTACGTGAGCATTCAAGGTAAAATAATTATAATTTTGTGTGTTAATTTCTAGCCTTTAGGCAGACCCTATGATGAGGTTGGATGGCACCTGCCATATACAGGAAACTGTATGTTTTTGTGGTGAAGGATAGTGTTGTGTGTGTGGTGTGGGATTTGCAGAAATTTTGAGGACAGTACAAACACTCAATCCCCAAGTCAAGGGAATTAACCATTTAAGATTCAAATCTCTGGCCATTCAGCCAAGGAGCCAGACCTTAGTTAAGGATAGTGGGCAGTCAACAGTCAGGATGGCCCTTAACACTGTGTGACAATGCTAATTTTTAACATGTTCATGAAGTCATGCATTCTAATCATATTGGGAAGTAGCAGAATAATGTAACATTTTGATAAGTTCATATCATAAAATTCTCATGAAAAAATTTGAAATGTGTCTGAAAGATTCAAAGCTTGTTCTACAATGCCTGACTGAGGACCACAGAGACCTTTGAGTTTCCATCTGTCAGGAATGTTTGGACACTAATGAAGGTGAGAACTTCATAAAGACAATCGTAACTGGTAATGAAACATGGGTTTATGGATACAACATGTAATGATAATTTCATCTGAGAGCTCACTTATTTCATACAGAACACCATCAACCACAATTGCTAGCTCACTGTATCAGTTTGGCTATACCTTAATTCAATTTTACCAGTGTACTACCATCTTGGGAGAATACACATCCTATATACTTCAAGTGATCACCTGTCTCAGTTTCATATTCTGTGTCTGACATTCACTGTAGTCTTGAAAATGCCACTCGCTGCACCACTTTTCAAGCTCTAAGATATTAGATTTTAAGCTTTCAGTACTGTTGGCCATTAAGAAGTCCTCAGCTGCTCTGTATAACACCTGAAACTATTTTGGACCATGATTTCTTTCTAATTTACCTACTATTGTGACTGTGGCCTGATAGTCAATACAAATGACTTTGATTGATTGTAATGACCTACTCCTGTTCCCATAGTCTCCCAATGCAGCTAACCTCTTTTCCCTTCATATTCTACCATATGCTTTTTCTAGATCAATAAAATGTAAACATCACAGTGAATTGCTCATGTAGCATTATTCAATTAACTGACATGCTCAAAATTTGGTCCTGACAGCCTTCTGTGGTCTGAAACTGCACTGGTTTTCATCCAGTCTATTCTCCACCACTGAATATATCCTCTTTTATAAAATACCTATGAACATCTTGGTTGTACTGTTCAAAGAAATACCTCAATAGTTCTTGCCGTCGTTCATATTCCCTTGTTTGTAGTCAGGTGCAGGTACTCATTTTCTCCAGCCAGAAGATACTGGTACTTTACTCAAATTTCGTCTTAATCTTATTACACTAAGTCATTTCATCCCTGCTTTCCCACTATATTCACTTCCTCCTCCATAGTGTTATGGTTAGTGCTAGTAGTTGGCATTCTCAGAGGCCCAGGTTTGATTCCCAGTACTGTCAGAAATATAAGATTGCCAGGAGTGTTGGTATGTAGTTAAAATGGTACATGCAGCTCATTTCCATTGGGAGTTTGCCTTAAAAGAACTGCACCACCTTGGAATGAGGACATAAATTTATTATATTTCACTGTTTCTGGTCTTATTTAATTTATTCCTACTACTTTATGATTCTGTAGAATATTTACCATCTCCTTCACTTCTTCAAGCTCAATTCTTTCATTTCATTACCATCATTGTTCTCTTCCCAATGAACTCTGTTGTTTGTACTTTTAATAGAACAATTTCCTATCCTTTATCTTGACCCTGACTACTCATCATTCAGTGCTTCACAAAATGTGTCTACTTCATCCTCATCTGCTCCTTCACATGGTGAATATATACAAAGACAATTCTTGTCCAAATTCCTGTAACCACAAAATCTACATACATCGGTCATTTATTTGTGTCTCAAATAAATTTTGTTGAATTGTATGCTTTTTCTAATAAACAGTCCCACTCCAAACTTTATTCTTCCCATTTTAACATCTGTTAAGAACTCCTTTTCTCTCTTCATTTTTACCTCCCCTGACACAAATATCATTAATTCCTAACACTTGTAGACACATCCTGTTTGCTGACTCAGGCAGTACTACTTTCCTTCTTCCGTAAGTCCCACATTTCATTGACATTGTTTCCAAAGAGTCCCTGGTCTGTGAGAGTCCTGTAGGGTTGTGGTTTTCTAAAGACATTGTAAGCATGCTCAGTACATTTCTGTGAAGTAGGGTGCTAGCCTCTCTTACACATAATCCCTGTGAGAATTTTTCACTCTGACACTTGAACAAACCTAAGTCTTGTTGGGTAACAATTGCGAGATCATCTTAGTTAATCCACCAGACCCTCACATCTGCAAAGTCTGAAGGGCTGCTGCCCACTTTTTGAAGAAACAGTGTTACTCTGGCATATACTCATCAGAGGTAGCACTTATGGCTCAACTGACTGCTTCATAGGCACATGCAAGCTGCCTAACTGCCGCAAAGTCTCATGGGTCATAGCAGAAAACATATGAAGGACTTCGACTGACATCAAGCAGGTGTAAATCAAGACTATGGCGTCCCTCTTCTTCTTTTCAACACTTAAATGGTCTAGATTATTCAGCTGTGAATATAATGTTGTCAGCCTAACGTTGCCCTGAAATGAGCCATCTATATACATTACTATTTGCAAATAAAATGGTCATTATTGGTGAAACTGAACCTGACATGCAACATAATGTATTCAAGTTAGAAAATGTTGCTTTAAAATCTTGGTATCAAAATATAAACAATTAAAACAAAAGTAATAATAATGTTATTTCACAATTTAGAAGACCTTCAATTCCTTTTGAACAGCATCAACAAAGGAAACAAGAAGGTTGGCCTTAAAATAAATATTCAGAAAACAAAATTCATGGTACTCAGCAAGCAGAAAATCACTGGTACTGTTGTCACCCTGGATGGAAACACCATTGAAAGGGTGTCACGTTTCAAGTACCTGGGATGCTGGCCAACACAAGAATGGAATCGGGACATAGAAAGGGACATTCAAAGGTCACAATTACACACAAGATGTTTAAATTTCAGAAACATTCTTCCTGCAATGCCAATTCTGGTCTTGATTCTTAGCCAGCATCTGAGGTATCAGAAATATGACACCCTTTCAACAGTGTTTCTGTCCAGAGTGACAACAGTGTTGGAAATTTTCTGCTTGATCTCCATACCTAAGTTAGATAAGGCGGTCCAATCCAAAACTTATCTTATCTACCATAAGTGATTCAGGAAATGCCAGAAACATGTAATTTTCTTCATATATCTCATTTAATTATATTACCATGCATTCAAGTCTAAAGTTAGAGGGTCATCATATTGAGGAGCTATAAATATAATTAGTAGAACATCAATAACTTAAATTTGTTTTTTTGGATAAGACAAGTTTTGGTCCATCCAGTGAGAAAATCAAATATTTTAACTTGTACAAATTTTAAAACAAGAAATGAGATAAAATATGAAATTAATGTTATTATAGAACATACTAAGTCTCTTTGGCTCAGACGGCAGCGTGTCGGCCTCTCACCGCTGGATACCGTGATTCAAATCCCGGTCACGCCATGTGAGATTTGTGCTGGACAAAGCGGAGGCGGGACAGGTTTTTCTCCAGGTACTCAGGTTTTCCCTGTCATCTTTCATTCCAGCAACACTCTCCATTCTCATTTCATAGCATCTATCAGTCATTAATAAATCACTTTGGGAGTGGCGACCCCATCGTACTAACAGCCTATATCTGTTTCATTCATTCCATTCCTGACCCGGTCAATGACTGGAAAACAGGTTGTAGGTTTTCATTTTCATAGAACATACTGTACTAGTACAATAATACACTTTTCTCCTATCAAAAATCAAATCAAATCCCATGACGCAACATCCCCGAAGGGATATGGCCTACCAGGCGATCACTGATCAGTCTGAAGGCCTGCAGATTACAAGATGTCTGTGGTCAGCCCGACGAATCCTCTCGGCCATTATTCTTGGCTTTCTAGACTGGGGCTGCAATTTCACCATCAGATAAATCCTTAATAGTAATCATGCAGGCTGAGTGGATGTTGAACCAGCCCTCAGATTTGGGTAAAGTTCTCTGACTTGACCAAGAATCGAACCAGGGTCCTCCAGCTAAGAGGCAGGCATGCTACCCCTACACCACAGGGCTGACTTTTGTCCCATCAGTATAATGAAAACCAAACCAAACCCCATGGCCCAACAGCCCTGATGAGCCATGACCTACCAAGCAACCGCTGCTCAGCCCGAAGGCCGGTAGATTATAAGGTGTCGTGTGGTCAGCACAACAAATCTTCTCAGCCGTTATTCTTGGCTTCCTAGACGAAGGCCACCATCTCACCACCAGAAAGCTCCTCAATTGTAATCACGTAGGCTGAGTGGACCTCAAACCGGCCCTCAGTTCCAGGTAAAAATCCCTGACCAGGCTGGGATTTGAACCCGGGGCCTCCGGGTAAGAGGCAGGCATATTACACCACAAGGCCGGCATCAGTATAATGATATTCACTAATAAATTAAACGCTCCAGTGGAAAATTGGTAGAGCAACTGATGCAAAATTGGGAGGTTGTGGGTTTAGATCTCACTGATGCCCGGTTGGTCATATTTGTTCTTTACTTCACCTTTTCATTGCTGCGCTCACAATATTGCGAGCGCGGAGAGTGACCGCTGCTCTGCTGCGCCCATAATATTGTGAGCGTGACATTCTTCTTCTGACTTTATCAACGCAATACTCCCAATGTTGACATAAGAAGTCATTCAAACTCCGTGGGCAGATACATGCATCTCTCTGCAGTAGATAGAAGCTTACAAAATGACAATCTGTTGATTCATTCATGAGTTATTGAGATAAATACGACACTCTGCTTTACGAACTGCTCTGCAGTATGCCCGGCGTGCAAGTTAGCAGTGAGGCCCGCGTCAGGGATGAGTAAGCTACAGTATGTCGACCGCCAGTAAAGCGCATGATCTTACCGAATCTGAGGTTGTAAGAGTGCTATCCACATTAGAATCAGAAGATGAATATTCCGATTTTAGTGATTTCGAGAATAATGATGATAGTGATGATACTGATTATAATGAAAGTACAGAAGTTGTCCAAACACTTGTGCAAAGCATGAGAAAGAGAAGCCGCTTAGACTGACAGAGAGACATTTTCCTTCCCCTGTACCACCCACCCCGAAGAAGAGATTTCCTGCCAGGTACTGCCAAGTGTGTTCAAACACCACGCTTGGTGAGAAAAAGAGGAAAGAAAGTAGATATATGTGTGAAAAATGCAACGTTGGACTCTGTGTACACCCCTGCTTCAGAAACTACCATACCCTAGTAAGGTACTGAAGGAGATGAACTTGTTTCGTGGCAAATGAACACTTCCAAAGAAGACATGCGATTTGAAAAAAATGTAGGCTACCCACAGTTTTGGAATTACCAGTTTTGTACAACCCTTGATTAACTGGTCTGGACCATTTTTTATTTTGATATCAAACCAAGATGTATAGGAATTTTTAATGCATTCTCAGTGTTTTATCTTGAATAATATTTTACTGTAAAATTAGATATATTTTTACTCATTTTAGACACCCCTGAAGTTATTGTCTTCAGTTTAGTTATATATCGGTGCTTGGAAGGGGACAGTTAGGACCACCTGTAGCCACTGAAACATGTAAGTTGAGCTTTTTACTGTTATTTTTAATTATTAGTTCAATTGTTGTTCAATTGTTGGCCTTTAATGTTGGACAACCTTGAATTTCCTGTGCAACATATAGCTAATTTTGTGTTAGAAATATCAGTTTAGGACCTTCCATATTTAGTAGAAAAATATATGACAAGCAGGTAAGAACCCTCTGGTTTTTCCCATCTTATTTCCGACTTTTATGTATTGAAGTTAATTATTAAAAATAATTCAGCACTGGGCTTTTACAAAAGAGAATTTATCTCAGCGATGAAAAGGTTAACACATCTTCAACACATACTACATGTATGTTGAAAGTTTATTTCAATTACAATTCAGTTGTGAAAATTCAGTTTCATTGACTTGGCCCACAAAGGGCGACTTGCACACAATCCACAGTGTGAAGCTTAAATCCTTTCCAACAGAACAAGTATGACTTAGGCCACCATAGCTCAATTAGTGGAGCAATCCTACTGGTGTTAGGTAAGCCATTTTTTGTTCTGTACTTAACATCTCTTCACTATTTACTATATGTAGCCCGCCTGGTGGCCATGATTGTTAAGGCGTGAAGTCTAAACAGTCTGACACCATGGTTAGCTGGTTCGAGTCCCGTTGGTCAAAAAAAATTTCACCATCAGAATGTTGGCCAGCAGAGTAAGAGAGGTGGTAGTATACAATTTCTAATCACTAGATTGCGTGCCAAAAGCCTAGGTTCAATTCCAAACCTCTCTGCAGTGCTTCTATGGAGTGAGGGCATATGACTCTATTGATGGTGATTTGTCCATCGGATGGGAATATTAAGACTTGAGCAGACCCCTTGGTGCTATTCGACAGGAGTAGGCTAATAATACCAATATAATGGTCCGTTATTGGACATTATAAAAACGGACCATTATATTGGTATTATAAATTTACTCATTCAGGACAAATATTTTAGGTTCCCTATGGGAATCAACATCTACTTCATTCAGGAGTAGGCTATGCGCTGACACCGGGTTTCACTCTCTCCCTACTATCATATATCACGTCATTCATTTCATCTCATTAACTCCTCTAAGGGCATCCGGTCATAAAAATCTGCCATGGCAGATTCATCTCACCTCATACCCGACCCCGTAGAGAAACGGGACAAGGGTTGGAGAAACACACCATGTACTATATGTACGGAACATGACCTAATAGGTTTGAAGTTTATTTCAATTATTTTGATCACTTTGTTGTTTTTAATCAAGTTAATAATGCATTATACTCTTAAATCTGATCCCTCCTCTTGAGATCCGTCAAAAAGAACTTCCGTTTCTTCAACAAGATTGTTTACATTTATGTCGGGATGAGTGAAAGTTGCAAGATAACAAGTAGCTCGACCTTCAGTCTCATCAAGTTTGCTAATACTGTAAACCTTTGTAATAATAATAATGTTCTTGGTTTTACATCCCATTAACTACTTTTACATTTTTTAGAGACACCAAGGTGCCAGAATTTTGTTGCGCAGGAGTTATTTAATGTGCCGGTAAAACTACCAATATGAGGCTGATGTATGTGAGCATCTTCATACACCACCAGACTGAGATAGGATTGAACCTGCCAAACTGAGCCCAGCGCTCTACCACCTAAACTATACAACCTTAACTCTTTGTGTCTATGGTTTTGTGTGTTCAATGATCTGATGAGAAACTTGAGATGAAGAAGAAAAAATGTTAAATATTTAACTAATCAAGAAGACACACACTCTCTCTCTCTCTCTCTCTCATGAGTAATATTCTCTGTCATCCTAATACTCTGTATTCAGAGCACAAAACAACATTAAGTATTAACATAGTTCAAGAACAACTGACATAAACCATGGGTTGAATTGTAGCATGAAGTCACGTGCTGAAATGAATGACAAGCGCCATGGATAAGGTGAGTTTTGGAGCAATAGCCTCACTTTGGTGACAGATTTGTATGGAAACAACAAGTTTTTATGCCTACTTTCATGATAGAATTATCACAAAACCTAACCAAGAAGGCAATGCTATGTCTAACTCTTCCTTTTTTTTTAAAATTGGATAAGACAAGTTTTGGAATGGACCGCTTCACATAATTTGTAGAGTAGGCCTACTTGTCTTACAGTCTGTTTCAGTATTGTATAAGGTAAGCAACTTAAAAATGGCACAGATTGAGTGGCTGTGTGCAGCAGGCCAGTTTTAAGTTGCTCACTCAGTGCTAATGCAACTTCTGTTTCCTCTTTCATTATCGTGTAGACACTCAAAAGGTATTTTAATTTTCTGTCTTGTAGAAAAGGCTATAACAAATGGCGAGATGCTCAGAAACCAACAGAAATTTTGAAGGAATTGTGTAAAAGGTTCCGTGTGGATGGACCTCGATTTGGAACAAACTCTGTAAGTGTAGGTCCTTACAGCTATGAGGCAGAGAGAACAGCATTATGCACACAAGAGGATTGCCCTGAATGTTAGTAAAGGATTTTCAATATTGGCAATAAATGTATCTTCTAGATGTTTATAATTGGTAGATATGTGGAAAAAATTAACATTTTATACTTTTAACCACTAATTAATGAATGAGCAAATTTATCTCCAAGTAATATGTGATTAAGACTCATTCTATGATTACAAATTTTCATTTTCTCACAATCTGACAAAAGCAGTAGATACTATATTTTAGCCTGGAGCATTAAAATAACAATTCTGTCATCTGGAGTCATGTATAAAATAATAATCCCTATATTCTCATATACAACTATTTAATTTACATTAGTTGGATAAAAATGATGCTATCACTGCTATAATTTGTACCTGGCTGTATTGACAGAGGAAGCATCAGTAGCATTGCTTCAATGTACTCTTCCCCTATGTCTACCACCTTCCATGCTAATTGTGGCTATATGTAATTGCATAGAACAGAACCACAAAGAATTTTTAAGATGTTCTTTAAAACATATCTCATTTACAGTGTTAGGCAAGTATAACCAACCTGGCCCATCTTATCTTGCCAGATACTTTCCTCTGCTTTCAATTATTGTTTTGTTCCCTTGCCTATAACTGTTAACTGTTTGTTTATATTGTTGATATGAACACAGTTGTATTGTGAATAAGCATGACATATTCGATACCAGAGCAAGTCTTTATAAGAGAGCTTTACCAAGGAAACACAGAAATTATTAAATAACACATTTCTGCTTCATCCAATATCCACATAAAGCAGAATCCAAGATTTGGTGATGAAATAGGGAGCGATTGAATCCACTCCAAATGCACCAAAGAACAGAGTACCCTTTCTCCAGATGCTTCAACTTATAGTCCAAATTAATCAATAATGAGTAGGAGTTCTTGGAAGTTCACCAAGAGGCTGGCTCATTAAGTCAATGCAAGTAGAAGAGCTTGCAGACGTGTGTTGAAGGTTTTGAAATTCAAACTGTACTGAGTGACTTCTGTGCAACAACTGAGGGAGCCTGATAAGTATAAACATGTACATTTCTGCCACTGATTGTTGAATACTCGTACGTGTTGAGTTGGACATTTGGACCCATTATTGTTAATCATGACTGATGAAACTTAGTTTCTTCTATCGGGATGTGTAAATGTTCAAAACAGCTGGTACTGGGAGACAGAAAATCCTAACCTAGTGCTCAGGCAACTCCTACATGACCAATAGATTTGTGTGTGTTATGACTGCAAATTGCATTATTAGTGCAATATGTTTTTACTTCACAGTCAACACAGACGTCTACTTGGCCTTCTTGGATGAATTTTATTCCCAATTAACAGAAAAATAAAGCATAATTACTGCTTGTTTCAGCAGGATGGGGCAACATATCAAACATCTGAGAGATTACTTCCCCATGCTAATGCTGAGTAGAATGTTAGGAGGGAGGTTATGACCATGGCAGTTACCATATTTGTCAACGTATGACTTTATTTATGGGGATACTCAAAAGGAGAAGTGTATGAGCAGGAACTCAATGATAACATCAGGAATATCATCCGCTGTTTCACACTGAGGAAGTGACACATATATATCAACCTGCTGAGACAAGCACAGAGGATATTTCCAGCATTTATTACAAAGGTTAGTGCAGACCTTTTTTCATTACTGTACTCATTTTATCTCATTATGTTTGGAGAAGGTCTAGTTTCAAATGAAGTGAGATGAGACAGGTCGGTTATTCGTGCTCAGCATTATACAAATCACACAAAAGACAGGAAAAATGATTGTGGCAATTATTGTTGTAGCGGAGAAAATGAACGAGTTGGTATGGTTTTTCTTGTAGCGGAGAAAATGTATGAGTTGGTATGCTTTTCCTTGTAGCAGAGAAAAGGAACGAGTTGGTATGCTTTTCCTTGTAGCGGAAAAAAGGAACGAGTTGGTATGCTTTTCCTTGTAGCGGAACAAATGAATGAGTTGGTATGCTTTTCCTTGTAGCAGAGAAAATGTAGGAGTTGGTATGCTTTTCCTTGTAGCGGAGAAAATGTACGACTTGGTATGCTTTTCCCTGTAGCAGAGAAAAGGAATGAGTTGGTATGCTTTTCCATGTGGAGAAAATGTAAGAGTTGGTATGCTTTTCCTTGTAGCGGAGAAAATGTACGACTTAGTATGCTTTTCCTTGTAGCAGTGAAAATGAACGAGTTGGTATGGTTTTCCTTGTAGTGGAGAAAATGTATAGGAAGTACAACTAGACAACCATCCTCTATTAACACTAATCACAGGGGAGAGAAATGAAAGGGGTCCTAGAAAGAGAAGGGTCACAAAGGGAGTGAAAATGAAAGACTCCCTAGGCCTCCATAATTAATAGTGTTGGGGTCAGAAAAGAATAAGAGTTGACCCAAGGGAGATTGGTTAGGATACATGAAAGTGAGGAGCCTGACACAAGTTAGTGGAAACAATGCCAGGACTCAGCTAAAGGCTTGTGGCTGCCAACCCATGTTCCCAAGTTGAGTCCCCTTTTATGACAGGCAGGGGACACATGGATGTTATTTTACTGCCCCCGCCAAAAAGGGGATGAAAGTATAAAAGGAAATAAATGACATAAGACTGTATTTTGTGGAGCTTTTGGAGCCAAAGAACAATAGGTATTATTATTGGTGGTGGTGGTGGTGGTGGTGGCGGCGGCGGCGGCGGCGGCGGCGGCGGTGGTGGTGGTGGTGGTGGCGGCGGTGGTGGTGGTGGCTACATTGGACCACTTGAGTCTTCCATGTACATTTCTTCTTTGAAGGTTGTAATGTTTGATTCTTTTTATCTGCCTATTACTTCTTAATTCATTCTGATCACAGTGTTCTTAATTCATCTGAAATCTCTGCAGGCCTTCTGTGCATCATTTCAGTTGAAAATTTCTGATTCTTAAGAAGTGTGGTACTTTTATTCTTGTTCTCTGCATCTGTAATTTTGAGTCCAACTGTTTTGAGATCCTCTTGAATTTCTTTGATCCAATGCCCTCCTGTCTTCTTTCCCAGATTTCTCATCACTAGTTGTCATAAAATCCTGTTTTCTGGTAATCATAAGATGTGAAAAAATAAGAGAATCTTTTCTTCTTCATCATGCTGGTAAGTGGACCAATCTCTCGATAGACAGTTTCATTGGGGAGGATTCTCCAGACTCCTTCACCCTGGTATTTTTTACTGATGCAAGTTCTGACAATTCTTCTTTCAGTTTTGAGGAGCTGATCAGTTCTTCTTTCATTTTTAATTTGGAACAAGGTTTTGCAAATAAAAGTGGCTTCGGGCAAAGTTACAGTTTTGTAGTATTGGATCTTAGTGTCTATTGACAAGCATTTATCACTATAAGTTGACCAGGTTAGAAATTATGCTTGTTTCAGTTTGTTGGTTCTATTTATCCATTCATTTTATTGGTTCTATTTATCCATGTTGCTTTCTCACTTAAGTTGTGCATAATGATTTCTCCAAGGTATTTAAATTGTAGGGCTATGTTAATTGTTTGTTTATGTCAAGGGATTTCATTGACATGATCTCAGTTTTCTCAAAGGATATTTCTAATCATATTTTTAAAGCAATTTTCTGGAGACTGATGATCTGGACTTCTTCCATGTCAAGGGCAAAGAGAGCTAAATCATCTGCAAAACCTAGGTAGTTTGTCCTTATTTTGGGTTTTGATTTTAGGTAGTTTCCTTTTCGCCAAATTTTCATGATGTAATCTAGAGCCACATAGAAAAGCAGTGTGGATAATCTGTCACCTTGTCTCAGGGCCTGTAGTTATTGTAAAAGCATTTGACATTTCTCCCCTGAACTTTACCTTTGAAATTGTGTGTGTTAAAGTTAGTTCAATAATTTTTGTTAATTTAGGATGAAGGCCATATGATCTGAGGATTTTTAAAAGAGTGGGTCTGTGTATACTACCATAAGTCTTTTTGAAATCTATGAATGAAATAAACAGCTGTTTATTCCTGTATTTGTAATATTCCATTATTAGTTTCAGGCTGAGAAGTTGGTCTGGGCAACTTCTGTATGGGCAAAATCTTATTTGGTATTCTCCAAGCTGTGGTTCCAGAATGTTTTTTATCCTATTGTAAATTATGTGGGAGAAATTTTTGTAAGTGCAGTCCAAACAGGTTATTCCTCTGTTACTGTCTGGATTATTTTTCTCTCCTTTTTAGAATAATGGATGGATTACACCTGAGGTTCAATGTTCTGGGATTTTATCTGTGATCCACATTTTGACTAGATGCTGCTGTAGATTTATGATTGCTGGTTTCCCTGCATTTTTCCAATTTTCTGCAAAGACTAGGTCTTCACCACATGCCTCATAATTTTTTAGTTCCTTAATTGTGAATTCTACCTCATTGATAGTTGGAGGGTCTATTAGATCTGGGGCGGTTAAAATGTGTGTGTCAGTATTTACTTCCAACGTTTCCAGTCGGTCATTACACTTTAAAAGTTTCTTGAATTTCTCTGCAAGGATCTCTGCATTTTCTTGATTACTATGGGCTAACCTTCCTGATTTATCTATCAGCATTAATATTGGGAGCTCATATTTTTTAAGCTATTTGTCAAAGTTTATATAATAATCTCATGAAAAATTCTCTTCTATCTTTTGTAGGTATTTTTAAGGTGTTTGCGTTTGGTTTGATGATTTTATGGATCGACTTTCTTCGTTTTATTAGTTCTATATTTGATTTGTCTACTTTTGGGCTTGATCCAAGCTTGGTGTCTTCGCTCAATTGCCTGGTCACATTCTTCATTCCACCATTCATGTCTTTTCCTAGGATTTGTTGAAGCTAACACTTCTGATACCGATTTTAGTTTGGTGGTCAGTTCTTCTAATGTATTAGTGTTGACAGATCTTTCTCCTGTTTTCCTATAGTACTCCCTATTATTTATTAAGGTGGTAGGGTCAATTATTTTCTGTTTTTATTTGGAGGTCTTTTCTTAACTCTTGGAGTTAATTTTATTTGGATCTTAACAAAGTGATCTGACCCTGAGTATTCCCCTCCCCCCTTGGGCTTTGACATTGTAGATTTCACAATGGTGAAATTTATCCATGCAAACATGGTACAGTTGCCATTCACCTTTTCAGAAATCAGGATGCTTCTGTGTTTTTAATTTGTGAGGTTTCCTTTTAAAGTATGTTAATTTTGAGATAAGATTGTGGTTTCTGCATAATTCAACCAATCTTTGACCATTTTTATTCATCCCCTTATGTGCTAGCTATTTTCCAATGATATCTTGGTACCTTCTTTCTTGTCCCAGTTGTACATTAAAATCTCCAAGAAGAATTTTAAAGTGTGGTGGAGGTATGTTGGTTAAAGTTTAATCCAGGAGATCCCAGAATTTTTGTGCTTCTTCTTTATACTTTAGGGTGTTATTTTTCTGATTATTGGGAGCATGTGCATTGATAATTGTGTAGATTTTGTTTGCAGATTTCAGAGTTAGTGTTTCAAGTCTGCAGGACTGAGATTTTAATTCCATGACTGATCTATGATTTTTAGATTTATTAGAAATCCATTACCAAACTGCAGACAGTTTTTCACCAATTGTTTTCCAAGGATTCCTTCATACAGTCAGTAGCCTTGTGATTCTATTGGGTCTTGATAACTTATCCTAATTTCTTGAAGAGCCATGATTAGTAATTTATGTTTGTCCATGATGTCAGTGACAAAACTCGTTTAGTGTGCAATTAAGGTTTTGTGCCATCAGATAATAATTGTGCTTCTACATGCTGCTGCATGAGTCTCCGCCACTGTGAAATGGCAGTACAGTCATTTGGATTATTAGATTAGTGACTTGGAATAATAATAATAATAATAATAATAATAATAATAATAATAATAATAATAATAATAATAATAATAATAATTTTTTTTGCGAGGGAGTGTGGAAAATCTTTCATGAGACACTTGTGAGGGTCCGCACTCAACAAGAGTGTGGAGATTCTTACCCACTAAAAACCACACTCCCTTTTCCCACGACGTTTATCTCCGCCCTGGAAACTGCTCTCGCATTACTTCAGGACGGATGTCGTGCTTAATGCATCTTGTGCTTCATCTTCCTTTTTCTGCTTTACTGTCTGTCGTAATCGTCCAGGTCCTTCTTCTTCTGACGCAAAATAATATTTTCTACATAGACTGCCACCTGGTCCCAAGATTCTTGACTTCGTAGCATTACTGACACGATCCCTTCTGGCATCAATTCTCCCTGCATAACTTCTAAGCATCTTCTTTGTGGCAGCCAATGAACACACACAAAGAAAGTATGTAATGCGTCATCGATATCACCGTAGTATATGCACACCGGACTAGTTGCTAGCCCTAGCGTATGAAGAAATTTTCGGAAGTATCCATGACCTGTCAAGAACTGTGTGAGATGGTAGTTCACTTCACCATGATTTCGGCCAATCAATACGCTCAGAGAAGGTATCAGTCTTTTCGTCCATTTCCCTCTAGAATCATCTTCCCATCTTGTTTGCCATCGTTGCATTCTGCGACTAAGAGCCAAAGCCTTTGTCCTTTTCCTTCCTAGCTCTTCTTGTGTGAGCCAAATTTCTTGTCTTTCGAAGGCCAACAAGTCAATAGGAGCTACTGCTGCTACTACTACTAGAATTGCAGGTTCTGATACTGTGTGATACGCGCAAGCAATTCGTAAAGCTGCTCTCCGTTGTACAGCCGCAATTCTTGTCCGATATTTCACAATTTTTAATGATTCAGCCCAAATTTCCGAACTGTATAGCAGTATCGATTGAACAGTTGACATGAGAAGCCACCTTTTATTAGATTTCAGCCCCTTGATATTTCCCATGAGTCTACTCAGTGCAGTCATGGTTTTTGCTGCCTTATCTGTTACCCGTTGGATGTGGTCCCAATATGTAAGTTTAGTATCAAGCGTTACACCAAGATATTTTGTGCTCCTAGTTGTTTCGATGGCTATCTGCCCGATCTGCATCGGTACAACAGTATTAATCCTTTCCCTCGTCAGGAGGATAATTTCCATTTTATGATCTGCGAGTTCTAACTTGTGATTTATCATCCATTCTTTGACACGTTGCATCACCTGATTCAATTTAAATTGAGCCAGCTCTAGGTTACGGGTTACTATCACAGCAGCCACATCATCAGCATAACCCACAAGTTTTACATCTTCTGGCATCTCCAGCCATAACAAACCATCATACATGATATTCCAAAGGTGTGGTCCGAGAATTGAGTCTTGCGCTGCACCAGCTGTGAGCCGTTTTCTTCTCTGACCATCTTCCATGTCGTATAACAATTCTTTCATGTCGTATTACAATGTACGGTCTTTCAAATAGTCTCACAGTATATACATGAGATATTCTAGTAGCTTGCAAGTTTCTTGTAGAGCTTCCAAAATATCACTCCATCTTGCCGAGTTCAGAGCATTTTTAACATCTTGAGTCACAAGAAGCACCAGCTTTCTAGAGTAATGATTACACATTTGAGCTCATTCTGCTGTCTTCACCACTTCCTTCGCAGCATCTGCGAAATCCATGTTGTTGGTCAGATAGGTCGCCAGCTAATCGGACTGCTGCTAGTATTCTCGGTTGTAGTAGCTTCTCTAAACCTTTGCCGGCAGTGTCCAGCATACATAGAGGTCTGTAACCCCCAGTTTTCCCTTTACTGATCAGAACCAATCTAGCTATCTTCCAACGAAAGCTAAAAATTCCTGCTTTAAAAAATGATTATACATTCTCAACAGCAGTTGAGGACATAAATCGACTGCCACCTTTAGTACTTCTGCTGGAATACCATCTGGTCCAGAGGCTTTCTTATTTCTAAGGGAATTAATTGCTGTTATCAATTCTTCAATTGTAAAAGGTAATAATAATAATAATAATAATAATAATAATAATAATAATAATAATAATAATAATAATAATAATAATAATATGATTTATTTAGTCTGGCAAATGTAGGGATGTATTCCCTTTCTTACACTTAACCAGTCTTATCCTAGAACACTGTTAATAATAACTACTGATGACAATAAAATGAAAACATATTACCAATAATAACAGTAATAGTATTAATAAAATAATCATATGTAGTGATATTAACCTCTTAACTGGGTATTATTGATGTGCTTGGTGTAACCTGCCATGTGTATTTTTTCAGCGGATTGTTGTTACACGGCAGGATAGGCAAAAGAGGTAGTAATATCATTAATATCATTCATCTGTGATACAAAAGTAAAATAAAGGAGTTTTGATTAATTCATTTAAATGTTAGAGAAATGTTTAACCATTTTTACAATTAACTGCAAGGTCATTTACCTGGTTGGAATTTGAGAGTTTGGCCCATGTTTTACAGCCGAAAGTTGAAACAAATAAAAGCAAGGGGTATTTATAAATATCATATCATGCATGTGACATTCTGAACCATTTTTATTAACTGCAAGGTCATTTGCCTGGTTGAAATGTGAATGTTTTTGTTCATATGTTAGCATCTAAAATTAAAACAAATAAAAGAAAGGAATATTTATGAATTACACATCATGCTAGTGACATTGTGAAAGATTTTATATTAACTTCACGGTGAGTTACGTCATTTACCTCACTAGAACTGCAGTGATTTATCTCAGAGATAATTTTTGAAAAGTAAGGTGTTGCGATACTTTCCCGTTTTGAGAAGTACATACTGTTTTCTGGCTTATGAACTATCCCCTGCAGCATTAGAAGTCCAATTAGAGTTTTTATCTCAGTTGGATTTGTATCCACCCAATCTCTCGCTCGTGACCATGGTTTCGTTGTTGTTGTTGTTGCTATTTGCTTTACATCGGACCGACACAGATACGTCTTATGGCGACGATCCACGGTTTCAAGTTCGGATGGGCTTCTAAAAACTGTTTAGCATACACATTGGTCTGTTCGGCAATAAGTTGAAACATATCATCACCTATGAACTGTTCAAAATATTCCAACATATTGGATGCATCATTGAAGTCCACATTTGCACCACTGGCTCCAGAAAATATGAATTTCTGACGTGAAACACCACGCGGTGGGAAAGGTTGAAACATGTCTGGTACTTCGCCTGCATCCGATTCGTCATGTTGTTCACCTTGTTCTTCATTCTCATTCTCTGAACCACTTTCATTATCAGACTCACCTTCATCTGTATCAAACCACTCATCTTTGGATTTCTGAGAAGATAAATTGTCATACTCATTCTCTAAGTGTTGAATAATCTCGTCTTCTTTGAGCGTTTTGAACTTACGCTTTGAACTAGATGCTGCCATATTTGGCCTGCTGTGGTCAAGTAGCTCCACACAGTTTTAAAATGAAAACAAATAAGCTTCAAGAAGTGTGACATGTGGTATTTGCTGCCATCATGCGGGAAAAACATCAATTAAGACGACAATACACGACACGGCAAAG
This sequence comes from Anabrus simplex, assembly GCF_040414725.1. Taxonomy (NCBI): domain Eukaryota; kingdom Metazoa; phylum Arthropoda; class Insecta; order Orthoptera; family Tettigoniidae; genus Anabrus; species Anabrus simplex. The sequence continues at coordinate 57,585,465 of NC_090272.1, read as the reverse complement.
TGGCTCGTCATACTCAGGAGATATTCGCGATAAAAGATGAGTACGTATATATTCGTCATGCCCATTACCCTGTAACATTCAGCGTATGAATATATACGTCATGCCCAGTTAAGAGGTTAAGGAAGAATAAAAAACAAATAATATCATCTATAAAATTCACATTGTATGTAGAGTACATAAGAAACATATTGAATAATAAGTACTAGATATACTACTTATTTAAGTTTCAAAACTATATAAATTTCAGGAGGATACTGAGATATTGCCTTAAATTGGGAGGTGAAGGGAGGAATTAATAATAAGAAGAAAATGATCTATGAAAGAAAGAGGAAAATAATGATGGATGTGGCCGTTGGTGAGCAGAAATCAGTGAAGCAACAGAAGTCCTTATTATGTATGTAATGTTATGTAAATTTTATCTTGTCATCATTTTAGGTAAAAAAAAAAAAACATTTAAAGAACTGAAGTGTTTATGTAAAGTAAATTATTGTATGAAGCTTTCTTATTTAAAAATTATTACATTTAGGCATATGAAGAAATGGACTATGAAGAAGATTTATGTTCTGTTACATTTCCTGATTTAAATTGTATTATTTTGTTAACTATGGAAAGGGATGTGGAAATTTTATACATGACTTGTGAGGCAGGGTGTGCCACGTGTAAGTGGCCCTTCCTGTCATTTTGTAATATCCGCGAAGATGCAAATTCTGCAGAAAGCATAATTCTAGAATATCATTGTCATTGGTCAAAAGTACAAGTGTTTTTATTGGTCAGTATATTAGGATTTTTAATAGGTGAATGTGGCAAACTGGAGTGTTGCTATTGGTCATTTGTTATCACTCTATTTCCTGTTTGTGGCTCCTCGCGTATGCGAGTCACTTTGTCCGCGTCTTTGAATTTGGATCACTACAGCGGGCGGGCGTGTTTAGCTCCGGTCCCGCAATGGGTCGTCAGCCACCAAAGGTAAGCTCATTTTTGCCTTATGCTATTTAAATGCATTTTTATGTTCGGAAAATTCCCACTTAATGTAAATTCAGTAATTATGTAGAAGTTCATCTCGTGTGCCGGAGTTTCCTCTAGTTTTCCACATTTTCCAAAATAGAGCATTTATACGACTTAGCGATTGTGCTAGTCCGCAATGTGTTGTTTTCGGAGGCAGACTACCTTTTCTAAATCTAGTTGTAATTGTAACTGTAACGCTTTCTTGAATTGTGTAATTAATTTTGTTTCATTTGAGGCTGCCTCCTTTCATTCTGTAAATTCTGAATCTCTATGTCAAAGTTTGTTCGTGACTGAAGAGCTTAATTGTTTCCCTTACACATCTTTTGTTTGTGTCTCAAGTATCAGTTAATCCGCAGTTCATTTATTTGTTAATTTATTATTGTATGTTCATTTTTTCAATAATTATTTGTCTGTTGGGTGTATTATTGTAAGTCTTTTCTCGCCCATAACGTTATACGTTTCCATAGACCTCGTAGGGTTCCAAGCACCTTCCACTATCCTTTCTTAGTCGTCATTTTTAGGCCTGTAAATGTTCCCTGTATTTGGTTTAATTTTGCATATCGAAAGATACTCGTCACGCTTCTATGTTCTGATATGAATACACTGCCACTGCATTATTTACAACTATTCCTATATTCATATTTTATTACCGTATTATTATTATTATTACGGTATTATTATGTGTAACCGTAATTGTCCCCGTCCCTCAATGGTTACAATGAAGAAGAAGTAGGAGGAGGTGTTTTCAGGTCAAAACTTGATGATTCATTCATGTTTACCTAGTATTTCAACACAGGCATGTTTAAAAGCCAAGGTGCTGGACATGCTTCTGACATCCTCTGGTAAGAGATTCCATTACACATTATAATTCTCATGTTAGGTCCATATTGAAATGTACGTGATGTGGTAATGGTGAATGATTTCACATAGATTGTTGTTCTGTGTACAGGAAGAGATAAATACATGGTGCTGAAGGATCAGGTATTTTTGTTATGGTCTGTGGAGAGGAGTTTTACGTGATCACGGAGGTAGGCTGGTTGAGGAGTTTTAAGAATATTATGCAGAAACCAAAGAGTATGAAGCGTGCATCGCTCTTGCAAGTGAAGCCACCCGAGCCATGTGTACGACGGTGTGACATGGTCAGCGTAACGAAGCCCACAGGTAAAACTTGCACAAGCATTCTGAGCACACTGTAATTTCCTTCCCCATTCTACTCCTAGGTTGTTGTCAAGTATATCGCAATAGTCAATATGAGGTAATGCGAGTGATTCAACAAAAATTTTCTTGTGTTTAAAAGGTAAGGCAAAGGTGTATTCTGCCCAAAGGCAGGTCCGAACCTCTGCAGAGGTGTGCCTGAGCCAGAGTTTATGTACGTTAGGGTGGCCAGTTCCTTTCCGTTCCTCCATTCCCTTACCCCCCACCAACAGCGCATGGCAATCCATCCAAATCTTGACCACGCCCAATGTTGCTTAACTTCGGAGATCTCACGGGATCCAGTGTTTCAACACGGCTATGGCCGTTGGCTGTGTTTAAAAGAGAAAGTGAATTTAAATTTACTGAGACAATGTAGCATTCTGTATATTTTTCTACACACAGATATACGTAGTTTGGGCAAACCAGGACAGATATTCGTCAAATATTATACCAAGATTCCTTATGTTTTGGCTATACTGTATGCGAGTACCACTCCATTTCTTGGAGTCGTGCTATTCTGCATCCTTGAGATTGTGGTGGAACCTTTCACCTTGCTTTTCACTTACGGCTCCTAAATTTGGAGGGAAGTAGTCCTGATTTTACACTAAGAAACTAAGATTTAGGCTTGGTTGAACTTGTCCAACTTGTTTCTTTATATACAGGTTGCCAAGGAATTTGGTTACTTCTTCTTTGAATGCGTTCCATGCATCTTCCTCAATTTTGGTCATTGTTTCTGTGAAATGTTTTCCACCATCAGTTTATGAATCTCTGGCCCATCTAAACCTCCTTCTTTGACTTTAGCGCCTGATAATGTGGAAAATTTTGTGCATAAATATTTGAAGCAGGGAATATTTTTGTCTAATGCCTTAACATACTATTTCATTATTTCCTTGATGTGCAAGGGTGAAAGTGAAACTTTTTTTATGGTCAACAAGACTACTTTCAAGACATTTTTGGATTCTAGTTGAAGTTGCTTCCTTTCAGGCCAACGTACAGTATCCCAATGTTTATTTCATGCCCTGCTATCCCATCTGCATAGAAAATAGGAAAATTTTGGGTAGCCTTTATGTTGTCCCAGCAGCAATCCAATGACCTTCAAATCACTGCATATTTACCACTCATGCTGGTGATATTTAATTTCTTCAAGCACCAACTTTAATGTCTTGTATGTTTCAGACAGCTTTGTGAAGTATGCAAGTCATATGGAAGCCAGAACGTTGCTGTTATGAAGCAAAATAGCCTTAAGACTTCTTTCGGAAGAGTCAATAGAAAGGCATCAGATGTTAGGATCATATTTCAAACATTCGTATACAATACAAATATACTTTTTGCATAGTCTTGAGCTAAGTAATTTACTCTTTTCTTTGCTTAGCTCTAAATCCCTTGTCAAATCATTCAGTTTATATTGTGTAAATTTGTTTGTTGGTGTGTCACTGATGTGGCTCGAAATCCATTCCTTCAGTGTCTGATTGCAAGGAACTGTTTTCAATTTCATCACTCAAGTTACCAGGAGGAGTAGGTACTGGCAAGTCAGATCCATGAGGAACAGGCCAAATAGCTGACAAGAGGTTTTGGATATTTAATTAAGAGGTTTGGATATTTAATTTTCTTTTTGTTTTTCTTATTGTAACTGACAGCAATGGTCATACAAAAATAACGGTCATCAGAAAGATTGCCCTGCTCTCACCATTGCATGGGTATGGCACACGGCATTGTGTTTCGTTTGCCCTCATACCAGTAATGAAGTCCCTCCACCCAGGTATTATGTATTGAATAGGTGGAAATCTTCCTTCATTTTAATTGAACGGGAATTGCATGCAGCATGAGGTGTGAAAGTTTTGTCCTGATCTCCAACTTTCAATTGAAAGTAAGAAAAATAAAGTTTCTTCACAAATGATTCTAGCTGATGTACCTTGGAATTGAACACATAAATTCCACAAATGTAGCAAAACTTTTGAAGACTTTGTTTACACTGCCCTCTGTGCACCCCTGATACACTAGCCATGATGGCCTTAAAATACTAATATAAAAGTTTAATAAATAACACTTGATTGAAACACAGCTTTTATATTCACATTAATGCACACACACAGATGCAAATGAATAAAAAAGATGCAGTAAAAGCGTACTTGTTGGGGTGCAACTCAAGCACAACTGACTTTATCAACCTAGTTTATCTTGAAAAGGAATGGCAGACCAACATAAATATCAGTTAAGGACTGGGGTTTAAAACACTTCTGTTTATACAAGTGGTCTGAGATAGCAACTCTAATCTGTCTTATCTGCAAATCAGACTTCTCTCACGCTCTTAATATTGCGTATCTAAATTTAGAGAAAACAGAACTCAGAACTTCAGCCCATACTTACATCTTGATCTGTCATCTTCACACAATCATGTGTTTCCCTCCATTCATATATAATATACTATTATTCCAAACTAAGGCCACATCTTACAAATGCCGTGGTTTCCCATTTTCACACCAGGCAAATGCTGGGGCTGTACCTTAATTAAGGCCACGGCCGCTTCCTTCCAACTCCTAGGCCTTTCCTATCCCATCGTCGCCATAAGACCTATCTGTGTCGGTGCAACATAAAAGCCCCTAGCAAAAAAAAAAAAAAAGCATCTTACAAATGCAGATGCAACAAAACAGAACTGCATCAAAACTAGATATAATACCAAAAAGTATGATATCATTTTTGGTTTCAGGGCATTGATTCCCATTTTTTAAAACATGTTTTCTATTTTACTGCAAAATCATGTTAGCTAGTATTATTCTTCAGAATATCTCAAGATTGCGTGGTTTCTTGCTAAAACATTAATTTCTCAAATTTTTAGGGCTGAAAATTAGTGGAAAGGAGAGGAGATATAACCTTGATTGCCTTAACAACAGAAAGATTCTGTAAAATTTGATAGAGGAAGATGATGATGATGATGATGATGATGATGATGATGATGATGATGATGATGAAGGTGAATTTTATAGCGATGAGGAAGAAAATATTTTAGAAACCAGAAGCGAAAATACAGACACTGAACAAGATCCAGACAATAGTGATGAAGAAGGTGAAAATGACAGTGATTATTTCTTTTCTCTTTTGTCACTTGCTTTACGTCGCACCGACACAGATAGGTCTTATGGCGACGATGGGACAGGGAAGGGCTAGGAGTGGGAAGGAAGCGACCGTGGCCTTAATTAAGGTACAGCCCCAGCATTTGCCTGGTGTGAAAATGGGAAACTACGGAAAACCATTTTCAGGGCTGCCGACAGTGGGGTTCGAACCTATTATCTCCCGAATACTGGATACTGGCCGCACTTAAGCGACTGCAGCTATCGAGCTCGGTGATTATTTCTTAGTGTGAGATGGGATTTCTAAGTGGCTCAAAGCTAATCCTCCTAGAAATGTTCGAACGCAGCGACAAAATATAGCCATACATTTACCTGGGAACTATTCTTTGATGACACAATGTTATGTACTATAGTGGAATGCACAAACAGGCCTATTGAAAAGGTTCAAATGAACTACAGCAGAGAAAGGTATGCTCGATCTACCGACATGTGAAATAAAGTCCCTAATTGGCATATTGTACTTACATGCTTGGGCTAGCAATAAAACAGATGTACATCTGTATCACTTGGTTATGTCAGAAAGATGTTTTAGGTTCCTACTCTATTGCCCAATTTCAGTGGGCTTGGCAGACTGATACATAATAGCAACTTCTGACTCAGCAAAGAAAGCAACGGGATACTACCCTGCTCTCATTTCCTTAAAAAGTGTCTTCAGTGACACCTAGGCCATCTACAACAGTTATTGGTATAGCTGGTGAGGATCAAACCAGCCTTCAAGCTCAATACCCTATAACATATTGCCTAAGATGTGACAAGAGAGAAGAGGAAAAGATATAATAACTTGGCACCAATTTGAGAAATGTTTACTTTGTTTGTAAAGAACTGTCAGAAGGCATATTGTATTGGAGAGTACTATACATTGGATGAAAAACTGGGAGGTTTTGAAGGAAAGTGCTATTTTAGACAGTTCATTCTTAGCAAGCCAAATAACTGCAGTCTAAAGATACATGCTTTGGTCGATGCCTGAATGTGCTACACAGTAAACCTGGAAATTTTATGTAGAGAAACAGCCTGAGAAACCATTTGAAATGAGCAATAAGGCCAATGATGTAGTGAAATGCCTAATTTCCATTGTATTAGATACTGGAAGAAACACCACCGTACATAACTGATTTAGTAGTATCAACCTTGTCAACTATCTGTATGAACATAAAATTACTCTAGTTGGAACCCTAAGAAGAAATAAACCACAAATTCTGCCCTCCCCCTCTGGAGCAAAATTCTTGGAACCAAACCTCGAGAGGTTAGGTCATCATTGTTTGGCTTTCAAGAATGCTCAAAGTTGGGTTCATATGTTGCCAAAACGAATAAAGTTCTCATCTCTCGGCAATGCACCATAATGCAGCAATCGATCCTGGAAATGGAGACAAAAACAAACTGGGAAATGTCTCATTCTACAAAGCTACTAAGTCAGATGTTGACACTGTGGACCAGTTGAGCAGTACATACAATGTTGCAAAGGAAACAAACAAATGGCTGGCTAATGGTAGTAGATAGAGTCTCTTTCTAAAAGTCCTGGCTCATGATCATGTTGACGATTTGATGATTTCTTGTCAGTAGCCCTCAAAAGGGATATTTGTAATCTGTGTATGAACACTATAGAGTAAGAAATGACAGAAGCTGGTCTAAGTACAAGAGGAAGAGGTGTTACAAATGTGGCCATTCAAAAAACAGGACCACAAAATATAGTTGTGGATCATGTGGGAAATATATTTGTCTTGAACATGCCCAGAAGATCTGTTCATTCATATCATTTCCGCTGTAAACTGCTAAGTTCTTTCACTTTCTTATTCAGGTTAAAATAATTGTGTTTCTCTTGAAGGACCTCAATCTCTTTACATTTGTCAATGCATTCTCCACTGTGCTTGATTCATTTGTTATGGTTGAACATGGCCTAGTGTTTATTTAGAGTGCTTTAGAATGTTTACTGTACATAAGGACAGATTTCATTCTGTGAGAACTGAAAGTCTACATGCAAGATTTTGTTATTCATATCGTGTTCAAGAAGTATTAAATTAACATAAATCCTTATTCAAAATGTAAGATAGCATAATTGCCTCAGAAATAAAATGGCATTTCTCAGATGCCACTGACCTTCTATGACATAGTATTAATTGTGTGTGGCAACTGCAGAATGAAAGATACTCCTATAATGTCTGGTCATAGTCAAGAAAGTCACTTAGATGTTGACTGGAATGTCCTTCGTATTGATTGTACACAGGCACTTGTACATCGTCCGGCTCCGTGGCATGCCGGTCACAGGGGTCCCGGGTTCGATTCCCAGCAGGGTCAGGAATTTTAACCATCATTGTCTAATTTCACTGGCACGGGGGCTGGGTGTATGTGTCGTCTTCATCATCATTTCATCCTTATCACGACACGCAGGTCGCCTACGGGAGTCAAATCGAAAGACCTGCACCTGGCAAGCCGAATGTGTCCTCGGGCACTCCCGGCACTAAAAGGCCAAATGCCATTTCATTTCACTTGTACAACAGAACACCGTTAGTTGGTTATCTGTTATGCGAGTAATCTTCTTAAGGCGCCATCTCTGAACAGAGGTTGGGGATCCACATAGCCAACTCCGATCTTGACAATGCAGTATGAAAAGCTTCTTTTGATGTATGTCTGTGCCATTTTTGAATGCTTTCATCTATGAATTTCTTCATCTCCCAATGGACCTATTCCCTTGTATCTTTCCATCAATAAAATTAGATGTAATAACTGATACCTTTCGGTCTTCATAATATGTCCTAGGTATTGTATTTTCCTTTGTTTTGTAATAAGTACCAGTTCATTTTTTTGCTATATCGTCTGATGAAGGACCTCAACATTTGAAATTGTCAGTATCCAAAGTATGCTCAAGAGAAAACAATACAGATAAAGGCATCGATACATTCTTCAGTGCTTGGATTCAGGGTCCAGCTTTTTCATCCATAGAAGAGAATAAAGAATATGTAGCAATGGATCATGCATATAATAACATGTAATCACTGATACCTATTGCTTCTCATAATATGTCCGAGGTATTGTGTTTTCCTTTGTTTTATAACAAGTAGTAGGTTTTTTTTTTTTTTTGCTACATCATCCGATGAAGGACCTCGACATTTGAAATTGTCAATATCCAGTATGTTCTAAATTCGAGATCCAGGACATCTTACATTGCTCAGTCTAAGGATGTCTATTTTCAGTATGCATCTTTCTGCTTACACATTTGCAATGTTTCCTGCCATATTCAAAGTGCGTACATCCCAAGTAGCAAGTCTTCCAGAGTTGTCAAGTATATAAAATAATCATTCATAGCAACATTTGCAGCATGCCTCCCACCACCACTTCCCGAGATTCAAGTGGTAGGGGAATAGAAATGCCAGCAAATAATTTTGCATTGAACTGAGCCGTTACTACGTGAATTTATAGGGACATCCTTGAGGATGTTAAATGCATTGGTGCCCTTTTGCCTTCTGCTTACTAATGCTTTTCACAAAATTTGGTTCTTTCACCTTTAGGGAAAATTTATTACCACCTGGACAATAGAGTACCCTGACCTATACCTGCTTATCCAATCTCGGGGAGACTGTTGGTGCTTGGAACAGGGGATCTCCTTATACTGGGAGATATTCAGTCCCTTCATTCGTTAACCACACAACAACAAGAGGACAAATGCGAGAGATTGTTCAGTGTTCATGGGTTTATGAATGAGGAAGCTGAGGATAGAAAGAATAAAACACAGGAAAGTATACAAGGGAATTGTTGAAAGTACAACAAAAATTAGCAGATGCAACAAAAGTGTTGTAGAGGACAGTCAAGAGAATTTTAACTGAGCAATTTGGCCATGCGGTTATAGTCGTGCAGCTGTGAGCTTGCATTCAGGCAGTAGTGGGTTCAAATCCCACCGTTGGCAACTCTGAAGATGGCTTTGTTATTATATCGTCCCTGGAAAGGCAAAATATCGTAAGCGACATTTTTGTTAAAATTGAGGTTACGATGTTTATATGTCAATCAGACTCCACTGCATATATTGGAAAAATAATGTAAGCATCAAATGAATCTAAAGGGTAAAAACAATGTAAAAAAAAAAAAAAAGATCATAACCACCAACAGTAATATACAGAACACCAGATTATCATAAGCACCAGTCATTACATCTTATGTGCCTGAGTTAGAATCTTGATTTGCGCTATTGCGTACAGATTATCAAACATGACAAGTTTTAATTCTGGAGGGAATGTGAGATTCATCAGTTTCATTGCTCTTGACTCTTGTCAGTCATTGCTGTAATACATGTTTTATAACTGCCTCAAATTGATTTGGCACTTGAAACATAAGGCAAAGCCTGCTGTTAGACCTATTGCATGTTGATTGACAGCTAGTATACTAGTGGAATGCAGAAAGGTAGAGAAGGGGCTGCTTCATGCGACAGACTTGACTGAGCAAGTACAGTCAGTAGTTAAACAAATTGGTTCGTTGTCAGTACATATTCCCATCGTTCGTGCACAAAGTGAATTATGGTGCTGAAAATTCTAAACTTAAGTTTGTGACAACAAGAGGACAAATGCGAGTGATTGTTCAGTGTTCATAGATTTATGAATAAGGAAGCTGAGGACAGAAAGAACAAAACACAAGAACAGTATACAAGGGAATTGTTGAAAGTACAACAACAATTAGCAAATGCAACAAAAGTGTTGTAGAGGACAGTCAAGAGAATTTTAACTGAGCAATGTGACCATGCGGTTATAGTCGCGCAGCTGTGAGCTTGCATTCAGGTGGTGGTGGGTTCAAATACCACTGTCAGCAACTCTGAATATGGCTTTCCATTGTTTCCCATTTTCACACCAGGCAAATGCTGGGGCTGTACTTTAATTAAGGCCACACATGCTACCTTTCCAATCCTAACCCTTTTCCATCCCTCCGTTGCCAAACACCTTCAATGTTAGTGTGATGTTAAACAAGTAGCAAAAAAACAGTAGAACGGAGACAGCATGAGACTGAAGAAACTTAATTTGGTTCACAAAGAAAAACACGGAAAGGGAAAAAGCATGTAATGGATTTTTAAGACTTCGATGCACAATCCATTAATTTTAGATTCTTCTGAAAACAACTCCATCCATATCTAAATTACGACCTATGTCAGGAGAGAGAATTGGTTTCCAAGCAGGTTGTTTCAGTTTGAGAAGTATTGTAAAAGAGTTAGCCTTCAACTGGAAGAAGATTAGAAATAATAGAAGGATTTTAATCGATGTCACCTATATGGCGAAAGACCTGCACCATACATCTCTGGAGACCACACACCATGACATGACAGTAGTTATCATGTAGATAAATTTGTGAGCGAGTTCCTGCAGAAACTGACTATGTCTCTGATGAATGATGGGTGATATACAACAAGGAAATTAGCAGGCAACACAGGATGAGTAAAACCAATATAGTTGGTCCGTTTTTCGACATTATAAACTTTCCAGCTAACTCATTCCTGGTTGTGAGCATTTCGCCCTAGTGTGCTAAGTTGGGCTCATCAGTTGGTAAATAACACACCTACAAGATGCTTGGCTATGCTCCCTGTTCTAAAGTAAGTGCTGTTTGCAGCTGTGATCATTTCAAATATTTATCACAGTTTCTATCAATTAATCTGGTGCTAATGATTCCATCTCTATTACAAAAACTTCATGTCTGTATTGATATGACAATCTAAGAATCAAAGAATTGTTTAACCACCTAATCGATACCTTTATTTGCCTTTGGCAATTTTATAAAATCATTCATAGTACAGGTTTCGTCTGCTTCACAGACATCATCAGCTACATTCACTTGTTACAAACTTATTACTTAAGATGTAATTAATGTGTAGTTAAAAACTTATCCTTGACTAAAATACTATTAAAACATTTGTTCAGCTGCCAATTGAGGAGATAAAAATATTTTAAAGACTCTTTCATGCTTTTGTTCAAAAGCATGTTTAAAAAATCGCTGGTTAACTTGCTATAATATTACTAAAGGTGGATTCCTTATTGTCATATTTCAGTTAGGATAAGTTTTAATTACACATTTTAAGCACTCCTCCTCCCCACCACCACCACCATCACCATTGTCCTTCCTCCATTAAACAAAGTCATAAGTTTCCCATGGGAAGAGATCAAGGCTGTTATGTGAACAATATATTGTGTACATTTTCAATTTTTTAATACCTAAGCACAAGTGAATGTAGCTGATGATGTCTGTAAAACGGACAAAACATTTACTACGAATGATTTTATGGAATTGCCAAACGCAAATAAAGGTATCAATTAGGTGGTTAAACAATTCTTTGATTCCATCTCTATTGTTGTGCTTAAATCCAAACATATCATCATACTAATTCGGTACAAGAACAGGGACTAATACTTTTAGGATGTCTATTAACTGCAGGTTGCATGAAACTAAATATTAAGGGGCTGGTGGACCACTCTGTATACACACATTATACATCAATGCACCGACATTCTCTATGTCACTGCACATTCAAATCTCATGCACTTCAAATGCTATGAAAGCCAATAATTAAGACCTAATTCACTATCCTCTTTCCGAAATTTAATCGAAACTTGATACTTCTGCTGATTGATTTTTCTCAGATTATTCCTAATTACCACTACCACCACCTCAAAACGCTTGGAACCCATAGGAATAACTTCAGCACTAATACTTGGAGATGGATTTGTTATTCACAATGTGTAAATATGCTGGATTGTAGAGAAATAGGCTAGTGTTCTCATATTTTACACTCTAAGAGACTTGTGACTACGATTGTGCAAAATTTCTTGGTTTCAGTAATTCGTGAAGAGTTAGCCCTTCAGGCTTTGAAACAGTGGGACCAAGTTCCTCTTGTGGGATGTAAACTGGTACCTGAACACGTTGAGACTCGCTCATTGTACAACCCATCAATGCCTGGAATAGAACAGGTAAGAAATACGATGGTGAAATTATTGACCAACAATTTAAAAAAATTCAGAATCCGTTAATATATTATAACCAAAGCCACCATTGCGAACTATAGACAGCATGTTGTAGTATTGTGATTGTACCGGCAATTTGCCCGGTAGCTCCTTGAAAAGAAGCAGTGGGCCTTAGGAGCTGGACAGAAAGGCACGATAAGATAATAATGCCCAAAATTTATTTCATTAAAGGGACTACTTGCTTTACTTCGTTAACAATATACCTTAAGAATCAAGAATGATACAACAAGCATTTACATAGTAGTACAATCAGACAAGTTCTCATACATACTTAACCCATTAACATAGTAATATATAACAGAGGGGTCCAGCCCTCATAAAACAAGACATCATCATTTCACAATATTCAATTCAGAAGGGTTTCCTAAACTCCTTCATAACAAGTTAAAACCCAGTGATTCTAGTAAAATCTGGCATTAACCATCTAGTTAAAAACAATTCATATAACAAGAAGGTAAGAACAAGCCCAGGGCTAAACACACCAAAGGTAATAAGAAAAACCTAAGGCTTTCCAAGATGCACTAGCACCTTTCATACTTAGAGAGAGTAAACATATGAGAAGCATATAGTCCTTTACTAAAGTTAATTACAAGACTTTGACAGTTAATATGTAAGTACAATTTAAGGTCAGTTTAACCATATTTACATTTATTTGTCCTCCAATTCAATAAGGACGAAAATACCTAAAGAGATATAAGTTGAAGTGAACTGAAATAGATAATACTAGAATCTGAACAACTCTTGACTTACATCGAACCGGGCTTCAGCCTTTAAAGCACTTAACTTAACGGGGGCTTCACTCGTATAAATTATGTTTACATATGGTCAATAAAATCATTTTCGACTACCTTAGGCCCTTCCGAACATCTACATTGCACAGGGAAACCTAAAGATCTCGCTTTCTTAGCTCCACACTGGAGACTGCCCAGTTCAAGCCGCTGCAGGACCAGCCCGCAATGTGCATCGTTCAGCTCAACACGAAGAATGACCACGAGCACTGTCATCCATCACCCTGCCCGAGACTGGCCAAGGTCACGTGGCAAAGCGACTCGGCTCTCATTGGACAGCCAAGAGGGGTGAGGAACTTTGCCATAGGGCATGGAACCAAAAGAAGGAGACCAAAATGGAGAGGGCAAATACTCCAGAGCGGGAAGAAATTCCCAATTGCCCTGGAGCCATGAGGGCCAAGGGCAAAAATTACTTTATTATAGGTAGGAAAGAATAGAAGCCAATAAAACATACATTCAAACACATACAAATTAAGATAAACAGTTCACAAACATAGCTTGCAAGCATAATACAAGAACGGCCAGGCCATATATGAAGGTGGGAGGGAAAGTTTTCCACGGTACAGGGATGTCATCAGGTTTGGTTGCAGGTGTTCAAGCAGTGGTGGCCCCAGAGTTCTTAACTTGGGAGTGTGGGTTGACACCATGGGGTCCTTAGATGAATCCTGGAATTGCTTCTGCTTACTTGTGCCAAGCTCCCCCACTTTCCTCTATCCTACCCAACCTCAACTCTTGTTCTTTTTCAACCCAAATGGTATTAGCTTTTTGAGGCTAGGAAGTCTTTCAATTTCATACCCTTCATAGTCCTTGCCTTTCTTTTGTTGATAGCTTCATTCTCTGAAGCGTCATACTTCTTCCATTTTCCCTCTGATTAGTCTTGTAGGATGGTTGTCCAATTCTACTTACTCTTGAAACAGTAATCCCACAACCACCTCAGTCAATTGTTGACAATGATGTTTTATTTTGGCAGTTTGCTGTCCTTGAATTTCTTGTTAACCCATTCAAGTCACAATACAGTATATGGCCACATTGTTGACTGTGGAATCAGATTTAATTTGCCCACCCTAGTTTGAGCATACCTGTCATGCAAAAACATGCATAAAATAAAAACTAATGCAGGTAATTCACTCAAATTTTGCATTCATGCCATCGAAAGTTATTACTTACCCATTCTTCATTCCTTGAGTGACTGCTGGCTGTGGTACAAATGTTTCACTTGAAATATTTTCAAAAAGAGCACATCCGTGTACTCTAAAAACATCGCAATTTTGGACGGTGGGCTGACTATACTTTTGTCGTATGTATTTCTGAAACACCGCTCTATCCATGAAATGGATTTATATCAGGATTATCATCTTTTTTCCTCCAATTTCCAATCATGACAGTTCTTTTTTGTCACCAGCCGCGTGCGTACAGAAGAACCTGGCATGGGACTTTCACTCTCACTTTCATGAATGCTTTGCTCACTTCAATAACTTTCACTGTACTCAAACTCATATTCATTTTCCAAAACATCATTATTGCCATAATTGCCAACTAAAACAGTGTCTACAAGCGCTTTCAATCTCTTGTCGACATTACCGCAAAACCGGTTCTACTGCATAATGCATACTGAATACCTATGAAAATAGTGTTATTCAACAATTCCAGTGTCACACAGAATACAGACAGCATTGTTTACCAACAATACATGCCTCTAGTTCCTTACAGCATGTATCGTTAGAAATGATATTGCAAAGGGAATCTAATGGGAAATGTAAATAATATGGACTTACCTTAGACATTAGTACACCAATAGAAGAACATTTCAATTAATTGATACAAGAATAAAACAAGGGACTATGAAATAGAGAAGTGATAGACTATTTAACTTTTTTTTTTTTTTGCTTTATGTCGCACCGACTCAGATAGGTCTTATGGTGACGATGGGACAGGGAAGGGCTAGGAGTGGGAAGGAAGCGGCCGTGGCCTTAATGAAGTTACAGCCCCAGCATTTGCCTGGTGTGAAAATGGGAAACCACGGAAAACCATTTTCAGGGCTGCCGACAGTGGGGTTCGAACCTACTATCTCCCGAATACTGGATACTGGCCGCACTTAAGCGACTGCAGCTATCGAGCTCGGTATTTAACAATTTTAAAATAGTGAACAAGTAAGGTTCCGGTAACAAACCTTTACCTTATATTACGACAATTGTGTCTAATGACAAGCACATGTAATATAATAATATTTTAACAGTATACTGGTAACCAATATTTTAAAGGTCATGTATTTCAATTATTTTGGGAAGCATGTAATAACAATAGAATGAAAGGTTTTAATATGCTAAGGTAATTTCATAAGAGGGCTGATGAAAGTATTAGAATAGAATCCCAAAACAGGTACCGTACTGAACTAAATAAAATGTAGATAATAATTAGTTGTCACAAATAAGTACTGACTAGGCGGACCTATATAACATAGATTATTCCATCTTTGAAGGTAAATCTTCTCAATTTTAATTATATAAACTAATATTGGTATAAAATTAAAGCTTAATTATTTCTCTGTAACACAGGGTAGGCTGCACATGTGGGTTGATATACTACAAAAAGGAGATGAACCTTTGCCTCCTCCAGTCAATATCTCACCTCGACAACCAGAGGCTTTTGAATTACGCTGTATCATCTGGAATACAGCCGACGTGGTTCTCATAGATGATGACTACTTCTTGGGTGAGAAGGTGTCTGACATCTATGTTAGAGGGTAAGTGTTCCTTTCAAAACTGAAAAAAAAAAAAAAATATGTAGATACACCAGTACCTCTTTTCTGTTAGTATGCTTTATACTTTTAAATTTAGAGATGATCCATAAGTACAGTGCTCAGAAAAGGAATGAGTGTATGGCATTGTATAAGTTCCTTGCAGGTAGACTTTTCTCAAAAACAACTGAACCTATAGATATAATGTTTGTTGTGGGTATCCACAGGGTTTGTTTCTACATGGGAGATGAATTATATTTTGATTTAAAAAACACATGCACACATACACACACACACACACATCTTCTTTATAGACTTATGCTTTACAGTGTTCAGTCAGCAAGACTCTGTGAATTTACTAAGTGCTGCCACAATCCTCTATTTGTAACTAGTTCTATGGCCTCAATTAGTTCTATACCTCTTATCTTTAAATAGTTAGAAACTGAGTCTAACCATCGTCACCTTGGTCTCCCTCTACTTCTCTTACCCTCCATAACAGAATCCATTATTCTCCTAGGTAACCTACTATCCTCCTCCATTCACTCACACGACGATCCCCCCCCCCCCCTCCCAAGCTGGTTTATGCGTACAGCTTCATCCATTTATTTCATGCCTAAATTATTCTTTATCTCCTCATTCTGAGTACCCTCCTGCCATTATTCCCACCCGTTAGTACCAGCTATCATGTTCGCTACTTTCATGTCAGTTGCTTCTAACTTATGAATAATATATCCTGAGCCCATCCAGCTTTAATTCCCGTAAAGCAATGTTGGTCTGAAAACAGACCAATGTGAAGATAATTTTGTCTGGCAGCTGACTTCCTTCTTAAAGAATACTGTTGATCGCAACTGCAAGCTCACTGCATTAGCTTTACTGCACCTTGATTCAATCTCACTTACTGTACTACCATCCTCGGAGAACACACGTCCTAAATACTTGAAATTATTTACCTGTTCCGGCTTTGTATCCCCAAGCTAATATTCAATTCTCTTGGATTTCTTACCTACTGATACCAGTTTAATCTTGGAAGGGCTAATTTTCATACCCTATTTATTGCAAATATTTTAAAGTTTCAAGATATTAGACTGCAGGTTTTTGGTACAATTTGCCATTAAGACCAAGTCGTCAGCATAGGCCAAATTGCTTACCACAGAATCCCTCCATCCCTTTCAGCAGATGATCCATGTAAATTATGAGCAACAAAGGTAAAAGATTGTCTAACCCCCTAGAGTACCTTGAACCATTCTAACGTCAATTGTCACTGCAACCCAATTGTCAACATAAATGCCTTTGACTGATTTTAACAATTTACCCTTAATCCCAGGGTCCCCCAGTATGGCAAACATCCTTTCCCTTAGTGCTCTGTCATATGCCTGCTCTAGATCTCTAAAACTTAAATATAACTGTATATACCTTATGCAGCATATTTCAGTTTCCTGGCATGTACTGAAAATCTGATTCTGTCAGTCACTTTGTGGTTTTAAACCACACAGGATTTCATTCAACTTCCTCTCAACCACTAACTGCACCCTCCCTTCCAAAATGCCAGTGAATACCTTGCCTGGTATACTGATCAATGAGATACCTCGATAGTTGTTGCTATCCTTCCTGTTCCCTTGCTTATAGAAAGGTGCAATTATCTGCTTTTGTCCAATCAGAAGGTACCTTACTAACACTCCATGCTAATCTTATTATTCTATGAAGCCATTTCTTCCCTGCCTTCCTACTATATTTCACCATTTCAGGTCTAATTTTATCTATTCCTGCTACTTTATGACAATGTAGTTTATTTACTGTCCTTTCCACTTCCTCAAGTGTAATTTCATCAACATCATTGTCCTTCTCCCCATGAGACCAGTTGTTCGCAATGTCACCAGGAAGATTTCCTTTCATGGTGAGAAGATTTTCAAAAGATTTCCAACCGTCTGGTGATTGCCTGGGATCTATTATGAGTTCACTTGATTTACCCAAAACACTATCCATTTCCTTTTTCTCTCCTTTTCTAAGATTCTTTATTACTGTCCAGAAAAGTTTCCCTGCTGCTTGACCTAGCCTTTCCAGGTTATTACTAAAATATTCCCATGACTTCTTCTTGGATTCTGTATGTACAATTCCCCATTTGCATCGCTTCTTGTTTTGAGCCATTTCTGATACACCTTTTTACACTTACAAGCTGCTCTCACTTTGTCATTCCACCAGGATGTTCATTCTTCGCATCTTTACACACAGTTGTTCCTAGGCATTCCCTTGCTGTTTCTATTACAGCATCCTTGTATGCCACCCATTCTTTCTATATCCTGTACCTGCTTACTGTCCATTGTTTGGGACTTTTCACTAATCATAACCAGGTACATCTATCTTATGTCCTTGTCCTGGAGATTTTCTACCCTTATTTGTTTGCAGACAGATTTTACTTTCTCTATCCTAGGCCTAGAGATACTTAGTTCGCTACAGATCAGACAGTGGTCTGTATCATTGAAAAATCCTTGGAATACCCACACATTTCCAACAGATTTCCTGAATTCAGGGTCAGTTAAGATATAGCCTATTAAGTATCTGGTGCCCCTACCCTCTCAGGTGTAGCGGTGAATAGTCTGATGCTTGGAGAATACATTCATAACTGCTAATCCCATATTAGCACAGAAGTCCAGCAAATGCTTCCCATTCTTTTCTTTGCAATTTGTTTTACGTCGCATCAATGCAGATAGGTCTTATGGCAATGATGGTATAGGAAAGGCTTAGGAGTAGCAAGGAAGCAGCCGTGACCTTAATTAAGGTATAGCTCCAGCATTTGCCTAGTGTGACTATGGTAAACAACAGAAAACCATCTTCAGGGCTGCTGACAATGGGGCTTGAACCCACTATCTCCCTTATGCAAGCTCACAGCCGCGCGCCCTTACCTGCACGACCAACTCGCCCGGTCTTCCCATTCTTATTAGCTTCCACGTCTTCCTCACATTTACCAATCGCCTTTTCATGTCCTTCGGTTCTATTTCCAACTCTCGCATTGAAATTGCCCATTAGCACTATCCTATCCTTTCTGTTCCTGACTATGATGTCACTCAATTCTTCATAAAACTTGTCAACTTCATCCTCATCTGCACCTTTACAGGGTGAATACACTGAGACAGTTCTTGTCCTAATTTCTCCAACTGTCAAATCTACCCACATCATTCACTCATTTACAGAGACTATGTTGCATCCAATAGTATTTCTTATTAATAATTTGGAACTGTGCATCTTACCAAGACTCCCTCAAGTACACAAATTAGTACTATTATAAACTCCTAATTCAAGCATAAGATACAGTGATACAGTGCACTAGATGAGAAAATATCTTCACTCAGTGAATATTCCTGTATTGGAATTTTTTTCTTCTTCTTTCCTGGCCATCTATGTGCCCACAATGGACACTCCTGAGTATTACTCAGGGTCGGCTATTCCAATACTCAGAGAGTATTCCCTTCAGTCTGATGTCTCCGCCACCGGAATGCCGCTTCTCTTCGAAGCCTTTTCGGCTGCTCACCACCACGTTGCTCTAGGACGTCCTTGTCCTCTCCTTGGTTCCTCGATGGCAATGATCTTCATCTCGATGTTGTATGTGCCCATACCAGCACAACTGTCACTTCTCCAGTTTCTTACTGATAGGGGCAGCATTAAATAATCCTTGCATATGACATTACGCAATTGGTCAGTCAGAATGACACCCGCTGACCATCGCAGCATCCGCATCTCCATGACGTGCATTTGGTGATCATGATTTTTCTGCCATGCTCAACATTCAGAACCATAAATGAGGGAAGGTCTGACGACAGCCTTATATAGCTTGCCTTTCAGCTTTATAGGTATTTGACTGTCACACAAGACACCTCTCAGCAAATGCCTTTCCTTCCATTCAACATTGGTGCGGTGCTTCATGTCATCGATCGTGGTGTCAGTGGCAATAACAGAACCCAGGTACTTGAATTTGTCCGTCATTACCAGTGGTTCACCCGCTAGGTAGACTATATTAGGTGAACCTTGAACTTCTGGCTTTGTCAAGTTATAGAACACATACTTTATCTTTCTACAACTAATTTTGAGTCTATTTGTCTCCAATAAAAAAACAAACACCATGGCACAACAACCCTGAAAGACCATGGCTTACCAAGCGACCGCTGCTCAGCCCGAAGGCCTGCAGATTATGAGGTGTCATGTGATCAGCACGACGAATCCTCTCGTCTGCTATTCTTGGCTTACTAGACCGGGGCCGCCATCCCACAGTTAGAGAGCTCCTCAATTGTAACCATGTACACTGAGTGGACTTTGAATCAGCCCTCAGGTCCAGGTAAAAATCACTGACCGGGCTGGGAATTAAAACCTCTGCCCCTACACCATGGGGCCGGCTTTATTTGTCTCCAATGCTACCCTCCAAAATTCTAAGACTGCTTCGACCTCGATTCACCAACTAGCATGATGTCATCCATGTATAAAAGAGTTCATGGTAGTTCTGACATCTACTCTGTCAGATTGTTAATGACAATGTTGAACAGAATAACTGGGCTCATGGCTGAATCTTGATGTATGCCGACTTCAACAAGGAAGCTTCCAGAGATACCTGAACTAGATTTCACTTTTGTAGAGGAACAGCATTTTATATCAAAAATTAATTTTCCATCAGAAAACTGATAGCACTTTTTCACTAAAATGTTGTTTCCTCATAGGTAGACTACTTAATTTTTTATTTGGAATCATGTAACATGAAGTAATTCAATCTATGACCTGAAGATATATTTAAGGACAATTAATTTAATATTGGAAAGCTTAATATAGCTTTGATCATCCTGCTGCAAATGGTTAATGCACCCTACCATGGAGCAGGATATAACCTTGGTTATACTAAATTATTTTCATTTTGTCAGACTTTAATTTATGCAATAGTCTTTTTCCATCTTATAGCTAATTTTGAATTCATTACATCAGAATTTAAAATATGTCATTTTCTTCTTCAAAATCCTTTTCAGTTGGCTGACTGGTATGGAGGATGTCCAGTACACGGATGTTCACTACCGCTCTCTGACAGGGGAAGGTAACTTCAACTGGCGTTTTATATATCCATTCCTCTACCAGGCTGCAGAAGAGAAAATGATCATCCACAGAAAGGAAGGGATGTTTGTGCTTGACCAGACAGAGTTCAAGTTACCATGTCGGTTAACATTGCAAGTATGGGATAGTGATCATTTCTCACCAGATGACTTCCTAGGTATGAGCAATTACTAAACTTCATGTTGAACATTGAATTTGAATGACCACATAATCTAAATATTAATATTTTTGTCTAGGAAACTAATGG
Organism: Anabrus simplex; assembly: GCF_040414725.1. Lineage (NCBI taxonomy): Eukaryota > Metazoa > Arthropoda > Insecta > Orthoptera > Tettigoniidae > Anabrus > Anabrus simplex. The sequence continues at coordinate 57,564,298 of NC_090272.1, read as the reverse complement.
AGATCAGTGACTTACTGTATAAGAACGTGTGGATAGAGTACACACAAAAGAAAGACATGGGTGCAAAAGTCTTGGCTGCAGTCTTTGCCAGTGGAAGATAGAATAAGAATGGTCATTGTTGACAAGTAGACACTATTGTGAGGTAAAGGGAGTGGGGAGACAGACAGACAATGGAAAAAAGAGCAATTATCTAATGGTAAGGCTGGGTGTTTTCCTAGACATAAGCACCAGTTGATGTCCAACTTTGGAATCTCCATGAGTCAGCATGTACTTTGTGAGGGAGGTGAGGAAGGAAGTACAGGGCAGGGTGTTGGGTTATCATGTGTTCAAGAAGGACTCAATGGCACTACGTCCCTCAATGAGAAGAATGTTTGCAAATGCAGGAAACCAGCCTACTTCAGTCCCATCTTCCAAAATAACAAATACAGCCTGGTGTAACTCATCACAGAATGCAAGATAAAAGTGAAATATGAATGTGGGCAAAGAACATTGCCTGTGTCCAGAACTTCCAACAGTGGTTTGACAACCTTAATAATGACAACTCTGATATGGGGAAAACAAAATAGGAAAAATGATTCCGTGATGGTCACTAGCTTCCTGTGAGGAAATTACACCAGAAGAAGAATTGCAACCATTGCTTTTCTTTGAACCTGTCATAACCAACTGATGTGGCAATGAATCGGACTTCATCCTCTCTTGGAATTATTGTAATTACTTTTGAGATACTTCTGATACTTCAAAATTCTACATTTACTGAGTTTTCACGATTGAAGTGTCTGTGGCTTCAAAGATTTCCTAAAAGTCTCCCTCTCTTCCATATGCCATTGACTCTGTATCATCATTCTAATTCTCAGAAGAGAGTATATCTCCCTTCATTTTGTGTGCATCTTCTGGAAAAACATTCCTATCTGAGTTAGAGAGAGAGAGAGAGAATTCATAAAGGATAACTGCCCTTGCATAAGGATGACCTCTTCTAGTCGAATGTTAAGCCTTCTTTATTTGATTAATTCCTTGCTACTTAGGAAAAATTGCCAGGCTGAGTGGCTCAGACGGTTGAGGCACTGGCCTTCTGACCCCAACTTGGCAGGTTCGATCCTGGCTCAGTCCGGTGGTATTTGAAGGTGCTCAAATACTTCAGCCTCGTGTCGGTAGATTTACTGGCACGTAAAAGAACTCCTGCGGGACTAAATTCTGGCACCTCAGCGTCTCCGAAAACCGTAAAAGTAGTTAGTGGGACATAAAGCCAATAACATTAAATTAACTTAGGAAAAAGGGAAAGTCAAAGCACAACTTTTCTGTACAGGCAATTTAACAGTGTTCTACATTTTCACTCTCGAAAACTAATTTTAACATATTGATGACATGGAACTGGATACTTGAAATTAAAGATTATATATTTACTAGCAAATGTACCCGTGCTTCGCTACGGCATTCTATATTGTATACGGATATTGATCTAAATCACTGTAAATGCAGTGAATATATATTTTTTATTCCATGTCTCTTAGCGTTATTCGAGAAGCAGCATAGGGAGGTCCACATACATTGTTTCTGATATAAAGTGCAAGTTCTGGAGCTGTGATGATAATGGCAGGTCACCTTGCCTACTGCCATTCACAATTGAGATGAGAATATTCACTATAATGACAGCATACCTGCCAACCCTTCCGATTTACCCGGAAACTTTCCGTTTTTAACTCGTCTTTCGATTTTCCGATTTATTTTTAATTCTTCCTATTTTTAACCAATATAACCTCCAGTACAGTCAATACTTTTCCCCTAGTATGAACAATAAATTCTTGTGCGCTTGTGTAATTTACCCAAACTCACTTTCAAGTGTTTTTATTTGATGCTTTATTTCGCGAGTGTATCGTCCATCACCTTCGCGTGTCTTGTTTCCTGCTCGCTACAGCAGCATGTGTGCTTTATGACTGGGGATTTGGGATGGCAATCATCCTACAAGCAAGAGAGGCCAGCGCACGCTAGCGACTCAGTTACTCGGGATGAAAGAATGAGTTTCTTATCATGTGGTTCGCACATTATTAACATCATTTCTGTGCATAATTTCGTTGGAGTTGTATGCCACGTGTTTTTCCAGTGGTTCTGTGCTTTTCCCCATAAGTCATATGTTAATAATGAATGAGACATACCAATCTCTTTTGTATGTGGTAGTTTCGCGTATTTCAGTGCATTTTTGTTTATTCTTAATTCATAATTTTAATGACTTGAATGTATTTCAGGGAGTTGTGTTGGTGACAGTTTCTGATATTTTCCCATCACGTTTTGGCCAAAAAGCATAACGAACATTATCTCCAAGTGTTCAGAGATACCTATAACATTAAATGTCTGTTAATTTTACAGTCTAATAAAGGAAAACTACTATTCAAATCACCTCGGGAGATAAATTTTATTTTGAGTTATCAAAATTTTGAGATATAGAGAATACCGTTTTTGAGCACGTATAGCACATAATTGAATCATATGTATCTATGGACTTTTAGTGAATATATTATGTTTAACGGTACTTAAAAATATGCAAAGGAACTCTATTTTATGGCATCACTTTAATTATAACACTTATTATAGTAACTTTTTGGAAGACAGGATACAGTACATACAGTAGTGAAACAAGGAACACGTTTCGAAAAAAAATTGTTAGTCTCTTCTGTTTATTGTGGTTAACCTTTCCCCCTTTCACATTAAAACTTCTCGTCAATACCACGCAGCCAAGTTTCGTAAATGGAGCTTGTCATCTGCAAATTCTGGGCTTGCTTTCGTACGTGACTGGTAATTAATTGACACCCAAGAAACGGCGAGGCTTTGCCAATTTGCCCATCACTAGAAGTTTGAGTTTTTCGCTTCCTGTCATATTAGTTTCCAGCTTCACTGTAACCCTTTCTTTACTTGTTAACTATTGCTCACAAACCACAAATGCCGTATTGCACAGTTAATGTTGCACAAAATTTGAGTTTTTTTTGCTTCAAGGAAGGAATTATTTGCTTCGAGAAATAGAGAAATTCGTATAACAGGATTTCAAGAATAGAGAAATAAATACACCTGAAGAATAGGACAGAAAGTCTAAGTTAGTTCAAGATACTGAAAATTCGAGTAATGGATGTTCAAGATATCGACGTTCGACTGTGTTATTATTTGTATGTATGTGTCATAAATGAGAGTGATAAGGTACATTTTCTTGTAACCATTTTAATGCTTTCATTTTTTTTTGTTTAAGATTTTAAATTTAATGATCATTTGATATCGTTACTGTAGATATGTATGCCTTTTATCCTGTCCTTTTTTCACTTCAACTGTGGCGCAATATATGTGATGAAATCCAAGGAAAAAGGTCTTCCTATTTTTTATTTCTAAAAGTTGGCAGCTATGTGACAGGCTCCATTACCTAGTGCACGGTCACAATCAATTTGATGATTTTTCGTTGCAATGCCAGGCCCCATTTCCTATTTCCAGACTGATTACAGTTGAGGATTTTTTATTATAATGGGAGGCAACTTCTCTACTGCCATTCAAAAATGAGTTGTACTGCTATCATTATAATCACAGGCTCCTTTTTCTAATGCCAGTCAGCTTACTGCCAGTCACACCGAGTTGGTGAATTTCCATTATAATAGCAGGCCACTATGCCTAACGTCAGTCATATTATAGATGAGTGAATTTGTTTATAATGGCGGACACCCTTTCCTGCTGCCAAACACAATCAGGTAAAGTAGTCTTGAAAAAAAAATCCATGCTCCCTAACCTTGTGCCAGTCAAATCAAGAAGGAAATAATTCATTACAATTGTACACAGAAGTTGGAGAAGGGCCCCATTCCTACTGCCAGTCAAAGTCAATGTGGGGAGTACTGATTACAATAGCAGACAGTGTCTTGCTGACAGTCATTAACGATTTGTAATGTATTAATTACAATGGCACACACACCCTTTGTAGATCACTACAAATCGACTTCAATGAATAAATATAGATCGACATAAGAAAGTATATGTATGTTCACCTCCGTTTAAAATTTAACTGCTGGTAAATGGTACATCATATCGACAACTGGATTGTACAATAAGATGCCACATTTAGCGGTCTAAATGGCTGGTTCTATGATATTTTCTCGTATCCCATCTATTCATGGGTAGGATTGAGTAAGAACATTGAATAGGGTGAAATATGGATAAGGATTTTTCACATTGCATTACTTTTTGGATACTCATGTGACAGTTACAAACATAGAAATTGTCTCTCATATAGCTACTTGAACTCCGCCATGCCGGTTGCAAGCCCGGGGCCTCATCTTGCAAGTGATGAGGAAGGAGGAGCAGGAGGAGTATAAACCTCGTTAAAAAACCGGGGTCCATCTGGATGGTAGCACCCTGTTATAGGGCCCCTACCTAGGGTTACAGGTGAAGAGGACCAACGGCTTGAAGGGTGGATGAGGATATGTCCCAACAGCTGGAAAGGCGGAGGAGTCTCTCTTCCTGGTAGTGGAAGCAGCGCTATCAGTATCAGCACAGTGCAGGACTAAGGTGTCTACTGGACTGTTTCTGAAAATTTACTGGCATGGTCAGGAAGACTTGAATGGCAGTAAAACTGCGATGTGGAAGGCAACGGGAAACCACCACATTATTTTTCCTAGTATAGCAACCATGGATAGTACGAATTGTAACTTAGATACTACTGATCATGGTACTCGGACACCAAGATCCGGCAGGGGAGTAACTGAGGTATCCCAGGTCGCCAGCAAGCGAAAACCTCAGAAGTTTGGAGAAGGGATTAAAATAGGGACATGGAATACAAGAACAATGCTAAAAACAGGAAGACTAGAAGAACTCAAATGAATTATGGATGAAAACAAAATAGATATCATGGGATTATATGAAAGTAGATGGCCTGGCAAAGGTGATTTCCACAGTGACCCATTCAGAATTGTGTACAGTGGAAATGAAAATGGTGGACAATATGGAATAGCTGTAATATTAGGAAAGAAGTGGGCAAACAACGTGCTAAACACATATCATGTTGATGATAGAATAATGATGGTGAAAATAGCTGCCAAACCAACAGATATGGTAATAATACAGGTATACTTCCCTACTACTGGACATGACGACGATGAAGTTAAGGAAATGTATAATAAAATAGAAGATATAATTAAACTAAACAAAGACAAAGATAACATAATCATAATGGGAGACTTCAATGCTGTGGTTGGCAACAATATTACTAGAAAAGTTGTTGGCAGATTCGGTCTAGGACGAACAAATGATAGAGGAGAACGTATTTGACATGCCTAATAGAAGACGTTACACATGGAAGGATTTCGGAGATAATAACAGATACCAAATTGACTACATTCTAGTTAAGAGAAGGTATAGAAATCAGGTAACGTCATGCCATAGCTATCCTGGCTTAGACATCGACAGCGATCATGTCCCAGTATTAGCAAATTGTCAAATTAGGCTGAAGAAGTTTAGGAAACCAAGAAGCAAGAAATGGATCTAGAAAAGTTAAATGATCAATTAACACAAGTAGCATTTGAAGAAAAGACAGACACGATCATGTACAACCACTGCAACGAAACAGATTGGGACGCTATCAAAGCTTCACTTACAACGGCAGCAGATGAAGTGCTAGGAAAAAAGACGCTTGAACCCAGGATGAACTGGATGACTGAAGAAATACTAAATCTCATACAGGAAAGAAACAAAGAACGCCGGAAAAATACTCCAGAAGGAATGATAAACTATAAGAAAGTAAAAAACTTAGTTATACAGAAGTGCCGAGAGGCGAAAGAAAGATGGATGGATGACATTTGTAAAAGCATAGAACATGATATGAAAATCAGAAATGTTGACAGAGCATACAATCAAGTAAAAAGAACACAATTCAAGGCTAAAATGAAATCCAGTGTAATAAAAGATACGGAAGGAAGTCTGTTAATAGAAGATGAGGAGATAATGAAGAGATGGAAAGAGTATTTGGAGGATCTATATAATGGAGAAGAAATTGACAATGTAGATGAGTACATCATAAAACAAGACCAGGTTTCACAAGATGAACTAGGTCCTCCTATAGTGAGAAGTGAATTCGAAACAGCACTGCAACAGCTGAAAAATAACAAGGCCCCTGGACCAGACAAACTACCTGCTGAACTGTGGAAAAACTCTGGAAAAAGGATGAAGGATGAACTCTTCAAAATCACCAGGTACTGCTATGAAAACGGAGATATGCCAGAGGATTTTGTAGAAAGCAAAGCAGTACTTCTGCACAAAAAAGGAGATTCAACAGAATGCTCCAATTACAGAATACTAAGTCTTGTTTCACATGCAGCAAAAATATTCACATGCATATTAAAAAACAGAATCAAAATGAAAATTAAGCAGAATCTAGATGATGATCAGTTTGGGTTCAGGAAAGGAGTAGGAACGAGAGAAGCTATTATAGCACTTAAAACCATCTTGGAGAGAAGACTGGAGCTTAACAGAAATGTATATATAGCTTTTGTAGACCTGGAAAAAGCTTTTGACAATGTTCGGTGGAAAAGACTGTTCAAAATTATGAAGGACATTTATTTGGACTGGAAAGACAGAAAAGCAATACGTAACCTCTACATCAATCAAAGAATAAACATCGAAAGTAATGATAAAGTATGCAAGGTGAGAATCAGGAAAGGAGTAAGACAGGGGTGTTCCTTATCACCATTTCTATTTAATCTGTACATTGGAGAGGCCATGAAAATTTTTAAATCCAAAACACCTGGCATTAAAATAAATGGAATAACTGTACACTGTATTAGATTTGCTGACGATATTGCAATTCTGGCTGACAATGAGAAGAACATGCAGATCATGCTCAACAAATTAACATCCATCTTAAAAGATTTCCAACTTAACATTAATGTAAATAAAACTAATGTTATGGTTGTAAGCAAATCTAAAATGAAGCCGGAGGCACAGCTCAGAAGTGGAAATATTTTAATAAAACAGGTGCACAAGTTCTGCTACTTAGGATCAGTTATTACCGATGACAACAGATGCACTGTGGAAATAAAAAGAAGGATTTCCCTGTGTAAGAAAGCCTTTGAGGAGAAGAAGCAGCTCTTAACTAATAAATCCTTAAATACTGAACAAAAGAAATTATTTATCAAAACGTTCATTTGGAGTGTGCTGCTATACGGCTGTGAAGGATGGACTCTCTTGAAGGAGGACATGAAACGACTAAAGGCAGTGGAAATGTGGCTATGGAGGAAGATGACAAGAACTAGCTGGATTGAGAAGAAAACTAATGAAGCAGTGCTTAGAGAAATAAACACCCAGAGACATTTAATAGCAATGATAAAAAGGAGAAAAGCGTCAGTTTTCGGTCACATTCTCCAACATAATAACTTCATAAAGAACTTATTCGAAGGCAAGGTGATGGGAAAGAAAGGCAGAGGGAAACCACGGAAGAAGATCATTGAAGAGGTAGTTGAGATGATGGGATGCCAAGGTTATGGAGAGATGAAAAGGATCGCAGAGAGAAGAGATTAATGGTTGCAGCGACAAGGCGAAGCCTTTAGATAATGATGATGATGATAGTTACTTGGTAGGCCAATGTTCGTGTGGAATTTCAGATCCTATCTTTAATATAAGTGATTCAAACCATCAAACATACGTGTAAAAAGTGTAAAATGAATGTACAGTGCAGAAATAGAACCAAATTTGAGGTATACGGGATAGAGATACGACAAAATGTCATAGGACCAAAGTTGTAGATCACTCCAAATTGAACTAATATTGTGCCATCCGTTTTGTGATACGATGTGTCGTTTAGCCACCAAATACCTCGAAAGGAAGGTCTGAACCTTCATTAAAATTGCCTCCATATTTCAATATTTTTGGGGGGTAAAAATGAACAATTTAAACATCACATAATTTTTCCTTCAGTTACAGGCTATATATTATAATTTTGCAAAATTTCAATTTTCTAGCTAGTCTGGCAGTTTGTGCCACCATCTTGATTTGGGGATAGGGGTTAAAAATGAGGACTTTCAGGAAACTTTTAAGCCCATGAAACCTATATGTTATCATTTTGGATAAATATATCCGACTGCGTTCTTATGCTGAGTCCCAAATTTGAGACTCCCAGCATGGCCCCCTCAGGGTATTTTGAGAATGTTCTATTTTTCTACGGATCCTGAAGTCATCGGCTTCTCGGGTACCAAGTTTTAAGTTTCTAAGATGACTGGAAGTGCCTCATTTTTTCACTATTTTCATTATTTTACCTTAATTTATATATATACAGTACAGTATATATAGATCGTTCCAAACCGACTTCAGTTTATTAATATAGATTATATTTCACCCCCTTCCTGAGGGGTTCTGGGGGCGTCTTGCCCCCACAGTATTTTTTCAGATAGTAGGTAACATTTGTAGGCCCCCCACCCCAAAGGTGGCCAAACTTGTACTTTAAAAATATCCAGAGTGTCACTATTCATCTCAGCAACCCCGAAAAGTACGGATTCGACACTATTTGTGATTATTTTTATATATCACTCACCTCTCTCCCCCCCAACCCAAAGGGGGCTGAAGTTGGACTTTAAGAAAATCGAGAGTATCACTATTCATCTCAGTGACCCCGAAAAGTATGGATTCAACACTTTTTTCGATTATTGTGATATATCACACCCTCTTGCCCCCCACCACAAAGGGGGCTGATCTTGGGCTATTGGTCTCAGCGACACCGAAATCTATGGATTTGACATTATTTTTGATTAATTTTATATATCACTCCCTCTTTTCCCCCACCCCAAAGGGAGCTGAAGATAAACTTTAACAAAATCCGGAGTGACCCTATTCATCTCAGCGACACCTAAAAGTATTGATTCGACACTATTTTCAATTATTTTTATATATAACTCCCCCACTATCCCCCCCTCCGGGAACATTTCTGTTATCCAGATTTTTGTTAGGACCATGTGTAAGGATGTTCAAACTGTATCACTGGCGTATTTCCATATTTCTATGAAAACTTGGTAACTTGGTCTTCTCCGCATGCCTTATAATTTTTCAACTCTCTGAGTGCTGTTTCCACTTCTTGGATTGTTAGGGGGTTTATGAGTTCAGGCGGGGTTTTGATGGGCATGTCTGTATTTTGGTAACATTTGAAAATGTAAAGGTGCTTTAGTTGTGAAACATCCTATACCGCACATGTGGTTACCAATGTTGAAACAGGTGATGTAATTCCTCTCGCATCAGTAGGCCAGGAAATGACCATATATGGTCATGCAATTGTATTGGCAAAGCTAGCTCTGTGGATCAGCGGTAGAGTGTCGGCCTCCGGATCCCAAGACAGCAGGTTCAAACCTGGCAGAGGTAGTCGGATTTTTGAAGGGCGGAAAAAAGTCCATTTGACACTCCATGTCGTACGATGTCGGCATGTAAAAGATCTCTGGTGACACATTTGGTGTTTGCCCGACAAAATTCATTAAATCTCAGCCATAGACGCCCAAGAGAGTTTCGGTTTACTCGGTCTGGTGGGCCTAGAGTAAAACGGAACGTCGAAATTGACAAGCAGACAGCCAGACGGCGTCAAATTGAAATGTCTGCATACGGTAGCTGAGGCCATACGATTATTATTATTATTGGCAAATGGGAATCTAGTGGAACAGTGTCCTATTGGTGGATTGTGATTTGTCAATTTCCGGCCTTAGGCCGCTTCGCGTGCGGGATGCGATTAGGCCACGTCTATTCCATCTGACCGTTCCTGTCGGGAACACCAGCTTTCTGCGGTAAGTGCTATTTTTATGTTATTCTCAATGTTTCTGATTTAATTTAATTTAATTTAATTCCTTTGTATTTCAGCATTTCCTTGCTTAATGTAATTGTTAAAGTTTTAAATTTAACATGTCTGAGTTTACCCTAGATTCCTGTTGTTTGTAATTTCAAGTCGCACCTGTTTTTTAAAAATCAATTATCCATTCATTTGTGTTTTTCAATTTGTAAATGTATCCGTTTGTCAAATGTGTTAAGTATCAGCTGCTCTGTAATTTAACTTTGTTTCTTGTAAATTTTCATTTGTTATTTTTAATATAGTTGTGCTAGAGGGTGATTCTTGTAAGTCTTTTCTCCCCCATAACTTCATACCTTCCCATGGACCTCAATTGGCCCCTTTCACATTTCCGCATCTTTTCTTAGTTGTCATTATTAGGCCCATAAGTTCCCAAGCATATGATTTGATTTTGCATATTTAGAAGTTTTCTGCCACGTTTTCAGGTTTTGATGTATAACCACCGCTTCTGTATTACTGTATTTTACGATTTCCCTATCAATATTATTGAGTGTCAATATTATTATTGTCAATTCATATTTCCATATTTTTATTATTTTTTGGGTTCTGTATTATTATTATTATTATTATTATTATTATTATTATTATTATTATTTATTATTTATTATTTATTATTATTTTGGGTACGCGTAGTCTCGAAGCAACATTACAGTTCTTATGTTTTCATATTTGGTTTGATTTGGACATGTTTGTTCTTTTCCATCCCATGTCCAGTTAATTGTACTGACTTTACTACACAGGTTTTTAAATTAAAACTGCTTAGTTAGAATGCCTTCGTGGCTCAGGCGGCAGCACGCCGGCCTCACACCACTGGATACCATGGTTGGACAAAGTGAAGGTGGGACAGGTTTTTCTCTGGTTACTCTGGTTTTCCCTGTCATATTTCATTCCTGCAACACTCTCCATTAACATTTCATTTCATCTATCAGTCATTTATCATTGCCCCAGAGGAGAGCGACAGGCTTTGGCAGCCGTCACATTTGCTTTACTCGCCGCTAGATGGGGCTTAATTCATTCCATTCCTGACCCAGTGGAATGACTGGAAACAGGTTGTGGATTTTCATCTCATCTAGTTAGTTTAAATCCTATTGCGTGAGTGCAGTTATTCTTGGCATAATCATGATCTCCCATGAGAACAGATGATCATTGATAAGTAAAGTAAACTTTATTGTTCAATACAGTTTCTTTATATTAAAGAACATCAAATATTTCTATTTTTGACTTACAGTATCTACACTGAATATTGTAGAAGATTTATGCTTAATAATAATACACATATATTTGTAGCATAATGAACAGTATTTGTGATACATGTAACAGTTTTGATAAAATTGCAATTACATACATGGCTGGGTGGAGTAAAATTTGTGATTTTCAAACTATTTTTCAACTGAATAATAAGCTTTGTAAATAAAGCATCTGGCTAAACTGTTCCTGAATTGCTAAATACTTTTCTGGCTATGCATTACAAACTTTTACACGCAAACAGCCAAGTTTCTTTTCAGGATGTCTATGCTTGTGCCTTATGAATACCAGCATCTCTTCCTCTTGTATTATACCAATCTGAGTTTTGCAAGTGTAACCGCAATCGGGACAATTACGCTTACACATAATAATAATAAACCTAATAATAATAATAATAAGGTAAAACCAGTAGTAAATAATATAATACTTAATAATATGCCTACGGAAATTGTAAATAACGCAGTGGCGGTGTATTCATATCAGAACATGGAAACGTGACGAGTATCTTTCGATACGCAATATTAAATCGAATACAGGGAACACTTACAGGCCTAAAAATGACAACTAAGAGAGGAAAGTGGAATGTGCTGGGAAGCCTTATGAGGTCCATGGGAACGTATAACGTTATGGGGGAGAAAAGACTTACAATAATACACCCAACAGAAAATTATTAAGAACATGAATATACAATATCAATGAACAAATAAATGAACTACGGATTAACTGATACTTGAGATACAAAAAGAAAGGTGCGTAAGGGAAACAATTAAGCTCTTCGGTAACGAACATACTTTGACATAGAGATTCAGAATTTACAAAATGAAAGGAGGCAACCTCGAACGAAACAAAATTAATTACACCATTCAAGAAAGCGTTACAATTACTTACAATTGCAACCAGATTTAGAAAAGAAGGTTTGCCTCTGAAAACAACACGTTGTGGACTAGCATAATCGCTAAGTCATATAAATGCTCTATTTTGGAAAATGTGGAAAACTAGAGGAAATTCCGGCACATGAGATGAACTTCTACATAATTACTGAATTTACATTAAGTGGGAATAGTCCGAAACATGAGAATGCTTTTAAAGAACATAAGGCAAAAACAAAGCGCTTACCTTTGGCGGCCAAAGACCCATTGGGAGACGGACGGACGCAAGACGTGGACAAAGTGACTCGCACACGCGAGGAGCCACAAACAGGAAATAGAGTGATCACAAATGACCAATAGCAACACTCCAGTTTGACACATTCACCAATTAAAAATTATAATATACTGGCCAATAAAAACACTTGTACTTTTGGCCAATGATAATAATTATCTTCTGGAATCGCATATTGCATATTAGCGGATATTACAAAATGACAGGAAAGGGCCACTTACACGTGGCACACCCTGCCTCACAAGTCATGAATAAAAATTCCAAATCCCTTTCTATAATTTACAGAAAAATACAATTTAAATCAGGAAATGTAAACACCATAAATCTTCTTCATAGTCCATTTCTTCATAGGCCTAAATATGGAATAATAATTCTTTTAAATAAGAAAGCTTCATACAATAATTTACTTTGCATAAACACTTCAGTTCTTTATGTTTTTGTTTACCCAACATGATAACAAGACAAAATTAAATGATAACAAGACAAAATTTATATCACAAGGACTTCTGTTGCTTTACTGTTTTCTGTACATTGCTGTTCAATAATGGCCACAGTAAGTATTGAAAATCTAAATTTATCAGTATGAGGAATTGCTTTGAAGATGTATACATTAGAAATGTATTAATTCTTGTTCACACGGTTCATTGTATTCTAATTTTACTAGATCTCCAATGACTTTGTTCTGTAAAATAAAGCATAGATTTAGAGTAAATAATATACTAATTGATCATATTTGCAGTGTTGACAGGAATATATTTAATGCTGTTTTCAAGTTTATATGTTGCTTTCTAAAGTAGGAGTTGACCCCATAAAAACTGTGTTACGAGTATTCTTTTGTTATTAGGAATGCTTGCTCTGAATCTTTCTCGCATGCCAAGAGGTGCAAAGTCACGTTCAGCTTGTAACCTCAGTGTCCTGAGTCCTGAAGCTCCAACCATCAACCTGTTTAATGTGAAGGTAACAAAAGGCTGGTGGCCCTTCCAGGATGTTGTGGACAACACACCAGTCCTTGTAGTGAGTTTGCTTTCTCCAGTTTTGTACATTTTCTGAATAATTTACACTATGAAGAAAGTTTGAGTAGAATTTTAGAAGCCTTAACCATTCTGATGCCACCAGTGTGAAATGAACATATACAAATAAAATTATAATATTGTCTGTATACTTCAAATGTTAGCCTCCTATTTCATTCTTTAACTTTCTATTTTGTATACTGTAACCGCACCGGGGGACAAGACAATTACAGTTACACATAATAATAATAATAATAATAATAATAATAATAATAATAATAATAATAATAATAATAATAATAATAATAATAATAATAATAATAATAATAATAATAATAATAATGTGAATACCAGTAGTAAATAATATAATACCTAATAATATGAATAAGGAGATGGAAAAATGACGCAGTGGGGGTGAATCGCATTAAAACATGGAAACGTGACGAGTATCTTACGATATGCAAACTTACATCAAATACAAGGGAACACTTACAGGCCTAAAAATGACAACTAAGAAAGGATAGTGGAATGTGCAGGAAGCCCTTATGAGGTCCATGGGAACGTATGACGTTATGGGGGAGAAAAGACATACAATAATACACCCAACAGACAAATAATTATTAAGGAAATGAACATACAATTATAAATGAACAAATAAATGAACTGCGGATTAACTGATACTTGAGATACAAAACAAAAGAAGTGTAAGTGAAACAACTAAGGTCTTCGATCACGAACAAATTTTGACATAGAGTTTCAGAATTTACAGAATGAAAAGAGGCAACCTCGAACGAAACAAAATTAATTACCTACACAATACAAGACAATGTTATCCTTTACTACAATTACAACTAGAGTTAGAAAAGAAGGTCTGCCTCATAAAACAATGTTGCGGACTAGCAAAAATGCTAAGTCATATAAATGCTCTATTTTGGAAAATGTGGAAAACTAGAGGAAACTCCGGCACACAAGATGAACTTCTACATAATTACTGAATTTACATTAAGTGGGAATATTCCGAAACATATAAATAGCATAAGGCAAAAATGCGCTTACCTTTGGCGGCCGACGACCCATTGCGGGACGGGCGCTAAACACGCCTGCCCGCTGTAGTGATCCAAATTCAAAGATGCGGATAAAGTGACTCGCGCACGCGAGGAGCCACAAACAGGAAATAGAGTGATTACAAATGACCAATAGCAACACTCAAGTTTGCCACATTCACCAATAAAAACACTTGTACTTTTGACCAATGACAATGATGTTCTAGAATTATGCTTTCTGCAGAATTTGCATCTTCACGGATATTACAAAACGACAGGAAGGGCCATTTACACGTGGCACACCCTGTCTCACAAATCATGTATAAAATTTCCACATCCCTTTCCATAGTTAACAAAATAATACAATTTAAATCAGGAAATGTAACAGAACATAAATCTTCTTCATAGTCCATTTCTTCATATGCCTAAATATGTAATAATTTTTTAAATAAGAAAGTTTCATACAATAATTTGCTTTGCATAAACACTTCAGTTCTTTAAATGTTTTTGTTTATCCAAAATGATGACAATATAAAATTTACATAAAATTACATAATAAGGACTTCTGTTGCTTCACTGATTTCTGCTCACCAACGGCCACATATACAAAAGTCAAAAGTGCATCCAGTTCAATTTTTGCTGTTTGTATGCATGTTTCTTTGTCAGTTAAAACTTCACAGGAAAACAACTTACTCGAAACTCAGTCAAGTTCAGATACATCTAGATTGTGCACTAGGCTATATGTAACCTTCATTGAGCAGGTTAAGACATAACAATTATAAAAGAAAGAACATTTGAAACATAAACAAAAATTTAGAAATCATTAAAACCATATCATAAAATCAAAATTAAACAAGGTAAAATACACTATCAAAGGGTAGAGAAGGATTCACCTATTCAATATCATTAGCTTATAATAGTGTCCTATATAACTGGGACTAGTTTCAACCCCACATACAGTGCGTCATCTTCAGCCACGATCCAATTGGAAAACATATGCTAACATACAACCAATAATAAAGAAAACAATTTGGTATGTCTCAATTTGAAGTCCAAATTTAAAACATCGATGAAGTCCAACAACACATCGAAAATTGAAACCAAATGACACATCAAAACTGCTGTGGTTGGTGCCAAACTATGCCATCGCTCCTACAGCAATCAAACGTGGTTTTGGTGTCCATGCCAAGTGCACACACTTCATGAGAAACATAGGGACATTCACTTCAAACCAAATTAAACAACAGATCACTGCAACTGATGAAAAGGAATACTTATTCAAGTTATGAATGTTCCCCTTCAAGCTACATATAAACCATTACCAATATTATTATTGAACAAAACATAATTTATATATCAAGTGGCTCATCTATACAGATGGGGAATGCCAACTCCCAGATCAGCTCAGGAACATTTAGTTGTTGTTTTTTTTTGTTTTTTTTTTTTGCTTTACGTCGCACCGACACAGATAGGTCTTATGGCGACGATGGGACAGGAAAGGGCTGGGAGTAGGAAGGAAGCGTCTGTGGCCTTAATTAAGGTACAGCCCCAGCATTTGCCTGGTGTGAAAATGGGAAACCACAGAAAACCATTTTCAGGGCTGCCAACAGTGGGGTTCGAAGCTACTATCTCCCGAATACTGGATACTGCCCGTACTTAAGCGACTGCAGCTATCGAGCTCGGTGGAACATTTAGTTGCTGTAGGAGTGACGACATAGTTCAGCACCAACCGCAGCAGTTTTGATGTGTCATTTGGTTTCAATTTTTGATGTGTTGTTGGAATTCATCAGTTTTTTTTAATTTGGAATGTAAATTGAGACATATCAAATTGTTTTCTTTATTATTGGTTGTATGTGAGCATATGTTTTCCAATTGGATTGTGGCTGAAGATGACCCAATGTATGTGGGGTTGAAACTAATCCCAGTTATATAAGACACTATACAAGCTAATAGGTGGACCCTTTTCTACCCTTTGATAGTGATCAATTGTCAATATGGACCATAATGAAATTCATAACTTATGAGATGAAGGTAAAATACACGCCAATAACAGCAGGATGTGGACAGTGGAAGGAACCCTAGGAGGTTATGGATCGAAGGACCTTTGTGACTGAAATTTCAACAAAGAATAATTTAGTTAATACCTATTTATTATAACACACACAAGAGAAAAGGAAATAAAAAATACTATTCGTAGCATAAACACAAAATAGAAATATGAACCCTGGTGTAGATAATTAAGTGGCAGTCTTACAACGATCTTGCCGGTACTAGTCTTGAAGGAAAATACCTTTTGAAGTTTAGATGTGAAAGCGAATGGGTCCACTGAGCAGAGTGGGTTGATATTCAAAGAAAAGATTCTTAATCGATTACAGGTTGAAAATTTGAAGTGACCACCTTCACTATAGAAAAATACAGGTCATAGGAAAACAATTTAAATAAATCAGATTTACTGTGGTCAAGCTTAGTGAGAAATTTAATTTTAAGGTACAAAACTGTTAGAAAAAACTTGCCTCATGTCAGCGTGAAGATGGATGTAAAACCTCTTTACACCATCGTAAATTACACTTGATTTCTGATAGAAAGATCGATGAGTAAACTCCTGTGACAAATTAAAACTTGAAATAAATTAAAATAAATTTGCATTAGGAAATTTAAAATTTGCTTACCCCAAGAGAAACCAGAGCACAGGGCTCCCGGACAACACATTGCTCTCCATGATCCCGAAGACGGAATGAAGCTCCCCAAAGGTAGTCCGCACTGGGTGGTGCAGTAGGAAATGGCACACCAAAATAAATAAATGACCAATGACCACACAGGAGTTACCTTTCAATTTATTTAAACCAATCATATTTAAATTTTTAATTTGATGCGGGTTATATTATCTCCAAGCTTTGGTTTTGTACAAGTCTTAGACAATTTCGACTATAAAATTTAATACAATTTTTAAATGATCCAAAATTTACTTGAAGTAAGCCAAATATTTTATATACTCTCACAGCACATGTTGCACTATATATTATTTGATTAGGGTACAGTGGTTTGGCTATATAAAGAGGGCTACAACCTGAAATATATATTTTCTTCATTGATATTAGCTGTATTGGAAAACTGTGTGTACTAAATATTGCGCAAAATATCATTTCCAACCATTTATATTTATATGTTTTTAACTTACAAGGAATAATAACACAAGTGATATTCTCTCCCCATCACATACAACAGTGATGGTTGTGAATGTAAACAGTTTTCTGGTTGGTATCTGGATGCTATCTGCAGAAGACACTTGATGCAAAAGTAATTCCATCTCACAATATTGCTCCACAACATCGACTATTATTCCTCACTTTAGCACTTCCAACCCTAGTTCCATGGAAACTACCAAGAATCGGCACTAAATGTGTCAAATGGTGGAAACTATAAAGATAAATGGAAAACTCATGCAAGAGTAGCCATTGAGTGGAGCAATAATATGCTACCAACTACTACTACTACTCAATGTCTGAATTTGTTCCTCACTTAATTTCTCAGTTATACAAAATTGTTCTATAACCTTTCTCTTCTTTGCTTTAGATGGAGCAGACCCAGACACACTTTACCGTTTTACAGCATGCAAGTTGTCAGCTATTGAAAAATAATTGAACCACGCACAGAGAAATGTTCACAGTTACCTTACCACAGTGCCTACATGTCTTTGATTATCATGGCTGCACTCAGCTATGTAGCTTTGAAAGCTACAAGATTTCAAATGCTTTCTTTTTTTTTTTTTTCAATTTGCTTTACATCACACTGACATAGATAGGTCTTATGCCGATGATGGGATAGGAAAGGTCTAGAACTGGGAAGGAAGTGGCCGTGGCCTTAATTTGGCTGGCGTGAAAATGGGGAACCACGGGCGTTTGAACCCACTATCTCCCGGATGCAGGCTCACAGCTACATGCCCCTAACCGCATGCCGAACTCGCCCGATTTTCAGATGCTTACAAGCAGCGGCATATAAGTAAATAACAAACTTATGCTTATGCTTAACCTCATCAAACCCCATTCTTCCATATCTGTTTCTTCTCAGTCGCTTCTGACCTCTTCTCAGTTTCCTCATGAGAGGGTGTACATTCACATTCAAGAAAATTCTTGAAGAAATCTTTGTTCTTGTTAAAGGGAAATGTACAGTAAGATAAGGAAGAAGCAGGGCAAAACATTAAAAATGTGAAAATCAAAAGGTTTATGGAGATATTAAATGGTAAAGAATGCAGAAAAACACAGAAAGATACAAGGAACCCAATGGCTTTATTCCACACCAAGAAATTGAAAGATATTTGACAAGTCAGTAAATATTTTTATGAACATCTAGCCTGTCATTGTATTTCTTCATGGTATGTGCTTATATTCTCCTGTATGCGACAGAAGTGTGATCATGTTATGTTGTCTGCAGGGTAAATTGGAAATGGAGCTACAATTATTAACTCAGGAAGAAGCAACCTTTTCTCCAGTTGGTAAAGGAAGAACCCCTCCAGAACCATTAGAAAAACCCAAGTAAGTTACAAAAGTACTCAGTAAAATTCCTCATGATACCAGCATCAGGTATTCTGTGGTACCAATGTACTCCTCACAAGAAAAGTGTTTCTCAGCCTTACTTAACACAAAAAACATACATGCTTCTATCTCATATACTCTGAGTGGCCAAAAGTCATGGGAAGACACTGAATGTGATGATAACGAGTTGCTCCTCCGTGAGCCCTCTAAACAGGAGCAATGTGGTAAAGCATTCACTCTACAAGTTGTTGGAATCATTCTGGAGGGATCTGGACCCATGCATCTTGCTCTGCTACCCATAATTGGTCTTGTGTAGCTGGTGCGGGTTTCATGGAGCGTACACCAGCATCGACAGCATCCCATAAATGCTTGACCAGATTAAGATCAAGGGATCTGGAGGACCAATCTATGGTCATAATTTCACTGGAATGCTCCTCCAACCACCTGCGTGCCTCCACAGAGCGGTGACATGGTGCATTGTCCTGTTGAAACATGGCATCTCTATCAGGGTACTCTAGGGCCAGAAAGGGATGCAGATGGTTCTGAAGGAATGTCCACATAAGTACACCTGTCAGCGCTCCCTGCAGCCAGACAATAGGGCCTAATTGCGACCATGAGAACGCTCCCCAGACCAAAACTTAACCACCTCCCGCCTGGACACAACTTTGTTGACACGCAGGATCCATAGCTTCATGGGGTGTACGCCACACTCTCATGTGCCTATCAGTTCAATACAACTCGAACCGTGATTCATCGGACCATACCACTTGCTTCCACTGTTCCATGGTCCATTGCCAATGTTCGTAGGCCCATGCGTGTCCTTGAGCTCTGTGTCGAGGTGTCAGCAAAGGAATACGAGTTGGTCGTCAGCTGGTAAAGCCTATGTGGTTCAGTTGCCTCCTCACAGTCCTGGTAGAAATGGATTCCTGACTCTAACATTCAACTGGGTGGAGATCTGACTCACAGTAACCCTTCAAGCGCCCAATATGGTTTTGCGGATATGACATGATGTCCGTTCGTTAAACATCTGTGGTCTTCCCGTGCGGCGGTTTACGTGGGTGGTAACATTCTCTCTGCAATATTGAAGATCCACCCTCGACACTGTTGACCTTGGAAACCTGAATTCACATGTAATCTGCGCAATGCTATGACCTATGCACCGTGCACTGATGATCGTCCCATGTTCAAAGCCGGTTAACTCGCGACGTGTTGTCATCTTCACGATACTGCTATCTGTGACAGACTGCTCAGCTATACCGCAGCTAGCCGCAGCGCTCAGGGGTCATACACGGCACATTTTCTAATGGAACACCCCTTCCCATGATTTTTGGACACTCAATGTTTCATATCATTTTAAACTTCAGTTTGGATTAGTATTTTTTAAGAACCACAGTATTTCAAAATCTGTATTGTCAGTGAGGCATCCCGCATGACCCAGGGCTGATAAGATGGTCCGTGCCCATAATATTACTCTGGGCATGGAGGCCAATTCACTTTGTCTTACATGCATGTACTGGTTCTTTTTGTTAAGAAGGAAGCCATGCTTTCCTATGTTGACTCAGTTAAATGTAACTTAACTTTCCCCATGTGAAAATCCATATATGGGTTACCTGTCTATATCCTCGCAGGCAGAAACCTGTATATGGACTTGCGCAATACTTTGAAACGTTACCAGCTCTCCGAGTTCAAATAGTTACACGAACAATCAACAGATGACATAAAATGCATTTCCAAACATTTTAAAGCTGGATGGTAGCATTATGATTATATTAGGCACACATCTTTGCAAGTTGTCAGCTGAGTTCTTTGACCTTGTGCAATTACAGGATATTGTGGTTCATATATTCCATTTTTTCCCCTGTGTTTTTGCTAAATATTAAAAGAAAACTAATCACAAGTGATAAGATAGTTAATGAAAGTGGCAGCAAAGTGTCAGAGTTTTCATTTAGCGACACTGAAGGTCAATCTCCCGAGATTTCTTCCAGTAGCAGTAGTGAATGCAAGCGTGGCACAAGTGATCCTACAGACAATAATGCACAGGCACCCAGCGCTGCCTGGACTGACGTGAGTAATTTTGATCTGGCCCATCAACTAGGATTCCAGTATATATGTATATTAAGCAGGGGTGTGTATATTTATTTACCATCACATTTTGATCCATTAGTGTATTTTTATCTTTTCTTTGATGAGATTTTTGAGATAATTACATAAGAAAATTGTATTCAGGCCAACACAAATAAGAAGAATGCAACACCCTGAACTAAGGGCAAGAATTTCATAATGGTCTCACTAAGTGTTTCAGGCATGAAAGCATTTATTGGTGTGGTGATTCTTCTTCTTCTCCTTCTTAATCATAATAATAATAATAATAATAATAATAATAATAATAATAATAATAATAATAATAATAATATAATATAATATATTATATTATATTATATTATATTATATTATATTATATATTATATTATATTATATTATATTATAATTTATTATTATTATTATTATTATTATTATTATTATTATTATTATTATTATTATTATTATTATTATTATTATTATTACTGTGCTGCATCTTTCATGTTGTATTTATTCAGTGAACAATTATTATGGTGATAACAAAATTCAGAACTGTGCATAGCTAATTTTCAGGATTATTATTATTTTTGTATCTTGTTGTATTTAGTCAGCGAACTGTGATTACAGTAATAAAGTTACAATAATAATTTTGCAAAGTACCTTATACTGGTAAAATAGTTCAGTGACACTTGTGACGTTCGTTTGCAAAATAATAAAACTTAGTTCCTAAAGCAGATCAGTCCTGAAATTCAGTGAAACCTGAAATATATATTGTTTGTATACATGACAGCATAATTTAGGATGGTGTTAGCAGTATTTTCATCAAATAACTTTTTTCTGAAATTCACCCTTCACCCTCAGCCATAAAACATTGCCATCCATGAAGGTTTAAAAGCTTTACAGTCTAAATATTTAGGCAGTCTACTTCAACCACTCCTGGGTAACACCCCTTCATATATTAAGGATTCCACACACTTCATTGAGAAGTTAAAAACTATATCACTTCAGCCAGGTGATATCTTGGTGAGTCTCGACGTGGTTCTCTGTTTTTAAAGATAAAAATTTCATTGTTCCGTATTGAAATTATTAACATTAAAAATTAAATAATTGAAGTTCAACCAATTCAATACATGTATTATGTATTATTATGTATTGAATTGGTTGAACTTCAATTATTTAATTTTTAATGTGGTTCTCTGTTTACAAGTGTACCTGTTGATGGTGTTATGTCTCTCATTAATGATATTTTTACTGAAGAGATCACTTTTCTATCACTGCATGACCTCCTCCTACTTTCTATGGAATGGGAAATATTAGGAACAGACAGATGGTGTGGCCATGGGAAGTCCTCTCCCTCCTGTTGTGGCTAATTTCTTCATGAAAAACTTCGAAGAGAAAGCTTTGTCATCGGCACCTTGCAAACCGAAGATCTGGTGGCGATATGTGGATGATATATTCACATACGGACGGAAGGTGAAGACAGTCCTGTTCACTTTCTGGATCACCTTAATCACCAGCACCCTTCCATTTGTTTCACATGGAAATGGAATCTGACAGCAGAATACCATTTATGGATGTTCTCGTTACCAAGAAAGAGGATGAATCTTTGGGACAGAGCACTTATCGCAAGCCTACACACACCAATAGATATCTCCATGCAGATTCTCACCATCACCCTGCCCAGAAACAGGGAATCCTTGCAACTCTGACTACCAGGGCCAGGAGGATTTGTGAAGTGTCAGCTCTACAAGAGGAAATTAACACCTTGAGAACCACCTTTGACAGCAACAGTTACAGCAGAGCTTTGATCTCAACGGTTCTGAAATTGACACATAATCGGACATCTGTTAAGGAAAAAGATACAAAAGCAACTGCTTACCTACCTTACATACATAACACGATGGATAGTATTGCTAAAATCTTACATAGGTACCAAGTACGAACTGTTTTTGGAACATCAATTAAGATTAGGCAACTCCTGTTACCAACTAAGGATAGTTTGCCTATATTGCAACAACCTGGTATCTACAGAGTCTCCTGTACTTGAGGCAAGGTTTATATTGGGCATACTTCGAGAACGTATGTACTCGCATCAAAGAACATACTAGGTGTATCAGACTCAATCAACCTGATAAATCAGCTGTTGCTGATCATGCCTTAACACCTGGTCATGATGTCTTGTTCCAAGAAGTGGATGTTCTTGCCCTATAAAGCAATATCACCCAAGATTTATCAGCGATTCGGTTGAAATATGTAAACACCCAGATAATAACCGCAATACAGGCTACAACTTCAGTGAATCATGGTTACCTATTATCAGAACCATTAGAGAATGATGCTTTACTGTTGCCATTCGTTGTCTCTATCACGGGGCTAAAATGGCATCCCTCTTACATCTTAGGGCACCATTTTAAGTTCCTTGTTGCTTTCTCCTAGCAACCTTTAATGCATTGTTTCATTTCTCTGTTGTCTCCTGATGAAGAAAGGCAAGGTTCCTTTTGAAACACGTAGAATGTGTTTATAATTAATTACACGTCATGAGCCCAAAAATATACTTCATGAAAAGTTCTCTCTTGTTTAAAATTGAGGTGTCCCTCTGGGTGCGGTGTCCCAGCTGGGATCTGAGTATGGCTACCGATGTTTAGCGCACAGTTTCTAGGGCCTTCCCCATTCGGGATGAACAGTGGTGATCCTAAATAGGCCTACCCAGACACAGATGAAGGACCGGATCCTTGAGTAGCCACTAAGTCTCAGGAAGGTGACCATAAACTGCCACCAATGTGCAGGTCTCATGGAGTAGCATTACAAAAATGTTACTAAGTTTGGGCTGGGAAAAACTGGAAAAAAGGAGACGAGCTGTTCGACCATTCAACTTAGCACATTGGGGCGAAATGCTGGCAACCAGGAATGAGTTCACTCGAAAATTTATGATGTCTAATAACGGACCAACCATATTGGTATTATAAATTTACTCATTCGGGACAAATATTTCAGGTTCCCTATGGGAATCAACATTTATAATTATCATTAGTGGTATGTTCCAAGCTGTCAGTGGAGAGATGGTATGGAATGACATTAGTAGATGAATAAGTTTGAGTGGTGTCTTTAAAAGCAGGAAGATCACAATATGAAGATAAAGTTGGAATTCAAGAGGAGAAACTGGGGCAAATATTTCTTTATAAGAAGGGGTGTTAGGGATTGGAATAACTTACCAAGGGAGATGTTCCATAAATTTCCAATTTCTTTGAAATCATTTAAGGAAAGGGTAGGGAAATAACAGATAGGGAATCTGCCAACTGGGTGACTGCCATAAATGCAGATCATTAGTGTTTGTGTCTGCGTGTATGTGTGTATTGTGTTGTAGATTAGAACCTCCCAATTTTATGCTAAATCTGCTTCCACCATCCTTATCCCATCACCATTGGACTTCGTAGGAATAGCAGGAGAAAATGCCACTAGCATGACTTTGTTTAAGGTGGACTTCAACGTTCAGGAAGGGGCCCACACACTATGATTTCAGAGCCTTTCACCGTGGCATATGTAGTATGAGACAGGCAGTAGCAAGCTCCAAAACTGCAACGGACTGCTGCAGTAGCACCTGTATAGCCAGTCCGTCTGGCTTTATCCTCTTCCGCCTCCACAGCCGTTGGGAAACCATAACATTGGAAATGGATCCTCGTCCGCCTGATTTGCCATTGGGCACATTACCCTGTGTTAGGGCCCTCCATATTTATGTCCCTTGGAGAGAGGGTGTCCCAGTATCTTAAAGCCCCCAGAAATTTGGCTGCCTGTTGTTCCATGGTCTGAAGATCATTCCTATAGGAAACCCCTATCTGCCATCCAGGCACATGCTCTGAAGGTTCCCCTGATTAATTGGGAGTTAAACCCAGTCACAATGGTTGAGTTTATTTGTTACTACTTGTATTGTGATAATGGTTCTAATGAACTGGAAATATGGGAAAGCAATGCTGGTTTAACATGATTTACCTTCTTGGGAGTTCAGAAAAGTATTTTTCCTGTTACGTGTGGGATGGGGATTTTATGAACTTGCAGCAATGAAGATGAATATTCATGCCGAATATTTACATAAAAGACTAGCACTACTGATAATACCGTGCAATACATTATGCTGATGATATAAGGGCTTATGTACTTATGTAGGTGATCTAATTTATATAGGTTTGGTTGTTTTGCCGATTACAGTACTTCCTAGGAGACTTTGGCCTGTGCCCGTTAGCAAGGCAGGCAATGACACTAAAATGTTTAGGAAATTTGGGCAATATTTAGATTCAAAATTAGGGTGAAATAACGCACTGAAATGAAATGGTGTATGGCTTTTAGCGCCGGGAGTGTCCAAGGACAATGATGATAATGATGAATGATGAAGATGATGATGATGAAGACGACACATGTATCCAGCCCCCGTGCCAGTGAAATTAACCAATTATGGTTAAAATTCCCGAGCTTGCTGGGAATCGAATCCAGGACCCCTGTGACCAAAGGCCAGCACGCTAACCATTTAGCCATGGAGCCAGACTATACATGCACTGATCTTTTAGAAAAGAAATGCAAAAGAAATTACATTCTTACCTTTATTTGTTTGACTTTTATGTTGTTTTCTTTAAAGGGTAACATTTATGCTGCTCCGTCTATTGGGATTTAAATGCCCCTGTCAGGAAACACAGTAATTCCGGCCAGGCAGCCACCCTTAAATGAAGAATAGCAAAGGTTTATGCATGCTATGCTATTTTAATATTCAAAATTCACCTTACATTTACTTCTTCTGTACAGACATTTCTTTCTTTCAGCCCAGTTTTGCACTAACTGAACTGCTGGGTTGTTTCCCATCCACTAATCTTCAAGGGTACACTTGAAAGGACAGGCAGGGCAGTTCAGAATTCGGTTCATAGCTTGAACTTGACTACATACCAGACTAAAGAGTCTATACTTACTTCTGACAAGAAACTACTACAGTAGAGTCTTGTTAATCCGAACTAATTGGGACTGGAGTCTGTTCGGATTACGAAATTTTGGATTAACCGGAAAATGTTTTCTAATAATAATGTTAATGTTTTTACATCCTGCTAACTAATTTTGCAGTTTCCGGAGATGCCTAGTGCCGGGATTTTCTCCCGCAGGAGTTGTTTGGCAGTAAATCTACTTGCACGAGGCTGACGTATTTGAGCACCTTCAAGTACCACCAGACTGAGCCAGGATTGAACCTGCCAAGTTGGCAGCGCCTCAACCATCTGAGGAAAACAGTTTCTACAATACAGTATAGTACATACTGTAATTTGAAATGTCCATTCTTTAGCAGTTACATTAATAACGTGGAAGAAATTCTGGCCGTGTCTCGCATTCGTCGAGAGTCCAGCGGAAGCATCTGCAAATGTTAATCTCCTTAAAATCATTTAACTACTTCCTGGATGTGAGGATGCCAATGAAAATGACATTAGCGAGTGGATGGAAGTTGACTGTAATCAATTACAAGCAGACAAACAAACTGTAGCTATGGTGGAGAAAGAATCTGGAGTTGATGAGGAACAGAGTGACGACAAAGAAGACCACAATGAACAACTAGTGTCACATTCAGATGTCGCGGCCACCTTAGAACTTGGCATATGCTACGTCGAGCAACACTCCACTGCTACGCCCACTGATGTGATGTTTATGAGATGCTGGTCTAACACTGCATTTTCAAGTAGGTTCCAATCCCTATGGCAAAATAAACTAACAGAGTTTGTAAAGATAAACGACCAGTGATTGGTGGTTTATGCTGTGTAATTATGTCACCATTAAGTTATTCTAGTAAAATGTGACTAATAAAATGCAAGTAAATCTTCATTCTATAATATGTTCTTTCATTTCAATAAGGAGAATTCTTTTAAAATTGAATATATCAGTTCGGTTTAACTGGACTTTTGGATTAATGGGGTTTGGATTAACGGGACTCTAGTGTACTTGATTTCAACCTTCTAGGTCTGCCGAAGGTATCTTATGCCCTAAATATAATGTGCCTTTCATCAAAGGTTTGCTTGAATTCTTCAGTACATGCACAGGCTGATCTTTGAATGCATGATGGTGCTGCTCTTTAGAACTTGTCCACGGGTGTAGCTTTCATGCAGCCAGTAATTCTGCAGCATGTTTTTTGTAGGGCGGCATAAACTTTCTTTGCGCGAGCAGATCTATTTATACTGGACAACCATACTACAGCTTCTACTAAGGAGCTTCATTATCACAAGTCTCAACAATTCACTGGTAGTTTTGTTATCCTTGTTGCTGGCCCTGTGTAAAGTGTCGTCATTATTGCGTCTCGCCAGCATTAACTTCAGCTGACTACCCTTTTCGCACTCCTAACCTTCATTTCCACAATATATGGTGTACTTATATTGAATTCTCTGAAGAACTGTGCTCTGCTATGATTTTTACTGGTACAGTTGGGGAGGTAATTGCTGGAAACATGCAAATAAAACACTAGTATCATCAAAGTCACAATGTACTAATATAGTTTGTCTTGTTTCCAGACGACCTGACACATCATTCTCAATCTTCACCAATCCACTAAAAGCTTGTTACTATGGACTCTACCTCAAACATCGGAGAAAATGCTGCCGTGGAATCTTCGTTGTACTGGTACTTGTATTTTTCGCCCTTGGCTTGTATTCAGCTCCAGGTTATTTAGTTAAGAAGCTACTGGGAGCATAGCTTGGAGTAAGATCATTGCAGATTATGATTTAATATAAATATAGTATTCTTACACATTAATTTTCTTTTCTGTAAGCTTTCTCACTTCTGGATATGTAACTAGACTTAGAATGATTTTGTTCTGATATTTACTTTATTAAACTACTTTATAAAATAAATTTTAGAAGAAAACATAATTCAATTTCTTTATTTCAAATACATTACTATAAGAACAACCATACCTGATTTTGAAAGTAACCATGGTTATTTTAATGCAGGCAACTTCCTATTCTCCTTTAAAATAAGTGAGTATTCAGAATTTCAGTATTTTTAAGAGCTCTTCTTCTCCTTTCTCTGGTACCATCTCCTCGTAGAAGGTTGGTGATTATCATGGAGTGTTTCCTGTATCACAGTTGCTGTACAATTGTATCAACCACTGTTGATGGTTCCACATCAACAATAATCTTCTTAGCCCATATCCATGTTCCCCTTCTTTCTTGCCTTCTTTCATTGGTTGTATCAAGCTTTATTTCAGAAGATGTAACCAAAATAGCTTGCTTTCCTACATTTTGTGGGGTATAAGATTTCACACGATTTCCTGGTGTGACAAAATACCCCTGATTGATAACATGGTGTATCCAAAGGATTTTGAACATTCTGTGGGACATCCACAGTAGTAAGCTAGTAGTAAGCTCAACACATAGTATTGTAAGCCATAGTGTTAAGCACTGGAAATACTTAGGTTCTGTGTGAATTTAAATATGATGCCGGATTTAGAATGTTAAACTAGTAGTACTTTTTGTAATATTTTTTTTCATGGTATTACTTGTTGTAGTCTTTTTGTTGTTGTTGTTGTTGGGTAATCATGTTTTAACTTTACATTATTATCATTCTACTGTAAGTGATCCTTGGCACCGGGATATTTCCCAATTGCAATGTCTTTGTTAATAATAATAATAATAATAATAATAATAATAATAATAATAATAATAATAATAATAATAATTTTACGAGGGATTGTGGAAAATCTTCAAAAGACACCTGTGAAGGGTCCGCACTCCACAAGTGTGTGGGATTCTTACCCACTAAAAACCACACACCCTTTTCCCACGATGTGTATCATCACCCCGGAACCGCTCTCGCATTACTTCAGGGTGATATCGTGCTTTGTCGCAGACAATTCTTTCTCAGTTCAGCAATCTCTTCGGTCCACAAGTACGCTGGGCGCTTGCTATTTCGCAGTCTCCTTCGGGGCATTGAGGCGTTGCATGCTTGATGGATTAGCTGCATAGTGAGTTCAACACATACACCAGCTGCTTCTTTCCCTCTACGAGTAGAACATTTTTCAGTTATGTTCTCCATTCCATTCCGTATTACATCAATGAACGTTTCCTTGTCAATACCGACTATGTTCCACCGTACTGGCCTGCGCAAGATGTTTCTTTCTTGAGGAGATTCTCGGAGCAGTCGAAAGATGATATATTGGTGATCGCTCCCCATGTAGTTCTCAATCACTTGCCATTCAGAAATCTTAGGCGTAATATCCTCTGATGAAAAGGTTACATCCGGTATTGTTCCCTGGCAACTTGGCCGTCGAAATGTTGGCACATTTCCAATGTTGTTGACCACCAAACCCGTTCTGGCTGCCATCTCCATTATACGACGTCCTCTGGAGTCTGTTTGTGGCATGCCCCATTCCAACGCTTGAGCATTTACGTCACCAGCGACCACTAGTTTTTTTCCCATTCTGCGTATTACATCCTCAAGACCATCAAGTTTCATCTGAAAGTTGGAAACAGATTCATTTGGCGTAAAATAACAGCTTACAATAGTGATTTCCCCAGTCTGTACCCAAACAAAACCATCATCGCATCCATGCTGTGTTACTGGGACTTTTCCTAGATCTGGTATCCAAATTGCAGCTGTTCCGAGGTTATCCACAAACCACCCTGGATGGTCCCTCTCTTGATATGGTTCGCTAATAATAATGATGTCTACTTCCATCTCGTAAATCAGCTGTGTCATAAGATCCTTAGCTGTTTGACTCCTGTGGATATTTGCTTGAAGTATTCGCATCATTTACTATGATTTTTTGCCTTTTCCAGAGCTTCACGAAATATTGCACATGCTCCCGATCCAGGAATGTGATTTCGTTTAGCATCATTGACACCCTTGTCTGTACAAAGCATACATCGTGGATTGTTGTTTTTACAGTCTACTGCCTTGTGGCCAGATTCTCCACACTTAAAACGGAGCTTACTTCTGTCGGGGCCTGTGCAATTTCTTGCCAGGTGACCATATGATAGGCATCGGAAGCAGCGAGGTAACATGGTTCTAGCTGTTACTCTGCAGTATAGCCATCCTATCTTAATTCTTCCTGCTTCCAGTTATTTCTGAGCATCCTCGTCTTTGGTTTCAAAGATGGCAAGTTTCTGTCCCCAGCTGTTTGGTTTTGAGATCGATATTTTCAGTTCTCCATGGGGATTGCCAGAATCTCGTCTTACAGCTTCCTCCACATCTGCGGCGGTAGTGACACCATCCATGCCTCGAATCTCCAGTGTAGTTCGGGGGATTAAAGCCCTTACATCGCCATCACGTCTGAGGGCATCTCTCAGAGAATTACTGAATACCTCCCTATTTTCAATCTTAGTTGTTTTGTTGAATTCAAGAACAGCTCCAGCTCTTGTTTTACGGATGGATTGAATGCCTGCTCCACTGTCTTCTGGCTTCACCCTGTTCCTGATATCCTTCAAAACATCAGTGAAAGTCTTACCGTTCATCGGTTTGATGATTACGGCTTCTGTACGACTCTTAGATTTAGAATGAGGTCGTTTCCCGCTTTCGCTAAGCACTGTAGTTTCAGGATCATTACTGGCCTGTTTCGTTGGAATATCTTCGAGCTTCCTATCCTCACTCTTCTTCTTTCTCTTCTTCTTGGACAGAAACGTCTCCCAATTTCCGTGATCTTCCTCCTCTGAGTCATTTGTCACTGGTGATGTGTTGGACAATTCCTTATTCTCCATGGTAATTGGTCTCTGCTTTAGTTCTTCTGCAGATTTCTTCCACGACATCCTGCATGTAGCTCCAGCCTCTAAAGCTTCTTCCAGCTTCATGAGGCCATTCTTTATTTCTGTTTTTGGTTTTTGAGAGGAATAGCCATTATGTTCTTCAACAGTGATCTTGCAGTCTCAAGATACACCTCTTCTTTGTATTGATTCTCCATTATCTGCCGACTGATATCATCAATCAGATTTAGGTCAATACTCCTACCATTTCGGCCATTGTGGATACTTTCCCTTGATACACCAGGGAGCTCCACTGTATCACACAAAATGTCTGCTTCTGCCATCATGCCAATGTGAGAGTCTAACTGGCCGTGTCTTGAGTCAAGGAGATGATGATGTGAGTAGGCAGCTGGGAGCGCTTACACTATAAAGCGATCGTCTATCTACCACAGTGTACCTTATACGTGATCTTGATCTTTGGCAAGATGGCTGCTCACAGCAGGATTATTTCACCGCAAACTTTTCAATATATCACTCAATATTCTGTCGTTCCAGTTGTAAACAAACACATCTACCATGCAATGGGGCTTAAAATAACCATACAAGCTCGTTTCGGTAAGTGCCTTCACAATATAAACCCGCTTTCTTGAGCTATTTTGTAGCTGCGAAGTTCACACGTCCTTTCATGTCCAACAATCCCAATAATAATAATAATAATAATAATAATAATTGGAGAGTGCTCACTGTCAGTTCTCTCATTCCATGCAATACGATCAGACATGCTGCTGCATTCTATCAGACAGCTTTATACTTTTCATTGAATTAACTTTTATTTGTTGTACAAATCTTCTTTTCTTTTATATCTGTCTTCTATCTTTTATTATGAAAATGAAAATCCACAGCCTGTTTCCAGTCATTTGACCAGGTCAGGAATGTTATGAAGCAGCGAGGATAGGAATTGTGCCAGCTACCGAAGCCTGTCGCACTCCTCTGGGGCAATGATTAACAAATGACAGATGGAATGAAATGATACTAGAGAGTATTGCTGGAATGAAATATGACAGGAAAAACCAGAGTACCCAGAGAAAAACCTGTCCCACCTCCGCTTTGTCCAGAACAAATCTCACATGGAATGACCAGGATTTGAACCATAGAACCCAGTGATGAAAGACCAGCGAGCTGCCGCATGAGCCACAGAGGCTTCTATCTTCTTCTTCTTCTTAATGTTATTTGTTTTACGTCCCACTAACTACTCTTTTACGGTTTTTGGAGACGCCGAGGTGCCGGAATTTAGTCCTGCAGGAATTCTTTTACATGCCAGTAAATCTACCGACACGAGGCTGACGTATTTGAGCACCTTCAAATACCACCAGACTGAGCCAGGATCGAACCTGCCAAGTTGGGGTCAGAAGGCCAGCGCCTTAACCGTCTGAGCCACTCAGCCCGGCATCATTATTATTATTATTATTATTATTATTATTATTATTATTATTATTATTATTATTATTATTATTATTATTTCAAAGGGTTGCAGTTGGTTCATTGACTAAGCATTTAGTGTGAATCCTT
Organism: Anabrus simplex; assembly: GCF_040414725.1. Taxonomy (NCBI): domain Eukaryota; kingdom Metazoa; phylum Arthropoda; class Insecta; order Orthoptera; family Tettigoniidae; genus Anabrus; species Anabrus simplex. Next base: position 57,532,138 of record NC_090272.1, on the reverse strand, counting down.
CAACATCTTAAAACAGCACTGGTAACCTCCAATTCAAAACTTGTTTGCATGTTATGAAGGGTTTTGTTTTATTAGTCCTGCTTTACAATGTTGAAGGGCGGACAACTGCAGCCTGTGAAATGCGGATGTTCATGATGCTTGAAATATCATGGGTAGACCATGACACCAACGAGGAAGTACTACATTGTGCTGGTAAATCATGCAAAGTGTTCACCCTCACAAAATGCAGGAAAGCAGCCTCTTTTGGTCACATATTCTAGACTAATACAACCGGTCACTGAAGGTAAGGTAGAAGGGAAAAGTGGATGTGGGCAGGAAAAATTATCCTAGGCACAGAACATTTGAGAGTGGTTTGACATCCTTGATACAGCAACCCTGACGTGAGAAAGTAAAATAGGAAAAATTACTCCACGAAGTTTGCCAACCTTCTGTGAAGAAATCGCACCAAAAGAAGAGCCCAATCTTTAATTTATATAAAATCCAAATACTATTCACTGATCACGAGATCTCCAGATCTGAAAGGCCTAGAAATCTCAAATTAGGAACACAGGTTCATCTTCTGCCCTGGAGGTGCATTAAGAAAGGATTTTTCAAAATTCAGCTTCTATCCTAGATTTAAGCCCTTTTCCCAATAGCATAAACTAATACAGGAGAAAATCAAATTTGTCTTATGAGGACAAGAAAAAGCTCATTTTAAGTCTTACGATGTGAGGAATAAATTTATACATATTTCAGGAACATAGTACATTCCCTTCATGAAATATGTATGAATAAATAATTTTCAATGTAAAAAGTGTATTGACAAGGTGGACCTAACACTTGCTATTTTAAATAGGTTTTAATAGCGCTGGACAAGTCAGTACAGGATCAAATCAAATACCTCTCATGGTTAAGTTTATCAACAGTGAGGACTAAATCTCAGTAAATCCTTACAGGACCAAAGGCCCTAAAGCAACTCTTTTTGAAATATAGGCACCACACTGCCATCGCTCTTCAGACTATGTGCTGGAGACCACGTGTTGACAGACTCAAGAATGAGGTGAGGATGACAACTTCTGCTTAGACAGATTGTGTAAGACATGATTGCAGGAAGAAGATATTACTCTGTGAGGGAAGTTCACAGTGCTCACTCTCAGTTCTCTCATTTCATGCAATACGATCAGACGTGCTGCTGAGTTCTATCAGACAGCTTTATACTTTCATTTGTTGTACACATCTTCTTTTCTTTTATATCTGTCTTCTATCTTTTATTTTTAATACTTTCCACTTTTTGTGACTCATTTTGGTCACACCACTAGAGATGTTTTACCAGGCATTTCTAGAGTTCTTGTATACTGTAGTTCCTGTTACTCATAGCTATTTCCCTTTACTTTTCCATACCTATCTCCTATACCTAGAAAAGCACAGATGAACTTCTGCATGCAGCTATCTCATTTACAGCAGTATGATCAGACATGTTTTTGCTTTCTATCATACAGGTTCATAGAGCTCATTGAGGTAAACTTTATTCGTCATACACATCTTCTTTCTGCTTACCTACAGCTCCTGTATACCACAGTTGTTTCTTATAGCTAAATCTATTTTCCTTTTCTTTTCCATAATAGGATTCATTAGGCATTGCTGTTGATGGCATAATGGTACCTTACCATATTGTACCTATGAAGGGAAATTTCTGTTTTCTATTCCCTATCTTAATGTACAGGACTGACTCGCTGGTGTCTCAGGTGAGTGTCGTACAGCACATTTGTATTGACTGGCAATGGCTTCAAGTGTCTACTGTGATGTGGAAACATGTACAGAACCATGGTTGAGTACCAGGCTTAAATGTCCTTCTCTGCCTCATATGCCACCCACTGCAAAATTTTGGATGCTGGTGAAATGTATTCTTACCATCTGGTGGTGTATTGGAAAGTGACTGCGATAATACAGCCTGAAGAGCCTATTGAGGGAAGGAATATATTATATTTTAAGTGTTCTGGTCGCATGATGTCATCCCATTTTGAATCACACATACTTCAAAATGTCCCTCCTCATCAACAACCACCCGCTATAACTAGCCCTGTCCTTACATCACCGAACGTAATCAGCCCAGCAAATTTTTATGACCAGTGCTCTGCCAATGACAAAATCGACAATGAATTTCCTTTCACTAATTATCATCCTTTTTATAAAAAATAAAAAAGCATCTTTCTGTTATACCTGCTGATGAACTAAATTCTCCCTCTGATAACATGAAATAAACTTCATCATAAAGCCAGTATTGTTGTAAGTAACTACTTGTGCAATTCTTGATCATACACTGCATCTTTGCAATACAAATTGCTGGTCTTTACTAAGACACAACATTAAAAATTCTATACATGTTTCATCTTTTATCAGGACATCTTCAGTTGAAAAATAAATGTACAGACCTTAAAATTGTAACAAGGATATTGAACATATTAAGCATAAAAGTTCATTGACGATTCTGTCCAGCTAAACCTAAGGTTTTCATCTGTGCTATTTTAGTATTGTTATGACATGATGTTTCATATGTCACATTTTAGCTGGATGCAATCATCACTGAATTTTTATACGTAACATGTTCAATATCCTTGTTACAATTTTATGGTTTGTATATTTATTTTTTGACTGAAGATGTCCTAATAAAGGATGAAACATGTATCAAACTTTAATGTTGTCTTAATAAAGACAGGCAATTTGTATTGTAATGGTGGAGTGTGTAATCAAGAATTGCACAAGTAGTTCTCCTTCTGACTCAAAAAATGGTTCGAAAGTTCCATCATGAAACGGAAACCAAAGAGGAAACAAGTGCCGCGCTAGATTTACCAATTACAGGTTATAAACTTCATATCTGTATTGATGTTAACTTTTACAATAATATATTTATTATATCCTCCTATTCAATACAGTTTTCATCTGTTGAGATGAATTTCTATTCTGCTCAAACATGTTTCAACTCCATTTGAGTTGTCCTCAGTGAGTTACCTATTTTAAAATAACACATGATAAAATATTACTATGTTTACAGAATACATTGCTAAAAGTTCACAGTTCTTAAAATTATCTAAATGTATAAGAATAAAGCAGTGTTGTGAGTTATAGCCTCTTGTCTATATGTAAAATGACATCTTAATGTATGTTATAATGTCCATCTTCAATTCCTTCTGTGGTCAAGGTTATGATCTGGTAGATGTGTTGATCCATTGGATATAATTAATTTTTTGCAAAGGTATGTCTTTATTATGTTGTAGTTAATTGCTATTTTGGAGTATTAATACTGGTAAGTAAAACCGTCAAATAGATTTTGTGTGATATTTTCATTGCCCAATTAACTGCCTGGGATCTGCTGGTTTCAAAGTTTTGTCCTCGATTCAAGTTGAGGAATCAATTGTGGTAACTAGTGTTTTTGCACTTGAAGTCGATGATTAAGGATCAATAGGAAGACCGAGGCAATGCTGGCTTCATACCCTGCAAAACAACCTGAGGATTGCAGGCCTACACCCTGACCAGGCTCATGATCATGCCAAATGGGAACACAGAGTCATCCCACTGGGATGAACACTAGTGAAGAAGAAGATAATCAACAGAATCTTAATTAAATAAAAACTATCAAATATGAAAATCCAGCTGAAAAGGAAGATGGACTTGATGAAAATGGGAAACAAGCCCATAAAGTTAAACGACAGGAGAAAAAATATTATACCAGCTGATGGAGGGTAATATCATCAATCCTGTTAAAAACTTATCAATGAAACAGAAGATAAGCCTGCTCTAATTTGAATAAGATTTAGCATGTAAGTTTAGTATAAGTTCTATGTATGTATGTATGTATGTATGTATGTATGTATGTATGTATGTATGCATGTAGAGTGCTCAGCCCGGAGGCTGGTTTGGACCTCAACAGCTCCACCATCAGCCGTCATAGATGGCCCAAGTGTCACTTAAAAGTCTTACAAGAAAATGAGGAGGTGGTTTCCCGTTGCTTTCCTCACTGAGCCAGAAGTTGCTTTTACATCTCAGTCTGCCAAGCCCACTGAAATTCCTGCACCAACAAGCTCTATGAGCAACATTTTCACACCATTCATAACAGGGCCTTGCTGCATAAGGAATGGCATCACTCAAACCTTGGTCACTTTCATATCGTCAAAACCAAGGATGAAACTGAGACAGGTCAATGGAACATCTTCTGTATTTTTACTTGATAGTGTTCTCACTTTTATTTTTCCTTTATTGCAAATACTACAGTAACTCTGCAGTACTTAAGTTTTTTTTTTCAAATCTTCCTTTATAAACCATTTTCTGTGAGTGTTCATAATAATGCAAATAATAATGATTACAGGTTACATATTTCATTCTGTAGGCATTTTTAGACTTTTCTACAATTTCATTTTATTTCTTAAGAATGTAAATTCTAATCATAGGCATTGCCTATTCATAGATTTCTTTATAACAATTTGACTTAACGGTGTGTGTGGCCTCCAGAGTGACATGGTGTACTGTAGGTCTTTCAAGTTGACGCTGTATAGACAACCTGTGTGTATGAGGATGGGGCCTTATCTACAATGAATTCTAATGATGAAGGCAGCACTGAGCCAGAGAAATTAATCAGTGAACATTAAAATCTCCAACCCAGCCAGGAATCAAACCCGGGACCCCTGTATTTATTGTTTCAAAGATCCCATGAGCTAATGCTCATATTAGGGACAGTATTAAAAAATTGGCACAGTTATAATATTGATAACAAATTCAATTCAGATATTGTTTGTACAGAGCATAGACCTAAATATAAAATTTAAGTCTAAAATACAATGTTTTTACAAGGATACAATAATTATATGTTTAAAAAAATATAAACAGAATTGTACAGCTAGAAATAAAACCTGACAACAATTTCATCTAATTAGGCTACATCCATGAGCATTAAATTTTATCCATAAATACTTTTTAAAATATTTCTTTTGAATTTTTTGAAATTCTGGCAATGATTTAGTGATTCTAGAATGGAATTAAATGTTGTTATAGCCCTACACAATACACCATTAATTGCGTACTTCACTGTGTTCATTCTTGGAACATGTAAATTTCCAGATTGTATAATCATGAATTGATGAATTATTGAGGAATTTGAGTTTTATATTAGCCTGAACTAAATTATATTTAATTTTGGAGGCAAGCAGTCCATAGACTGGGTTGATGTAGCCTCCATGCCACCCTATCCTGTACTAATCTTTTCATTTCTACATAACTACTACAAACTACATCATACATATGCTCTAATCTGCTTGTCATATTCATACCTTGGTCTATCCATACCGTTCTTATGGCTCACACTTCCCTCTAAAACCAACCAACTGAACAAGCATCGTTTATTAACAGTAATCAGAAAAATAATGGAAGCACTCTGAACATTCAGTGACTGAAAGTATTGGCAAAAGAAAGTGAATAGCTACAAAGGCTGTGAAAATTAAAGACTCCATAGGCTTCCCAATCTACTGAGGTCAGAAGAAAACAAAAGTTGGCCAAGAGAGGTTAGATAGGAAAGATGGAAAATAAGGAGCTCACAAAGTAAGTGGAAACAATTCCTGACTCAACTAGGGGCCTTGTGGTTGCCACTTTCACCTTTCACTCTTAGTTTGATATCTTCCTTCAGTCATCTCACATGCATGAGGTACTGTGGATGTATTCTACCACTCCTACCCATGGGGGGGTTGTTTCCAAGTTGAGAGCCCTTAGGAAGTCACACAGTTTATAGCCAGTTTTGTAGACAAGCCTTCATAGTTTGAGGATCCAAAGTATGTGTGATGTGACACTTTTCAGTAGCAGACTCTGACGATGTGGACATTCTCTCCCAGCAGGTGAGTGAGTGACTTAGGAGCAGGGGAACACAACTGTGGTAACTTATCATGTATGGACACGAACTGTTCAACACCTTTTTCTCATGGAACACAGTCCCAAAATCACTGTCTACTCAGTTTTTTGTCCCTTTCCTGAGTAGAATTGATCAGTTTTGAAGATTATGGTATGTGAGTTTTTTGTGCAGAATAATTTGAAATACGAGGCATGTTTTTTAAGTAAGGACCATTTGAAAATAACTATACAACGAAAGATGATTTTTCAAACACCACATTTATTTGCAGATTCTACATACTTTACTCTATTTTTCAACATAGCAACATTTTTGTTTAAAAACTTATCATACCTTACAACTAAGTTTTGAATACCCTCTTCATAGAAATTTGCCACCTGCTCCGATAACCAAGAGTTCACGGCCGTTTCCATGATCTTGCTCTGGGACAGAGTCTGTTGGCCTTCATCTTTACAGGCGAATGTGTATGTTTCTATTCCATGCTCTGTTGCTTCTATTTGGGCGTGATATGCGAAACCCATGTTTCATCTCCCATTACGATCTGACTCAACATGTCGTCACATTCTTTGGCATAACGAGTCAAAAATTCATCGAACACTCAAATCTTTTGTTTTTGTGGTCCTCTGTTAGGAGTTTAGGGACCCAATGGGAGCACAATTTCCTAAAGTTTAGGTTTTCAGAAACAATTTTGTAAAGCACTAACTCTGACACGTCAGGAAAAGTGTTTGAGAGAGCTGTTATTGTGAAGTGAATCTTTGCTTCGATTGAAGCCACTAAATCGTCTGTGATCAGAGATGGGCGACCGGAGCGAGCCTCATCATAGACATTGTCACGACTATCTTTGAAGTCTCATACCCACTTACGCACTTTGTCTTCACTCATAGCATTAGCACATACACTTCGCAAATCTGTTGGTGAATGTCTGCAGCAGACAGGTTCCTTGCCGACAGAAACCACATCAGTGTTCGAACCTCGCACGGGGCGGGCTAGTCGATAATCTTGAATTGGAGCAAGCACAGAACAGAACTATACAGGTTAGCAACAGAGCTGCAACTGAACACAATTATTCCTGAGGCCTGCTGGCACATGACGCATGCGCTTGTCTACAACAAAACGGCCCTTACTTAAAAAATATGCCTCGTATGTTGCCTCACATCAGCAGCTGGAACAGATAAAAGCATGTTGACACTTTTTCAAATAACTGCAGATCTTCTTGTAAACACAGAGCCTATTACTCTATCCGATCAATGTTAAAATAATGAAAGCTGATCAGCTCTTTTCTTCTTCTCAGAAGTATGCTACATGCTGATTCATACTTTGTATGCCATGTTTACTACTCAAAATTGCTCCATATTTATTATATCATGATCATTTCTTAAGTAGATACTTACAAATTCCTTGGCTGAAAAATGTTTTGAACAGATCTTGATGTTGTTGTTTGAGTCATCAGTCCATAGACTGGGTTGATGTAGCCTCCATGCCATCCTATCCTGTACTAATCTTTTCATTTCTACATAACTACTACAAACTACATCATACATATTCTCTAATCTGCTTGTCATATTCATACCTTGGTCTATCTGTACCGTTCTTATGGCTCACACTTCCCTCTAAAACCAACTGAACAAGTCCTTGGTATCTGAAGATTGTCCTATCATTCTATCTTTTCTTCTTGTCATCAAATTTAGCCAAATCGTTCTCCTCTCACCAATTTGGTTCAGTACCTCTTTGTTCATGATTCGATCTATCCATCTCACCTTCAGTTAGAACTGATAAAAGCATGTCGACACTTTTTCAAATAACTGCACATCTTCTTGTGAACACAGATCCATCCGATCAATGTTAAAATAATGAAAGATGATCAGCTGATCACAGGAGTGGTATTCTTGGACCTTACAGCAGCGTATGACACAGTGCATCATAGAACTTTGCTCACCAAGCTTTATAACTTCACAAGAGACTCTGGTTTCATGAATATTTTTGAAACTCTCCTGTAGAACCGCCGGTTCTTTGTTGAGTTTCAAGGAAAGTACAGTAGGTGGAGGAATCAATGGAATGGACTTTCCCAGGGCACTGTCCTCTCGCCAATCCTCTTTAACATCTACACAAATGACCAGCCAAGCCTTCCTATACAAGAAGCTTCATTTATGCTGATGACCTGGTTTTAGCGGTCCAGTGCGATGACTTTCAAACCACTGTAATGGACCTCTCAAAAGCACTTAAGGAACTTTCAGTGTATTATCAGAAGAACTGACCACTGCAAAACCCAGGTGTGTGCATTTCATCTTCAAAATTAAGCTGCCTCTGTGGATTTGTGGTAGAGTGTCGGCCTCCGGATCCCAGGATAGCGGGTTCAAACACGGCAGAGGTAGTCGGATTTTTGAAGGGCGGAAAAAAGTCCATTCGACACTCCATGTCGTTCGATGTCGGCATGTAAAATATCTCTGGTGATACATTTGGTATTTACCCGACAAAGTTAATTAAATCTCAGCCATAGACGCCCAAGAGAGATCCGGTTTACTCTGTCTGCCATCTAACGGACCTAGAATAAAACGGAACGTCGAAATTGACGAGCAGACAGCCAGATGGCATCAAATCAAAATGTCTGCACACGGTAGCTGAGGCCATACGATTATTATTATTATTATTTATTTTTTTTTTTTTTGCTAGGGGCTTTATCTTCAAAACTGAGAAGCTACTAGGCAGCTGGGCGTGACGTGGGATGGTAAGCAACTGGAGCATTGTTTTACACCAAGGTACCTGGGTGTCACCTTAGAATGGACTTTAACACACAAGAATCACTGTGTTAACACTGGACAGAAAGTCTCAGCCCAAAATAATATCACCGAGCTCGACAGTTGCAGTCGCTTAAGTGCGGCCAGTATCCAGTATTCGGGAGATAGTAGGTTCGAACCCTACTGTCGGCAGCCCTGAAAATGGTTTTCCATGGTTTCCCATTTTCACACCAGACAAATGCTGGGGCTGTACCTTAATTAAGGCCACAGCCGCTTCCTTCCCACTCCTAGCCCTTTCCTGTCCCATCGTCGCCGTAAGACCTATCTGTGTCGGTGCGACGTAAAATAACTAGCAAAAAAAAAATTTTTTTTAAATAAAAAATAATATCCTCCAGAAACTTGGCTCGAGCAAATGGGGAGCCCATCCGACTGTTTTAAGAACCTCAGCTCTTGTTCTCAGTTTCTCTGCGGCTGAGTATGAATGTCTTGTCTGGTTCAGCTCAGCCCATACGAAACATGCAGAATAGTTACTGGGTGTCTGAAACCAACTCCCATTGACAAACTTTACTGCTTGGCTGGTATTTCTCCTTCAGACATTTGGTGAGAAGTGTTTGCAAGGCAAGAGAGGTCAAAGGTGGATCTTACAAACAACTACCCATTATTTGGGCATCGACCTCCACCCAGAAGACTGAAGTCCAGGAAAAGTTTCCTCAATCTCTAAGGCTCTGGATAAACCAACAAGAACAGCTCGTTGTGATATGTGGCAAGCAAGAATGGAGCATCTTTCTGACTGGATGGTGCCTTCTGAATCTCCATCCCCTGATCATCATTTGGAATGGACAACCTAGAAGGCAATGAATCAATTGAGGAGTGGAGTAGGTAAATCCAAGGTTAACCTAAAAAAAAATGGGGTTATTTGAAAGATCGGTCAAACTTCTGCGATTGCAAGGAGCAACAAACTACCCAACACCTGTATGACAGTCAGTCCTGCCCTGTTCATTGTACACTTCAAGACTTGACTCAAGCCACTGAAGAGGGAATTGCTGTTACCCATTTCTGGGCAGACTTTGTGTGAAATATGTTTGTGACATAAGATGTATTTTGTTTTGTTTGTATATAATACTTTATTTACATTTAGAGTTTTTTCAACACTCTGACACAAAATATAAATAAACCTTCAGCATTCTTCTGTAACACCACATTTCAAAAGCTTCTATTCTCTTTCTTTCTGAACTAGTTATTGTCCATGTTTCCCTCCAGTAGAGTGCAATGCTCCATACAAAATTTTTGAAAAACATCTTTTTAATTGAAGCGATGCGCTGAAAAGGGATCTAACCGACATTTTTTCCGAAAGTGAGAATTCATTGTGATAAGGATCTATATGGACATTTCTGCATAGTGGCGTAGTCACGTGGAAGAATTCGGAACTTGTTGCTGTGCTAGGGGGTGGAGAACATCTGTCTCACGCGGAAAAGGGATCTAACTCCAGTTCAAGATGGCGGAGCATAGTTCTTTGCTTGTGACAACGAGTGCATTAACACTAGAACGGCCAGAGCGGTCATTTTGACCGTTAGCGAATTTCAAGGTATTTCCATGCTCGTAATTTTTTACGCATGAGGTTGTGATTTTGTGACTTTTAATCTTTTAGGGTTATGTACATTCATGCCAAAAACTAAATCCGTAGATGATAAGGGAACACCGATATTGTCCCTTATACCTAGGAAGGCCATAAGCGGTCATTTTGACCGCTTCACTTCCTTGATACGGAGAGCTCTATACTGCTCACTGCTTGCTTCCTTTGATATATTTACAAGTGGCGCTATAGGGACGTATGATGTAACTAAATAGTATGCCCCTAGCAGTGGTTGCGAGTGGACGAGTTAGTGCCTGTCTCTTGTGTCGTATAGTGCGTAATAATGGCTCGGCTGCAAAAACTTACTCCTGTTCAATTATTATCAGAACATGAAAAGCTAGGAGAAGACGAATCAAGTGACGAAGATACATTATCAGATATAGACGCAATGAGTGACGATGAGGATTGTATACCTCAACAGTGTGATAATATGTCGGATAGTGATGGTGACTCGGCTGATGAAAATATGCACACAGTGGACTTTGCACCTACGACAGACGCAGTTACGCCTTCAACCAGCCGTGATCAATCTTGCAGCAGAGGACGATCTCTTAGCAGCGGGCAACCTGTTCGAAGAGGAAGGGGACGAGGTGGGGTAGGAGAGGTCATGAACTGGTAAAGTCTTCTTCATTTGCACCAGGGGATCAGTTTTGTGGTAAGGATGGAACAACTATTTGGACTGTCATCGACAGTAGTGGGAACCCCCCAGGAAGGATGGCTGCTCAGAATGTACTGAAAAAGGCAGCAGGGCCTACTTCTCATGCTAAGCGTATTGTAGAGACTAATAGCAAGGTGAGTGCCTGGAGTTTATTCATTGACGCATCCATGTTGAAGCATATAAAGACGTGCACAGAGACCGAAGCTCGTAGACAGGCAATGGATAATAATTGGACTATTTCTTTGGAAATATTACATGCTTCCATTGCTTTGTTATACGCCCGTGGAGCTTATAAACATACTAGTCTAGCCGTAGATCATATGTGGTCTTCTTTATGGGGTCCCCCTGTTTTCACTAACACTATGGCAAGAAACAGGTTCAAAGAAAAACTAAAGTATTTGCGCTTCGATCTCCATAAAATAGATCCACACTCTTGCAGGCAGATATATTTGCTTTGGCGTCGGATATTTGGAATAGATTTACTGAGAATTGTTATGCGTGCTATAAACCAGGAGCGATTGTCAGAGCTGATGAACAACTCTTCCCCAGCAAAGCTCGGTGCAGGTTCACGCAGTACATGGCCAAAAAGCCAGATAAATTTGGCATAAAATTCTGGATACTGGTAGACGTTGATTCTAAGTATGTGTGCAACAGGTTTCCTTATCTTGGGAAAGAATAAATGCGACCTGGCAATGAGTCACTGCCTGAAAATATTGTCATGAAACTTATGGACCCATCCCTCATGAAAGGACGTAGCGTGACAACTGATAACTTCTTTACATAGGTAAAGTTGGCTGAGAGACTGTAAGACAAGAAACCTAGCATTATTGGAACAATCAGTCGAACTTATGGGCCCACATCTCATGAAAGGACATAACGTGACCACTGATGACTTCTTTACATCAGTTAAGTTGGCTGAGAGATTGAAGAGAAGAAAACTAGCATTTTTGGAACAATTAGTCGAGTGGGAAGGAAATCCCGGTGTCAATCAAAGCACTACGTATGAATCTGTACGAGACTGTCGTACTTCGGAAGGAAGATCACACTACTCTCACAGTATATCAAGGTAAAGTGAACAAGAATGTGCTTCTGCTAATCACTCTACACCCAAGCGTTCAAGTCAGTGAAGATAACAAGAAGCTCCCTAGTACTACTGAATTTTATAACGGAACTAAGTATGGTGTTGATGTAGCTGATCAAATGGCGCGTAAATACACCACTAGAGCTGGAAACCGAAGGTGTACATTTTATTTTACAACATATTTGATCTAGTAGCAATAAATTCATGGATAGTCTACAAGGAATTTACGTGACAGAGAATCTCTCGACATGATTATATTCTTGAAGTAATACAAGAACTAAGATCTGATTTTGTGACGACAAGATCCCGATTGATTGAAATCCCTACACTTCAGCCTTAGCCTCAGATTCAGTTTCAATATGCCAGTCGTAAGCGACGACAATGTCAAGTGAACTCCAATTGTAAACAGAACAAAACCTCTGACACATGTTCTTCGTGCAACAAAGTAGTCTGTGGAAAATGTTCGTGTAAGGTAATAACTTGCATAAATTGCTGGTCAATAGGCTAGTAAACAAATAGAGACTTATTTTTATCATAAGTTTTCACAAAGGCATTCAATTGCAAGTTCGCCAAAGTATTTCATTGTTACCTATTAGAAGTGAGCGAATATGAACAATTATTAATATTTAACAATGGATTGATCTGGATACAACATATCCTAATGGTCAACTGTTGTTTTAAAATAAACTATTGAACATTCGCATGTTTCCCAAATCCTGGATCCTAGGCATATGTCAGTAAGCGGCAGCGGTCAAAATGACCGCCTGCGGCCTTTATAGGTATGAGGAATGTTCGGCCGTTCTAGTGTTAAAGCATGAAAATTCGACTAAGAAACGCAAACGTAATGTGAATGAATGGAAGGACATCAAGCGCAAACATTTTAGGGATGCTGGATTGGCATATACTTCAAGAAAAGATGTCGCAGTTCCAGGGAGGAAAGCACCAGAACCGGTGAGTATGCTTGCATGGACTAGAGATCTATATGTATGGAGTGGAGTTGGTCAGTCTATCGAGTACGACTTTTCAAGCTCTCAATGATGAGTGCTGTTGTTTACCGAGCTCGTGGTTTACCGTGTTTTCCAGGCAACTGCATGGATAGATCCCTTCGAACAGGCCATGGCCAATTCCTCCATAACTCCTGATCCCAACTAATATTTTAAAAAGAGTTTCACGTATGCCTATTGGAAAGCAGAGATAGAATATTGTTAACCAAGGCATTATTTCAATATGACTATTTAAAACAGGGCCGGCCTTGTGGTGTAGGAATAGCATGCCTACCTCATACCTGGAGGCCCTGGGTTCGATTCCCGGCCAGGTCAAATATTTTTACCTGGATCTTTGGGCTGGTTCCGAGGTCCACTCAGCCTACGTGATTAGAATTGAGGAGGTATCTGACGGTGAGATAGCGGCCCGGGTCTAGAAAACCAAGAATAACAGCCAAGAGGATTCCTTGTGCTGACCACATGACACCTCGTAATCTGCAGGCCTTCGGGCCAAGCATCGCTCGCTTGGTAAACCAAGAACCTTCAGGACTGTAGTGCCATGGTGTTAGGATTATGTAGAACAAGACGACACATTATTAAGCGTAAATTCCTCTATTGATTTATTCATTATAGCCTACTTAGTTCCATGCATATGTTTATATGTAATCACTAATACATTTCAGTTACTTTTTCCATTACTAAAGAAACATAATAGTATACAGATGGCTCTTACAGCACATATTTTGAAACTAAAACATTTTTCCTGTTTTATTGTTACAGAATAAAATATGTAAATGCCAGTATGAAGAATGTGATACACTCACCCCTGCACTGAAGGACAATCTCTTTAGAGAGTACTATGCTGGGAGCTATGATCAGCAATTGGCAATCCTTACTGTGGGCAAGGCACTTGTTCCAGTTCAACGTAGAACAGGGGCAGATGCTGATGAATCCAGACGAAGTGCCACCTACATGTATACAATTTCTGTAAATGGAAAGCGTTTACGTGTGTGCCAGAAAACATTGTGTGACGTTTATGCTGTTAGTCATAAATGTTTTCAAAACTTACAAAAGAAAATGAAAAGTGGAATATGCAGCCCAAAAGATGGATGGGGATTACATAAAAATCAGCCACACCAAATATTAGATGACGATAAGCAACTTATTCGGGAGCATATCGCCTCGTTTCCAGTGTATGAAAACCATTATTTCCGCAGGAAAAATATTGGGAACTCTGAATATCTCAGCCCAAACTTTTCATTGAAAGCAATGTACCAACTATTTTTAGAAAAACATAGTGACTCTAAAGTAAAATTTTGGCTCTACCGAAATGTATTCCACAACAAATTTCAGCTTAAGTTCGGTCAACTGAGGTTGGACATTTGCAAGTAGTGTGATAAGCTCTACATAAAACAGCTTACCGCTGAGACACCCGAGGAGACAGAGAAGATATACAGAGAGAGTGAGCTCCATCATAGGAAGGCTGAGAAAGGCTACACAGAATTAGCAAATGACACAATTTGTGCAAAGGAAAATTCGAACATCATTGTACTGTGCAATGACCTGCAACAAGTTATATTTTAATGCAAGTACAGGTGGAGCGAATATATTCTTATGGAATGAGACTATTGGAAAAAGAGGTTCCAACAAAGTTGCATCCTGCCTCTTAAAATATGTGAGGTCTCACTTCTCCATTCTTACCCCTCATACTGAAAGAAAATTAATCCTTTGGTTCGACAGATGTTTTGGACAGAACAACAACTGGCAGATTGTCTCTCCACTGCTCTACTTAATTCGACTGGGCTATTTTACTACAGCTGAACAAAAATTCCTTGTATCAGGACATTCATTTCTACCGTGCGACAGGGACTTTGCCGTCTTGGAACGGAAACTTCGTTTGAGTTCAGTGCAAATTCCAACTCAACTATTGGAAATATTTGCCACTGTGAGACCATAAAATCCCTTTGAAGTGACAATGATGAGCAGAGATGACTTTTTTTATTTTGGACATGTTGAAAAAGGGATAAAGAGAGACCCACACCTCAAAATCACTCCAGTAATGTGACTTCAGTTAAGTGCAGATGACGGTAATTCCATACGTGTGCGTAAAACTCACAATGTGTTCGAGCCATGGAAATCACACCACTTAGTTTCACTGAAAAGAAAGAATGCGATCACGAAAGCCCTAATTTTACCAACGGAACAACCAAAGGCGAATCACATGCCCTTACCCCTCAAAGAGGAAAGAGAAGAAAGACTTGACTGACATGCTGCAGTATATCTTGCCAGAACAAAGAAGTTAGTATGAAGGTGTTTTGTCCTTGTAAATGTGAACTGTGTCTAATGATATAGCGATTGCTGTTTTACCCCCTCTTTTGGCATTATACTCTGTGTTTTATTTTAATTTTTTTTTCTATTATTCTTTGTGCCTTAGTTGTTTTTAGCTCTAAAGAAACTTGTGCAACCATGAACAAGGTCAATGTTTTTGATATATTGTGGCTTTTTTTTATGAAAGGAGGAGAAACAAAATGATTTTTGTCCATAAAATAGCCCACATTGGAGTATCTATCCACTATGACATCTAAATCAGCCCGTATGAGCAACTATCTGTTGGTTCTCAATAAATGGTACTTGTTTGAGTAAAAATAAGTGTGCCACTTAGATCCTCTTCCACATTTTTTTTCCCCTTTTGTTATAAATAATTTATTTTGAACGTAGTTGGTGGACTGTCTATTTGTCTCAATCAACATACTAGTTATCAATCTGCACAATTTTTACCTAAATTTCGTTTAACTACGTTTTTCGCAATTTACTCATAATACAGTTTTTGGTGGATAGACCGCTTCAATTCCTATATCAATGTTTAAAGTGAGCTTTTCTTAAGAAAGGACTTCCTTGCTTCTGCTAGTCTGCATTTTATATCCTCCTTACTTCTGCCATTGTTAGTTATTTTACTATGCAGGTAACAATATTCATCTACTTCCTTTAAGACTTTATTTCATAATCTGATACTTCCTCCACCACCTGACTTCGTTCGACTGCACTCCATTATTTTTGTTTTGCACTTATCTATTTTCATCTTATACTCCTTGTCCAAGACTTGGTCCATACCATTCAGCAATTTCTCCAGATAGTCTGCATTCTCAGATAAAATAATATCATCGGCAAATCTCAGGGTTTTGATTTCCTCTCCTTGGATTGTGATTCCCTTTCCAAATTCCTCTTTGATTTCTCTTACTAGCCATTCTATATGAACACTGAAAAGGAGGGGGACAACCTTTCTGGATTACTGTTTCTTTTTCAAAGCCCTTGATTCTTATCACTGTAGACTGTATTTATACAGATTGTAGATCATTCTTTGTTCTCAATATCTGATCCTGATCTCCTTCAGAATCTCAAACAGCTTGGTCCAGTCAGCATTACAGTATCAAATGCCTTTTCTAGATCTATGAATGCCATGTACATGAGCTTGTCCTTCTTAATTTGGTCTTCTAAGATGAGATGTAAAGTCTGGATTGCTTTATGTGGTCCTACATTTCGTGTCAAGCCAAATTGATCTTCTTCCAACTCAGTTTCAACTTATCTTTCCATTCGTATGTATATAATATGTATTAAAATTTTGCAGGCATGAGATTCTAAACTAATGGTGAAATACTTTTCACACTTGTTAGCACTGGCTTTCTCGGGAATAGGTATAACAACATTCTGCCAAAAATTGTATGGCACTTCTGTACCATACATCTTACACACTAAATGGAACAAACTCACCATGCTGGTTTCTCCCAAGTCAGTCAGTAATTCAGAGGGAATGTCATCAACTCCAGGTGCCTTGTTCTTCTTTAAGTCTTTTACAGCTCTGTCGAATTTTATCCTCAAAATTGGGTCTTCCATTTCATCAGCTTCAACAGCCTCTTCTTTTTCTAGAACCACATCATCTACGCCTTTATCTTGATACAACTGTTGGATATGTTCCTGCTATCTTTCTGCCTTGTCTTCTTTTCTCAGAAGTGGTTTTTCATCTGATTACTTAACATTCATACACCTAGTTTTCCTTCCTCCAGCGGTTTCCTCAATTTTCCAGTATGCAACATTTACCTTTCCTAGGACAATACAACCTTCAACATCTTTGCACTTCTCTTTCAGCCATTCTTCCTTAGCTGTCTTGCACTTTCTATTCATTTCATTCTTTAATCACCTACATTCTTTTCTGCCCTCATCATTTTTTCATTCTTGTACTTTTGTTGTTTATCAACAGCAGGTCCAGCATCTTCTGAGTTATGTATTCATTCTTAGTTGATCTTTCCTTTCCTCCTAACCTTTCTTCAGCACCCCTACTGACCTCATTATTCATGACTGTCCATTTTCCTCTGTTGTGTTTCCTTCAGCCTTTTCATTTAGTCTTTGTGCAATATGTTCCTTGAAACAATCTCTCACACTCTTTTCTTTCAACTTACAGTATATAGATCCCATCTCCTTGCATTTCTTCATTTCTTAAACTTCAGATGACATTTTGTAACTGAAAAGTTGTGGTCAGAGTCCACATCTGCTCCTGGGAAAGTCTTGTAATCCAACATCTAGTTTCAGAATCTCTGTCTAATCATAATGATTTCTATTTGATACCTTCCACTGTCTCCAGGGATCCGACACTTCAAAAAATGAAGGTATCAACCAAAGGAGGACAAGGGCCATGAAGGGTGTGAATATGAAAAACTCCCTAGGCCTTGAGTGCTCTAATACCATTAGAGTTGGCAAAGAACAAGAATTGACCAAGGGAGGTCGGATAGAATAGATGAAAGTGAGGAGCCTGGTGTTTGTGGTGTCTGAACCAAGTATTAGCAAGGATTAAATAATGATCGGTGCAGAATTCTATCAGCAGACCTCCTCTTTCATTTCTTTGTCCCAATATAAATTCTCCTACTGTATTACCTTCTCTTCTTTGGCCTACCACTGCATTTCAGTCTCCCATCACAATTAGATTCTCATCAATGTATTAAATCTTCTATCCCTTCATATATTCTTTTGATTTCTTCATCATTCACTGAACTAGTAGGCATATAGACCTACACTATTGTGGTGGGCATTGGTTTGGTATCTATCTTGACAACAATAATCCTTTCACTATGCTGGTCATAGTAGCTTACCTGCTGCCCTATTTTCTTATTCATTATCAAACCATCTCCTGAAATTCCCCTATTTGATTTTGTGTTGATTATTCTGTAGTCGCCTGACCAAAAATACTGTTCTTCCTATCAGTGTACTTCACGTATACCAATTACATCTAACTTTAGTCTACGCATCGGCCTTTTTGGACTCTCTAACATACCACAATGATTCAAACTTCTAACATTCCATGCTCCAACTCGTGGCAGCGGTGGTGGTGGTGGTGGTGGTGGTGGTGGTGGTGGTGGTGGTGGTGGTGGTGGTGGTGGTGGTGGTGGTGGTGGTGGTGGTGATTTGTTTTATCCTCTATATAACACTAATCAGAGAAAAAAGTGGATGGATTCCGACACTTCAAAAAATGAAGTTATCAACCAAAGGAGGACAAGGGCCATGAAGGGTATGATATGAAAGACTCCCTAGGCCTTGAGTGCTCTAATACCGTCAGAGTTGGGAAAGAACAAGAATTGACCAAGGGAGGTCAGATAGGATAGATGAAAGTGAGGAGCCTGGTGCAAGTAACTTCAAAAAATGAAGTTATCAACCAAAGAAGAACAAGGGCCATGAAGGGTGTGAATATGAAAGACTCCCTAGGCCTTGAGTGCTTGGGAAAGAACAAGAATTGACCAAGGGAGGTCAGATAGGATAAATGAAAGTGAGGAGCCTGGTGCAAGTAAGTGGAAGCAATGCCAGGACTCAGCTAAGGAGCCCTTGGTCACCAAAATACACTCCCCCCAAGTTGAGAGCCCCTGGGGCCCCTTTTAATTGCCTCTTACGACAGGCAGGGGTTACTGTGGGTGTTATTCTACTGCCCCCACCCACAAGGGAGATGGTTTCAGGCTTGCAAGGGAGTCTTTCATATTCATGTCCTCTCTGTGTGTGTGTGTGTGTGTATGTGTGTGCGAGTGCGTGCGTGTATGTGCGTGTGTGCACGCGTGTGTGTGTGTGTGTCCAGCACTTGTCCCATTTCTACACAAGGCCGGGAAGTGAGTTGAATCTTCCTAGCAAGTTTTTATGATGTCAACCTCATCAGAGGAGTTTTGGAGATGTAATGCATGGTAGCAGGAAGGGAAATGGTGAAACCCAGAGCCAGCACTTAGCCTACTCCTGTTGAATAGCACCAAGGGATCTGCTGAACATCTCAACCTGATGGATGAATTACCATCAACAGTGTCATATGCCCTCACTCCAGATGAACACCATGGGGAGGTTGGAATTGAACCCAGGCTTTTGTCAAGCAATCAAGTGATTAGAAATAATTTGTATACCACCACCTCTCCTACCCTGCCAGCCAACATTCTGATGGGGAAATTTGTTTCGAGCAACGGGACTCGAAATGGTTAACCATGTTCTCAGAGCATATGGACTTCACATCTTAATGGTCATGGCCACCGTGTGGGTGATGATTCATTTCCTTTGTGGCTTTCCCCTTCTTTTGCCTAGATGTCATTCTTTATTTTTCCCTTTTGATTAATGTTAAGAAGAATGATTTCAGACAGGAACATGGAAGACTTAGGTCAGATTTACAGCTTTAAGCACTCAAGGCTGATTATATAGCCTATCACCATTCTCCCATACTGGTGTGAAGGATCCCCTCACCTCAAGCAAAAATAACTGCATGATTTGTATGAAAGACTGACTTGTTGAGATTTGTAGAGTATATCTGAGTGAAAATCAATAAACATCAATATTGAGAAATTATCAGCAAAATTATCTGCACTGTCATACACTAACTTTGTGGATGTCTGCATCCATGCAGGGCTGTAATTATAGTGTATAGAGTGATTAAATTACAGTACATGAATGTGAGCAACTGCAAAGATATCTACAATGTTGTGAGATGGACAGCGACAATGGTATGATGGCAAACAGGGTGAAAAGTCAGGTTGTAAGCTTCACTAGGAGGAAAAGTCCTTTCAGTTTTTGTTACTGTGTTGATTGATGAAAGTACCTCATGGGGATCACAGTAAGTATCTAGGTGTTAATATACAGTAAGAGATTTACTGGGGTAATTATATTAATGAACTTGTAAATAAAGGTTACAGATCGGGGTAATAATGGCTTGTGGCCTCCTAAGAGACCTGGGGCAGGTCTTTCGAGTTGACGCCGTATAGGCGACCTGCGTGTCTGTAAGGATCGAGCCCTTCCTATGATGATTTCTAATGCTGAAGACGTCACATACACCCAGACCCTGAGCCATCGGAATTAACCAATGAAGGTTAAAATCCCCAACCCGACCGGGAATCGAACCTGGTACCCTACCAGCACGCTAACCATTTTGCCATGGAGCCAGACAGATCCGGGTGTTTAGGGGTTATAGTAAGGATGTACTGTAAAGGAAAGGCATGTAAGTTGCTTAAAAGACCAAATTAGAGTACAGCTTCATTGTACAGGATCCTTGGCCTCCGGATCCCAAGATAGCGGATTCAAACCAGTCAGAGGTAGTCAGAATTTTGAAGGGCGGAAAAAAAGTCCATTCAACACTCCATGTCGTATGATGTTGGCATGTAAAAGATCTGTGGTGACACATTAGGTCTTTACCTGACAAAATTCATTAAAAATCTCAGTCATAGACGCCCAAGAGAGTTTCGATTTACTCAGTCTGCCATCCAGTGGGCCTACAGAGAAACGGAACATCGAAATTGATGAGCAGACAGCCAGATGGCGTCAACTTGAAATGTCTGCACACAGTACCTGAGGCCATACGATTATTATTATTATTACCAGGATAACTGAAAAAGATCCACTTGGGCTGGAAAGACATAAGAGTAAGGAGATGAGCTGCTTGACTAGGCAGTATTTTTTGAACTGTCAGTGAAGAGATGGCTTGAAATGACATCAGTGGACAAATAAGCTTGAATGGAGTTTTTAAAAGTAGGGAAGATGATAATATGCAGATAAACTTGGATTTCAAGAGGACATTTTGGGGTAAATATTAATTTATAGGAAGAGGAATTAGGGATTGGAATAATTTACCAAGAGAAATGTTTGATAGATCTCATATTTCTTTGAAACTATTAAAGGAAAGAGTAGGTAAACAACTGATTGGAAATCTGCTATCCGGGTGACTGCCATTAATGCAGATTGTTGGTGATTGATCACTTCTGTCAACACTACATACATACATACATACATACATACATACATACATACATACATACGCTTCTAATTATGTTAAAATTATACATATGTGTATAAGTCCTGACTATAGTGCAGAATCTTTAAAAATAAAATTTTGTGCGTTACCCTGCAGAATAGAAGAAAACAATAACACATTATTTAAAATATGGGGAAATAAAAACATTCCACCTAATGTCAGTTCAGAGCAGTTCTTCTAGTCTTTGGTCATAAGATTACTCACACTATACAGAACACATGGCAACCTTAATGACATCCAACATAAAGCAATTCATACCAGCAACATGATTCTATCAGTACAGTGCATGGTTACTCTGAATGGATCATGAAGAAAACCAACATTACGCAAAATAACCTCGAATTATATCGCAAGCATATTGAATGGGGTTGAGATTAGGGAAACAAGCCAGCCAGTCCATATGAGTGCTGTCTTCAGTTTCCATGCAGTCACACATCAATCCATGATGTGCACAAGTATTCAGCACCCATAGATAAGATCTACCTTTGCAACTGGAAACTTTGACATAAAGAAAATCAAACAACAACCAAAAATCTTGAAATAACTAGAAGGATGGTATCTTGGAACAGAGCTATAAACATGTATATTGGCCAAACATGATACTGCCCAAAAGCAAAATGCCCCCATAATAGTCCATTTTGATGGTAATAATAATTTTGTGTGGCTATTTCTAGCTGAGTGCAGCGCTTGTAAGGCAGACCCTCCGATGAGGGTGGGCGGCATCTGCCATGTCTAGGTAACTGCGTGTTATTGTGGTGGAGGATAGTGTTATGTGTGGTGTGTGAGTTTGCAGGAATGTTGGGGACATCACAAACACCCAGCTCCTGGGCCATTGGAATTAACCAATGAAGGTTAAAATCCCCGACCTGGTCGGGAATCGAACCCGGGACCCCTCTGAACCGAAGGTCAGTACTCTGACCATTCAGCCAACGAGTCGTACATTTTGATGGTGTCAAATTGCTTATACCTTCTTCTCCATTATAGTCTCATGTACAGTAATTATACTGGGAATCACTGCAAGGACCAAACAAGTACTTATTTAAACAGTACCCTGATCAAAGCTTGATATTCTTTCCATCATGATACTTGGTAGTTTTGTAGCCACCATGTCAATGGAATGCATCCTTCAGGCTTTCAAGCATACATTATACAGTCTCAATTGTCACAAACCGAATTTGGAAAAGTTGATGTCTGTGACTTCTCTCAGAAACCAGACTGTTGTATGACTGCTGGAACCTATTCCACCAAATGCTATATATATAATTGTATTTATACCACCCTCTCCCCAAAATTTTGGGATGAAAAATGATACGGAGGGAAATTATAAATGGTGGTAACTGGAAGTTTTTTAAATACTGAGCATAGGTGACATCTGGTATAAAAAGCATATGGATAGAACATACTTATTGCCCTGGTGCTAATTTTTGTGCAGTGACTGCATAATTCAATAATAACACAAAAAATCCAATGCCCAAATGCCATACATGATATGTATCAGATTGGGTTAAGTTTTTAAAAGAAAAGGCTGAAAAATTTAATACCAACTACATCTCCGAGTTGGCCAAGAGTGAAGTAATTCCATCATAGTGCGCTGGGAGCTAGCCATTGGCATAATTACAGAGACTGATGGAAGAAGGGAATGACAAACATTACGAGTAAATGTTTTCATAATTAAATAACATAAAACAATTTCCAATGAATTTTAAAAGTCTCTTCACATTGGCAAAAACTTTCACAGGAATAGCCTACAGCAGGTGAAAGGTCACCCTGTTAAAACAAGAAAGTGCCAAATATGGTACTAAGTACCGGATGTTCACAATTAAAGTTAAGGTATTCAGCACAGGCTGTAGGCCTAATGATTGTAGGTGACTGAAATTTCATAGATATGATAAATAAGCAATGCACTCACGAATTATGCCACAAAAATTATTAGTTCCAAGTTTTCCACCAGGTGAAAATATGGTGCTGTAAGCAATGGTAGGGGTTACAGAAAAAAAAAGCCAGGAAAGATGAAACACGTGATAATGGTGGTTCTGGGAGGTTTATTAGCATTTATGGTTACAAACACTGTTCAATATGGCCTCCAAAATCAGCAACATACTGCATCTATAACACGGCATTGTCGACAGATGCTCGCAGTATATCGGGTGAAATCAGAGTGACTTGTCGTCGTATGCTAGCCTTTAGATCAGGCAGACACCAGACATGTTCCTGATAGACACTGTCTTTCAGATATCCCCACAACCAGAAGTCACATGGATTTAGATCGTGGAACCTCAAAGGCCACGCATTTGGAAAATGCCCAGAGATAATGCGGTCATTACTGAATGTTTCTCAAAGCAATTCTTTCACCTGGCGAGTGATGTGTGATGTTGCCCCATTTTGCATGAAAATAACGGTGTGGTCACAGTTCCGTTCCTGCATAGCTGGATTTACATATTGAACAAGGAGGTCCCTATAACGTGCAAATGTCACAGTACACCTAACAGGCCCACGAGGGGTCATCTCCTCAAAGAAAAACGGACCGAGAATGAAGGAGCTTGTGAAACCACACTAAACAGTCATGTAACCTGAATGCAATGGTTGTTTCTGCACAACATTTGGAGGAGTCACACCCCATATGCGACAGTTCTCTGCACCCTCCAGAGTAAAATGAGCCTCATCAGTCCACAGAATATTCCCCGGCCACATGTTGTCCACTTTTACACACACCAGAATCCGAAGGGCAAAGTCATAGTGCTGTGCAAATCTTGGGGTTGCAATTTGTGAACAGTAGGTATGAAGTTTGTAGGGTTACCAGTGTAAAATGTGCCGCAAAATCTTGTGAACTGTTGACCGGGATTGCGACAATTCACATGACACAGCTTGAACACTGGTTACGGAATTGGGAGAATGTGCTGCACGGTCTGCTACAGCTACAGCAACATCCAAGGGGATGGGCCTCTACCTTCTCCTTGGTGCAACACCTAATTCACCTGATACCTCGAATTTATTAATCACTTTTCAGCCCATTACTTGTCATGGGACCTCTTCTTTGCTATTTCTGTTAGTGATATTCCCACAATGCTGCATTGCTATTGCTGCCATTTTGATAAAACAACATCACTAGTAGTGTATGGTCTCTTTTCCCAATAGGCATAACGCTTCACATGGAAAAGTTCAACTTTCTTATGTTACAACGAAGATTCACTTCATGAAAGGAATCAACATGTGTCACCAAGCAACAACCAAGGAACTGACACAATGAAATTATACTGGAAGAACATTTTGACATTAGAGTTACGGAATATTGCACATTATGACCACTAACAGCGCCATATTTTCACGTGGTGGCAAAACTTGCAACTTTTTTTTTTTTTTTGGTATAATTCATGAGTGCATTGCTTAGTTAGCATATCTATGAAATTTCAGACTCCTACGATCATTACAGCCCGTGCTGTACTGTGCTGAATACCATAACTTTAATTGTGGATATCCGGTACTACTGACTAGTAATGAACAGTAAATAAATTAAGGTTGCAGGTGCTTACAGTTCCTCATTTACTCAGTAATTTCTTCTCCAGCATCAGTGTTACTGTCCTTGCCTTCATCTTCCTTGTCACCATATCACCAGAGGTAATCATCTTTGGAATCATTTAATGCATTACTTGTGTCAGTCTTCTTAAAACTTTTCATTCCTAATGACTCCAACAGAGCTGTTTTTTCTGTAGTTTTCATTAGGAGTGAAGCAAACTCATGCAGCTCTTTTTTTAGGCACATCCCCAATGGATGTGAGCTGCAAGTACCAGTTCAACCACATACCAGCACTCCTGCCATTCTTAAATTTCTGGCAGTCCCTGGAATCGAACCTGGGCATCCAAGGACAACAGCTAATAGTGCTTGAAGTGTTTGTTAATGGACATGTCCAGTGGCTGTAGTGATGAGGAATCACAGCAAGAGTTGTGTTGCAATTAGTTAACTAATTTTTAACCAACTTGATGAGGTGGCACAAAAACCATCCCTAATAAACATCATACAACTGGAATGCATATTTCCATTAAGTCAGGCATCGTTCATCCCTTTTCTTGAACACAGACATGGATTCCTCAATGAAATTATCCTTTTCTTAAGTCTTTTCCTCTTAAATATGATGTTTTCCTCTTAAATATGACATATGGAGGAAGATCTTTCCATCTGCAGTAATAGTCAATATCACTGTGCAGTGGAGTTTCTCCCATCCTATCATTCTAATTATGACACTTCATGCACCCATTTAAATTACTGTAATGTTCTGTTTCATGTAAAAGAATACCAGTGTTTGATCTGTGTTTCTTCTATATTGTCCCATTTTCCGGGGTCGCTCGGCGGAGCGAGAGTCCCAACGGGTAGAACGTTCGCAGGGCCGTCTTCACTATTTCGGGAAAGATCTTATGAAATTTATATTTGCAGGGCTATAGGTGATTGGATAGGTGACACCAGTGTTGCCAACTTATATTTTCAAGATCCGCTAAATACTACTATAAATCTGCTAAAATTCTGCCAAGAAATCCAATCTCAAATAATGGGCAATAATAATAATAATAATAATAATGTGAGGAAAATTCTCGGCCCCCAAAAAACAGAAGATGGATATAGACTGAGGTCACGCAAAGTGACAGAAGAGCTTTCCAACATTGCAGCAGACATCCGCAAAAGATGTCTGAAATTTTATGGGCACGTCCGCAGACTGCCGGCGAGTAGACTGACACACAAGATTCTCACCAACATAGAACATCTAAAAAATATTCCATGGGTACTGGAAGTGAAGAAGGATCTGGAAAAAGCCCAGATGAACTCAAATGACACTGCGGACAGAAACCTCTATAGGAAAAAAAAATAATGGATGGAAAGTGCAATCAGAGAATGAAGTGAAAAAGAAGACTGGAGCAAAGTGGACAGAAGAACGAAAAAGGATCCACGGAGAAAGGATGAGAGCTGTTTGGCAACTCAAAAAACAGAATCGTTAGAGCTTTGCGTGATCCATTGGGTCCATACGCACATGGTGGTGGTGGTGGTGGCGGTGGTGGCGGTGGCGGCGGCGGCGGTGGTGGTGATTTTTTTGTTATGGCAGGGGAAAATCTTTTAAAGACACCACTCTGTGTGGAAGTTGGATTTCTACCAACTAAAAACCCCTGCCCTCTTCACTCAGCCCATTCTGGAACTGCTTGTCGGCATGACATCAGAATGGAGTGATGTATATTATTAAGTTCTTCCTTTCTCTTCCTTTTCCTTCATCCCCATAATGCTTGTCGCCATTGCCTTTACTGCGTTCCAGGCAAACGGGCTCTCTAACATAATCTGAACCAGATTCCCTGGTGTGAGTCGTCGGCCAAGTTGTTGGCAGGCTTTCCTTCGTTCTTCTTCCCATCGAACACAGTAGAAAAAAGTGTATTCTACTGTATCCCTTTCAGAACAGTACCGACAACCATCTCCCTGCGTCTTTCCCTTCTTCATGGCGTATACGCCGAATCTTCCATGTCCTGTCAGGATCTGCGACAGATAGTAATCTACCTGCCGATGTCTACATTTAAGCCAGTCTCCTATGTCGGGTATTAGCTTTTTTGTCCATTGGCCAACATTGGTTGTGCCATCCCATCGGTCTTGCCAGTCTAGTAAGAGTTGGTTCCTCAAGGCTTTCTTTTCGTCAGCAGATATAGTCGCCCCCCTTTCATGCCAAAGTTTTCTCTCTACAACGAGGAGGTCAATGGGAATACTGGCAGCTAGAACTTGTAAAGCTGCTGTCGAAACAGTTTGATATGCACAGGTAACTCTGAGCAGCATTTTCTTCTGTACTCTTTCCATAGCTCTTCAGTGAATCTTCCTCCTGAGTGCATTGTGCCAGATAGGTGCAGCATAAAGTAAAATGGAATATACTGCAGAGCACATAATCTGTCTCTTAACTGTTCTTGGTCCCCCGATGTTAGGCATAAGTCTGGCTAATGCCGATGCCTTCTTCTCTGCCTTTTGGGTTACTGCCTTCACACGTGCACCAAATGTGCAGTTCCTGTCAATAAGAACCCCAAGGTATTGTACAGACTTCCCTGGGATATTCACTGTATCATTTAATAAGAAACGGACATCTTTCCAATTCCTGGAACCTTTCAAAATTACAGCCTCAGTCTTATGTGGGTCCTAGGACAGATCCCTGTGGAACGCCAGCACTCATTTCAAGGTCTTCTAAATCATGAAGTCATATTCTTCGTCCTTTGAAGTACTTAACGATTATTTGTTGTAGATACCGAGAAATGTTCATCCTACGAAGTTATCTCAAAATGCTCCAAGAAGCAGTGTTAACAGAATTTTTGACATCTAGCGTTATCAATGCAGCCCATTTCTCACTGCTTTCTGCCTGTATTTGAATACCCCTCTCAATAGCTTGAGTTGTGGTTCTATCTTTCTAAATCCAAACTGGTTCGAAGAAAGTCCTCCCTGTTGTTCAAGTTCTTTCTCCAGTCTAGTTTTAATCAATCCTTCGTAAAGTTTGTTCAAGATGTTTAATAAGCAAAGTGGCCTGTACGCTGATGGGTCTAATGATAGTTTCCCTGCCTTCAATAACAGCACTAGCTTGGCTACTTTCCACTCATCGGGGAATTCACGCTTTTTTAATAAATCATTGAAGACTGGTAAGATCCAACCAGGTGCCACCTCAACTGCATACTTGATGGTTTCTGGTGGGATTCTATCTACACCTGGTGCCTTACCAGTTTTCATATTGTGTGCTACCTCTTGTAACTCAACCACAGTAAACAGTTCTGCAACACAAAAATCTGATTCCATTTCAAGTCTGTCATTAGTACAAGGGAACAACTCCATTGCTATGGCTTTCCTTCTATCAGCTGGGAGCTGAACTGGTACCCTGTTGATTATTCGACCGGTCACTATCTTATATCCTGCCCCCCAGATATCACTGTCTAGATCTTCGCATAGCTTTTGCCAGAGATTTCTCTTAGAATCTTTTATTAGCTTCATTAGTTGCCTCTTTGATGCCTTATAGTCAGCTTCTAATTGTATTAAGTTGACCTGGCTGATTTTTTTTCTTAGATCTTGTAAGAATTCATCTCTTGCGATTGCAGTCTTTCCTTTGCATGTCTATTTCATTGTTCCACCAGGATGGGACTCGTGTTTTATATTTTGTTGATCCCCTCAATTGGCTGGTCCTACAAGCATCTTTAAGAACAGCAGTTACATCTTTTAGAGTATGTTGCACTGTATCTACAGTTTGTTACATCCTCTCGATTGCAATTTTAAAAGTTTCCCAATTATAGTTCCACACCGTTTTCATGATATTATTAAGCTTCTTCGATCCCTTAACTTGAAAATAAATAAAACGATGGTCGCTGAGAGATTCATCTTCCATAACTTCCCAGTCAACAATGAATGATGCTATACCCTGCGTTGAGCAGGTGACGTCTATGAAAGACTCTGAGCTCCCTTGGAAAAAGTTGGTAAGATTCCAGTGTTATGAACCACCAAGTCTAGGGTCACTATCCATTCTGCCCAATATTCTCCCCTACGATCTGCAGTTGGTGCCCCCCACAGAGGTGACTTGACATTTAGGTCTCCCAGAATGATAGATTCAATACCTGACGCAATACAGTCCTAAACTATTACATCTACTTCAGCTTTGAAAATATCAAAAGGGATGTTAGGAGAGATATAACAACAATAAATCTGATATTGCTGAAGTTGAATACACAAATATCCTTCTTCTGCCCTTATGCTTAGCACAACTTATCATTTAAAAAATATGCAGTTACATCACATCTTTTGTCCATGAACCAACCACCTTCAGCTACTCGCCTTCTGTTTGGCTCGCTAACAAGCACTAAGTCTACTTTCTTTTCCAAGGCTGTCGCATACATAATGTCAAGACTGTCGGACTTCCTCATGAGATTCGCCTGCAGTATGTCCATTATTGGTCGTTTAAATTCAACTTCCTTGCCTCTAATATTAGCTTCCTGTAAGCAGGGCATTTCATTTGATCTGAGTGGTGGCCCTCCACTTGGCACATGGTGCAAAACAAAATGTTCCCACAATCCTTTGCCAAATGGCCTTCTTGTCCACAATTTAGACAGCTCCATGACCGGTCATCCTTAACGTCGCAGTGTGGCGCTTTATGTACAAATCCATGACATTTAAAACACCTTGCAACTGTAACTCTTTCCTTCACCATACAGGTTGCCCATCCCACATTTATTTTCTTTAACAGTATTTTCGATGGTTCCTTTGGCAAGATTATGGTAGCATTCAGATTTACGAACCTCCCCGGTCTTACGGACGTAATATTGATCTGAGATTCTTCAACAGCAGCTTCTAAGGAGAGTGCTGCTCTCAGATAGTTTTCATTTAAATCCGGATCCATACCGTACACTAGAATTGTTGTCTCCTTCCTTTTTGTTGAAACCTCTATTTCCTTGATGTTTTTAGTTATCTCACGTTGTAATACGCCAGCCTTTCCTTTGCCTTCTACAGTAGGTATAAGGTCATCCTTTGCTGTTTTACTTATTTGTTTTATTTTAACGCCAATTTTTTCGATGTTTACTCCTTCCTTTACTGTTTTAAGCAATTCGGCGTACGTTTTGCCCGCAGCTTTGCACATAACTGTTTCATGAGTATTATCATTTAAGGATTTCATTTTCGATGTTAATCCCACAGAAACAGCCTGTTTTACCTGTGTTTTACCCGATTCCAAGCACCCTATTTCAATATCACTCTTATGAAACATCCATTCCAAGATTTTCCTTATATAATTCCGATCAAGGGTATCCAGGATAGTTATCAGCACCTTCTTTCTTGCATGAGTCTCAATTATCTCTCTCCAGTGGGTGAGACATGAATACAGGCTCTGCAGGTCATTTACTCCATCCTGATTAAATGAATATGGTATTACATACACATATCGCAGCTTCTCCCGCTCTCCTCCTCGACTCGTGTATATTTGCGTAACAGTGCGCAGGAATTCCATCTTACCTTCCTCCAGATTAGAGTTCAGCAAGTCAGAGATTTCTGTATGCATATTCTTCATGCTTCTCATAATTCCATCCTCCTCTGTAAGATGTTTGGGATTTACAACCATTGATATATCCCAATCAGTCAATTTCCCTATATTTCCAGAGATGACGTGCGTGTTACTGTAAACACAGTCAGGCCATTCCTTATCCAATAGCTTCGCAAACTCGTCAAAGCACATAGCTTCCAAGAGGGTCTGCTCTATATCTAGCACTCTGTCACTGAATTGCGCCTGTGTCCCAATGTCACGGGTTATTTTCTTACTGGAGGTAGTGCCTGTTCCAAATCACTCCTAGCCTTTAGATCTTCATTCACATCAAATTGTTCCCATTCCCACAAACGACAACGAATGATTTCTGCCATTTGTCCCATTTTTTAATACCTTTCTTTATCTCCACTTTGGTATTAGGAGTCATCTTAACTAATGCTAATAAGTCTTCACTATGCTTGACTAACTTATAAATTTCTAGTTGCATCTCTTCTAATCCTACTCTTTGGTTTGTAGTCTTCGTACTCTGTAGTTCCATGATTACGTCCAGCTCCTCATCCGACATATTATCTCTTTGGTTTTCTACATCTATTTCAACCTCTTTGGATTTGACATTGTTATTCTCAGTACCTCTACTCTCTTTTCTCTTTGAGAACATAACCTTAAATCATTTAAAGGAATATAAATGACCTATTTACCTTGTCAGAATAGGGATGCCCCTTTAGCTCATCAAAGAGAGATAATACCGCGTTCTGAAGGGCAGCACTTCCACTTATAATCACAATATATTGTATCCATACACAACCTTTAAAACACCACTTAATTAAGCAAATACGTGGAGCACTAAACAACACCAGCCATTCTACCTGTAGTAGTAGTAGTAGTAGTAGCAGCAGCAGCAGCAGCAGCAGCAGCAGCAGCAGCAGCAGCAGCAGCAGTAGTAGTAGTAGTAATAGTAAATGTCTGTACTCACCTGATCTGTGAGTTCCACTGGGATTAACCCCCTGCCTGCGAGCTGGCGAGCTAAAATTTGTAGGCGTTTTACTGCCGGGTGCAAACTAGGTAAATCCCTACCTCAAGAGCTACACACAAAACAGGCCAATTCATTAAACGGTCTTCCTTCATAGCATAAATATAAATGCTACTCTCTCAGAGTTTCATTATCTGTCGTCATTCGTCAACTAAGAGATAAGTACCCTTTCCCCTCTCATTACAAATTTATGATACCACGATCTCATAACATCAAATCCAAATAACATGTTTTCCTCATGTGACTGCTAGCTCCTGACAAGAAATATGGAATAGCTCAGAGATAGACTGGAGTACAAATTTTTTTAAAAGTAAAATGGATAAAATGTTAAATTCCGCTATAATAAATCTTGAATTCTGCCAAAAAATCCGCTGTCCGCTAAATGGTGTATTTCTCCGCCGACAGTCTTCTAATTCCGCCAAATTTAGCGGAAAATCTGCTAAGTTGGCAACACTGGGTGACACAGCATAATGAAAATCAGGACAAAATAACAATAAAATTTATTAATAAAACAGCAGTCTGGATATGCAAAAAAAAAATATTTTAAAAAATTATTCACTTATATACAACTTTAACATAATATGACTGCTTCTGATCTGTTAATGTGAGCTTATATACACATGCTGCTTATGGGTTCCATTCATTACAATCATCATCACATAAACTTCTTGTCTGAGACCATGCTTCCGGTCTGAACCATTGATTTATGAACTGTAACATTGAACAGACCACAATGTTAGCAAAACGTCGTTATAACCAATATTGCTACATTTGATCATTTAATTATATCATATTTTCCTTAAAGAATAAATATCTTTCCCAATACATTCAACTTCCTTTTCAAACTCTTGGCCAATTCCTATAACTTAATTCCCAAATTCTTCACAAACTCTTTAGAAAATTCAATTAATTCTCTGGAAATTCCTTTAAGAATACATTATGAAAATTCTTGGAAAATTCATTTACAAGTTCCTGACAAATTTCTTTGGAAAATTCCTTTACAAAACTTGGAAAATTCTTTGGCAAGTTTCCCCTCCTTCTCAGATTACATCAGACTGTATTCCTACATTTGAATTTTTAAAGAATCATCCACTTTCTAAGTTACTTATAGCTGGATAGTAGAGTATCACACAAATAAATGCGCAACAAACTGGATCAAAAATCCACAAATTACATCTGACTGTATTCCTATATTTGAATTTTTAAAGAATCATCCACTTTCTAAGTTACTTATAGCTGGATAGTAGAGTATCACACAAATAAATGCGCAACAAACTGGATCAAAAATCCACATGACAAGAATCCATGAAAAATCACAAAAGAAAAAAAAAATCTCTCTACGGTTTGAAATACATTGATAGACCGTCACGCAATTTCACAATCTACCCCAATTATTATCAGCAAATTTTATCACAGCATCAAGATCATTATTATTATTATCTTATTATTATATTTCCCTTCTGGATAAAGTTGAAGACCCTTGCACCATATTCACAGATCACAGCAATGAATAACACCGTGACATGCTATAAATGACCAAAAGTGGATGAATAAAATCATCACTACCATCAGTTACGGACACTTCAAAGAATGCACTCATCTAGCCTCATGGAAAAATTATTGAGTCTCCTTTACATAATACAAGTTGTTGAGCCATATTTTATTATTATTCCCTGATTAACTAATCACATCGCTATAATCCCAAATACCTCAACGATTAACATATACCCTAGCGGTCATTATGTTGTCAAATATTCACAAAAAGAATCATCACACAATTGACGTTCATATTTATCTCTCAACAACAACTTTAAATTATTCTGACTCATTATTATTATTTCCGTGATTATTATTCCTAAGTGCATCATCTCGATGAACTGTCAACTGACCACAACTATTACCTTCCCTTCTAAGGTCAGAATTATTTCACAAGTCATTCTCTACCAATGTTTCGGTTAAATCATTCCTTTAATACTGACTGATAAATTATTATTATTATCATCATGATTTTTAATGAAATCTTTCATCATCATTATTATTATTATTAGCCTTCATTTCCCCGTAATTCATTTTGAAGACCTTAATTACACTCATACCCTCATGAAATTCACCAACAAATGGGGATTAATCAATGAATCAACACAGCAACATATCAAGAAAATCAATAAAATGAGATCAATGAATCAATAAATCAATATCTACTCTACCATCACCACTATCAAAGTTCTACTACTCAAACTAAATTCAATGTTTCTTTATATAAGAATACAATCCAACTAGCAATCTACAGAAAGAAAGGGAATTGTTACAAAGGTACTTATTGTTCCGATGTATCTCTCCGGCGTCTTGTATACAGGTGTAGATGTAGGTTCTTCCTCCGGATTATGGTGGATTATAGACGAACAAGTTCATCGTGCTGGCCCACACACGTCGGTTTAACACCTCATGATTCCTGTGCAGCCAGATAGTGTAGAATCACTCCAGCGATGTCTTAGAGTTCCCCAGGATTTCCGTCTTGGTTGGTCCATGATGACAACTGGCTCTCATAGATTTTTCTGAAACTAAAATTTGATTTTAGAATTGGATCCTCACTCGATGTATTCCAATAGTTTGCCTTACAATACTTAACTGGTGCAATGATGTACAAAGTGGTTCAAACTTATTAAAGCTCCAAATCTCGACCCTATTATCCATTTAAAGCACTTCATTGACTCGTCACAATTTCAAATACTCCACTGCAATACTTTCAAAACGATGTTCCTCAGCCAGGTTTACTCTTGAAGCTTCTAGTTCGATGATTAATTTGCCTCGTGCTGTCTACCAGAACATTCCATAAGTTACTGCAATAAAATTCCGGCGTAACATCCTGCTGTGACTGTCCGTGGTTTGTAATGTCCCTATAATTTAATTTACAGATTTAATTCTTTATTAACATCTCTTTTTATGTATTGAATGAGGTGGAATAATTAAACTTCATTATTTATTTGACTTCATTGTACATTTCAATACAGACCAAAATATGTGAATTATAACATATAATGTTTCACCCAGTCAAATGTACTGCGATGAGATATCGTACTTGGCTGACCCGTCTATAAGAAAGTTAATACTAGCATACTCGAATACTATAATGCCATGCAGTACTGTCACCTAGTCAACAAAATTCTCCAATACCATCAGCAGTGACTATTGTATTCCTCCGTCGCTCAGTCTCACACTAAAGACATTCTGTTACTCTTCCTTCCAGAAGATTTCCGTCTGTAGAGCGGCTCCATTCATTTTCAATGGTCGACAGCTATTCTGCGACATGATTCGTTGTTCCATATTGGGTGTAGATCTTTCTGGAATCCTCCTCCCCTTTCGTCATCTGGCGCTCGCTGTATGACGTAAGCCGAGTGACGTATCAATGTCCTTGACCACCTGACACAGTTTAGCTTGCCCGCAACAGAAACGGCCGGGTAACCAGCTGATGCTTGTTCGTGCGTATAGCCATGTTACATTACAAGAATTGAACCAACCTCTCTAAATCCAATAAAATACCATTTGGACGGGTACAGTATGGAAAAGAGCAGAAATCCATGTTCTTACCACTGACATACGCTGAGTGGCCAAAAGTCACGGGAAAGGGTGTTCCATTAGAAATGTGCTATATATGACCCCCTGAGCATTGCGGCTATCTGCAGCATAGCTGAGCAGTCTGTCACAGACACCAGTGTCATGAAGATGGCAACATGTTGCGAGTTAACCGACTTTGAACGTGGGATGATCGTTGGGGCATGGGTCATGGCACTGTGGAGATTACACGCGAATTCAGGTTTCCGAGGTCAACAGTGTCGAGGGTGGACCTTCAATATCGCAGAGAGAATGTTACCACCCATGTAAACCGCCGCACTGGAAGACCAAAGGTGTTTAATGAACGGACATCACATCGCCTCCACAGAACCATACTGGGCGCTTGACGGGCTACTGTGAGTCAGATCACCACCCAGTTCAATGCTGCGAGTCAGGAACCCATTTCTGCCAGCACTGTAAGGAGGCAACTGCACAGGATAGACTTCACCAGCCAATGACCAACTCGTGTTCCTTTTCTGACACCTCAACACAGCTCAACAACACGCATGGGTCCGCAAACATAGGCAATGGACCGTGGAAGAATGGCGGTATGGGGTATGGTCTGAAGAATGCCGGTTCCAGTTGTATTGATCTGATGGGTGCGTGAGAGTGTGGCGAATGAAGCTATAGATCCTGCATGTCAACAAGGTCGTGTCCAGGCGGGAGGTGGCTCGGTTCTGGTCTGGATGGCATTCTCGTGGTTGCAATTAGGCCCCATTTTCTGGCTGGAGTGAGCACTGACAGGTGCACGTTATGTGGACATTCTTTCAGACCATCTGAAACCCTTTCTGGCCCTAGAGTACCCTGATGGAGATGCCATGTTTCAACAGGACAATGCGCCATGACACCACTCTGTGGTGGCATGCAGGTGGTTGGCGGTGCACTCCTGTGAAGTTACGACCATGGATTGGCCCTTCAGATCCCACGATCTTAATCCAATCAAGCATTTATGAGATGCTGTCGATGCTGGTGTACACTCCATGAACACTGCACCAACTACACAAGACCAATTGTGGGTAGCAGTGCAAGATGCGTGGGTCCAGATCACTCCAAAACAATTCCAACACCTTGTAAAGTCGATTCCTCACCGTACTGATGCCATTTTGAGGGCTTGCAGAGGAGCAACTTGTTATGAACATCATATTCACTGTTTTCCCTTGACGTTTGGCCACTGAGTGTATAATGAGTCAATGAAATTCTACAATTTTGTCTTTTGGGAACCACAGGGAAAGAGTTATTCTTCTTTATAGGCCCAGTCTGTGATGGGTGATAAAACGAGTACTCTATGCTCTGCTGGCTTTAAATTCCCAACCAGAGATTCCTTATTCTTTTGCGACGTACCAGACCTTTATCTCTGTCATTCTATGGCTTACAGCCATTCCATTGCTTCTTAACTCAATAATGTGGCCCAACACCCAGAATGTCCAGATTTTGGTATGTGAAATAATTAATAGTCACTGGAGCTTTCACTAATTAATTTTTTTGACCATGCCAATAAAGAACCCATCTGGGATATACATGAAAATGCTCTCCATTGCCCTCCACCCAGGTATCACTTTAAGTTTGAATCCAACCATATAACTATTATAGTTCCCTGGCATTATTACTTTTCACTCACTGATATGTTCAAAACACTCTCCAAGCTGGGTCAGAAATAACCAAGGGAAGTTGTTAAAGGAAGATTTAGGCTGTTTGTGATGACGCAATGGAATTAGAAAGTGGTACAGTACTTCCCTTGATACCACTATTGTGAGTGCAAGGGTGACGAGTGTAGAAACTTGTGTGCGACCACAACTTACAGCTTGGGAATTTTGATAATACCATAATCTATCCTTGAAAATTGGAGATGAAGAAATTATGTGAGGATATTGAATATCTGAAAAAGTTACTTTGGAATATGGGATCAGGAAAATACATTATAGGGACAAATACAAGAGTAATTAACTCGTATATTAATTTTATCTTGTATAAATGTTCTGACAAGTATACAACTGTCAGAAATAAGACTCTGCTATTATTAACAGTTTTCAACTTTTAATTTTATAACAAGAACACACCAAACTTGAGAGAAAATATAGTAATTTAGGACAACAACAATTTTAAAGTTTCTTTTTATCTTCTTTCTTCGCTGAACATCTGCAAACATTTGGAGATTCTTCTCTCGTTTTGGTAAGTGATCCTTTTACTAATTTATCTTGATACCGGCAAGAACAACGACACGAAAATAACGAACATGACCTACGACGAGAAGACCTATCACGAGTGTCATTCCTTCTGCTGCAACTGGAACATTGACGACGGGTCTTCTCTCGTTTAGATTCCTTTTCTTGTTTAGATTTAGATTCCTTCCCATGTTTAGATTCCTCATTGCATCTACAACTGGACTTATTGCGGCTGCATGAGGGTCTGTGACTACTTCTTTTCCTTCTGGAATTTCTGCAAGACAGATTTGAAACAACAGTAGATAGAGTGTTATTTGGTATTCACCAGGAGCATAAGCAATTCCTCATAATTCAGTATAACTTTACTATAAGTTTTTTTCATTTTTTAATATAATCACACTTTTGAACAGCGAAAATGATTTGTTCTGAACATACATTGACTAATTTAGCCCATACTGCCTGAATAAAACCTCTATAGATGGGGGTAAAATATATTCATGATATCCCTTGCCTGTTACAAGAGGTGATTCCAGAGGTTCTTAACTTGGGAACATAGATTGGCAACCATGGGCCCCCTAGCTGAGTGTAGCATTGCTTCTATTAATTTGTGCTAGGTTTCTCACTTTGATCTCTCCTATCTATCCTCCCTTAGCCAACTCTTGTTCTCCTCCGACCCCAACGTCATTAGGCCCTGAGAGTCTTTCAATTTCATGCCCTTTGTGGCCCTTCTCTTTCTTTTACCATCAGCTTTCTTTCATTTTTCCTTCTGATTAGTGTGTTAACACTATACGCCTGGACTATTATGCCAGCATGATTTAGATCACAGTTCTGTCCGTTTTGCTATATAATCTCTATATATAAAAGATTATGTCCTGATTGACTGATTCATCATCGCCGAGCCAAAACAACTGGACATAATGAAATGAAATTTTGAGGATACATTTATATTACAATGTAGGTGCTCGCTAAGGGAGGATTTTTGGATATTCCTTCACTAAGAGGGTTAAAGGGGGGGGGGGTGAAATTTAAAAATGAGTCTATCTATATCTCAAAACTTTAAAAGTTTACAGATGTAAAAGTTGTTATTTGGAATCTCTTTTAAAAATAAAAAAATATGTAATTTTTTGTTTTCGGGGAAATCCCAACAGGAGGGGTTAAAAAAGGGTGAAAAATGGGTTGAATGCCTTTAATGAGGCTACATATATTTCAGAAACTGAAGATATTACAGACCTGAAAATTGGCATTTGGGATCTCCTTTAAAAATAAAGAAATACGTATTTTTTGTTTCTGGAAAATCAAAATAATGGGGGGTGAATTTTTAAAATGAGTGTATCTATATCTCAAACTTTAAAAGTTTACAGATGTAATAATTGGTATTTAGAATCTCCTTTAAAAATAAAGAAACATGTTTTTTTTGTTTTTGGGAAGTCCCAATAGGAGTGTGAAAAAGGGTAAAAAATTGATTGAATGCCTTTAATGAGGCTACTTATATTTCAGAAACTGGAGATATTACAGACCTGAAAATTGGTATTCGGGATCTCCTTTAAAAATAAAGAAACACATATTTTTCGGTTTTTGGAGAATCCAAATAATGTGGGGTAAAATGGTGGGGAGAATTTTTAAATCAGTGTATCTATACCTCACAACTTTAAAAGTTTACAGATGTAATAATTGGTATTTACAATCTTCTTTAAAAATAAAGGAAAATGTATTTTTTTTTTCTGTAAATCCCAATAGGAGGGGTGAAAAATGGGAATAAGGGGTGAATGCCTTTAATATGGATACTTATATCTCAGAAATGAAGATATTACAGACCTCAAAATAGGTATAAGGGATCTCCTTTTAAAATAAAGAAACATATATTTTTTTGTTTTTGGAAAATCCAATTAATGGGGTTTAAACAGGAGTGACAAATTGGGGTGAATTTTTAGAAAGACTATATCTACAGTATATCTCAGAAACATAAAATGTTACAGACGTAAAAACTGGTATTTGGAATCTCCTGTTAAAGTAAAGAAACACAGGTGATTTATTTTTGGAAACTCCACTTAAAGGGAAGTAAAAACTGGACAAAATTTTAAAATGAGAATTTCTAGAGTATACCTCAAAAACTTAACATGTTACAGAAGTGAAAAATTGTATTTTTTATCTGTATTAAAAATAAAGAAACATTTATTTTTAGTGTTCAGAGAAACCACTTGGGTAGGGGGTTAATGTGACTGAAAACGGTACAGACGTGAAATTGGTATTTGGAATCTGCTTTAAAAGTAAAGAAACACGTATTCTCGAGAAATCTTATGAAGGAGGGGGGAGGTGAAAGAATTAAAAAACTAATTGAATTAATTGGATGAGGATACTTACATCTACTAAAAACTAAAGTTTTTACAGACGTGAAAATTGGTATTTAGATCGCCTTTATAAACAAAGAAGAATGCGTTTTGGGGGGAATCATCTTGGGGTGGGGAGTGAAAAGGATTTGAATTCCTTTCATGAGGACACATATCTCAAAAAGTGAAGATGTTAGAGATCTTAGAGTCGTGGTAATTGGTATTTAGAAGATCGGAAAATTCACTTAGGGGGGGGAGTGTGAAATGAAGTGAAAAAAGTGAATTATTTTTATGGGGTTACTTATAACTCAAAACTGAAGGTAACAGATGTGAACATTGGTATTTTGGAATCTCTTTTAAACATAAAGAAACACGCCTTCTTTTGGGGGGGGGGTAAATCAACTTAACGGCGGTGGGGTGAAAATGGTGGTGAGACCACTTGATTTTACTGTTCATAATGTACTTTAAAGTAGCCTCTGTGGCTCAGGTGGCAGCGCGCTGGCCTCTCACCACTGGGTTCCGTGGTTCAAATCCTGGTCACTCCATGTGAGATTTGTGCTCGACAAAGCGGAGACGGGACAGGTTTTTCTCCAGTTACTCCAGTTTCTCCCCATCATCATTCTTCCAGCAACACTCTCCAATATCATTTAATTTCATTTGTCATTAATTAATCATCACCCCAGAGGAGTGCGACACGCTTAGGCAGCTGGCACAATTCTGATCCTTGCCGCTAGATGGGGCTTTATTCATTCCATTCCTGACCCGGTCGAATGACTGGAAACAGGCTGTGGATTTTCTGATCATAAACCGATCATTTTTAATCTTTTCTGGATTTGTTTTCAAGAGCCATCTTTACCTTTGGAGAACGTTCTTAGATTACAGTAGATTTTCTTGGCATATAAATAAAAAATTAAACACATTTGAAATAAACGATAGGAATGAGATTGACCATGCAAATGTTCACCTCTATAATAAGGTCAATAATGCACGGGAGTATGTCATTCCTATCACCAGAAATCTCGCGCACTTGCCTACGCGCGACAATGGTGCTGATCACATTGTCAGCAATGACAATGGCAGCAGATGTTATTTACCAGCAAGTAGCGGTCTTGCATCTTGCTGTGGGGTCCAGAACAATGATAATAATAATAATAATAATAATAACGTTGCAACACGTATCCTCTCTTCAATCTCTGAGGCAAAGAGAGACCAATGGGAGAAACTGATGGCAGAGTGTGATATGAGTAGGAGCAGCCAAGAGGCTTGGAGATTGCTACAGCGCCTAAATAATGACCGTTCTCGAACAAGTACACATGCAAGTGTCAAAGCTGATGAAATTGCACACCAGCTCATTGAAAATGGTAAAACTACTAGAACCATCAAGACTAGTAAGAAGACATTTGAGAGAAAACCTGATCAAGAATCCAGCATTCTATATCAACCTTTCACTCAGGCTGAGCTTGATTATGCATTGAGCAAAACCAAGAATGGTAAAGCTGCTGGCCTTGACGATATAAGAGTTGAGCAAATTAAGAACTTTGGTCCAGCCACAAAGCACT
The DNA here is from genome assembly GCF_040414725.1 of Anabrus simplex. Taxonomy (NCBI): domain Eukaryota; kingdom Metazoa; phylum Arthropoda; class Insecta; order Orthoptera; family Tettigoniidae; genus Anabrus; species Anabrus simplex. Next base: position 57,491,159 of record NC_090272.1, on the reverse strand, counting down.
GGCTAATCGAGCTGATGAACAACTGCATCCAATCATGCAAGATCCCGAAATTATGGAGGAAAGCCAGAGTTATAGCTATTCGCAAGCCAGGTAAGGACCCAAATGATCCAAAGAGTTATCGGCCTATCTCGCTCCTTTGTCATCTGTACAAGATCCTTGAAAGACTCATACTCCATAGGCTAACGGAGAAGTTAGAGGCAATCTTCATACCGCAGCAAGCTGGATTCAGAACTGGGAAGAGCTGTACATCTCAAGTGTTGAAGCTAACGCAGCATATCGAAGATGGTTTCGAAAGGAAACAGATCACTGGAGCTGTATTTGTCGACCTTACAGCTGCATATGATACCGTCAACCATAGACGACTCCTTATGAAACTATATAATGCAACTAATGACTACCAGCTTACCTGCTTCATTAGGAATCTCCTTGAAAATAGAAGATTTTTTGTTGAATTTCAGGGGAAAAGAAGCAGGTGGAGATCACAGAGGAATGGATTACCTCAGGGAAGTGTACTCTCTCCATCATTGTTCAACATCTACACCAATGACCAGCCGCTACCCGAAGGAACACAGAGCTTTATCTATGCAGATGACTGTGCCATTACCACTCAAGACACCTGCTTTGACGCTATTGAGGAGAAATTATCTAATGCACTTTCAGTGCTGTCTACTTACTACAAGGAGAATCAGCTGAGACCGAACCCCAGTAAAACCCAGACTTGTGCCTTCCACCTCAAAAATAAAATGGCAAACAGAACTCTCAAAATCACTTGGGAAGGAACCACATTAGAACATTGCAGTACACCAAAATATCTTGGAGTTACCCTTGATCGTGCTCTAACTTACCAGAAACATTGCTCGAACACCAAGCAAAAAGTGGCTGCCAGAAACAATATTATAAGGAAGATAACAGGTACTACCTGGGGGGCACATCCCAATACTGTGAGAACCTCTTCCATTGCTCTATGTTACTCTGCAGCGGAATATGCATCCCCAGTATGGTACAAGTCAAGTCATGCCAGGAAGGTAGATGTTGCTCTAAACGATACCTGTCGCATCATTACCGGCTGTCTAAAACCAACTCCGTTGAACAAATTGTATAGTCTTGCTGGTATTGCCCCTCCTGATATCCGTCGAGAGGTTGCAGCAAAAAACGAGAGGAAGAAGGCGGAAACTTCTGAAGCTCACCCTCTGTATGGATACAGGCCAGTTACTTCAAGACTCAAATCAAGGAAAAGTTTCCTCAGAACAACAGAGGCTCTTAATGGGACACCTCAGCAATCCCGAACTGCTATGTGGCGCGCAAGCTGCACTCGCTCCGAAGAATGGTTGACACCAAGTGAAGAATTACCACCTGGTCACATGGAGAAATGGAGTACCTGGAGATCACTGAACAGATTACGGGCAGGCGTGACTAGATGTAAAAGCAACCTGCAGAAGTGGGGTTTCAACATCGAGTCATCATTGTGTGAGTGTGGTGCAATCCAGACGACGTCTCATTTGTTGCAGTGTAGTAAGTGCCCTAAAACATGCACACTACAAGATCTACTTCAGGCAACAGAAAATGCACTGGATGTCGCCAATTTCTGGTCAAAAGTAGTATAGACCTTTGTTTTTTGATAAGATTGACTTTGTATATAATGTATATAATTCAGTAAGAGTATATATGTATATGTATTTATAGTATTAATGCTTCTGATACGAATAAATAAATAAATAAATAATAATAATAATAATAATAATAATAACAATGTTCTGGACCGTCATCAAAATGTGCGGACAGTGCTGGAAACGGGTCCTGGACCGGTAATGACTATGAATGCAGTCCAGCCGCGGGTTCAGTACCACCAAGGCACCCAAGAAGACACTCCGCTGGGTCTCCTCAAAGATTTTATCCATATTAAAAATGCTTATAGGAAAATATGGCAAAGATTTAGGGACCCAACTGACCAGGTGGAATACCTGGACATAGCCCGGAGAGTATGAAATCAATTGCTGGAAAGGAAGATTGAAAAATGAGAGGAACTTTTCCACAATCTCTCAGAAAACGAGTCAGATCGCGAATTTTCACGGATTCTCTCAGAAAATGAGTCAGATTGTGAATTTCGGTGGTATACATATAAAACGTTAAGCATTCAATTATAAATTTCAGTATAATACTGTAGCAAAACACGGGTATCTTGCTAGTCTGCTATAAAATTATAAAACTTTATATTGTATTCATCTGAATTGAGGCTAAATTTTACTTGGATTAAGTCCACACGTGAGTTGAAATTTATTAGCCCAGGATGACAGTTTATCAGCTGTAAGGAAGGTCATATGTGCGTAACCTTGAACGAGCCAGTCTCCAGGTGGAATTTATCGATCTGCGCATGGAGAATTTACTATTTTTGTTATTTGCTTGACATTGGTCGAAAGCTCTTGTAACTACGGCAAGGGGTGGACTAACTCAAGGACAGCTTAACTCGGCAAGTTCTCGAAAAATCCTGTGCGCAAGGCTAGAACTAATAATCATCAAGATTCAAAACGATGTAAAATTATGATTGGTTTCAACATATCACACCTCCCCAGAATGAAAAGTAATATAAGAATGTGCAAGCAATGACCAAAATTATCTTATTTAATCTTTCTCATTTTGCTTTAAGACTTTTAAGAAGAGACTACCAATTTACTCTAATACTCACCCGTTAGATTTTACAATGTTCTTACAATTTCGCTAGCACATTTTAAAATTGACAGATTAAAGGAGACACACTTAACTCATTCAGCTCAGAGCTTAGGTCGCTTACAGTTCATTTTACTATGTTGTAATGCTGTCATATTGATAGAGTGCAGGATAACTGGGCTATTGCTCATCTACTACATTACAATGACAGCAAGGTAAGCAATTCTTACTACAGCAATTCTCCATACTGCTACGTGGTAAATTTTAGCAGCAATTTCAAAATGAACATTAATTCGACTACTAGTGACTGCATTTGTGGTGAATGTAAGCTAAGTATTTTTCTAGATGCACAATAAACAGTATAATAAACCTGGTTAGAACATGTAATAATGTGTGATGTCAGTTTCAGTTTCAGAAGAGGAATTCAACCAGAAAGCCGACAACGTTCAAAGGTGCTACAAGAAATCAAGATGAAACTCTCAAGAGGAATAACTTCTTTGAAGCAGAGGCATCCGGCAAAAGATGTACCAGCTATCATGAACCACTAAATGCCAGTGCAGCCATGACTCTAAAGGGGAATCTTCAGGAGGGATGCCAGGAAAATTGACTTCCATCAAAATTTAAGTTCAAATTGGTAAATATTATCTTTATTCTCAGTAGAGTATTATAGGATCTTTCTTCTAGTTAGACTATAGTATTTCCTGTTAGTTTATAGTATTTAGAGCTTCTTTTTCACTTCAAACTTCTGTTAGGTGATGGTAGAATTGTGGATAATTGTGTAGTCCTATCTATAGTAATGTGTGGTAGTCATAATCCTCAATTTCATGAAATTCAAATGCTTCATTGGAAATTAATAATCAATGATTTAATAATAACATACTTCATCATTAATGACTACTGAGTGAGTTGGCTATGCGGTTAGGGGCATTCAACTGTGACCTTGCATTCGTGATATAGTGGGTTTGAACCCCACTGTTGGCAGCCCTGAACATGGTTTTTCCATGATTTCCCATATTCATTCCCATTCATCCAATCCAACCTAGTGATCAGTTTGTTGTACTTGTGATGTTATTTTAGTGCATCTTGTCAATAACTGTGAGTTTAAATTTTGTTGTGTGTCTCATTCGCCAGACATCTGCCAGTCCCACAAGTTATTTTAATGAAATGAAATGGCATATGGCTTTTACTGCCAGGAATGTTCAAGGACAAGTTCGGCTCGCCAGATGCAGGTCTTTTGATTTGACTCCCATAGGTGACCTGCATGTCGTGATGAGGATGAAATGATGAAAAAGATGACACATCTACCCAGCCCCCATGCCAGCGAAATTAACCAATTATGGTTAAAATTCCCGACCCTGCCGGGAATCGAACCTGGGACCCCTGTGACCAAATGCCAGCATGCTAACTATTTAGCCATGGAGCCTGATGTTATGTTAATGCCCCTGAATGATAAACCACCTCACACGAATCACTTTTGGGATTTCTCGTGTTTTCCAATTTGATATGCATAATTATTACAGAAAATCCAGTATGTCATATGAAATCCTTCAACAGTCACATAAGAACTAGCCAAGTCCATGAACTTATCAAACGTTGTCCCTAAGAAGCAACAACAATTATAATTACTTACAAAAGATAATGATAAGTCATGACAGAAAAAGAAATTGAAGGTGATAACCTGACTAGCTGCATGCAGCTGAATTTGGAAGTTGTGGGTAGTAGCATTACTATTACCACAAACTTCCACATTTCCACATTACTTTACAAGAATTCTACACAACAGTCAGCTAAATGGAACAAAAATTTAGAGAGACCTGTATTCACAAGGCAATGGAATTATACACAACAGTCAGCTAATACCATATCGAACAAAAATTTAGAGACCTGTATTCTCAAGATAATGGAATACCTAAGCGTATCGAAGGTTGTTGCCAGAGGAAATAAAGATCCTAAGTGGTGAATACCATAAATTTCAAGAAAAGATTTAAATGAAAAAGACTGTATTTAAGGCCTGGCAACAGAGTAGTAGTGAAGAGGATCAAACTGCTTACCAGTATGCAAAGAAAGGCAAAATGTGCAATAGCATGGGCAAAGGCTGGTAGTAGAGACAATTTTTATGATACATTGGCTACAGCTCCCAATGACAAACAATTATGAGGGAATAATTTTTCACAGCAAAACACTAGCTACCTTAATTCAAATTCACTTACAGACCATCAAAGTATCCTCCCGCAGATACAATACAATGGTTCCAGTGTTTAGTCCACTGTTCAAAACACTCTCCGAAGTCCTTTCTTAATAGTCTGTTAGTTTGCCCAAAACTGCATTGTTTACTTCTTGATCACTCTGAAAATGATGACCCCAAATTCCTTTTTCACTGCAGAAAATAGGTAGAAGTCACATGGTGCTAGGTCCGGTGAATAAAGTGGTTATTGAGACTTATGTCTTGATTGGCCGATGTGCAGGTGCATTGTACTGGTGCAGGATCCGTCACGTTTGAGCAAAGTTCCATCCTTTTTCTGCAATTTTTCTTTTCACTGGCTTTTCAAGGGCGTGGAGCATCCTCAAGGTCAGTTTTACCCTTCTTAAAGCATGTGTGCACTCAAAAACTTGCATCTTTCCCATGACTTCCTCTCTGTAACCATGCTGCAACATTTCCACTGATTGTGTTCGAGTTTTGTCCAGGAGAACACAAAATCTAATTGAAACGCACTGCTGCAACTTGAGACCCATGCTGGGTACAGCAAACATGGCCTCTTTCCTTACCTGCTCCCCTGCAACTGTGAACCCTGAGGCAAGTGATGTGTTTCGCACTGTATCACTCAAGCTCAGACCTTTCCGTACTATGACTTGCAAACTCCAGCGTGGGATTATTGAAATTAAATTGAAACAAGAAATAAAGTGGCTCAACCTATTCAATACAAGGAAAATAAGAAATGTGGTGTTACATTCTTATTTGATTAAAAGCGGTACTGGTTTCGACCACCAATCTGGGTCATCATCAGTTGATTAAACAAAAATACAAAAACAATGCATAGGAAAACAAAAAAGTGAAAGATAAGTCTTTCACAAAAGCAGTTCAAGAAGCATAATTTCATAATTTCACCAATATTGAAAAAGACATAAAAATACTTAAAATCATTAACAAAGGCCCCCCTTCTAAACACTACTGAAAATTGTTTTATTCACCTTGACCAATACCTCAACCCTAATTTCAATTTAAATGACATTTCTGAAAACCCAATATTCTATTCGACTTCCTAATTCTTCTTCTCAAAAATGCTAAATTTCTAAACCTGAATTCAATTTTCCATGCCTAACACAGTTCCTACCCACATTTTCTACCTCCAATAACCCATCCTCCTAACCCACCCTACACTATTCCTCCTTTATTTCCCTATCCTATCCTTTCCAATCTTCTTTTAACTTCCAGTTCTATTAATCTTCTCTTATTTATTAATCCTCCTCCTTTGTTATCTTATCCTATCTTTTCTTTTCACCTCTCCTCTTGGAAGAAAAAAAAAATATTTTCTGAATTGAACTGTATACTATAATATCACCTACAGTTCAGATCAATACAACATTAAAATTTAAACTCTTACCTTACGCTACCTTACGCTACCTCAAAACTAAATTCTTATCTTCAAGAAATAACACGCTATGCATATGTGTTTCTCATTTGTTTCCAATAATGCGCTTTTTAACATTTTTCTCCCCACAATTGTTTTTTATGTCAACTGTTCTGCATCTCTAAAGAATCTACAAGATCCTTTTAACATTGATATATACTTTAATTATATTAAATTGTATTATATATTTTTGCGACTGGAAGCATCTGCAGACTTGATCACCGAGTTTCGTCGGCATTCAGAAGCACAATGCCGGACATTGCGTATGTTGCGCTGATCTTCAGGAGCTAGCATCTTACTTCATTTAAGTGACTTGTCTTCAACTTCTGCACAATTTTGGGGCTTCTAATTTATTAAATCGTGTTGTGATGTTGTGCCTGGCAGTGTTTGCAGGCTTCTTCACTGAACTGTTCACCACTTCTCGTAAACATTTTGAGGCACAGAGCCGGACATTACATGTGTTGTACTGCTCTTCAGGAGCTTGCGTTCATATAAATGACTGATCTTTGACTTCTTCTGGATTTTAGGATTTAAAATTGCGCAGTGCTAATCCCTATTGTGTTATAGTGCTTCTTGAACTGCTTTTGTGAAAGACTTATCCTTCACTTTTTTGTTTTCCTATGCATTGTTTTTGTATTTTTGTTTAATCGGCTGATGATGACCCAGATTGATGGTCGAAACCGGTACAGCTCTTAATCAAATAAGAATGTAACACCACATTTCTTATTTTCCTTGTATTGAATAGGTTGAACCACTTTATTTCTTGTTTCAATTTAATTGTGACACAGTTCAATATGGAACATTATGAAATTTTTATTTTTAAATGGATTATTGAAACACAAGAAATTCATTCCAGTTATTTTTTGACACTCCTTCATATTTAAAATGGTAAAACTGAGACTGTGAATCTTAAGACACAAAGATAATAAAACATATTAAGAATGAATAGGATATTTTCTCACACCTAATGAAGATGTAAAACAAAGGTGAAAAACATACTAGTCAGAATTGCTAAACAAAACATATCCACATAAGTTATGTGATAAACTGCCCCCAGTTAAAGGGCATTACCAGTTTCTACACCAAAATAAGTTAGAACGGCAGTCAGTGGGATGGCCAACAATAAAGCTACTGGTTCCAACGATATGCCAATTACCAGGCAAGTTGGCCAAGCGGTTAGAGGCGTGCGGCTTTGAGCTTTGCATCCGGGAGATAGTGAATTCAAATCCCACTGTCGGCAGTCCTGAAGATGGTTTTCTGTGGTTTCCCATTTTCATACCAGGCAAATGCTGGGGCTGTACCTTAATTAAGGCCAGAGCTGCTTCCTTCCAACTCCCAGGCCTTCCCTATCCCATAGTCACCATAAGATCTATCTGTGTCGGTGTGACGTAAAGCCACTAACAAAAAAAAAAAAAAAAAAAAAAAGATATGCCAAATGGGTTATAGAAGAAATTAGGAGCAACAGGGATAACCATTTTCACAAACTTATTTAATAAAATTCCCAACGATGGAATATTGAACGAATGGAGAAAGAGTTACATGCACCTATTCTACAAGAACAACAGTGACATAAGAATCTATAGAAATTTTCTAGCAATAAAAGTGATTTCCCACACTTTTAAAATCTGGGAAAGAGTATAAATAGATCTAAGGATGCTAGGAGAACTGTGAAAAAAGGGTGACCAGTAACCAATTATCAATGTGATTATTATGATATGGAGAGTTGAGGAGCTTTATGATTTTACAGAGAAAGAGGGTATAGCAATGATAGGACTGAGTAAAGTGAAAGTGGTGAGGTGGTGGTGATTATTATTTTAAGAGGAAGTACAACTAGGCAACCATCCTTGAAGTGAAAGGGGGAAATGAAGGGAAAAAATAAGATACATGCTATATTGGAATGGTGGACAAGAGGCAAGAAATGGAATGAGGGTGATAATTAAATGAACCCGTGAATATTATGCAGAAATGGAGAATTGCATAAGCATCCAGATAATCAAAGTTCAGATGAGTAGGCAAAATGGAAGGACGTTAAACAAGTGGATGCACTCCAAAATGGAAACAGAGAAGAGGATATTGAGGTTGTTCTGGAGAAACTGGAAAGAGGAATTAATGGTTGATTTAAGTGGGCAAGTGGGAACTGAAAGTCTAGGGAAGGAAGAAGTAATTGGACCTTATCAATATAGAAAAAGAAATTATCAAGGAGAAAAACTGGTAGATGTTTGTAAAAGAATGGTGTGGTTGTGGGCAATAGGTAATTTAGAAAGAAAAATAGCAGGAAGATTACAAGATATGGTTGGGGTGAAAGAAAGACAGACAAAGATAGTAATTTATTATCTTTTGATCAAAAAATGAAATCTTGACAGTAAATGAACATAACAGATCTTCCAAAAGAAACTTTTGATAGAAACTGTCGAGTAGTGGTAGCAAGGATGAAAATGGAAAAAATTGAAAGAATACAAGAGACGAGAGAGAAGAAATTATAAAGTATGGAAATTAATAGACAAAAATTACAGGGGATCCTGAAACATAGCATTCCAGGCACAGACTTTGTTGGGAAGTTGTAAGAGTAATGGTTCAAGTTTAAAAGAGCATTTTTAAGTTGTGGACAGAAGATTCTTTGGTAAAACATCCACAAGAGTGGAAAAAAAGAGCCACAGCGTTGGAATGAGATGGTGAAGGAAACAGTGGAAGAAAAGGAGAAAGCATGGCAAGAATGGAACAGAGACAAAAGAAAAAAATGCAATTATCAGGAAAGTAAAAGGAGATGTAAAAATGTGTGATAGCTGAAGAAAATATGGGGGAGACTCGCTCGAGAGAAGGAAGAGGACGTTAACACGCTGGCGACGGTGTATTGTTTCCATAGTTTATTCTTACTTTCAGTAGAATCAAAATTGTGTATTACTTATATTTTGAGACATATTACATAATATCGGTTCTTACAAAAATATATATATATATCTAATTCCCTCCATGGGAACTTAGAATTTTCCATTCGGAATTGCTAGGCGGGCAATAATTCCATTGTGGAGATTTATCTCCCGTATGCAGTTATCAGACTGTGCCTCTTATAATGGACTTCTGATAAGTTCACCTGCATACACCCCAGCATCAGTGGATAGGGTCTGACACATCCCACTCTGATGAGTCTAGTGTCAGACCTAAGACAAAACACTGGTTGATAGAGCAAACGCCTGAAAAGCCTTACATCTGATCTGTTTTTGACATGCTCTATTGGTGAAAAATATCTAATTCCCTCCATGGGAACTTAGAATTTTCCATACACGGCGTCAAATCGAAAGACCTGCCTGCACCAGGCCTCCTCGGAGGCCACACGCCATTATTATTATCATCTCTTAAGATGAAGTATTAAGTTTATTCAGACATGTTTCGACTACTTATAAGTCATCTTCAGTGACCTATATTAATTAAACTCTTATCAGATTAATATATATGTATACACTGTAAAGTCCTTATTATTTGGGATATTTATAGTCCAGTAAAAGACCATATTAGTGTTAGTACATAACATTGCAGGGCATAGCCTTTTGTCTGTTGTAAAATTGCGTCTTGTTGTAAATTATAAGGACTATTAAAATCTACTAAAATCCTGCCACTCTTCTATAGTTCAAACAGTATGCTGCTGGTACATCTTGGTTCTATGTATATATTGAAGTATGTATTGGGTAACTTATATTGCAATATTTTTCCTTCTAGAGAGTGTAACCATCAAAGAGGTACCATCTGTAATGGAAATTAAAAAGCAGATAATTATGCATGTCAGAAACAAAAGCTAAGGTTTAAACCATATAGATTTAACTTAAATTTTTGCCCACTTGACTGTCCTGGATTTGTTGTTTTGGAGTCTGCCTCTCAAGTGCCATGTTCCTATCAGTTTACTAAGGTTACTGCTGTTATAGGGAGAGGTCTTTCAGGAAGGGGCGGAGTAAGTTCTGTGAGTGTAGGGGAGGGTGTAATTCTTGTAAGTTGTAAACAGGACTTATCTTTGTTGTAGTACTGCTTGCAAATGATTGGCATGAAGTTTCCACTAGTATATTTTTTTTCATTTATTTCATTTAAATTATATGAGGGATTCTTGTAGTGATCAGTATTAATGTAGATGCTCTCTAAAATATCGAGTAAAGGGCTCTTTCATTCATTACATAGGATTACTAAGTTTTTATTTATTGTGGTGCATTAATGACTGGAATCCTTATGATGGTTTCACTACCATGAGGAATATCCTGATGTTAAGAAATTAAGCGATGTTCATCTGAATGGATGATGTGAAGGATATCAAGGATATCCCTCAAAGTTCCAGTAGTACACTGTTCTGCAGCTTTAGTATTATCTTTATATATATATATATATATATGCATGTTTAAATTTTATTCTTACATGGATTCAACGGACAATAAGATAGTGTCATTTTTCACATGAAAAACTGTTCATCAAGACCAAATATCTATATATGGATGCACTGAATGATCTTAATTGTTTAATTGGGCATCCCTTTCACAAATTCAGATTTACATCATGACTGGTCTCGTTTCTGTTGACCATCAATGGACTGTCCGGGAATTATCCGTAGAGGTTGTTCTCAGTCATCAAACGGTGTGGTACATACTGACAAAATGTCTTAACATGAGGAAAATTGCATTGGGCTCGACATCAACTCCCCCTGTGAATGGGGATGGTAGAATAACATCCAAAGTATGCCCTGCCTGTCGTAAGAGGTGACTAAAAGGGACCCCAGGGGCTCTCAACTTGGGAGTGGGGGGGGTTGGCAACCATGGGGCCCTTAACTGAGTCCTGGCATTCCTTCTTTTTTAATGAAGGGCTTTTTATTAACCAATTCATTGGACCAATTCATTGTCATTTTTTTAAGATTATGGTCTTAGTTGACTTTTAATTCATTTTTCACATGAAGAGCTATTCATCAAGACCAAAATATCTACCGGTATATATGGATACACGGAATGATCTTAATTGTGTTCATATATATGTTTTCTTTTGACCAATCCATTTGTTATAGTTTTAAGATTATAGTCCTAGTTGATCTTCAATTCAATTTTTTAGACATAATGTTCTATCTTAGATTATCTTACTGAGAATAGCTGAAGATGATCGTTCTTATCGGTCAAAATCGTGGTTAACCTACAAAAAGTTAAAAATAGAACAGGCGTACTGAAGTACAGTTCGCGCAGGTCATAATTGTCATTCTCTCTTTAGATGTTTTATGGCTTGGTGCACAACACTCCTGTTGGAAAGCAAGAGTATGAGTTGGTAGACATTTCCAATACAGGCTAGACTCATCTGCATCGTAAATTTTTTTCTGGGACCAAGCCCTCATCTAGAACAATTTTTTCAAATTCAAATGGAACTGTTGAGCAGCTTCTGTATTTCTACTTAACAACTCACCTTTTACACTGACATCATGGATACCATGTCGCTGTTTAAAGCGTGTAAACCATCTGGATGACGCATCAGAATCATCCTCCATCCCAAGAGCTACGAAGAAAAACTTTGCTTTAGTCATACAGATCGGTCCCGATACTGGAATCCCTTGAGCTCGCTGCTGTGTAAACAACTCTGACATGCATTGGTCAAGCTCCTCAAACGTACATTTTTTCATAGTTTTTCAGTTTGCCATACCACTGTTTGCATCAGATGAACAAGCAAATGATAGAAGTTTTTCTTTGTTACGTAAAATATCCCATACCGTAGAATCACCAACGTTATATTGGACACACACCTGTTTAATGGTAGAACCTCGTTCTATATTTTGTACAATATCCAACTTCTGTAGAATCATCAGAATGACACATTTCCGTTCGGTTGCCATTGTTTGCGAACTGAACAAAAACAAGACAATGACTGAGAGTGGGGCGATGTAGAGTAGAACAGGTGCTTGTGGCCAGAGACACACCAGCTACAAATAACTTCAAGGTCGCGCCACCCCTGCTACTATTACAACTCAGCAATATTATTCTGACCCTTTGTAATTCTGTATTATTGTAACTCCTAACACTCGTGCATTTTTAGTGTTTTTGATATCATGGTATATCATGGTATATAACACTTGTAGTACTAGAATCGGTAAAATATGACAATAAAACATGTAGAAAATGTGAAGTATATAACATTTATAGTACTAGAATCAGTAAAATAGAACAATAAAACATAGAAAATATTAAGTATATAGTAACCTGCATTTGTTGGTATATTTTTACAAAGTTTGAGACAAAAATTTGAAGGGTACAGACAAAATTATAATTTGTGTATAAAGAAAGAATTAAATACTTGCAGTCTAGAAAGTAGATAGATTTAAAAATTTACCTCAGTTTCTCATTCCTGGGGTCAAATTGACTTCTAAATATAGAAGAGGAGTATATTCTATTGCAGTGGGTCCCTCTCTCAGTTGACTCAACCACCTCTTCAAATCGATTCATTACATTTTCCTGTTGGCATGGGTTCAGTGTTTTCACTCTTCTACCCAGCTTCCTGAAAAAGCTGTCTATTTCTCCTGATGACTTTGGACGTGCATGACAGCTTGAAAAACCCATTTTTTTGAGTTCACGTTCAGTGTTAAAAGATAAACTTCTCACCATCAATTCCTACAAAGAATTTAAGGATAAGTTAGAAAACTAATTAGAATTGACATCAAGAGAGAAGACACATTTTTTAAAAATATGAGAGTTTACGTTAGACTCTTTTCTTTTAAGAAGTGATCACCTGAATGGGTGTTAGTATAGTTTAGTTCTAGCTATATCCTGTCAATGTCATGACTTTTTTGTGGCACACTGCTAGATTCTTATTATCTATAATAATTCAAATAGAAATGAATTAAAATTATTGAACAAACAAAAATACAAACCAAAATCTTGAATGGTACCTAAACATACTTGACAGACCTATCCAGGTCTATTTTTTTCTGGCATTCCAAAACCTCTGTGTGGAAACAGAAGAGAAAAATTATAGATTCGTAAAAACATTTTTCAGGTTTCTCCATGTTCCATTCCATTTGTTTTGAAGTTGTCAAAATTAGTAGAGTTTAATCATGTGAGATACTGCATAATGAATTATTCTTGAAATACAAGGGTTGGAACTTAAAAGTGGCAACAATGCTGTGGAGACGCTATGCAACAGAATCTAATATTGTCGCTGATAGCACATGTTGGTTACATACCTACCTTACCTCAGAGTAAATGGACTTGCCCTTCCCACATCACCTGCGTGCGCACAAGCAAGAGAAACACAGTCACTTGTGAGCTAGCGGTCTAATGTAACGTTGACCCTATGTTTTCCAAACAGGAACAACGGAGTTGGATCAAGATTGAATGTGCCAGAGGTCGTACAGCACAACAGTGTCATCAAGGTCTTCAAGAAGCTTGTGGGGAATCTGCATTGCCTTACAGAACAGTGCTACATTGGGTAAAAGCCTTCACCGATGGTGGGAAACTGTGGCGGACGTTCATCAGGCAGGTCGTCCATCGAGCATGAGTGAAGAAGAAGTGCATGCTCTTGCCGTGTTACTGGACAGTGATTAAAACCAGATGATTTGTGAGCTTGCCCAAGAAACCGGATTAGCGCATACGACTGTGCTTCACATCCTGAAGGAACGCCTGGGCATGCGAAAAATTGCATCACGATGAGTTCCGCATGATTTGACGGAAATCACAAATGGTTGCATTACGATGCTGCTAAGATGCACTTGGAGTGCTACGAGCACGAAGAAGAGACTTTCTTATGCTGTATCATAACCCTGGATGAGACATGGGCCAAATCATATGAGCCAAAACTGAAACGCCAATTGAACGAATGGTGTCATTATGGGTCACCACGAAAGTCTAAAGGTTTTCAGTGCCCCAGTACAGTGAAAGTTATGGTGATCCTCGTGTACAACTGTGATGGTGTTATCCTAACGCAATACATTCCTCCCCGGCAGGCTGGCAATGCACAGTATTACTGTTCATTTTTGGAGCACCACCTGCGATCAGCTTTGAGAAAGAAGTGGCAACACTTTCTTCAGAAACCACCCATCATTTTGCATGACAATGCTCAGGCCCATACAGCGCAAGCTGTGGCTGATTTGTTGAGTGAAAGACCATACTACAACATTTAAAAACAATGATAACAGTTGACAATGTCCATATCCCGATATCGTCTAACAAAGAGTGTATACATTTTTCTGGTGGACTCTGTATAACTATTCAATATAGACTGTCAATAATTACAATTCTTCTTCTTCTTCATGTGCTGTGTCTTTGTAGAGTGTTGATGATCAGTAGCATGATCTGCTGTTTATTGATGGCTGTTCTGAACAGATTAAGCTTCATCACCCCAAACGACTGGCTCAAGTTGCTTAGCCATGATGTTCTACTTCACCCCAGACCACATTTACCATTAATTATCCCTTGGAGTATTACTTGTACATGGTTGTATTTACTGTTTCACATCATGTGGCCAAAGTATTCTAGCTTCCTTACTATAGAAGGTGGTGAGAATTTCTGGTTCTTTGTTCATTTGTGCAAAACTTCTATATTGGTCATTTTACCTGTCCAAGGTATGTTCAGCATCCTTTGGTATGTTTACATTTCAAATGCTTGCAGTCTCTTTCACATTGTCTCAGTTAGTGTCCATGCTTCAATGCAGTATGGTGGGATGCTGAAAATGTAGCACCGGAGTAGATGTGTCCATAGTGCAATGGAAACGTCACAGCTTGTCAGAAGTTTTCTACATTTCTGAAAAGAAGTCCTGGCCTGCTCAATTCTGTATTGGATCTCATGAGCAAGTTCCAAGTCATCAATGTGACATCCCAGGTATTTAAATGTTGCCAGTCCCGCAGTCCAGTCCTTTCCTGCTTTGAAACTACCCCAAATCCAAATACCATCTTCTCTCCTACTTACGACCATCCACTTGGCCTCCTTTACATTCAGCCTCAAGCCTATGGTGTTGCTGGCTTCTAAGTAGTTCCTGTATATCCTAGCAGTACAGTGTCATCAGCATATCTGGTGTTATTTCTCCATTAACCCCAGCTCCTTGAATCTTACATAAAGAGCATCTCAAAAGATATTTTCTGAATAACACTGATAAATATACATTTCCATTTATGTAGGAACAATGTCCTGTATTTACAGGCTGCCACTAAGTACAAGGTAAAACATATAAAATTTTCTGTACAGTTCTATTAATTGAAGCATTTCAGAGCTGTAGAGGTGGTGTCTCAGGATCTTGATGGAGCCTCAGAGGATGAGGGTCACAATTCCGAGGATGAGCTTCATTGGGAGTTGGAAGCGCTTCCATGTGGTGACAAAGTGACAAGGTATGGTACCGCAAGCTCCGACCATTTGGCGAACTCCTTTCATAACTAACACTTCTTCTGAGACACAACCATCAACTATTATGCCAGCATTCTTGTTCCAGTAGAGATTACCAAAAATACAGATGTCCCACTCATCAAGCTATAACTGTCCACAAATGTACATGAGTTTGTTATGGTGGACTGTATCGAAAGCTTTTTCATACCAATATAGTTGGTCCATTATTGGACATTATAAATTTTCCAGTTAACTCATTCCTGGTTGACAGCGTTTCGCCCCAGTGTGCTAAGTTGGGCTCATCAGTCAGTAAATAGCACACCCACCAAGATGCATGGCTAGTGCATACCATGGAGGCCACTGCATAGGCTACTTGGAGCCATCGGCAGTGCCAAAGCACTATGAGAGACTTCGTCTCATTTTCAAAACTTGATGCCTGCCTGGCCATCAGATGATAAAGATGTTGATTCCCATAGGGAATCCTAAATATTTGTTCCAAATGAGTAAATTTATATTACCAATATAGTTGGTCCGCTATTGGACATTATAAATTTTCCAGCTAATTCATTCCTGGTTGCTAGCGTTTCGCTCGAGTGTGCTAAGTTGGGCTCATCAGTTTGTAAATAGTTGGGTGTGATATAATATTGTAAAAAGGAACATTATTATGACCAGGGCTAGAATTTATACGAAATAGATATTACTTTATAAAAATGTAACATATGAGTAACAACACAGTAAAGGTTTCCACCTATTCAATACAAAATATATTCACAATATTTTAAAATTACATGGTACTAGTTTCAACCCATCTAGGGGTCATCATCAGCCACATCTTTGCTTTGAGATGTGGCTGATGATGACCCCTAGATGGGTTGAAACTAGTACCATGTAATTTTAAAATATTGTGAATATATTTTGTATTGAATAGGTGGAAACCTTTACTGTGTTGTTACTCATATGTTATTCTCAGTTCAATACGGACCAACAACATGAAATTTATAACCCTTAATTATAAAAATGTATTCATATTTTTAAATTTATCTTCACAATTATGTTCTTTGTAATTTCCGACAAGAAATAAATTTCATAATTAATCCGGGCACTGAGCTGAGTCCCGGCATTTCTTCCACTTACTTGTGCCAGAGCTCCTCACTTTCATCTATCCTATCCGACGTCCCTTGATCAACTCTTGTTCTTTTCCGACCCCGATGGTACTAGGTATTGGGGCCTAGGGAGTCTTTCATTTTCACGCCCTTCGTGGGCCTTGTCTTACTTTGGCGAATACCTTCATTTTTTTGAAGTATCGGATCCCTTCCATTCTTTCTCCCTGATTAGTGTTATATAGAGGATGGTTCCGAGTTGTACTTCCTCTTAAAATAATAATCAATATTATTATTATTATTATTATTATTTACATTTTATGGCCTTCATTGGACCACTCTAGCCGACTTTATACAAAGAATTTTTCAGTTTCTTGTCAGCCCAGTACTTTTTCATTCTCTCTGATCTTATCCTTCTTTCTTCATCAGAAATCACCCTCCCTATTGTCTGTTTGTTGATTCTGATTTGCAGTCTGGTTTGTTTGTCTGTGAGTTTCTTGATTTTGTCAGTTTTGTTTCTTAGGTCTTCCACTGTAATTTGTAGTTCATCCATATCTTCCTTGATTTCTGTAATCCACTTAATGTTGCACTTACTACTCCATAATTTTTCTATTATTCTCCTGATGATCCCGTTCTCTGGTGTCCTGATTAGATGTCCAAAAAATGAAATGCGTTTCTTCCTGATTGTGCTCATTATTGGTCCTATTTCCTTGTAGACTGTTTCATTAGAAGCTACTCTCCAGTGTCCATTTTTTTGGTATGATTTGTTGATGCACGTTCTAAAGATTCTTCTCTCTATCTTGAGTATTTTGTCTATTTGTGCAGTGTTAGTTGTTTTGAAGATGGTTTTGCTTGTGTATGTTATTTCTGGTTGAGTGACTGTTTTGTAATGTTTTAATTTTGTTGCTATGGACAGGCCCTTTTTGTTGTAGGTATTCTTGGTAACGTATTGTGCTCTGGTCAGTTTATTTATTCTGTTATGCCATGCTCGCTTTTCATTGAGGTTATATGTTATGATTTCTCCCAGATATTTAAATTTATCTACAATTTTGATTTCTTGGTTTCCTATGGCAATTTTGTTTATGAGTGGTGGGTCAGTAAACATGATTACTGTCTTTTCAAAAGATATTCCAAGACCAATTTTCTGTGCTATTTCCTGTAGTGATATAACTTGCTGTCTGGTTTCCTGAATATTGTGGGACAAGAGAGCAAGGTCATTGGCAAAACCTAGGCAATTTAAACTTATGTTGTCTTTGGGTCTTCCAATTTGGATGTTCTTTGGGTTACTCTTGTACCATTCCCTCATTATATATTCCAAGGCACAGTTGAACAGCAGTGGTGACAAGCAATCTCCTTGTCTTAAGCTTGCTTTTATAATGAATGGCTCAAAGAATTCCCCACTGAACTTGACTTTTGATTTAGTGTTGGTTAAGGTGAGTTCAATCAATTTGATTAATTTTGGATGGAGCCCAAAATTTCTTAAAATTTTCAACATTGTAGGTCTATGGATACAGTTGTAAGTTTTTTTAAAGTCCACGAAGGTTATTGCAAGAGGTTTGTTTTGCTTCTTGTAATATGCTGTGGCTAATTTTAATATGATGATTTGTTCTGCACAGTTTCTCCAAGGTCTGAAGCCTCCTTGGTATTCACCTAATTCTTCCTTTAGTTGCTCTTTGATCTTCCTGTATAGGATTCTGGAGAAAATCTTGTATGTGCAGTCTAAGAGAGAGATACCTCTGTAATTATCTGGATTGCTTTTATCTCCTTTCTTTGTGGAGTGGGTGGATTATAGCTGTGGTCCAATGTTCAGGGAACTTTTCTGTTATCCAGATTTTTGTTAGGGCCATGTGTAAGGATGTTTGAACTGTATCACTGGCATATTTCCACATTTCTTATATATTATATATTATTCCATTTTATTTTATTTTAAAAAGAGGCGTGTTTCATCTCTTCCTTGTGAGACATCTGGCCCCTATGCTCTGTGGTCACCAATCCACACTCCAAAGTTCAGAGTCTCTGGGGCCCCTTTTATTTTTTGAAGTATCGGATCCTTTCCATTCTTTCTCCCTGATTAGTGTTATATAGAGGATGGTTCTCAGTTGTACTTCCTCTTAAAATAATAATCACCACCACCACCACTTGTGAGACATCTTCAGCCTAAAAATATTATAACAAGAAGCACATGATATTCTTGGTAATGCTAAAAACAATGTCTTAACCTTCAATTGTTTAAGAGTCAAATAAAACAAAAAGGAATAATATTGTACAGTATTGTAAAGGTGGAAATGAAATGTCATATGGCTTTTAGTGCCGGGATATCCCAGGAAGGGTTCGGCTCACCAGGTGCAGGTCTTTCTATTTGACACCCGTAGGTGACCTGCGCGTCGTGATGAGGATGAAATGATGATGAAGACAACATATACACCCAGCCCCCGTGCCATTGGAATTAAACAATTAAGGTTAAAAGATCCCTGACCCGGCTGGGAATCAAACCCGGGACCCTCTGAACCGAAGGCCAGTATGCTGACCGTTCAGCCAACGAGTCGGACTGTAAAGGTGGAATTACACAATTATTCATAAATTTATTTTACATGTTTTTCCATATTTCTGTGTTCAGCACATAATAACAGATAGCACCCTTATTTGTGGCAAAGTTAGGGTTCAAGGTCCTCTCTTGTACTTTACCCCTGATACAGTATGAAAAATAAATGAGGAGTGTCTGTTCAGAAGGTGCTATTTTCACTTCAAAATAAAAATTAGTATTTCTTCCATGTGCATTAAAGTAGTTGAATACTACTGAATGTCATGAGCAATACAGAACAAAAATGTAATTCACCAAAATTTGTACCTTGCCCAATCATGGTACATTCCATGTGCCTTTCATTCTAGATACCTTTTTCTTTCTTTTTTTTTTTTTTAATTTCTCCTGCAATTTTCTTATGATGGAAATAGTGCCTTTTGAACAGAAACTCCTCAAATATTATTCCATTCTTAGTAGTTTTAATGTAAAATGCATACTTTTTTTCTGCTACTGTAAAGATAACCAGAACTCTCCTCATCTTCAATGACAGAAAGTATGGCAAAACAGGTAAGTTTACACTTCTATAAAAAGATTTTTGAGCTTGAAAACTTTGAGAGTTGGTGGTGGTGATTGTTGATTAAGAGAAATTACAACTAGGTAACCATCCTCTCTAAGATTTTGAGAAGGCAATCAATGCTATATGTGGCTGCAACTTGAACAATAGTGTGGTAGAGAAGATCACTGGCATTATAATCCCTCACTTCCAATGCATGCCATTGATACTTGTTCCATAGAAACAAAATCAAGACCTGAAATTTAGATAAGTGGTGAGTGCATGTAAATTGTAATAAATATAATAGAATATGACCGAGCTCAATAGCTGCAGTCGCTTACGTGCGGCCAGTATATAGTATTCGGGAGATAGTGTGTTTGAACCCCACTGTTGGCAGCCCTGAAGATGGTTTTCCGTGGTTTCCCATTTTCACACCAGGCAAATGCCGGGGTTGTATCTTAATTAAGGCCACGTCCGCTTCCTTCCCACTCCTAGCCCTTTCCTGTCCAATCATTGCCATAAGACCTATCTGTTTTGGTGCGACGTAAAGCAACTTGTAAAAAACAATAATCGAATATGAATAAAGACTGTGGACAATTTCAACTTAACGTGATGTTTATTAAATTTGTTTAAGATATTTGTAGCTGAGCTTCGAATATAACTCTCTATAACCACTTTTCTTTGCATATTCTTACCTGATGTGATCTTTATTTCAATTTGTCCTTTATTTCTGGGTATGTGGGATGATAATGAAAATAAGCCTCTTTTCAGTATCCTGTATATTAACTCTTCCCGAAATATGTATTTCTATATGTGTTCTAGTTAGTACAAAATGAAATCTAGAAAACAGAAGGTTCATAATATATTTAACAGTCAAAAAAGTAATCAATAGCATAGCTTCATATATTTCTTTACTCGGAAACCCAGTAACCTCTTCTTCACTGCATTTCTTAATTTCCACCAGATGTGCCAGAAATTAATTTTCCAACCAAAACAGTATCTTGTCACTTATGTCAAAAAATGGCATTTTCTCTTTATGGTGATGTGCATTAGTGCTGTTTACATTCTTAACATCAAACCATTTCTTTATGAATTTCAATGATGCAATGGTTGCACTGTAATTCTGGAAAGCTGGTGCTTTGAAATCAAAAGTTTCCTTCAAATATTCTAGAGGAGCAGTGAGAATGTAATTTTCTCTGTCAAGTGACTGAAACATCTACCGCCAAATGTTTTTGAACAACCTTGAGCAACTCGGCCAAAGTGAGATATCACCTGTGTTAAAGCAGTGTTTAGTATGCTCTAGTGCCTTTTTCTCTTTATCTACCCTATCGAGGTGAAACCTACGTCAGTCTGTAAATAGTGGAGAGTTATTTGAATGTCTTAGTAATTTATTGCTAATGGAATGTTCCAATCATGAAATGTTAACCAATGAAGATTCAGCATTCACTGTAGTAACCAATAGGACATGTGTGCTGTATTACGCCAGACAGCAGGGTAAATGCATATAAGCATGTGTCAAGAGCATTCTTTCTCTCATTTCTGTTCAGTGTACTGCTTAAGTAACGTTCACATCACTCTACATCATCAATTAGCATGTGATTCTGGACGCACACTGAAAATTATTATTTTAGTTTCAGTTTCCTGACAAATCAAGTGTGCTCTTCAATTCTGTTCTAATATCAAGAGGATGTCAATTCAATGGAGTAGATATTAATTAGCACCCTTGTCTAGAATAGAAGCACAGACCTGATTCCAGAAGTAGAGACCCCGGAGTGACGAAGCCACCATGGGGTCAAACACCACTGCCCAAATATATTAAAATGTTATAATGCAATTTCTTTGCAATTCTTTCCAAATGATGTCACAATCTCTTAATTTTATACTATCAAATTTTCCCTATAAAGAGTATCGAACTTTCCATTTCTACTTCTTACTTGGGTTTGTGGTAGATTTGTGATCTGATGTAATTATGGTATTAGACTCGTAGTCATGTATGTGAGAGTTATTTCTTCAAGTGCCAAGTATTTCCTCAGGTCAATGTGGGCAAAGGTGATAATTTTACCCTAATAATCAAAGTCCAAAATGAGAAAAACATATTTTCACTGCTAATTTTGACTTATAAAATTGGAAGAGGAATTAGTTGAATTCTTTTAGAATTAAATTATACTACATTGAGGTTATTTTTGTGCAACATCAAGACTTATTCTCAAATGATCTTGGCATGGCTGGGTAGTAGGAATAGCTGGAATGTTGTCCATCACTGGGATAATAAATACATTTAAATAATACTAAGGTGCACGTTGGTGATAGCCTTTGGTTGTGGCATCATACGCAACCATTAACCCAGCTCAAGGGAGAGAGGGTCACCTTCCCTGTTCTCCACTTGAGTAATTCTTGCCTGGCGCATCCACGCTGCGGGGGTGGGCATCCTCCATATCAGTAGGCTGGTGTGAAAGGATGGCTAAGTTCAGAAAGGGACCCAGCACCACGGGGTATAACGTGGAACCCATGCCCAGGGTTACGGGTGAAGACCTTAACGGCATCTTTGGCAGAGAAGGAGACCTTCGGAATGGCAGAGATGGCGGATGAGGCAACCCATCCTCCCTGGGGAAAATTAGAAGAGGACACCACTGCCTTGTGGAGAAGAGGGATCTTCAAAGGCTAAGGGAGTAAACCCCGAAAGAAAATCCTCACCTGTGTTAGGCTTAGCAAGTCAACAGTTGAGTATGAATATACTGCTTTCAAACCTAAAATAAGCCTCAGATGGAAGAATAAATTAAATACTGGACATGACAGTTCTTCTCGTACTGTCCGAATTTATGATGGCCAAAAGCGTGATGCTCATCGGAGATACCAGAAGACACAAAACCCTCCCAAGAAATAGCAACTGAAAATTGGTACACTCAATATCCTTACTCTCATCAACAAATATGAAGAACTTGTGGACCAGAGGCGTAAGCTCAAGGTATTGGGGTTGAGTGAGACAAAATGGAAAGGATATGGGAAGAAGCCCTTGAGAAATGGATATGTGCCGTACTGGAGTGGGAACAATGATGAATCCAAAAATGCAGTTGGCTTCCTCCTTCATAAAGATATAGACACACAGACAGATGTCAAATATGTGAGTGAAAGGATCATCCAGATGAGACTAAGTGTTGGTAATGCACATCAAACTATCCTGCAAGTATATGCACCGCAGACACGATGTACCACAGAAGAGAAAGAGCAATTCCTTATCGAACTTGAGGAACAAATAACAGAGGAGAACACAATCATTATGGGTGATCTGAATGCCCAAGTTGGTAAAGAAAGACTAGACTGTGAAAACATTGTTGGCCCCCATGGCTATGGTAAGAGAAACTCTGAAGGAGAGAACCTGATTGATTTCTGTGTGCGAAACAACTTAATCATCCAGAACACATGGTATGAGAAGAGGGACAGCCATAAAATAATGAGATACAGCTGGGATGGAAAGCTCAAGACTATGATCGACTTCATCATCACTGATAGAAAAGCGGGTCAGTATGTTACAAATGTTAAAGTCATACCCAGCGAGTGCCTAGATAGCGACCATCGGCTATTAATCGCTTACCTAAAAGATGTTCATGTGCCCAAAATTAAACAAAAGAAAATGCCAAAGATTAAGACATGGCTGTTGAAAGACATGGAGAAGAAAGGAAACTATGAAGCAAGGATAACAGCTAAATTACCCAAAACTGAGAAAGAGGGAGTAGAAGAAGAATGGTCCTTATTCAAAGAAACCCTTGTAAAAGAAGCCACAGAAATTTGTGGAAAAACAAGTGCCACACCAAAAGAGAAGGAAACACCTTGGTGGAATGACCGAGTGAAGACAGCAGTAAAAGATAGAAATACAGTATACTGAAAAGAAAATTAGACCTCAAAAAACAGAAAACAGATGATAGACAAAATGAATTAGAAATTGAACATCTAGCACAGGAATACCGAAAAAAAAACTGGCTGTAAAAAGACTGATCTAGGAAGTAAAGGAAAAGTGCTGGGATGACTTTACTACAAGGATAGAAGAAGACTGTCAAGGAAGTAGGAAACTACTATACAAAATAGTAAACAGTAAAAGAAATGAAAATATAAACATCCTTGCACTGGTAACAGATGATGGTAGCTTAATACGAACAGAGGAAGGGATCAGGGATGAAATGAAGATGTACTTCAACATGTTGTTAAATTGAGATGGGGGCAACACCACCACCAATGATTGTAGTGTAGATGAAGCCAAAAGCAACAAATACCCATTAACAAGGCTTGAGGTAGAAACAGCACTAAAGAGCATGCAAAATGGGAAGTCCCTAGGCTTTGATGATCTCAGCTCAGACATGATAAAGGCAGCTGGAATACCAGGCTTGAATTGGCTATATAGAGTGTTATCAATGATTTGGGAAAGTAACAAAATTCCAGAGGATTGGAGTAAAGGATTCATCATCCCGCTGTTCAAAAAGGGCAACCAACAGGAATGTGGAAATTACAGAGGCATCACGCTGTTGTCACACTCACTGAACCTGCTGGAAAAGATCATAGAAACAAGACTTAGGAAGATAGTGGAACCTTTGCTTGAGGAAGAACAACACGGGTTCAGGAAAGGTCAAAGTACTGTGGATCTTATCTTTGCAGTAAAGATGCTGACAGAAAAGTGCTGGGAATATGGAAGAAATCTTGTGATTGCGTTTGTGGACATTGAAAAAGCATATGATAGTGTTCCTTGAAACAAGATATGGGAATGTCTGGAAGACCTAAAGGTGCCAAAGTACTTAATTGACAAAGTCAAGATGCTATACCAGAAGTGCTACAGCTATGTCCAGATAGGCAATGGATGATCAGAATGGTTTGAAACAAAGAGAGGTGTCCAACAAGGAAGTACTCTGTCACCACTCCTGTTTGTAATAGTAATGTACAAGGTCATCAAATCTATCAAGAAAATGGACAGCGAACCAAATGCCCTGGTATTTGCTGATAATGTGCTTTTATGGGGAGAGACAGAAGCTGAAGTTCCGAATAAACTTAATGAATGGAACAACACATTCAAAAATTTTGGACTGAAGATGACAAAAACAAAGACAGTGGAAATGACCATCAACAGGGAAGGAAGAAGCTCAAATATATTTCTGGAAGGAGCAAAAATCGAATCAGCTTCCCACTTCAAGTACCTCGGAAGCACAATATTGAAAGACAATACTGTTAGGCAGGAAATACTCAGCAGGACACAGAAAGCATCGAACTTCTACAGTTTAGTCAGGAATCTCCTCTGGGACTGCAAAATACCACAGAAAGTTAAAACAATTGTGTACCACACTTACTTCGTACCAATCCTCACATACGGTTTAGAGATATGTACCCTACTAAACAAAGACTTCAGTAGAATTCAAGCAACTGAAATGAGATTCATTAGAACCATGAACCAAACAAGCAGAAAGGACAAGATCAGAAATGAAGTGAATAGGAAAGTAGCTGGTATTGAGGTTCCTATTATCAGTGTCATAAAGAAACGCAAACTTCAGTGGTATGGGCATGTAATGAGAATGAACAGGGAAAGACCTGCCAGAAAATATTTCAACCTTAATCTCGTAGGAAGAAGACCACAGGGAAGACCAAGAAAACGTTGGATAGAGACAGGCCCCGATTTACAAATGGGTGGACTGGGCATTTGCCCAGGGCGCCAGTTTTTGAGGGGTGGCGGCCGGCGGATCAAGTAATTATGGCCTGCATGAATTACGTTTTAAATTCATTACACTCAAATTAATTTTACATTCCACAAATTATTCCAATTATTTTATTAGCCTATATAAAACACTTTAAATTATTCTAACTTTAAAACCCGAATTTCATCTATATATTTAAATTTTATAAAGAAAATGTGTCTTATTCCTAAAATTATTTACTTACGTACAAACTATCAAACTGAACCAATGGCTTTTTAAATAAAAATAAAAACATCCAGATTCTTATTTGGCTGTTACCTGTATTTGGCTTGATAAGTTTAATTATGAGAATTAACTGTATTTGCATACTGTGCTGTTTTAAAACTCATAATCCTGAAAACTGTAATATTTAATTTGTAAACAATTATTTTTTAGGGGAACAGGAAAACGAGCAAAGGGGTGGGGTGACAATATAATGTTTGCCCAGGGCACTAACTACTTGAAATCGGGGCCTGGATAGAGACTGTAAGATCAGATGTGGAGGAGAGAGAATACAAATGGGAGGATGTACTGGATCAGAAAATGTATGAAGACAGAAGGAGATGGTGAGCGCTTGTACACCACACCTGGGGAACCGGAGTTGGGAAATGATGATGATGATGATGATGATGATGATGATGGTGATGATGATGATGTTGGTGATATATGAAAAAAAATGCAAAGTTATGTGCTCAATTTTTTGTGAATTGCTGGTAGAATAAACAGTTACTTCATTATGCCTAAAATTATTTGAATTATGGAGCAGATTGTGGAGCACATGATTGTTTGCCATCACATTGATGAAGTGATAGGAATTTTTAGCACATGCAACTCAAATTAAGGTGGTGTCAGTAAGGGACAACCCCATGCCAAACAAGATGAAGGTTATTTAAGAGCATTGGAGTCATCTTTTGACTTACTGCTACTGTGTAATTAATTCTTGTGTGCACAATTTCTATTATTTGACAAAATAGATCAAACAAATGACACATTGTTAATTCTGTCACACATTTAAGAACAGACAACAAACTTTAGAAGCTAAAATTTAGGAGATCCTCGGTTAGTCACATCTATACTTATTAAATGATTAATTGTTTATTATGTGATATAGATGTTGATTCCCATAGGGAATCTGAAATATTTGTTCCGAATGAGTAAATTTATAATACCAATATAAATGGTCCATTATTGGACATTATAAATTTTTCAGCTAGCTCATTCCTGGTTGCCAGTATTTCACCCTTGTGTGCTAGGTTGGGCTCATCAGTTGGTACCTAGCACACCTACCAAGATGCAGGCTAGTGCATACGGTACCGTGGAGGCCACTGCATAGGCTACTTAGAGCCACTGGCAGTGCCAATGCACTATGACTTTGTCTCTTTACCAAAAATTGATGCCTGCATGGCTATCAGATGATATAGATGTGTTGATTTTTGGGGCATAATTTCTGTTTTTTCAAATGATATTTTGAGGCCAATTTTATTTGCAATGTTTTGAAGTTGGTTAACAATTAATTTAACAATTTAATGAGTATAGTGAATTTCAATACGGTTTTACAATGATACTAATTACTTGCAATAGTCACATCTAGCCTATTCACTGAAGAAATGATATAAATAAGACTATGCTGAATAACTTGTAAGTTAATTCAAAGAACTGTACTGTCCCTATCATGAGCCAGAGGCTTGTGGGACCATTTTTCACCAATTTATAAATAAATTAAAGTAAACTGAGTTAGGAAGAGTGAAGAATTTGATATATATTGTACATTTTAAGACTGATAATCCTCTCTTCTTTTAAATGTAGTAAACTCAAGGTTATTTCAGTTATTTATTGCCTCACTAAAAATTTTGCCAGGACTTCAGCTGAAATATATAGTTTTTAATAAGCTATTGTGATCGTAGTAATGTTTCAATAAATTCATCTGCAATGATGAACAATAACATGAGGTTTGATTGACACTCATTACTTAATCTATAATCAAACTCAATGTTCTAGGTTTAATTTAGTTTATTTTAATGGCTGAAGATCATAAAGTAGGTCAAATTCAATTATTTTTAAAGCTAATTTTAAGTATGCCATACATTGAGAAAACTTGTTAATACATTGAATCTGTATTTTCAATTTATGTTGATTTAATTGGTTTTCAGGTTCATTATTTAATGTAACATAATTACCGTACTATTATTCAATAAATGCTATTTCCATGTCTGTTGGTTATTATTTACATCCTTGATGTCCCTATGCTATCAGGCCACCAGAACAGCACCCTGTGAGATTCTTGTGTCTACCGCTGAGCTTTAATGAGCCTAGAAAGTGTAATGTGCTTCCTTGTTAGGAAAGAAACAGGCTTCATTATTTCTTTTGCTTGCAGTTTATACAAGTTTTCTAGATGCCTTCTTGTAATTTCTTCATGTTCATCAGTCACTGTCTTTTTTACAAAATATATTTATGGCTTTATTGCTCTTCCTACTGACAATCATTCCATTGTGTTTGCATTAGTTTTGATTTGTCAGTACCTAATCTCAGTATTATGAAAGAACAAGCCTTGTTTTATTACCAGCAGTGTAAGGGCATGAAGTTACAGACCAGAAAATTTCTTTGAGAAGAAATATTCCATAGGAATTTAGTAGTTATTTGATAAGCCATTTATTAGGCAGCACAATAAATTAACTGCAAGTATGGTAAAACGTCAATTATCCATTCTAATGCCCGGAAGGGGTGGACAGTTAATAAAAATCCCAGATAATACGTATTACTAATTTTAATGGACTTTAAAACATATATTGTCCAATCAGCATCATCTGCAGTTTCCAGCTGTTGGCCGGTTCTGCTTTGAACATAATCCTCTCCATCTCCTCTTGTCTTGCCACCACTTCTCCCTAGTCACTCTTGCCCAGTCCTCACCTCTTCTCTGTACACACTCTTCCACTCCTTCTATCCACCTGTCTCTTGGTCTTCCTCTTGGCCATTTACCTGTTATCTCCATTTCGTGCCTCCTCGTATCCTTACCTCTGTCATTCTCTTCACATGTCCATATCATCTTAGATGCCTCTACCCTATTCTGTAGTGGCTCTTCTTTTACTATATCTTGAACCTTCTCATTTCTCATCTTATACAATCTTGTCACTCCTATCCTGCTTCTCAGAAATTTCATTTCACTTGCCTGTATGCTATTCATGGCTCTCTGCCTCATTACCCAAGTCTCAGCTCTGTATATCAGAATAGGTATATAGGACATCCTGAATATCACCCTTTTACTTCTCTGAGGGACATCCTTGCTCCAAACCAGGCTTCTGACACTTGAAACCCTCTACCTTCCTAAGCTGTTCCCCTCCAAGCAATCTCTCTCTCGTAGGTCTCTCCTTTCTAGTAGTGATCACTATCTCGCAATTTTGGGCATTAGATTTCATTCCATATTGTTCCACCTCATCTACCCAAGCATCTAACTGGTCCTGGATATCCTCTTCCTTTTCTCCCCAGACTAACAGTTCATCTCCAAACATCATCACTTTCGTTTTTCCTTCTCCAATTTTTCTTGCCACTTTTGTCATTATCTCGTCCATTATTACTTAAATTGCAGTGAATTAAACCCTCCTTAAAATCAAAATTTAGTCAATCCAACAACAATACTTACCAAATTTTCACATAAATTACCAGTAGAAGATGAATAAATTAATATACCTCGTGTCATTTAAGCTGCTTTAAAAATCCGTTACTTTTTTTTTTTTTTGCACTCTCCTACAAGTTATTTCTTTGTGTTCATTCCGAGCTTTCTGATTTCAAGAATGTCTGAAAAATCCATATCATCATCTTACTCAGAGAATTCCATTAAAGTTTCAGCCACCGGGCGAGTTGGCCGTGCGCGTAGAGGCGCGCGGCTGTGAGCTTGCATCCGGGAGATAGTAGGTTCGAATCCCACTATCGGCAGCCCTGAAAATGGTTTTCCGTGGTTTCCCATTTTCACACCAGGCAAATGCTGGGGCTGTACCTTAATTAAGGCCACGGCCGCTTCCTTCCAACTCCTAAGCCTTTCCTATCCCATCGTCGCCATAAGACCTATCTGTGTCGGTGCGACGTAAAGCCCCTAGCAAAAAAAAAAAAAAAAAAGTTTCAGCCGACTCCAGTGCAGTCTAAAGCGGTATGTGATTGTTTGTGACACACTCTTCTCCCCATACCCCTCACTTTTGCTCTTCACTTCACAGTTGACTGCTAAGTTTCCATTTGTGCTCTTAGTTACTGTCTCATCATCAGTTAAAATGTGATGCTGAGGCAATACATCGTTAGTATGAAGTCACTCCTTAATGAATGTTATTTTCAATAGTTTTCAGGATATCTTTGATCATCAGTATGTACTTCATTTTCATTAGGGAACCCATGAAAATCATCAGTGAGCTCTTCGACATACAATTTTCTCCATGATTGAGTGATGTTCTGAGTGGTTACTAGATCCCATGATTTCTGGGCAAGATAAAGCACTTCTTTATGATTTAGTTTTTTCCAGAACTCAAGCATCAACATTTTTTCAGAAAGTAAGAGGCTTAGAATTACCTATTTATAATGCACCTTACAGGTTGCGATGATGCCTTGGTCCATCGGCTGAATTAATGATGTTCCATTAGGAGGAAAATAGGAAACAAAAATGTTTCCGTCCTCTAATTTCAACTCTGTATCAATAGGGTGAGAGGGTGCATTATCAAGAAAATGGACAGCCTATGATTGCAAGCCTTTGGACGCCAAGACATCTCAAACCCGCGAAACAAACTTATTATGGAACCAAGTCCTGAAAATATCATGTACCATTCATGCAGATTTGTTTATAACAATAATCTACTGGAAAACATTTCATCACTGTTCCTTTGAAAGAATGTGGATTTTTTTTTTTTAACTTTACCAACAGCAGCTAATTTTAATTTATGGTTGCACTAGTGTTTCCACAGCACAAGATGGTAATGCACTCTTCACTAGATTTGTGACCAGGAGCTGATTTTCCTTCAGCAGCTGTTAGTGTTTTACTGAACAAGTACTTCCAGTAATGTCAAGTTTCATCGGCATTGTACACTTGACTTGAAACAAAACTGTATCTCTCCATTATGCACTTAAACTCGTCCCAGCTTGGCAGGTTGGATCCTGGCTCAGTCCGGTGGTATTTGAAGGTGCTCACATACGTCAGCCTCATATCGATGGATTTACTGGCACGTAAAAGAACTCCTGTGGGATGAAATTCAGGCACCTTGACATCTCCAAAAACTGTAAAAGTAGTTAGTGGGACATTTTCTGCTGCACTACTGCTACTCTCAAATGCCATGTCTGTCCTTAAATTTCTGTACCAACCATTAGATGCTGGCGAGGACCCTGAGAGCCCCATCTTTTCATGAAATATGAATACTCAAATAGGAGTATCAGATGGCAAATATATAAACACTAATTTTGTATTGAATAGGTCAACCACCACAAATAAATTATTATAAACAATTTTATTATAAATGATTAAATCAATACAAAACCAGATATGATATTCATTACTTTACATGTGTTGTTAAAAATTTAGTTCAAATGGCTTTAAATTCTGCACAATAAGCAGAAGGCAAGAAAGTATGTAACACAACCACTACTCATAGCAAGAAACCAATGAGTAAAATTTTCTGGTGGCACCGTGAGAAGCAAGTAATGATATGTGTACAGTAGATCTGAGTCTGATATTTAGGTCTGTAAAGGAAGTCACTAAATTCTTTATTTGCTTCTCTATGGCTGAGATGTGGTATTCTTGTTATTTCTCAGCTCCTGCTTAACAGACTGACATAAGCAAAGTGCAAACATTCTGCATTTCTCTAATAGTGGAAAGTTTCATACAAAATGGATTAGGAGTTTCTGTATTTGTCCATATCAAATAGAACAGAGCGGCAGACTGACATATAGACAAAACATTAAAAGTTCATGGATGTTGTCTTCGCATCGCGTATACTAGCAGTCTTCTCAGAAGAAAAAACAAAACAAATATGTGAAAAATACTAATGTTATTATTATATTAGTAAATAAACTACATACAGTAAAACCTGTCCTTAGCAGAAACCCAAGAGACCA
Organism: Anabrus simplex; assembly: GCF_040414725.1. Taxonomy (NCBI): domain Eukaryota; kingdom Metazoa; phylum Arthropoda; class Insecta; order Orthoptera; family Tettigoniidae; genus Anabrus; species Anabrus simplex. The sequence goes on along the minus strand of NC_090272.1, from coordinate 57,459,580 downwards.
GAAATATTTTCCACTGTATGCAGAATTCCATTTCATGACGGTGGTTAACCCTAGACAGGTGGCGCTTGTTGGTGCAATGTGACAGGTGACCACTATGATTGAACTTGCTGTACCGAGCTCGATAGCTGCAGTCGCTTAAGTGCGGCCAGTATCCAGTAATCAGGAGATAGTGGGTTCGAGCCCCACTGTCGGCAGCCCTGAAGATGGTTTTCCGTGGTTTCCCATTTTCACACCAGACAAAGGCCACGGCTGCTTCCTTCCACTTCCTAGCCCTTTCCTATCCCATCGTCGCCATAAGACCTATCTGTGTTGGTGCGACGTAAAGCAAATAGCAAAAAAAAGAAACAACTTGCTCTAATAACAAAATTACTAATTTTTATTGTTCATATATTGATATATTAGGTATATCAACTCAATAGCATGATATTTTATCAAAAAATAAATGTACATATCCAATACTAATTAGCTTCAGAGCATATAAAAATAGAAATTGCCATGCATAGGAATAACATTTATGCTTGACAATACCGAAATATAAATATTATATGCCAGAAAACTGAATCTTAATGAGGCTCATTATAATTCAAGTTTCATTATGATACAGGTTCTCAACCAATCAGAGTTCAGATTTTCATTATGATACAGGTGTTCCACCAATCAGAGTTCAGATTTTAATTATGATATCGTACAACTGTTTGACCAATTAGGTAAGGATAGCAAAATCTACATGTTGAACACACATATTAATATCAATGCACCTCCTACTTCCAATATTCAACAGCCACATGGCGCATTCCTGCAAATTCACTTCACCAACTGTACAATTAACAATTTGTATTTGAAACAGAGCTAGGTTATGATAAACATCTATCAAAGCTTTGAAAACATATGAGATTGTCAAATTCTCTGATCCACTCATGGAAAATCAATAACCCAGCACATGTGCTCTGCACTCTCTTCAGTAAACTCAACTGTCAAGCGACATCTCGACAGAAATTTGTGAATACGGTATTTAAAAAATAGAGTTATAATTATTAAGCATAAACAGTCCATATGCAACTCGCCTATAATGGTAATTAAGACACGAGTATGTTTATAAAACGAGCGAAGCCATTAGTGGCTTGTTGCATAACGTACTGAACACATTATCATGCATAATACAGCTGACAGTCTTAGATTCTGCTAACTACGTAATGTTATTCCTGCAGCATATCCCTGGGTCGTGGGGAGGGGTTCTTCTAAATTACGCTACTGGAAATAATTATCTTCTTCATGACAATTCATATCGTGATAAGTTATTCGTTTGCATATCGTCCATGTCAACTGATATCCGTCTATTTATCAATGAAAATAGGAACTGTCTTTCCCCTCCCTGTCGAGATAAACTTCCCCGTTCATTGTTATTGTGCCTTTATTAATCTCTTCTAAAGTGTTCTTGAAGTAAACAGGATTGTAATTACAATATCCACAGCTGCGTAATGTTTTCCTGTACGTTCTTGGCATGGCCGAAGTTACCCTGGAAGAGGACAACTTTTATCACAAAACTATTCCCTGCAAAACCTATTTGAATAAAATGCATCAAATTGTGTTGATCAGTTACCAGACGAACTTACATTTTGACTGCATAAACCACTGGAATGGGGAATCGAATGCTGGGGCTAGAGAACAGTTTGTTTTCTGCAGTTACCAGAGAAGACAATTGTTAGAGCTGCAGAAAAAATCGATTGACTCAACAATGAGCCTGCCAATGTTATTTGGACTACCGAGTGTTGATAGAGCATTCTATTGTATGTGCATTTTAGTTGTTACAAGTGGTTTATCTTTTCCAGTATAGGAGGCAGGAGGAAATAAATGTTGCTATTCGTCAGTGGCCGAAGTTACCTCACTTTACGGTATAATTTCCTCTGACTCTTTCAATTTCCAGGTTTGTACAGTTTATATTGAGTTGCAACATTTTATCATTTGTGGAAACAATGCTCAAAAGTTCTTCAGTTGATGATGCACTTCTTACTATGAACTTCACTCACGATAAATGAGTGACAATGTTGTGGATTCAAATAGGTGAGTTTTTAGGAGCAGGAATTTTTATCCAGTTTGTAACACCATCCTTTCCTATTGTGGTCCAAAACCATTGAGAAAGAGGTAAATCATCATCACTAATATTTAATACTTCTCTATTAGCACTCTGTCAGGTATCACTGTTAGAGTCTACTACTTCTAATTCATCAGCACTCACTAAAACTCCTTCCTCTTCCACATACTGTGAAAGACAGAACAAAACACAGACAACACATCAGGTTACACATCGAGCACCTTCCAAGCGCAGGAGCGAAAACGCATAACAACATGCCCGAACTTTTTCGGCTGGGTGGCCATCACCTTTAATCGCCTACTCAGTCGGCCCAATATAAACATAATCAGGCAGACGCCTAGTTTGCAGTCGCCTCCCCTCATCATGACCTACTGCCTCATCCCTGGTGTGGAACTCAACATTCCCAAAGACCACATATATGAAGACCTCCAAGCAGCCAACGTTCCAGTTATTAACGCCTTCAGACTACAGGACGGCCAGACCGCAGCACCATCTACTCACATTTTAGTCCAACTAGAAGGAGATGATGCCCAACGCCGCCTGTTCACCACCGGAGCAAACATCCATAATAAAACCTACGCAGTGGTGCCAACCCCCCATTCATCCTGAACCAATTAAAAGCCAACCCTTATCACGTCCCCATCCTCCAGGTGCCCCCATACCAGAAATCGCTCCTACCAACCTTACCTACCTTCTCAACAACAACAACAACAACAACAACAACCACCCTCACAACCATAACTCCGTCAACATGTACCCCCTCCCCAGACATAGTCACCACTGTCACAACTTACCACCCATCCCCAGTAATGTCATCATCTTGCCTGACATCATCATCCCGCCCATCCCAGCAGACCCCAGTCACCCCACCACCGCTATCTCCGCCAGACGCCGAAGTCTCACCACCAGCCAGCTGTCTTCAGCTGCGTCCTACGCGGGATATCTCCGAATATCACCGAGAAAGAAATAATCCAAGAACTATGGAAAACTGGAGTCAATGTACGTAGAGCCATAAGAATTCACAGCACCCATGGACCTACCTTCATGATGCTCCTCCAGATGCCCAGCACAGAAGATGCCCAGCACCTCATCAAGACCGGCATGCAAGTATATGGTCACCGCTATCGAGTGGAGCCCTCCCACTCCCCACCCCTACAGCCACCCAGCCGCCATCCATCAAACAAATCACACCGCCGCCCCCAGCCAACCCTCCCCCGTGTTCCTCCATATCTACAACAAACTCTGCTCCCTCTCCCAACTGGACCCATCCCCCTCAGAACATACAACCAGCACGCTAAACAAGCTTCACTACCCACGTTGAGCTGAGACAACCTTATAAATCAACCTTATTCAACCTCACAAAGTCAGGTGTCCCGGCCTTAGACAAATATTTGATGGTCTTGCCAACCACATACATCACTGGCCCTGGACTTATATATGTCTCCATTGAACAACAATAGAAGAGTGGACAATTTTATTGCATCATTTTATTATCATATGAAGACTTTTATTCGCATTCATCATGCCAATTTTATTGTATAATACTCACTTGCCTCATTAGACTATAACGCCTTTATGTGTTATACTATACCACCATATTTTACACATCATTCTTCTAGCTTTTAATGAGAAAACAGCCTATCATTTGTATTTTGCAATGTATGTATTATCTATATAACTTTTATGACATGTACTATGCCCACTTTGTGATTTCTAGCTGATGATGACACCATTAAGCGTCGAAACCGGTACTAGTAATAATAAATAATATGTTGTGAACACCTTGTACAACACATTTTGTATTGAATAGGTTGAACCTTCTTGAATTCTAATTGTGAATCTCAGTTCAATACGGGAAAATGAAGTTCTTAACTTACAATTAATTGGGACAGTTGATTCGAGTTGTTGGAGTATTTCGTCATCTTGTAAATTCTTATCAACTCCCCGTATGAGGGCTACACGTAATACGTTAGAGGAAGGAATATAAGCTTTTACTTTAAGAGTCTCAAGAATAGGATTTCACAGAAAGGCATTTGTCTGCGCTGCTGATTGAAAACTCACTTGAATACGGTTTCGACCCTTACGCTGCAGGGATTTTATATTTAAATAATTCTCATAGAAATGCCTCCCTAATGCCATAGGGTGCAACTGACCGGTATTTTTGTCATTTGATGATTCCACAAACACTATATACGGGCCGTAGTGGAACTTATTGTAATACTCTGGCACATTTGTAGCCTGGGCTACTTTATTAAGTTGAGCACTTTGTTGATCAGATGGAAGTTGACTATTCGGAGGCATTTGTCCCATTTGATCTGTCGGTGGTAATTGGGTTTGCGGCTGATTAGAAGATTCTGAAGAAGAACTGCCGATAGAATCATCGTCCATATGAACTTCAACCTCTTCACCTACTAGTATCTGATCACTCGTCAGTAGCCTGTCCCCCCGCTGGAGGCGACCATCCTTCACTCATAACACACTGTACACCACGAGAGAGAACAAGCAACTAACTCGCTGTTCGCGATGTCAAACACAGATGACCTTCGTGCCTTACGGCGAGCGAGCGACTGTGATTTTGGTGTACTTCTGACGAACATGAACAGTATTGGTGGCGCGGGGTCTAACGAGACACTTTACTGCACAGCTGGAAAATAATCCCTTTTTCTAAGACTGAACACTCCTCACTACAATGCCACTGACCTCAGACAGAATGCAAGGAGTGTGGGGAAAGGTATGTGGCAGCCAAGGTCTCTAAGTTTAAAAATAAGCGCAATCAAACAAAATAAATTTGTGCCAGGTCACAAAAGACCCTGAGCTACTACTGCTGGGTTAAAAAATAAAATAAAAATCATAAGTACATACCTCAATTAGATAATCCAGCAGTAGATGTATATGATTTTGTGTGGTAATGGATACAATAATGACACTAATACACACTTACTTCATCAGTACTGACACAAATCTATTCTTGCTTAGAACTTCCTCACAGTGCACAGTAGTACAATGCAGACACTTATTAGATACATACTTAATATTTTATAGAAATAACACTAATAGTATTACTGTACACTACTGTCATTTTTTCCAGTAATCCAGAATTGTACGCTGGACACAACTATCCCTGGTAGCATGGTTCTCAATTAAAATGTGGGTATGGCAAATAGTATCAAACAATTATGCATCATTTTTCGCTAGTGAAAAAGACAATGCACTTTAAGCCTGATAAGGCATGTTGGTAGGACTTCACTTTAGATAAACCATCGTCTTCATCATCTTCATTGTCTTTGTTCTCAACATCATCACCGTCGACATTTCCATATTCTTTCTTGGAGGTAATGGGTGATGAACTCTTCATTGTTTTCTAACGCCGCCTTTGTCTTAACTTCTAGATCAATGGCAGCATAACCTTTTGCACTGAGATTGCAAAATTACACTGTTCGAGAGTTTGTTGTAGCACATCAGTATTTTATGTTATGGTTCCTTTGTCAGGGTGTGAGACAAACTTGCCTCTGTGAAAGCACTGACATACCGTATTTGGCAACACTCCTTTCACTGCTTCTGCAATCCAAGTTACAGCATCGAGCACAGAGACAGGCATTTCCTGGCCGAATGCTAACTCAGCCATCTTAGATCTATTCGGAATAAACATGTACTGAAAAGGGTTAGAAAGAAAATTAAAATAATTTTTCCATTATTAGTAGTCAAATTTCCTTCTGTTTCTGCATCAGACAGGTTCCGCTAAACACAAGTAAAATTACATGGATATTAAATCATAATTCACAGGACCAGAAAAATTTTCCGATATGGACAGTTTTCCAGTTCATAAAGGTTCCGCCAAAGGCAGGTTTTACTGTATGTTGCTTATTTTGTTGTCTGTTTGCTATTATGTAAGTATCATACCTGTAATTCTCATGAAATGCAGACCAGCGTTGCCTTTATAGCATAGTAATCCAAATAGAGTTAAGAAGTATAAGCGTACACCACAGGAAGGCTACTGTTGTCACCAACATGGAACTAGATGAGTATAACTAGGAAACTGAAAGAGAAATGGATTGTCTTACATAAGCTAATTACTGTATTTACTTCATCATTATTCCAACATTACCACAGAACTGTGGTAAACAGAAAGAAAGAGTTTGATAACATGAAACTTTTCCAACATCCCATTACTGTATTCTCTCAAATATTCTCTTTGGAAAAGATGTACCAGATTTTGCAAAAGCCCTACGACTTTGTTCAGTTATCAGTGGTGGTAGTGATTGTTGTTTGAAGGGGAATTACATTCTTAACACTAACTAGAGAACAAATTTAAACAGTTTATAATAACGTAACAACACAAACCAGTAAATAAAAAATATTTATAACATATTTCTATCCAAATTCACTCACTGTTTCATAGAAAAATTTCACTTATTCCAAGTATTAGATACCAAGGGATTAAGTTCACATGTTGTCCTTTTATTAAAATTGCCAAAATATGTATGAGGTGTTGGTTTTTCTCTGATGATCTAACATCGTACCAGCACATCAAAGGTTCTTGGCAACACAAGGATGGGATGGTGGTGATTTTTGTTTTAAGAGGAAATACAACTCACTGAACAAATTAAATGGAAACAAAAATGAAAAAGTAAAATAAATAGATGTGTTCAATGGAGGAATTTAAAATTTTTTTAAATGTATTAAGCTGAAAAGGACACAAATGCATCAAAAGTTCCCCGAGTAACAGAACACTTGAAATTTATACATCCATGATTAATCAACTCTCGCACATAAAGCGAAAGACAAGATCAGCAGTATTCTCATCATCAGCTAGCATGAGTTTGAGTGTCTGGAAGATGAGAAAGGGCTAGTATTGGGAAGATAGAAGCCATGGCCTTAACCCGCCAGTGGTGGCTGCATGAGCAAAATGCTCACGGTAATTGAAAATCATCTACCCTTTTATACAGCATGTAGTTTTGAACCTAAACCCTATTGTACCTTCGTACTGCAGTTTTGAGAGAAGGATGAATGCATTGAAATGCATATCTGCAACTTTGAGAAAGGACAGGGAGGAAGGAATTATCAGTGACCGTTAACGGTGAGCATTTTGCTTCACGTGTGACCAGTCATGTTAATGCTAATTTCCATGTGTGTTATAGTTTTGCTATTGTTGTATGTTGTTTCATAGTTGAAATAGTTCTTTGCAATTTATTGTATTAATAATGTGTTGTGTAATTAGTGTGTGATGAAGGCTTTAAGTCGTGACATTTTAGCTTGCTTTGATGAAATTCCCAGTGATCAATTCGAGAGTGAAAACAGTGATTCAGTCTGTAAAAGTGATCACAGTGAATATAATACGGATACTGAACAGTCCGAGCCAGAAGATTGTGATGATGGAACCATACCTGGAGAGCAATCTGTAGCTGGCGAACAACATATGTTGGAGGTAAATGAGAATCGCATGTTTAGTGACAATGTTTATATAGGGAAAGATAAGGGGACAAAGTGGGGCAGACACCCACCAAAAAGGAATCCATGCTCACATACTTGTGCTGAAAATATAGTGACTCATCCTCCTTGTGTAAGGGGCATTGCAAAAGATGCACACACTATTTTAGAAAGTTGGGAATTGTTTTCTCTAGATACAGTTATAAACATTTGAGATTTATTACTATTGTTGTAACTTTATTTGTTATTTTTAGTGTTCTTTATAATGATTTTAGATTTATTCTCATGTTCATGTAATGTTTTAATACATTTACGCTTGAAATTGTTTGGTATTTATATTGAAAACACATCATATCATACTGTGAGCATTTTGCTCAACGTGCAACCACTCGCGTTACTTTCGTCCTAGCAACCACTGGTGGATTAACTAAGATGCAATCCCAAAATTTGCGTAGAGTGAAAATGGGAAACCACAGAAAACCATCCTCAGTGCTGCCAATAGTGTGATTCAAACCCACCACCTCCGGAATGCAACCTTACAGCTACAGGACCTTAACTGCACAGCCAACTTACTCAGTTTTTATTATTTTTATTAGCTGAGGCACCTGAGCTAAAGGTCACTGTGGTGCAGTACATTATAATATTATCATGGCTACAGAGTATTTATAAAGTAAATTAATACACTCCAGTAATAAAAGTGTATTACATCAAATCAGTTAATAATAATTTTGGTTACATGAATAGATCTAAGTACTACATATCACACATAAGTTACATTAGTTTCATAAAATATTAATATATCCTATAAATATAATCATATGTATATGTTTTATATAATTGGATTGTTTCATAATGATACACTGTAAGAGTAAACAAGCAGACACACTAACTATTAAATATACAAGAAGGAAAATGTAAAAGCCAGTTTCAAAATTTATTAAATCTACATTTTTCAACTTAATATAATTCTTTAACTTCTTTTTGAACATTTTTATTGAAGAGGTGCTCTTTATATCTCCCGGGAGTTTATTGTAGAGACTAACAGAATAATACCATATGGAATTACTTCCATATTTATTTGAATGGATAACAGTGCAGTGGATATTATTAGCATTTCTTGTATTATAATTGTGAATTACAGAATTTGTTTTACATGATGTATTTGAGTGTGCCAAATTACGAATAATTTTATATATCATAACCAATGAAGATTTCTGTCGTAGGCTATCAAGTGAGAGAACATTACATAGTCTGTACAATTGTTCAGTAGGAGTTAACAGAGGCAATTTAAAAAGTATTTTCAATGCTCTTTTATGCAGTATAACAACTTCAGTGAATAATTCTTTAGTACAACGTGCCCATATGTGGATCATATAAGTAATATGGCTCTCAATTAGTGCTTGGAAAACACTTTTCAATAAATCATGAGAAACTTTGTATTTCAGTCTATTTAGAATGTCAGTAGCTGGGATCAGTTTGTCTCAGATAGATTCAACATCATTTTTCCACGTTAGCGATTCATCAATAATTAGTCCAATAAATTTAGCAGCCTTTACTCCAGGTACTAATTGCCCAAAAAACGTCAGATGTAAATCTAAAAAATAATTATTTATAGGTTTATGAAATGAAATATAATTGGTTTTTGTCAGGTTGACTGTAAATCAATTTTTTCAGAACCACATTTCAATTAAATTTGCATCATGCTGCATATTTTGTTCAAATTCTTGAATGTTATAACTGGCACAGAATATATTGGTATAATCTGCAAAGAGTGATAATCTACCTCTGAGATGTAAGTTACCAATATCGTTAATAAAAATAAGAAAAGTAACGGTCCTAACACTGAGCCCTGTGGGACTCCGATTGAGATTGTTTGGTAATTACTGTTGGTATTCATACAATTCACAAATTGTTCTCTATCTGTGAGATAGTCTATAAACCAGTCTAGTGGAATAACCCTTACGCCAGCTGCTTCCAAATTTATTGATTAAAATACCTCAATCAACTGTATCAAAAGCTTTTTTGGTATCTATAAATATGCCCTATGCTAACTGATCTAAATCTAAAGCTTCTTGTAATTTAATGACAATATCTTCAACAGCATTGTAAGTGCTAGAATTTTGTAAAAACCCCTATTGGTATTTGTAGAAGAAATTATTATCATCTAGAAATTTCAATAATCTATCTTTAATTATATGCTCCAAAATTTTTAGCAGAATAGGAATGATAGAGATAGGCTTATAATTATTAAGGTCAGTTTTGTCCCCTCCTTTTACAGATAGGTAAGACCTTAGCTATTTTAAGTCTTTTAGGGACTTTACCCCCTTGTATAGATTTATTGATTAATTTTGTTATATGAGGAATTAAATGATATGCCAATTTCTTAATTGTATTGTTGCTAATACCAGAGCAGTCTTCACTATGACTATTTTTTAATTTTCCTATTATATTAGCAACTTCATTTTCATTGGCTGGACTCAGAAACAAAGAATTAATCAATCCACTTCCCAAATTAGGAGGATCATTAAATTGGATATTGCTGGCCATATATTTTGCTACGCTAGTAAAATATTCATTGAATGTTGAAGAAATTTCTTTTGGATTTGTAACTACTGGTACTTTATCATGTATTCTCAAATGAATATCCTTGCTTTTGTTATTATTTCCTGTTAATATCTCATTCCACTGATTACTTGTGTTCCTTAAATTATTAATATAGTGTGAGTTCTCTAGTTCTCTCTTAAGTTTGGTAACCCTATTACACACCCATGTGTAATCTCTCCTCAATTGTTGTGATACATAACCACATCCCATTTTTAATCTAAATTGTTGCCTCTTAATTTTACTGTACAATTTATTTTTGGTTAATAAGATCTAAAAGTTCAGGAGTTATCCATGGGCAAAAACGTCTTGTTCTTTTAATATTTTTCTACCTATTGTTTTGATTTGTAGCCTCTACTAGCTTTTGTTACATACTCAACAATTTTGTTAACTATAGTATCACAACAATCGTCTTCAATAATCGTTAATGGATTTTTGGACATATACTCATCCACTTTATTAACCCTCCAGTAATTGCGCGGATATTTGTCACGCCAGTGCTCGCGCGGGGTAAAATATTACCCCATTATTTCGTGTATATTTACTGTAACTTAAAAATGAAATTATGCTCTTTTCATGACTCATCTGACTGAGGGCCCTATAAGTGAATAAAACACAATCAATCATCATCATCTTCCTTCCAAGTATTGGGCCATGTGACCCGTTACGGTCTTGCATTTTACTTTTTGCAAGACTTGAAAGCAGTCAAATGTCCTTCCGACGGGTTGCTAGCCTGAAGGAAGTAAGACCATTGGTGGGGCTGCCACCTCTCAGCTAATGGACTAGCTGAAATCACAGCATTTCCTCCATAATGGATGTAACGGTTATACCGCCGTGACTCTGTCAACAGGGCTGGGAACAGGTTTTCATCTCGGGAAGGTGAGGTTGGCCTTTGGGCAGGAGAGGTTATGTCATAATCATCATCATCATCCTTCCAAGTACTGGGCCATGTGGCCCGTTACGGTCTTGCATTTTCTTTCCATCGCTTCATTGGACGTCCTATAGATCTCTGTCCTCTTGGCTGATAGCGTAGGATCTCCTTTGGTAGTCTTCCAGATTCCATCCTTTGAACATGACGTTTCCAGTTTTCTTGGTAATCATAGATGTAATTGATTACTGATTTCACATTCAGTCCCTTAAGCACATCTTCATTTCTTATACGATCCCATTTCGTATAGCCTGCTGTTCTGCGCATGAATGTCATTTCACGTGCTGTAATTCTGGAAATGTCTTGAGTTCTTATTGTCCATGCCTCACTGCCGTAGCAAAGGGTTGGTCTGGCTAAAGTGTTATAAAGACGTAAGCGAGTGTGTTTCTGGACAAGAGATGGCTTCATGATATGATTTATGATTCCTGTTGTTCTGGTAAATTTGGTTATTTTTGCAGAGATATCAATTTCTCCTTGGTAAGATAAATTGTATCCCAGATAATTGAATTCGTTGACTCTTTCCAAAATTTTATTATCTAAACAGATTTTACTCGGGATAGGGTCCTTCCCCTTAAAGGCCATTATTTTGCTCTTTTGTGGTGAAATGATCATGTCGAATTTTGAAGAGACTTTCTGTAGATTAAATACTGACCACTGAAGATCATCTTCTGATGATGCTACCATTGCAACATCATCAGCAAAGAGTATGGCATCTAGATGTGTGAGATATCTGCTGGCTGGGATTGATCCATGCCTTTCATGCCTCCATTCCTGTATTATGTTGTTCATATAGATTATGAACAGCAAAGGAGAAAGTCCACAACCTTGTCTCACACCTCTGCTGATCGGTTTCCATTCAGTCTGATGATTACCTAACTTTATTGCAATAAGGTTGTCACTGTACATGTTGTATATGTTATCTATTAACTGTTGTGGGACATTATCTTCTGCTAAGATATTAAGAAGTCTGTTCCTGTTAACTAGGTCAAAGGCTTTCTTAAAATCAACAAATGCTATGTGAGTTTCCAAGTTAAATTCCCTGCGTTTTTCGACTAAGATTTTCAAGGTAAAGTAAGCATCAGCACATGAGCGCCCCTTTCGAAATCCATGTTGTTCATTTCCAATCACATTTTCATAATATCTGAATAATTTTTCTCTGACAATATTTGAGTAAATTTTGTAACCTGAGTTGAGTATACTTATCCCTCTGTAATTTCCACAATCTTTCACACTGCCCTTCTTATGAAGAGGAATAACTATAGCTTTTTGCCAATTCTCTGGTGGTCTGTTGCCATTCCAAATTAAATTGATGAATTTGAGAAATCTTTGCTTGAAGATGTCAGTGGAATACTTGAATAATTCTGCATTTATTGAATCTTCTCCAGATGCTTTTCCATTTCTAAGTTTTCTGAGTATTAGCTCCAGTTCTTTGAGTGTAATGGTTTCCGAAGACTTGTTAAGAGATGTTGGCAGAAGAAATGGCTCAATATTTGAACCTCTCCAAAGGTTCCAGAAATAAATGAGCCACTCCGTTAGAGGTATTGCATTAATGCGTATGTCTTCTTTTACATCATTATTTAGTTTCTTGAGTATTTTATAGGTCTGTGGTTGTGGTCTTGTTATATCAGTCTCCAGTTGTGAAACAAAGTTTTCCCAACTCTTTCTGTGCTTTTTCTGCACTTCCCTTTTTGCTATTGCTCTCTTATGGTGATACTCTATTTTATCTTCTAATTTGCCAGTTGACAAAAATTTTTTATAAGCATTTCTTTTGTCTGAAATAACCTTTTCAATCTCTTCATCCCAGATTCTTAAACCCTTTTTCCTCTGCCATTTTTTCTTAACTCCCAAACTCTCAAAAGCAGACTGCTTTAAAATTGAACACAAATTAGACCACTCCATTTCCACGTTGTCACTAACTGGTGTCATCTGTGTAAGTTCATTAAGTCTGTTCTGGTACAGCCATTTTATACTGGGGTCTCTTAATAGGTTAACCTTGTAAGAAGTTTTAATTTCTTGTGTTGTTTGTGTGTTTCTTTTATACCATCTAGGCCTCAGACGAATAGGTGCTACTAATAGATAGTGATCAGTTTCCAATTCAGGGCCTCGATAGACTCTTGTATCCAAGACTAAATCTGCCAATTTACCATTACAAATTATATAATCTATAATCGATTTCTGATTTCGTGCAGACCACGTATACTTGTGGGTGTCCTTGTGTGGGAACATTGTGTTCATAATCGTTAACTGATTGAAGACAGTGAAATCTATTAATTTCGTTCCATTGTTATTACGGGTTGTTTCTCCATGGATTCCGATGTGATTCTGAATTTTCTCATTAGGCCTACCAACTCTGGCATTAAAGTCTCCCAGTAATAGTAGCATATCTTGTTTGTTAATTTTATTGACTATCTTTTGCAGATCATTATAGAACCCATCACTTTCGTTTGAATTGCCCTCCACTGGAGCGTATACCCCTATAACTGTAAGATAACCCCTGAATAGTTTTAGTCTTAATTGGATAATCCTTTCATTCCAAAAAGTGTAGTTATCAATTGTTGATCTTAATCTTTTGTGTACCATGAGCAGTACACCCGCCTGTGCTCTAGTATCTCTGTCAACCCCACTGTAAAACTGTAAATAATTTACTGTCTCTTTTGATCCCTGAAGCTTTCTTTTTGTTTCTGAAATGGCTGCAATTAAAATGTCTTTTTTTGCGAGAATGTCGTCCAGCTGGTCATCTTTGTGTGAGATACCTTGTACATTCCAGGTAGCACATCTAAAAGTATTTTTCTTCTTCCAATCTTTGTCCATTTCACTGTTCTTTTCAATGCCAGGAGAGGTTATGCATTCCACATAAAGTTAATTTTAGATAATATACAGAACAATAACAAATAGGTTAATATGCCAAGTTCTTCATGATATAGATAAAATACATATAAAGTGTATAAAATATCATAATTTTAAAATATTCACCGTATGAGGAAACTTCAATCTTCAAAGAATATAAAAGACTTGTTTATAATAACCATAGCAACTGTCACTAATCCTTCACAGCACCATAATTTTCATATTTTCCAAAAAAACTACTATAAAATTCAGGACACCAGTAAGTGTATATTACAAAGATGACTTTTAAGTTTCATAACAACAGCATCAAATCTATATCAATTCAGAAAAAACAGAATTATAAAAGTACTAATACAGAGCTTCTCATACATGTAATGATATAGTCATGGCCACCTACAATTATTCCCACAATCAATTTAACTCCTATTATTGCCATTAATATATATACCATGCTGAAAATAGGTATCTTGCATAACTTCCAAGCAGACAATTTCGTTCATAATAACACTCAAGTTCATGTAGTTTAAAAATTAGAAATATGAAAATCAATCACACTTCATTACTACTTGAATACTAACGTTTAGTCTCTTTTAGTCACTATCGGTTTTTTTGTTGACATTCTTCACGCACGGTACTAAAATGGTCTTTGCACATGTATTTTTCACAGAGCACACAAGAGTTTCCACTTTGTGTACATATTTTGAGTGTTATCTTATTGTATTTGTGTTGAGTAAGTGTAGCTAGTGATAATAATGGTGGTATTATATTTAACTACATTACTATATCTGCATTAATATATAAACCACCTTATTTTTTCACACTCTGAAGTTATACTTAATCTTTACATTGCTGCACTTTCAATACTGCGAGCGCGGAGAATGAACGCTGCTGTGCTGCACCCATAATATTACGAGTGAGACATACATATTATAACTATGCAATACTTGCAATATTGATATCAGAAATCAGTCAAACTCTCTATGGGCATTAATAGCCATCTATCTGCAGCACATAGAAAATTGTATAATGATTATCTGTTGATTCATTCACGAGTTATTACTACAAATACAACTTTTTTCAACTGCAGGATGTTCAGCACGTAAGCTGGCAGGGAGGCTGTGACAGGAATGAGTAAGTTATGTCGTTTGCCAGCAAAGAGTGCACTCTTGCCAAATGCAAGGTTATAAGGACGATATCCGCATTAGGATCAGAAGTTGAATATTCTGATTTTAGTGATTCTGAGGATGATGATAGTAATGTCACTGATTAAATGAAAGTGCAGATGTTGACCAACGAAAAGAAAAAACAGCCCTACCTATCCTCCGATGTTCCAATGGCAGGGTAATATATATAGTCCAGTTGTGCACGATTTTGATAACGCAAATTGTGTTATTACTCTAGTCCTGTTACAGAACGCACCAATGGCTTAGAATATTTTTCAGTTATTATTTTCATAAATTCTTATGCTAGAAATAGCACATGAAACAAATAAATGTTATGAGTTTGTTTTGAATAAAATGCTGCAGAGTTCACAATCACATTTGCAACAGTGGAAAAGCAGTGCTCCAAACACTTCCAAAGGAGACATGCATTTTGAAACATATAGGCTACTTGCATTTTTAATGATCAATTTTAGACAGTCCTTGATTAATCAAAAATGGTCCAGACTGATTAAGCGATTTTGTACCAAGATGCATAGAAATTCTTAATGCATTCTCAGTGTTTATCTGAGAAATTCCGCATGGGGCTTTTACAAAAGAGACACGATCTCACCAATTAAAAGGTTAACAATTGTTCATCAAGTCATATACGTACAGAGAGAATGGGAATAAAAGAGGAACACATAACAGGATAATCACAATGGTAGATCAGTGAGAGAAGAGAGAGAGTTCATGTTCTGATATTACTGTACAATTTAGATATATTTTAACTCAAATTGGGCATCCCTGAAGTTATTATATTCAGTGTAGTTACATAATTGTGTTTGAAAGTGGACAGTTAAAGGCCTTTTGTAACCAATAGAAAGATATGTGTTGAGTTCTTTATTTTTCTTTCATTTTGATGTTTATTTAATTAGTGGCCTTTTATATTGGACAACCTTGAATTTACTAGACATAGCGTAGTTATATTTTGTGTAAGAAAGTGATTCAGTTGAGGTCTTTCCATTGTCAGTGTAACAACTTAAGACATGAAATCAAGATCCTCTCTGGTTTTCCCATGTTATTGTTGACGTTTATGTATCCATATCAGTTATTAAAAATAATTCAGCATGGGGCTTTTACAAAAGAGACACGATCTCACCAATTAAAAGGTTAACAATTGTTCATCAAGTCATAAACATATAGAGAGAACGGGAATAAAAAAGGAACACATAACAGGACAATCACAATGGTAGATCAGTGAGAGAAAAGAGAGAGTTCATGTTCTGAATTGGACGTGGTGTCACTTTTAATGTGGAAGCTAGCTCCCCCTGATTCCATGACTGTTTTCCATGCAGTAAGAGAATGAAATTTTATGCTTGCTCCTCCTACTTGTAAACTTTATTTCTCGCATAGGCATTTGGGGTGAGTTAATAATTTGGTGCTTCATTTTAAACATAAGCATAGTTAGTGAACATTGGTTAAGCAGTTTGGCAAAGTACATTTTCACTCACCATGTAGTGATTTGAATTGTTCCTAAAATATTATTCCCACTATCGGCAGCCCTGAAGATGGTTTTCCGTGGTTTCCCATTTTCACAGCAGGCAAATGCTGGGGCTGTACCTTAATTAAGGCCACGGCCGCTTCCTTCCAACTCCTAGGCCTTTCCTATCCCATCGTTGCCATAAGACCTATCTGTGTCGGTGCGACGTAAAGCCCCTAGCAAAAAAAATAAAATAAAAATAAAAATAAAAAATAAAAAATAAAAATATTATTCCACGAGTGATAACTACCTCTGTGTTATGTTAGAATTAATATCCATGTAAAACTGTGTGTGAATTATATTCCTGACTAATTCTACAATGGTGGCTTATAATGAACAGGACACAGTTTCTTTTTACTTCTCAAACTGTAAAACTACATATCCTCGTGCATGTGACGTCATTATAACCTGTCACTTATCCTTTCGCCCTACCTAGACCTTGCTTAACTTGGAGTCAACTTCTCCTTTGATACATGTAGCTAGCATTTATTCTTACTAATTTTAAATTTTGTTCATGAATTGTTGAACTATTGTCTACAGATATTGTATGGCTGAAGGAAAACTCCCCCAGCTCTAGTTTATTATCACTTGTATTGAAAAATCTAAAGATTTGGTAATATGTTACTTCCTTAAACAAAAATGGAAACGCTTTCCTTTGCGAAAAGCTAATAACCATGAATATGTCTTTTAATACATGAAACTCAAATACTGGAGCGATAGCCACAGCATCTTTTTCTACCAAGGCCTATGGTAACAACTAACGGTCATCACTTCCATCAAATATTTGGTTGTGTTACACAAATTTTTGAATGACCCCAACCATGACATATTCATGTCAAAAAAATTAGGAGTACAATCTATTCTTCATCAAAGAAAACCATTGTAATTTTTAACATTTTCCCTTATGGGATTATTTGCCCTTCTTCACCTGATCTATATCAAGTCTATATATAAGGATGATGAACTGTTTGCTCTTGTTGTTACTCCAGGAGATTAATTTGTCTAATCTGGAATTAGAACTAATATTATAAATTACATACACGGTATGTTAAAAATTTCTTCTCTCATTGCCTCATGAAATTTGTATATTTACACTGTATTTTTCTCTTTGTACTTAAGTCCACAGCAACTTCTTGGCAGCCCACATTCACACTCTGTGTAGGTAGTATCAGTCCACGTAGTGGAATCGTCACTCCAGTCTGCCATGTAACTTCTTTACCTAAAGTTACCAGATATTATATGGAAGCACTCATTTGAACTTATGTTCTCTAAGCCTTCCAAGTCTAAGACCGGGTCGTCGCATAAATCCTTCCATGTCACACCATCATGTTATCTTTAGCTGACTTTTTGTTAAATTCAGTTTCCTAGCAAGTTCATTCAGTCTCTCCTTAATTCCATAACTAATAACTCTATTTCTTTCTAACCTGCATCTTCTTCCTAAACACTTTATTTTCCTATTATAATATAGTGGGGTCTTTCTCAGTCCTCACCACTTTTAAAAATACATATCACTTTTCACATTTCTCAACAATTGCTTTCAACCCATCCCACAGACTGTTTACATTTTTATGTATCACTGATCATAATAATAATATTTTAAAAACCTCTCCCATGCCTCCCTTATCCACCATATAGTATTACAAGGGCTGATCAACAAAGACTGAAACTGTTTTCCACAGATTTTTATTACTCCATTTCAACGTTTCTTCTTCTTCACAGTACTATATCAGGTCCCCTTGATGTTGGCGATCACTGTGGCGAATGCAGTACGATCTCTTGCTAGGTGGAAAAGTCTTTCGACACTGTAAATTCCAGTCCATTCTTTGATGTTTCCAAGCCATGATGTTCGCCTCCTACCGACACTTCTTTGACCCTGTGTTTTGCCGTGTACAATCCGCTATAAGATGAGGTAACGGTCATTTCTAAGGATGTGGCCAAGGTAAAAGATCTTCCGGTGTTTTATTGTTTGAACAAGTTTCCGACTTGCTCTTGCCTTTCTGAGTACTTCTCGGTTCATTAGTCGTACAACCCACTGAAAGGCTTCCAAACGTTTCACGAATATGTTCTTGAGAGTCCATGTTTCCACACCATATAGCAAGGCCGACCATATATAGCACTCGACCATCCTCCGTCTAAGTTTAAAATTTAAGTAGTCATTGCAAAAGAAATATTTCATTTTTGTAAATATTTTTCGTACTATTGCTATCCTCTGTTTCACTTCTTTCTCAGGATCACGTTGTTGAGTGACACTGGCACCTGGATATTTAAAAGTGGTTACTCTCTCAATCTGTCGATTGTTGTAAGGTTGCCTCAGCATTGGCACGTCTGCTGAAGATCATGAACTTGGTCTTGTATACATTTATTTTTAGTCCCATGTCCTCACTTACTGCACTAATATTATTGAGCAGGAGTTGGAGACCATTAAAATTGTCACACAGGATGACTGTATCATCCGCATATCTTATGTTGTTAATTATGTCACCATTTACTTTTATTCCATATTGGTGATTTTCTAAAGCTGTTTTGAAAATGTTATCCGAGTAAAGGTTGAATAACAATGGAGATAAAACATGACCTTGTCTAACTCCTCTTTGGATGGCTATCTCTTTTGTGGTTTGATTTCCAATTTCCGATTCGGAACAACGGCCTTTTGTCTCCAGAAAAGATTTTCAATAATGCGGATATATTTGCTGTCAACTCCTATATCCTTTAGGACTTCTACAAGTTTTGGATGTTGTACTCTGTCAAATGCCTTTTCAAAATCAATGAAACAAGCGAACACTTCTTGCTGTTGATCTAGACTGTTCTGAATTACGATATTTAGTGCAAACAATGCTTCCCTTGTACCAAAATAATTTATGAACGCAAACTGTGTTTTGTTGAGATCTTGTTAACACTTAGTCTTGATTCTGTTATGTATCACACAAAGGAATAATTTAAGTGTGTGGCTCATGAGGCTTATTAGCCTATTATCAATACACTTACATGCCTTTTTCTCCTTTGGCAACATGATGAATGTAGATAACAGCCACTCGGACGGGATGTATCCAGTATTATATATAGTACTGAACAACTTTACCAAGATTTGGACATTGTCAATCGTCAATCATTTTAAGAAGTTCTACAGGGATGTTATCTGGACCTGATGATTTCTTGCTTTTTGAAACTTTTACAGCATATAGCACTTCTGATTCAAGAATGTCACGGCCCTCACAATTAACTCGTTGGTTAGTTTCCTCACCTCTCTGATCACAGAAAAGTTCCATCAGATAATTTTCTCAAGTATTTAAAACTTCTTGTTCATATCAGTCGCATCAACCAGTACAGAAAGGTTATGTTTTATGCACATGCCAGCTATTTCCTTTAATTTTTGATGTATATTGAACAGATCATGTTTAGACTGAAAGATTTCCATTTCCACACATTGTTCTTTCATCCAGTTCTCTTTCGCAGCACGTATTTTTTTCCTTATGTGGCGTTGTAATTTTTTTGCATTCCTCTGCATCATTTTTTACTAATCTTCGTTGTTCCATTAGTTCAAGAATATCATCTGTCATCCATTTCTTTTTCTTCATTGGATGTATCTTTTGATCTTTGTTTTGAAGAAGTACATCTACTTGACTTTTAAACTGATTCCACAAATCATTTACCGTACTGTTTCACAGTTACTGCTATTGATTTCTTTTAAATGCCTATTCAAATCCTGAGCAATTTTCTGCCGAGTTTCACAATTTTATAGATTAGCGATATTTAGTACATTTTTTCTAGGATTATTCTTCATAATTTTCAGACGAACTCTTACATTAGGTATCAATGGATCATGATCCGGGTAAATATCTGCTCCTGGATATGCTGCGACACTTTTGATGGAATTTCTGAAACGCTTAGTTACCAGAATGTAATAAATTTGGTTCCTTGTTGAACAAGGATTCTGAGGATCATCTTTAGGAGCTTTCCATGTGTATAACAATGTTTTGGAAGTTTGAACCATGTATTGGTGAGAACCATTTGATGTTTTACACAAAATTCGTACAGCTTTTCTCCTCGGTCATTGCATTTACCAAGCCGAAATTCGCCTACCTAGTCAGAACGACGTCCTTGACCAATATTTGCGTTGAAATCACCATTATGGCAGTTATTTCATCCTTCTTCATGTCTTTAAGAACAGTTCCAAGTTGTTCATAGAATGTTTCTACTTCGTCATCATACTTTTTCCGCTGTTGGTGCATATATCTGCAAAATGTTTAGTTAAAAGGTGAGCATGAAAGTTGTAATAACATGATTCGATCAGAAATTGGTACAAAGGTGCTGACATACTTCGTAAGTTCAGAATTTATAAAGATTCTGACTCCATTTCCATTAACTTTATCGTTATCTTCGCTACCAGAGTAACAGAATGAACCATCATCATGATGACATTTAGCTGCACCAGGCCACCGAACTTCACTAATTCCTATTAATGGTGTTCTTAATCTAACCATTTCCTTGATGAGAGTCAAGCTTGCCAGCTGCATAGAGACTTCTGACGTTCCAATTCCCCATTCTTACCGCGGAATTCACTAATTTAACCCGGAAGTTTCGTAGCACCCCTCGCCCATTTAAGGGCTGCCCGGGACTAGGGGCCGTTTCTTTCTGATTTCTCGCCATAGTGATTTCCTGGTAATTTATACCAGTGTGGTTTCCCCTTGCCTTCACTGGTGTAGACTCAGCTGCCCCTAACATGGAGAACAGACGCTGTTGGTAACCGCTCCTAACATGAAGTACAGGTGCTACCTGATGGCTTTTAGTGGCATTTCCTCCACTAAGGGACCATCACCCTCCTAAGGGAGCTCTTCCGCCGTAAGCCGTTGGCTCCTTTAGGGTGTCAGGTGTACAGCGGCGTTGAGTCGCTGGCTGTACTATCTACTCCATGCCATAGCAGGATAACCTGGTCAGACAGGAATTTCAATGTTTACAAGATCTTTTTCAAAGTAGTACCCTCCTATTTCAATGCGCTTTTTATAGGATATCTGCCAGTCCTTGAACACATGCTGCAGACCATTCATATTCAGGTCCTTGAGAATCCCCTCACTTTTCTTGAGCACTGCTTCAGAGTTCTCAAATCGAATGCTCCTAAGCTTTGCCTTTAGTGATGGGAATAAAAAAATCACAGGGTGCAAAATAAGGGCTATAAGATTGATGCAGTGCACAGGCAATGTTGAATCTAGCCAGAATCTGCATGACTTGATTTGCGACGTGAGGCCGTGCATTGTCATGATGAAGTCACCACCCAGTCTGAGAAAGCTCTGATCGTTTCTTTGCAATGTGCCTCCTCAGTGTAGGCAATATTTATGTGAAATATGCTGCTGTAACAATAGTATGAGGGGGAACTGCATGCTGGTAAATCATTCCATTACAGTAAAAAAATGTGAACACCATCACTTCCCCCGCAGATGGAAACAATTTTTGCTTTTCATGGTGTTGGAGAACCTGACAGTTTTACACTGTGCTGGCTTGTTTTCCTTCAGGATCATAATGATGCAGCCATGACTTATCATTGGTGAAAATCGATTTAAAAAAATACATCCTCTCCATCAGCAAGGAGACGCAGCACCTCAGGGCTTGTCTTCATTCGCACAGCCTTTTGTTCAGGATTCAATAGGCGTGGCACCCAGGGGGCACAAACTCAGGTCATATGGAGATGACCGTGCATAATCGCACAGACATTTCTTTGAAATCCTTAAACCTACGGTGAAGATTCACTACTATGCTTGCTTCAGCTGTACTGATCCTCTCGCATCACCTCCACTGTCTGGTATACGAAATGCATTACTACCAACCTACCGATATGAGAGTGCTGCCGCCTACGGCATTATACATAAAAACCCACTCTTTTCAAATATTTATGTTACAGCTAGGAAACTATCATGGAAGCTACAGAAAAAAATCTGTCTCAATTTTTGTTGAACAATCTTCATTCGTAATACCGGTAATCCTAATTTTACAACCTTCCATTATACTGTATTCATTTTTAACTATGACAAAAGCACCTCCATGGTCACGAATACCACCTGTCACTTTAGTTTCTCTGTAGAGATCATCTGGTTTTATCAGCACCACATCAAGAATACCTTTTCCTCTAGATGGTTCAATTACTTTCTGATTCCCAGATTAGCTTACTTACTATTTGTTGGACATGCTTTCTGTCCTTTGCATTTCCTTCCAAGTTAACACTTGATAAATTGAGATCATGCTCTATAATAATCTTCCCTTCTGTCAATCAATCACATTGACTTGTATTTAGGGCAGTCGCCCAGGTGGCAGATTCCCTATCTGTTGTTTTCCTAGCCTTTTCTTAAATTATTACAAAGAAATTGGAAATTTATTGAACATCTCCCTTGGTAAGTTATTCCAATCCCTAACCCCCCTTCCTACAAATGAATATTTGCTCCAATTTTTTTCTCTTGAAGTCTAGCTTTATCTTCATATTGTGATCTTTCCTACTTTTAAAGACACCACTCAAACTTATTTGTCTAATAATATCATTCCACGCCATCTCTCCACTGACAGCTTAGAACACACCACTAGTCGAGCAACTTGTCTACTTTCTCCCAAGTCTTCCCAGCCCAAATTTGCAACATTTTTGTACCGCTATTCTTTTGTCGGAAATAATCCAGAACCAATCGAGCTGATTTTCTTTGAATTTTTTCGAGTTCTTGAATCACGTAATCGTGGTGAGGGTCCCATATACTGGAACCATACTCTCATGGGGTTCATACCAGAGACTCATATGTCCTCTCCTTTACATCCTTACTACAACCCCTAAATACCCTCGTAACCATGCACAGAGATCTGTACCCTTTATTTACAATAATATTTATATGATTACCCCAATGAAAATCATTCCTTGCATTAACACCTAAGTCCTTACAATGATCCCCAAAGGAACATTCACCGCATCAATGCAGTAATTAAAACTGAGAGGACTTTTCGTATTTGTGAAACTCACAACCTGACTTTTAACCCCATTTTTCATCACACCATCATACTGTCAATCTCACAATATTATCGAGGTCATTTTACAGTTTTTCACAATCTTGTAACTTATTTATTACTCTAAACAGAATAACATCATCTCCAAAAAGCCTTATCTATGATTCCACTTCTTTACTCATATCACATATATTTTAAAAATTATAAAGGCCCAACAATACTGCCTTGATGAATTTCCCTCTTAAAAAAGCTTCACCTACTCGTCTTTCCCCATATAGATAATTATCTTATCAAATAATTCCACATCAGCATCCTAGTCTGAGCACACCAAATATATAATTATGCTTATTATCTTTAGAGATGTCCGCCTCTGTGGTGTAGTGGTTAGCGTGATTAGCTGCCACCCCCGGAGGTCCGGGTTCGATTCCCGGCTCTGCCACGAAATTTGAAAAATGGTACGAGGGCTGGCACGGGGTCCACTCAACCTCGGGAGGTCAACTGAGTAGAGGTGGGTTCGATTCCCAACTCAGCCATCCTCGAAGTGGTTTTCCGTGGTTTCCCACTTCACCTCCAGGCGAATGCCGGGATGGTACCTAACTTAAGGCACCGGCCGCTTCCTTCCCTCTTCCTTGTCTATCCCTTCCAATCTTTCCCATCCCCCGCAAGGCCCCTGTTCAGCATAGCAGGTGAGGCCGCCTGGGCGAGGTACTGGTCATTCTCTCCAGTTGTATCCCCCGACCAAGAGTCTGCAGCTCCAGGACACTGCCCTTGAGGCGGTAGAGGTGGGATCCCTCGCTGAGTCTGAGGGAAAAACCGAACCTGGAGGGTAAACAGATGATGATGATGATGATGATGATGATGATGATCTTTAGAGATGAGTCTTAGACCTAGAATATTTCATGTTTCTCATCCTTAAGTTTTTGGTAGCTTGCAACTTCTCCTTTCATCAGTATGAATACTTTCCTCCTGATGTCCTATCCTGTCTCTATGATTAACACTCAAGTTCCGTGAGAAAATTTCCAATCCGCAATATCACTTCTCAGCCACGATTCAACTCGTATTACAATGTCTGGTACCGTAAATATATTTGTCCATTAAATTACCTCGTTCTATTCCTTTCTTTACAATACTTCTACATTAAACACTAACAACTTTATGTCATTCTTACTTGACTTCCAGCTCCCTCGTCCTCTCTAGTTCCCTGAATGTACCACCCTATAACTTTTCTATTAACTACGACAAAAGTTGTTATTCCGTACCCCGAAGGGGTGGCCGAGCTCTATACTAGGAACAGTCCAAGCATTCACCTCAGTGCAGCAGAATGGAAAACCACGGAAAACTATTCTCAGGACAGCAGACGGTGGGGACCAGCACCTCTCTATCTCTTGAATATAGAGTCACAGACCCACGGTAGAGCCACGCTCACCGCTCCTCTGCGTGATTGGTCAGTTGGAATGCAGAGCTGTCAGAATACAGACCAGCCATGGCCACTTACTTGTAGGCTGAGGCTTACTTTGCAGCTGCCAACCTAACTCTTCTAAATAAATCCCATAACTCATACATTTCAGAACAGTTCAAGGCCATCTGAGTGTAGATTCCTATGTCGTATTCACCCATTAAGATCTGCAAATGAATTGGGAATTGCTAAAAGGGCGTAAGTCTACATTTTGGCAGTTTTCACTTATATATGAATCTGTTCCTCTGGATTATACCCATCCTTTAGTATTAAAAATCATTAAATCTGGGACAATCTTGAGCTTATTCAGGGTAGTCAGTTCTTTCATGGAGTGTTAAAAGGTAGTAAGTCCTGGATGTGTTGTTGTTTCTCTCTACATTGGGAGTTTTATAAAACACACATTTAAGCTAATTCAGCCAGGTGTAGGAGACATTATGCTTCCACATAACTTGGCCTACCCTGAGGGTTCTGTTCCCATCCACATTAAAAAGTTGAAGGATGTTGAGCAGCTTCTACGATACATTCCGCAGGATAAGGAGGAAGATGACTTTATAAAGATACTAGCTAATGTACACGTGCTTTGCTATGGAATTCTACATTGTATAAAGAACTGTAGGTTAGGTAGAGTACACGTTGTGAGCAAGACTGTATCAAAATGTAGGCCTATAGCTTTTTACATTACCCTGGAAACGCGACGGTGAAATCACCAAACGTCTTTTCTCATACGAAGACTGCGTTAAGGAATTTTCATTTTAATGGTTGGCCCGCTTGCCTACCATCGGTCACAATCATTATAATGGCAGACACTCACTCTCCACCTGCCTTTTTACATCCTCAGAAAGACTCTCTTAGTGGTTTTTCAACTGAAATGAACACAGGTCATTACAATGATATCAGTAGGAATGGCGCAAGTACAAGCAATGATTTCACATGAAATACTTGATCAAATGAAAAAAACCCACATTTTCTCATTTTTAATGAAGAGTACTACGCTGCCGATCTAACAGTCCAAAGTTCCAGAGCTGAAATTACCAGGCCGCAGACAGCCGTGATCCTTGAACACTATTAGTCTTTTTTCGGAGGAGGGGAGTCGAATATTGGAGAGTCCCAGGGCAAAAACTATGCTCTTGTCACTAATCTGTTTCCTAGGAGTACCCGATGAGTCGGAAAATCTCAATTCACTACTCTGGCGGCGAAAAGCTCCAAGCCAGAGGAGAAACCCCCTCTCACTGACAGTTTTGAATAAAATGAATGTAGAATTTAATAAAAGTGAAGAGGAAGAAGCACTTTCACTTTTCAGGGTTGATTTATTTAGTGAATTGTGGTGCTATAATTTGGAATATGCCTAAATTGTAATTCTGGACCAGGTCATACTACTACCACTACTATACAACTACTACTACTAAGTGAGCCTCTGCCTTAAGAGTGCACACTGCTCATTCAAAACAGCACGTCAGAGTAGGGATCGAATAGCTGGAATACTATGATGAACCAGTGAGTTACGTACCAGCAGTACGGTATCAGAAAATGTATGAACCAGAGGAATGACATGCTAGGCCTAAAGAAGAAAGTTTTCTAACTCCCCAGCTATTTCCTACCAATAATCAGTCAGGCTATTATACTTGGTATGCAGCAGTAATCCCATCTATCGAACTTGTGCGTCAGCATAAGGGACAAAGAACATCACCACAAACAATGGTAAATCTAAAGTTAGTGTTGATCAATGTT
Organism: Anabrus simplex; assembly: GCF_040414725.1. NCBI lineage: Eukaryota > Metazoa > Arthropoda > Insecta > Orthoptera > Tettigoniidae > Anabrus > Anabrus simplex. The sequence continues at coordinate 57,432,847 of NC_090272.1, read as the reverse complement.
ATGCGCTTTCAATATTGTAGGCCTTCACATACATTTACTTTTCTTCCGACTCTGAAATACCACTCTTATCATAGCCGGTACGGTAACATTGAATAAAACATAAATGGTCGGAAACTGTATTCTCTATGACTTTTGTTATGTAGTACTTTTCGATAGGACCAATAACATAGGTACTTAAAAATTAAATTTTAGGCGCTTCCCCCTAAACTGCAATTTCATACAGGGCGAACGAAATTGTTTATAACTTAAACTGTAGTTTCTTATTCCCCGACTCTATATACCGACTTTCATTAAATTCTGTTAACCCATTTTCTCGTGGCTCAGCATTGATATGGACTTGGCAACAAAAATACAAATTCATGAATATCTGTGTAATCAAAGCAGGTACGGTAACAATGTATGACATAAATGTCAGTATCCTTCTTGCACACTATCCTGCAGATAACAATCTCCACTACCTTAAACTTTTCCCGTGCTGTAATAACCATAACCCATTCATCCCCAACTATGTAGGTGCATATTCCTGTTTGCCTTACATTGTTGATAAAATGAAAATTTATCACCTTCTCTTTATCATCCTCCTTCCATTCTACCCTTCAGAAGTTCAACAACAGAATCTGTAGGAAAAAAATAATAGATCACAAATGACAGTGGATGATAAGTCGCACCAGAATAATAATAATAATTTTTATGACCACATCACACATATGAGCTCACAGAGATTAACAAAGCGGATTGTTCCTACATTGTAAAAAAGAAAACTAAGGGACCCAGGTTCACTGAAGTTGAAAAAGACTTTCAAAAAATAGGGATCACACATGAAGACATCCAGGAACGTGTTTCTCTCCAGAAGAAAGTTCGAGCATATCACCCGTTACAAGAAAAGCGAAAGTTGGAAACAGGCAAAAGGTGGACTGGTAGAAAAAAGGAGGCTTACAGAAAGCGAATGGGGGAATGTTGGGAAAGAATTAAAGCTCAAGGATTCAAATGGTTGAAATAATGTGGTCTACAACTGGCCGAAACGAAGTAGAAATTTAATAATAATAATAATAATAATCATAATAATAATAATAATAATAATAATAATAATAATAATAATAATAATAATAATAATAATCTATAAATAAAGTTGTAAGGGGTCCGCTGTATGTAATTTCATTTTTTTTGCCAATTTTTCAGATATTTATCTGTTTGAGGCCAACTCAGGACCGCATCAGTGGTTTTTATTATTGTGCCTGTTTGTTCCACCATCACGGTGAAATGGTTGAATAGATCTTGACCAAACTTCATACTTAGGGTCTTGATATGCATATGGTTTTAAAATCTCTTAATTGACGTGGATTTTATAGGAAAACCTTAACAGTTTTCTTCCATTTTTCTCTTGTACTATTGATTTTCTGTAAAATCCATGGACTATATGTGAAACGACCCTCCATTATAAAAAACTTTTGTTATGTTCATAATTTCGCTTACCGGTACTCTTCAAATGACGGAGAAAATGACTTTTTTCTGTGGGGTCTCGTGCTCTGCATTCAGTGACCGACAGACCGACAACAAACCTACAGGTTACCATGGCAACACCTCTGACTGCTTGCCAGCAGGGACATAACCTATTGCCATTTTCCTCATCATTCCCGTAAACTCGTTGTTGTCCTTGGGTAGAAAGCAAGAGAGACGTCAATTGAAAATTTTGCGGGATTTTGGTGAACACCGTTGGAGGTTACAATTGTCCTTGAATAGCACTAAAGTGTGCTATAAATATGTGAACAGTAACGAGGAGAGTCCACTTGTTTCACACCGTAAGGTGTTTTCTGGCATTATCTATAATTTTTATTGTATTTCTATTCTACTTCGTTTTCCGCTTTAATTTCTTGCCTCTGCCTTGCCTCTTTAGGCTAAAGTAATAACACCATAAGTCACCTTCTTGTGTGTTTACCTAAGAATCCCTGAGCCTAAATTTCTCCTCTGTTGCTGCATTCTTATATCCGTAACTCATACCAACACAATTTGAGGGACATTTTATTTTCCAATACATCCATTTGGTATTTACATATTTGTCCTATCCAACTGTCCTCAATTATAATCCTGTTTTCTACTAATTTCAACTTTCTTAACTGTATTACTTTCTTCCTTAATTACTCCGTATGTATGCGAGTGCTAATCCCAAAACCTGGACACACATTTGAGGAAAAATTCCAGAAAAAACCTTTTGGACCCAGAAAATATTAAAATATGGATGAAATTTAATGATGGTGCAGGTCTTAATTTCGAGAAAATTGGTGGCTAAACGGTAAGTCCTGTTCAATTATGAGAGTTCTACATTTGTCGTGTCTCGATTGTTGATCAGTTAGATAGCGCTGCATTTCTCGATTATTATCAAATCTCTCCAACTCCATTATAACTGGCATTAGGAGAAAGGGCCTGTCTTTATAACGAAAACTCTACAGCTCTATTGTGAATGCCAGTTGCCATGTGAACCTCTCGTTATAGTAGAAACTCCCGAACTCGACAATGATTGGCAGTAGGAAATGTGGCCTGCCGTTATTCTCAAAACATCCCCAATGCTTATCTTACATCAGAAATGATGTTTGGCGTCCTGCCTATTTTGTTTCTCAGATAGTGCTACAACAGATGCATTTTAATATAATCTTAATATCTGTCTTTACAGTAATTTATGAAAAATCCGTATACAATGTAGAATACCGTTACGGAGCAGGGTACAATTGCTAGTAACAACAACAATAATATAGGTTCGGTACTTTCTTTATAATTTGTCACAGATAAATATAGTTGTAAATAATTGAAGTCAAATCCATTTACCTGCAAATTTTAATAGCGCAGCTTTCCAACATGCAAAAACTGCATTCGTCTTTTGATGAAATTAAACTTCGTCTTAGCCATAACGACAGACCTCTCAAGAGTACGAACTTCTTTATCCAGTTTATGAATACCCTTCTCCAGTAACTTCACAGTGGTGACCATATCAGTAACTGGACAGAAATTAATACAAAACAGCTTATTTTAATGTAATTATAGGATGAAACACTCCAATAAGGAGGGTATGATTATTTTAATTGACCTAACACTAAAGTTATCAGCCAAGACCAACACAAATATTTGACATTCATACTTAAATGTTTTGTGCTCATTTAATCCATCATGGGTCTGTACATCTAATACCGCACATAAGTTCTGCAAGATTGGTCATTTCAGCTCTTTCCTTGTTTGACTCATTCCGTAAACTAAAATTTATAACATATAACCATGTGAGGCCAGAGAGAGCCATGAATTTACTGAGGGAAGATATTTAATTGGATTGTGACTGTGGCCTAAGTCGTTTGAGATACGCTGGGCGGGTGAAACTATTGATTATTTGAGAGAGATACTTGTCTCCCCGCTGAGTGAAAGGAGGCCCACTGGAGGCTGTAGAATGAGTAGCTCCTTGAGTGAGGAATGCAGTCAGCTGATGTCCCACTAGCTCAGTGATGGTGAAAGTGTTTGGTCCGCTGAAGACCTTCCCCAAGCAGCAGACGAAGCCTAGAGTATCGATCCGTTTTGTTGTTTACATTTGACAACAAGCACCTGGCGTTTAAGAGGACGGTTATGTGCCTTGTGACACAATCACATGGAGTTGTGTGAATACGGGATTGTTACCTGATGCCTACATTATTTTGATATGTTATATACTTGTTTTATTTTCAGGATTGCGTTATTGCTGTGTGTTGTGATATGTATGTCTTGTTGTTTAATACGGGATACAGTTCGTAAGCTGTTTGATTGTTGGTTCCCAGCTTTTGACTGGTCTTTTGATGTGGGCTGCGTGTCACAATTAGAGTCTGTGGTTTTGAATAGTGATTAACCCTGTGCCAATGTGTGTTATATTGTTGTACCCGTGTATAACGCATATAAGTATAGGATAGTCAGTGTATCACTAGTATAATAAAATAGAATAGAATACTCCCATCTCCCAGTTCCGGATCACCTGAAACTGGGGAGAGAGCATTCCATTGTTGCAATTCACTAAATTTGATACAAGACTTACATTTCTCTCTCACAATTACTTTTTTTTAATTTTTTTTGCTACGGGCTTTACGTCGCGCCGACACAGATAGGTCTTATGGCGACGATGGGATAGGAAAGGCCTAGGAGTTGGAAGGAAGCGGCCGTGGCCTTAATTAAGGTACAGCCCCAGCATTTGCCTGGTGTGAAAATGGGAAACCACGGAAAACCATGTTCAGGGCTGCCGATAGTGGGATTCGAACCTACTATCTCCCGGATGCAAGCTCACAGCCGCACGCCTCTACGGGCACGGCCAACTCGCCCGGTTCACAATTATTTGACTATTATACTAAATGGGTATAATTTATTTTGTCCTAGACGTTAACAATATTATATAGTCTAGGACAACATGTATCTTCCCCTCCCTTACCTTATTTAATACAACAATTTCTATATTACTACATTAAATATTAATTAAACCTACTAGTGGTGCTAATCACTTTTTGTCTCCTTCTGCCACACACTTCTTAAAATACAGAAAAACTTTGCTATTCATCCTGGAGTGATCCGTTCTTTATTTAACAATTTAGTTATTGCATAAAATTCCTTTCCTCTTTCTACTTTTAATTTATATTCATCACCAAAATATTTAGTTCTCAGTACATCGGTCCCCTACATACTCTCAGTAGATGAGCCTCTTTCATTATTTCTCCACAGAGTAAACAATGATTTTCATTATGTTTCTCTCTCAGGACCTTATTTTTATATAGTCCCATTAGCCACCACACCACGCCTAGTAGTTCTCTATTTGGGAGTCTTTCTTTCCTTATTGCCATATTTTGAATAATTCCACAAAATTCTAACAGTGTTCTTTTGGTTTCACATTCTGCCCTAATCATCTGTTTCTCCATGTCCCTCACTCTATTCGTTACAATTTTTATGAATCTCTTCTTTTTACTGTTCATCTTTTCATCCCAGTATTCTCCTCTTTCTCTTCTGTCTAGCATACTTTTCACTTTTGACACCCAATAATCATCATCTAAGTGTTTCATCTGGTGTCGGTATGCTAGGTATAATATTTCCCTCCCATCTCCCCTTCTTAGCTTTAACCAATATTCCTGCGTATATCTGCTCAGATGCTAATATTTTCACATAGTCTTCTAGCTCCACTATTTGCTGCACATTCTGGAAGACCCATTACTATTTTACAGAATTTATTACTTATTACATCTAATTCTTTATTGTCTACTTCGATACCCCATATTTCTGCCCGTAGAGTGTTCTTGATACCACAAGAGCATTTAGAATATTTTTGTGCAGCTTTTATTCCATATTTGGCATCTTCCTCTCTAGACACCTTATACTTGATAGGGCGGCCACAATCCTTTCAATTTGGCACGTTTTATTTGTTCCTTCCATATCCCATTCGATGATATTATGATTCCTATATATTCTAATTTATTTACAACTTCTAGTTCTACACGTTCTAACTATTAGCGCCTTTCATTTGTCTTTAATTTATTTCCTCTTTTACAAACAATTACTTTTGTTTTCTTAATATTTATTTTCAAATTCCATGTACTGCAGTATTCAGCCGTTTTCTTAAGATTATTTTGCATATCGACTGTTGTTATTGAGAGCAGAAGGTCGTCTGCGAACACTAGGCCAGGAATTTCTTTGTTAATTAAGCAGGGACCTGTCCTATCATCCTTCCCCTACCAGTCCATTACATCATTAATAAAGAGTACAAACAATATTGGTGATAATTTACAACCCTGCTTAAGTACGATATTCGAGTATATCCTGCCTAATATTAGATCTTCCTTAACTTTAATTGAGCATATCACATCTGCATATAATTCTTCTATAGCTTTAATCATATTATTTGACAACCCTATTCCAGCCAGCTTCGCAACGACAGCCCATCTGCTAACCGAATCAAAAGCTTTTTGCAGATCTATCACTGCAATATATAATCTACCTCCTTTCTTCCTCATATATTTATCTATTATTGTTTTAACTATAAATATATTATGTGTAGTTCTCATTCCTTTCCTAAATTCTGACTGGTACACTGAGAGTATAGAGTAATCTTCTGCCCATTTCATAATTATTTTTGCTAAAATACTGGTGTAAATATTACTGACTGTATCCAACAAGATGATACCCCTATAGTTATTCATGTTCAATCTTTCTGCCTTTCTTTTATAGATGGGGCAAATTACTCCTTCTTGCCAACAGTAGTATAAGTCACGGGTTCGGCGGCCGCCGCCAACACATGCTCTCGGGAGGCCTCCGCCACATCAACTGCGGTACGGCTGCCACCACCACCACACGCTCTCGGGAGATGCCTCCACCGCATTGACTGTGCTGGCTAAGACTGCATGCTTAACCTCACATCCGCCACCTTGGAGAGGCTTAACCTAACTTTTGACGTGTAAGACAGCAAGCCTAGCCTTGCTATATATAGGCTCTTAAGAGATGCCCTAGGGATGCATGCGCAAGATGGTGGCTATCTAATTCTACTACATGGCGACTATACATAGCTTCTTATGAGACGGCCTAGGGGTGCTTGCGCAAGATGGCTGCTATATATAGGCTCTTATGAGACACCCTAAGGACGCTTGCGCTAGATGGCTGCTACTCTTATGAGACGGCTTAAAGGCGCTTGCGCAAGATGGCTGCCATACATAGCCTCTTATGAGACACCCTTGGGACGCTTGCGCAAGATGGCGGGTATACACAAGCTTATATGGATAAAGCTAGCTTAGAGGCTACTGCACAAGATTCCATGTGCTCTTCAAAGCCACGTGCTTTTTTGACAGCGGCCATCTTTTATCAATGAAGCATCGTGCTGCCATCTTTAACTACTACCCTTGAAATGTGGTGGCGGACTCGTGCTCTTGTTTGTATACAAAGCCACGTACAATTTGAAAAATTCCACGTGCTCTTCTGACAGCTCCCATCTTTAATCCACAGAGCATCGTGCTGCTATCTTTACGGTACTAAACCTCATACCTTTGAAATGTGGTGGCGGGCAATTTGAAGAATTGTAAATGCTATTTTGACAGCTGTCAGCGGCCATCTATTAACAAGACAGCATCGTGTTGCTCTTTTGGCACTAAACCTTATATCCACTTAGTAGCGGGCAATTTGAAAAAAAATCATGTGCTTTTTTGACAGTTGTCAGGCTGACAGCTGCCATCTTCAAACAACAGACGATCGCAAACTTCAGTGCTGGCATCTTGACGGGACTAAATCCACATGCCTGCAACCTTATGCATGTAGTGGCGGGCAATTTGAAAAATCCACGTGCTTTTTGACAGCTGTCAGCCGCTATCTTTAACTACATGCATATGGTTTACTGCCATATTGACAGAAGTAAACTTTATAGCGCGGGACTTAGCCACGCCGCAAGCAAGTAAGCTGCCCTTCCTACCATTTCTTAGTTATAAAGCAAGCCGCCCTTCTCAACATACTTACCGAGCTGCCCTTCTCAAAATGCTATTATCTTAGTTTTTAAACCAAGATACTGTTGGAGATGCCGGCTATGGGCGATTGCACAAGATGGCATCTATGCATGAGCTCTTATGAGACGACATAGGGGCGACTGCGCAAGATGGCTACTATACATAAGCTCAAGACCAACTACAATATCTCAGACCTTAACCGACCTATCGAAACTGTCCATAATGGCGGCAGCTGGAGTGCTAGCAAATATTGTTGTTGTTGTTGTTGTCAGAGAGGTTATGGGCTCTATTATTTCACCCAGCCACTACACTTATTATCGTGATATTACACTTATAATGTGAAATCACACGCAATTAGTCCACAACGAAGGTCACACGCAATGAATTTCACTACGAAGGTCTCAAGAACAGTTGAGCATCAGGTCTATGTGCACATCTTACGTAACGCGAAACAGAACAAAGGAAGTGCGTAGAAGCAAAAAAAAAAAAAAAAAAAAAACAGTGGAAGCAGGAGTATGTAACGGTGCAAACAAGAAACAGACAGTAATTTACAAATGAATATGAGAGTCATCCAAATATTGATTGATAGCATGTATTAGAGCAGGAGACATATCGGTAAGCAAGCAGGAGACATTGGTGGGGAGAGCTTTCTGAAGACTGAGAAGACGAGAAATAAAAGCCGGACGAAAAGAATCATACACAGGGCATTGGAATAATAAATGATTTACATCAGCACTCAGAGTACCACATAAACAGGAAGAGTGGGGGGAGAGGTTAAAACGATGTTTATACAGAGGAGTAAGAGCATGGTTAAAGCGAAGACGAATAATGTTGGTAATGTGACGGCGAGAATAGTTACCCTTCAAATACCAAGGATAGGGAGGAATACAAGGCTGAATATTGTAATAATAGCGACCTTTATAAGAAGCTGATCTAGTCCAATCTTCTTGCCACTGACCATAAGCATAATGTTTAAGAATTGGATAAAAATCGGGTAGAGGAACTGCAAGTTTAAGTAGGGATTTGCCATCACGAACAGCTCGCTTAGCGAATAAATCTGCCTGTTCATTCCCATAGATACCTATATGACTAGGGACCCAGACAAAAGTGAGAACCACCCCAGATTGATGCAAAGTATAAATGAGACTTTTAACATGATACAAATACCAGTTAAAAGAAAGATGAGATGACTTGAGCGACTGAACCGCACTGAGGGAATCCGTATAAATAGCTGCGTGAGGTATAGAATGATGCTTAATGTACATGAGAGCTTGACGAATAGCAAAAATTTCCGCAGTGTAGATAGAAAAGTCACTGGGTAAACGATAGAGTTCAGCAACATTGGTATTGACAATATAGAACGCTGCTCCAACGCCAGAAGAGTTTTTTGAGCCGTCTGTATATATGTGGACGCCAGAATCACTTGGAGCAAAACGTAGCTTCTTAAAAGGAGGGCCAGTCAACGAAGAACCAGGAAGAGAAGAGGAAAAAGAAGATGTAGGGGAGATAATGATAGAAGGAACAAAAAATAAACAATCAAAATTTACTGAATAAACGGGGGAAGAAGCAGTGCGTAAGATAGTGTTTTTATAGGAAAGAAGAAATTGATATGCATATAACAAAGCAGGCATCTTACGACGGCGGGCCTGTGAAAGAAGAGAATATTCATCTAATAACTGCAATTTAGGAAGCAATGGGTGTTGAGCCAGAGCAAATCTTTTAAGTAAATATTTAGATGTGATCATTTTACGGCGAATGGGAAGAGGGAGTTCACCGGTCTCGACAAGGAGAGCATTAGTAGGGGTAGACAACAATGCTCCAACACAAGTTCTCAGGGCTTTAAATTGTAAAGTATTTAAGTGGTTAAGAACAGAATCCGACGCAGTATCTATAACATGCGCACAGTAGTCGAGTCTAGAGCGAATAGTAGCGGAATATAACAACTGAGCTGTGCCAGGGTCAGCACCCCATGATCGTCTAGTAACCACTTGGAGAATTTTAATATACATATCAGAAGAATGACGTAACTGAGTAATATGATGTTTCCAAGATAATGAGCGGTCTAGCATAACACCAAGGTATTTATGGGAGGAACAAAAAGGAATGACATGTGAATCGAAAACAAGTGGCTCAGAGTTAAACCTACGCTTAGAGGTAAAAAACATTGCACAGCATTTGGAGGTAGAAAGTTGAAGACCATGGAAAGTAAGCCATGTAATGACTTGCTCCATTAGCTGATATATATGGTGACGACACACATCGACATTACTATGAGAGTAATAAAGAACTATATCATCAGCATAAAAGAGAATGCGAGCTTTTTGGGTAACCAATTGTTCAAGATTACTCATATACAGGGCAAAAAGCAGACCACTTAAAATGTCTCCCTGAGGAACACCGACAGATGACAGACGACAAGGAAGAGAAGAATAAGCAGATTTAAGTGAAAGTTTCCGATACGTAAACAAATTACTCAAGATGTGGAGAAAATGAGCAGGAAAACCTTTCTGTGCAAGATTAGTCCAGAGAAGATGAAGTGGTATGGAGTCAAAAGCTCCTCGTATGTCCAAAAAAATAGCAATAAGACAATCCTTACGAATTTGCGCTAATAAAATATCGATAAGTAAAATGTTAATAGCATCTTGAGCACAACGACCTTTAAAGTAGGCAAATTGATATTTGGGAACCAAATTATAATATTCAAGAGACCACAGGATTCGTTGAAGGAGAATTTTTAAAAACGTCTTGCGGATACACGAACCAAGGACAATCCCTCGAAAGCCGTTAGCGTCAGTTTGAAGGTGACCAGGTTTGGGGATAGGCACTAAAAAAAAATCATTCCAAGAAGTAGGGACAGAAGTAGTGAGAAGTATATTATTATAGAGAGCTAATAAAGCTTGTTTAGCACGTAGAGGGAGAATCCGAAGCATATCATATGATATATAATCAGGGCCCGGAGACGAACTCTTTGCATTACACAAGGTGGCCTCAAGTTCAGAAAGGTGTATAGGTTGGAGTAATACAGAAAAGCGGGAAGAGCATGGAGACAGGGGGATAGTAAAGTCAGGCACGACATAATCAGGAGTGAGGGAGTTGAGAAAAATAGATAGAATCTGAGGAGGGGTGACAGAGGGTGGAATGTATTGAGAAGCTCGGGTAAGGGAACGAATTGCACTCCATAAGTGAGAAGACGAAGTATGAGCGTTTAGGGAGGAAATAAAAGATCGCCATGCAGCACGGCGTTTAGAAAGAAAAACTCGTCTAGTATGAGCAATATGTTGTTTAAGACGGAAATAATGGTGGGGGGCTAATGTTTTCCTATATATCCGGAATAAACGGCGTCGTTTAAGAACCAGATTATGGCACTCCGAGTCCCACCATCGTAAAAAGGAAGAGGGGCGAGCAGAGTGGGAAGAAATAGGTTGATAGGGATGATAAAGATCGAGATAATCTTGTATAAATTGAAAGAGAGTAGAAAAGGACAAAATATTATCCGAAATAAGCTCAATACGATGGGTAACATAAGAAATAAAAGATACTCTATCAAAGTGACGGAAGGAGCGAACATTACTGAGACATGTAGGAGCAGAAGAAGAACTAGGAAACCTACCAAGACCATACGTAAGAATAATAGGGAAATGGTCGCTAGAATGTGTATCAGTAAGACGGTGCCAAGTTACAATCGAAGCCATTGCAGGACGACATAATGATAAATCCACAGCGCTGGGAGGAGAGCCAGGGGGAGTGAGGCGCGTGGGAGAACCATCGTTTAAAATGACAAAGTCATGCAATTGGGAGGCGGTGAGGAAATAAGAACCCAGAGAAGTATCACTACTGCTTCCCCACATAGAATGATGATGATTGAAGTCCCCTAAGAGGAGAAGCTCGTTATGAGAAGAAAATTGCTGCAAGAAGCGACACCATTGAATGTGAGAAATAGAAAGATCTGGAGGGCAATAAAGGTTAATAATGGAACAGCGATTATATGAGATACCAATAACAAATGTATGGGGTAGACAATACGAGATATGAAGACGTTGATAGGATAAACTATGGTGAATAAATAAAGCAACACCACCGTAACCAACACCATCACAGCGTTCAACATTAAAGCCATTTAAATAAAACTCAGAGGAGGGGGAAAACCAAGTCTCCTGTAATGCTATAATGAATGGGGAAATTTCATTTATCAAAAATTGTAACTCATACCGTTTAGAAGAAATACTCCTAGCATTCCACTGCAGGATACGTAGCATCTAAAGAGAACATAGTGTGCACACAGTCACGAAGCTTATAAAGTGTATGTGCGACATGCGGCTGGTCCCCTAATAATTGAATAAGTTGTAGAAATAGTTGATGAATACCACTTTGGAGATACGCCTTTTGGCGTAGTACAGGGGAACTAGATGATTGAGAAGGAGCTGAAGGTAAACACTGAGAATTACGGGACGTAGACGGAATCGGGGACGGGGAGGATGAAGATGAAGTGGATGGAAGGACCGAGGTATGTGAAGACTCTGGAGGGGGTCGGATGAGATTAAGATACCCAGACTTATCGAAACCAGGTGTTGGAATGGGACGGGGCTCTGTCATAACCACCTGAGTAAATTTACGTTTCCTCGGGGTTTCCACAGGTGAAGTGGAACTAGTAGAAGGAAGAGGTGGAAAAAGATGGGTATTATTAGACATGTCAAATTGGGTCGAGGGTATTCTAGCAGACGCCTCGGAAAAGGATAGATTTTCGGTACACATAAGCTTTTTAAGGGCAGTTTGCTGTTGATGAGTAGGGCAGTTTGATGAGCCAGTATAATGTTCCTGATGACAGTGAACACAGCGGCGAATATTTTCCTGACACTCTGATGTAAGATGATGTAACGCGCAATGTCCACATCGGGGTGACTTAGCCTGGCAATTTTTAATCGTGTGTCCATATCGCTGACATTTTGAACAGATAATCGGGGAAAATATGAAAGGGGAAACCTCTAAATGCACTTGAAACAAAGAGACATATTGAGGAAGAGTCTGAGAACGAAAAACAATCTTAACTGTGCCAGTAGGAACATAGTTCACTCCACTGGGCTCCACAACCTTGCGGTTAAGCCGCTTGACCGATTTGACCCGAACATCAGATTTGAGGTATTTAAGAATGTCAGCATCGGAAACATCCTTTTCCACACCGCGTATAAGTCCAACACGAAAGATATTAGAACTGGGAATATATGCTTTCAAGGAGTGAGTTGCAAGTATTGAATGACGTAGAAAGGAATTAGCTTGGATCGCGGAACTAAATTCCACCAATAATCTATTGCGTCCTTTGGGCGTTAGGTATACCTTTCACAAAAATATCATGATCGTAAAACAAGCGCCCAAGCGCCATGGGATGTAGCCCACCAATATTTTTCGACTTAGTTGATTCAACAAATACAATAAATGGGCCAAAATGAGCCTGTTGATAAACCTCCAACTCTTCAGGAGGTGGGGGAGGTGGAGGAGGCGGCTGAGCGGCATTAGACTGTTGAGGTTGTAAAGGCTGCTGTAATGAAGTCGTATTTGAAGTGAGATTAATCAAATCGGTTTGCATCGGCACAGTTTCTTCACGACCAACATTGGCATTAGATGAGGGATCCGGTGCCTCATCTCCTCCACTATCAGTATCCATCACCAAAGCGTACACAGACACACACTCGCCAAACGGTCACACACTACTTGTCACCGCAGGCAAACACCAGACTGCGTGCTAGCAAATACAGTAGAGACAATACTTACTTGCTTACTGATGCTTATTGGGCTGTGTCTACGACATTTCACCCAGTCAATACTCGCTTACACATGTAAACACACTAGTATAAATGAAAACACTTCAATTCAATAACTGATGCCTGAACTTGCAAGTAGAAAACACAAAACACGAAACTTCACTATATCACATAACTACCCCATTTTGCTAGTATAGACTGTTGTCATACAGGAAACTTCCAATCTTGCAATCACACTGCGTTTAAAGCGTCACCCACACGAAGAATCCAAAATAGCACTCACAAGTAATACACTAATGATATGAAGAATCACTCAAATGGAACCTGAGAAAGCATGAGTAATTCTCACTGGATATTATAGACAAAATTATAACACGATCTTGGCTTCATCTAGAAACAAATTTAGCACTCTAATAATCTCTTCTGTAGGATTACAGAGCAAACAAGAAACACTGGTAGGAAAAACCTGCTTAAGTCGCTGGAGGTTAGCCATAAGTTTTTTACGTTGGTTAGCATACAAAGAACATTCAAAGAGGATGTGATTAGAATCGCCATTACGGATATCTGTACCACACAAACAGTTGGTATCTTGCGTTAAATGGAACCGTGATCGATATTGTGGTGTGAGGGCATGATTAAACCGTAACCGAATGCTGTTAATAATATGTCGTCTAGTATAAGATCCTCGTATAAACCAAGGTTTAACTAAAAGGCTTGGTTGTAAATGATAATAAAATTTACCTTTGACTTGTGCAGTTTGTCGGAAGAAATTCTGCCAGTCTGAACGTCCCTCCTGTCGAAAAATAACTACATAATCAGAAGCTGGAACCATATTGTTAGTATTCGGAACAGGAAGACGAGAAGCTTGTTTTGCAAAACAGTCTGCTTTTTCATTACCGGCGATACCCACGTGACCTGGTACCCATACTAAAGTTATGGAAATACCGACATTGTCAAGCATATAAAGGATACTCTTGACATTGTAAATATACCAATTATAGGATAACTCATCAGAAACCAAAGATTGTAATGCACTCAGCGAATCCGTATAGATTGTAGCTCGCGTATATCCCTTTCGCTGAACAAAAAGTAAGGCTTGCTGTATGGCAAATAGCTCCGCCGTAAAAATCGAAACGTCACTAGGCAAACCATATTGTTCACTAAAATTTAGAGAAGGTATATAATAAGCGGAACCGACTCCATTAATGTTCTTTGCCCCATCTGTAAAAATGTTTATGCTTCGTGGAATATGAGAAAATTTCACTCGTTTAACTGGACATATCTCGATCCCCTGCAGACAAGGAAATGTAGTAGAGCCATTACGCATAGGCCAAATGATTTGAGGCTTAAAATAAGAAACCGGATAGGGTAAAGTATAGGGTAGTAAAGTAGCACTGTGTATTAAGGTACACTGCTTCGACTTTAATGTATTAAATGCATGAAACAATGCAGGCAATCTGCTTAAACCCTGGCGCCTAACTGAATAATACTCCGAGAGTAACTGTAACTTCGGAATTAGAGGATGACTTGTGAATGAAAACTTTTTAAGTAAATATTTCGTTGCAAGTATTTTTCTACGTACTTGTAAGGGAGCTTCGCAGGCTTCAACGAGGAGGGCATTGGTAGGTGTGGATTTTAAAGCTCCAATACAGGATCGTATTGCTTGATATTGACAAGTGTTAAGAATATGTAAGTTAGTAGAAGATGCTACGTCGAAAATATGTGATCCGTAATCCAATATCGTCCGAATAGTGGTTTTGTACAGAGATAGCACCACAACGGGATCTGCCCCCCATTGCCTACGGGTTACGGCCTGTATAACCTGAATATACCTTTCACTCTTCGAACGCAAATATAAAAAATGATGTTTCCATGTAAGTTTTTGATCGATAAATAACCCAAGATATTTATGGTGGCTAACCACTGGTATTTCATACTGATCAAAGGCAAGTGGCGATCGGTCATAGGTTCTGCGATGTGTAAATATCATTGCTCGACATTTCGCTATGGAAAGATTTAACCCATGGGCCTCTAACCATGTTCTAGCTTCATAAAGCGCGAGACTAATATGTTGTCTACAGAGCTGTAAATCTTCGTGTGTACAATAAATCAAAAAATCATCAGCATACGCCTGTATGCGAGCATGACGTAAAATGACCGTTTCAAAATCTTTCATAAAAAGAGCGAAAAGAATACCACTCAGAATATCGCCCTGAGGCAACCCATTACTTACCTGCCGGGGCTGGAGTGTACAAGGCGTCGATTTAAATCGTAGTGTTCGATAAGTCAGAAGTTGTCGGAGAATGCTAATAAATCCCTCAGGAATCTTAAGAGTTGCAAGTTTTTCCCATAAGATGTGCAAAGGTACGGAATCATAAGCCCGTTGAATATCAAGAAAAACCGCTATGGTACTATGTTTTCTATGACGAGCTAAAAGTAAATCGATAACAAAACTATTAAATGCATCAGATGTACTGCGTCCCTTAAAAAAGGCATATTGATATCGAGGCGTCAAGTTATAGTATTCTAATACCCATAGGATTCTTCGAAGTAAGATCTTTAGAAACACTTTACGGATGCACGAACCGAGGACTATACCGCGATAATTACTTACCTCTGTGGGTAACTGCTTGTTTTTAAGAATGGGGATTAGGAAAAATTCATTCCAACTAACAGGTGTACTGTGATTGCGAAAAATATCATTATACCTATTTAGTAATACCTTCTTTGCGCGAATAGGTAGTAATTGGAGCATTTGATAGGAAACATTATCTGGACCTGGGGAAGAATTTGAGCATGAGCGGAGTACTGCTTCTAATTCCTGATAGTCGCAGGGTTGTAGCAATACGGAAAAACGTGTGTCTAGTGGGTCTTGGTAAGGAACATACTGTGGCACTACAAAATCTGGCGTTTCTCTAACAAGAAAATCTGATAATACTTGACCTGGGATGGTCTTGGCAGGGGAGTGCTGCGTCACTCTTGTGATTGCCCTGATGGCATTCCACAAGTCTGCAATCGGAACCTGGCGCGTGAAGGACGATATAAACTCCCTCCAAGCGTCACGCCGTTTTTGATGGAAAAGTCGGCGGGTTTGTGCCATGTGTCGTTTGAGCCGGAAGTAATGCTCAGGTGTTGCGTGCTGCCTATATTGTCGAAACAGTACTTTACGAGTTTGAATCATCAAATGGCATTCTTCATCCCACCACTGAACATGCACAGGTTTTCTAGAAGATAAAGGAGGTGAAGCGCTGATGGGGTGATGAAGGTTAATATAAGCTGTTAAAATCTGCATTAGAGTTTGATATGAAAAAGTATTTACCGGTATTTTTTGTAACGCGTCCTCAATGTAGGCGGTATATATTTGTGGTTTAAAACTCCTTAAAGATCGAATCATGTTATGTGAAACAGTGTGTGGGGGTGGAGAAAAAGGTCTGCCTACTCCATAAGTAATAACAATAGGGAAATGATCACTGGAATAAGTATCACTCAAAGTATGCCATGTAGCGATAGACACCATATTTCGCTTACACAATGTTAAATCTACTGCGCTAGGAGGGGCAGAAGGCGCAGTCAAACGCGTAGGAGAGCCATCATTCAAAATAGCGAAAGCATGGTTATTTACTTCATTAAGGAACTGTGTACCTTGAAGGGTATCCAAATGTCCTCCCCACAGGGTGTGATGAAGATTAAAGTCCCCAAAGATAAAAACATATGGTTCGGTAGTAAATTGTTGAAAGAATTGGTTCCATTGTCTCTCAGTAATGGAAAATTCAGGAGGACAGTAGATATTCACAAGTAAAAAATGCATATAATATAATCCTATAACATATGTATGGGGTATGGCCTGAATGTTCAAATGGATGCTATATGTCACGGATGAGTGGACCAAAAAGGCAACCCCCCCGTAACCGGGTCCATCATTACGTAAAACTGTGTAATTTGGATACTTGATGCGAGTCTCTAGATGAAACCAAGTTTCTTGTATAGCTACGAAGTGAGGTACTGTTTCCTGTATTAATTTATATAGCTCATGACGCTTGTTCACGAGACTTCTAGCATTCCATTGAGTGATTCTGATCATAGAATTGTATAAAATTACAAATCCTGTCCCTTAACTGGAATACATTATGCGCTAACGCGGGGTGATCACCCAATAGTTGTACTAATTGCTGAATAGATTGATAAAGACCACTTTGAAGATGTTCTCTTTGCCTATGAAATGACGAAAGTGGCTGCGCCATGGATGCGCTACTCGTGGCAACAGGTTCGTCAAAAGGTGCCTCCATCCGACGGTTTGCGCCGCCGTAAACAGGTGTAAGTCTTGAAGCCGCCATCTCCATGCGGGGAAGCTCGCGAACCAAATTTTGGTAACCTTCCTTATCATATCCTGGGGCTGGTGCTGGTCTCGGGGATTTTAAAATTACTTGAGTGAATTTCCTCTTACGGGGATTCGACTGTGTAGGAGTCTGCCCCTCCCCATTTAAAGGGGGAAAATTTTGAGAAGTGTCCACTAGATTATATTCCCTAGGTTGGACTTTTTGAACAGCGTCCTTGAAAGATAAATTCTGGTGGCTCATTATCTTTTTAATGTGGACCTGCTGTTGGTGCGTTGGACAATCCACATTGCCAGTTGAATGGGAACCGCGACAATGCACACATTGAAAGAAAGTTTCAGTACAGTTCGCCGTAGTATGGTGCAATGCACATTTCCCACACCTGGGACTTGTTGCTCTGCAATGCTTATCAACGTGCCCGTACCGCTGGCATTTTTTGCAGATGATGGGAGCAAAAACATATGGCTCCACCTCTAAATGCACTTGATATAAAGACACGTACTGTGGAAGTTTCTGTGCACGAAAAACCACTTTGATAGATCCAGTAGGTACATACTGTGTGCCTTCTTCGTTAACAACTCGACGGTTCAAACGTTTTACAGATTTTATTGTAGCAGGAGACTTCAAGTGCTTTAATATGGCATCCTCAGTCAAGGTCTTCTCTACTCCCCTGATGACTCCTACCCGCAATACATTAGAGCTAGGTATGTATGCCCGTAACTGCAGCTCGACTAATATAGGGTGTTTCAAAAATGAATTTGCCTGTACAGCATAGACAAATTCTATTTGTACCCTATTGCGTCCCTTGCGGGCCACTGATTTTATGCCTGGAATATTGTTCTCATAGAAAGTCCTACCTAGGGTCATAGGATGCATGTTACCGACATTGCCTGATGCTGTGGACTCCACAAAAATAATGAAAGGTCCATAATGAGTACTAGGATAAAGTTCCTGCGACTCAGTCTTCGAATTCGAAGTAGCAGTCTCTTTATTCACTACCTCATTGGGTGTATTAGGTGTACTCACTGTACTACTATTCTCACTTAGACTATCATCCTCATCCTGTTCCATTTGAACTGTCTCTTCCCGAGCAACTTTGAGGGTTGAAGGATCAGGAGACTCCTCACCACCACTTTGCTCCCCCATAACTTACGTATTACACTCGCAAAAGCACTACTCTATACCGTCCACGCTACCTCCTCACAGCAACTGTCAACTCAACTGCACACGAGCACTGCTAAGAGGGAACTGGTGTGGCAGAACGAGTAAATGTCCGTAGAGACAATACACGACACTTACGGATTTCGCCTTGCTAAAATGGGAGACAATTCGACGGTGGCGCTCCTAGTGACTTGACCTGAAAAATCGCGCTAAATTCAAATATGAATGGAAATTTATATACGGAAATGGATAAATAAATTACGTCTAGAAAGAAAGTGGTACTGAGATATTAACTTCGAATTTGCTAAAGCAATTCTGGATAAATGAATGAAGAATTATTTAAAAGGTTATTTATTATTCAAAGACTGAAATTAGACACAGAAACAAGATATGAAAGGGGCTGCTGTGAAATGTCTTGATCTTTCATTTATGCATTACTTTTTTAGCTTTAGCATTCCTGCCTGAACTTTTACGGTTGGATTTGTATTTTTTCTCATTTAAAAAACATTGTATGATCACATTAAGACACTTGTCAATAAAAATATCGGCACATTCCTTACACACATGATGCAATGAATTACGGTAACATTTAAAAGCTGGACAATTTTCCTCCTAACATGGATCCTACTAACAGAAAGAAAATCTATAAAATTCCGGCTTTAATCTGAGAAGAGGGATTAAAGAAAGAAAAGTATGAAAATGTTGTCGATAGTGTTGCTTTGAGGAATATTTACGTACAATTAGAGTAAAAATGTAACATACCCTTGGCTGTATAGTCGAGGATTTATAAAGTCGCTGGCCTGGAAATGATCTGAACAGATCTTATAATTCTTATATAAGCGTAACGTCCCTTCTTTCTTGTACACTTTATCCAAATCACTTCTGTGACATTTCAAAACCCACAGATCCCACCAACAACAACACATCGGTATTGAAGGTTAACTGCTGCACTATACAATAAAATATGCGTATTACATTTTATGCCAGTCGAGCAGGTCAGAAGATTATGAAGTACTATAAAAATCTCTGTCACTGGAAGAATATATATGCAAACACAATATCACTTACATGTTCTTGTCACGAGGGAACCTGAAGAACGAGCGCGCATTTTTCCGTACTTCGTAATTACTGCAGCCAAACACAGCACATACCTTTCCCCTCATGTTGAGAGGAGATATCAAGGAATGACACGCTACTATTTAATTATGTCAACTCACTGAAAATGCATAAATAACACCAAAAACTTCACACAAAAATACACGTGCTCTTATGAGAGAATCAGTACCGTTCAGGTCTATCCGCTAGAGTGAGCTCCAATAGCTGTCCCTCGATATCTCGCTCAGTGTTGCGTATTGTCTCTACTGTATTTGGTGCTAGCATGCGTTTGTTTTGATTTGTGTAAGCCGTGTTATTACCAAATATTTATGGAAATTTGAATATTATTAATCGTACATGATATTTATTTATGGTCTTAAGAAGATTATGGATCCTCTTTTAGTGCCGTAAGAAGCTGTTTGTTCTCAAGGAGCTTATTTATTCCATCAATGTCGGTGGTGATTAGGTTAATTTTGATTCTCGTGTTCTTCTCCGAAAGTACTTTCTTTATTTTTAGTTACCTATGCAATATGTTTATAGTTCAATGTGCTGTGTGCCTGGATGTAAGTAAGAGCTTCAGTGTTCCCGTTTCCAATAGACCTAGTATTAAGGCAAAATTAGGTTAAGAGCATTCGTAAGGAAAACTTCGAAACGAATCATAGAATGTTGTGTGCATTAATGATTTTATCATTTTTGAAATCAAATGTATTCTGAGGGAAGACATATACATATAGAAGGTGGTGATCTAATTCCAGTGCCGCGCAAACTTCCCAAGTTAAAACTAATGATGCCTATCCTAGCATTTACCCTATCAGCCAACGTACCTTACTACAAAGAAAATTAAATCAGTCCCAGAAAGATCCGGAACATCATGACCAAGATTTATGATTTAGAAACTAAATTAATCTTAAACGGTGGTGCAAGAATGATGTAACTTAATTAATTTTAAACGTTTTACAGTGAACATGCGTAAACTAAACCTAACCCCATTTCCCGTGAGTTAACGTGAGGATTATGGTTTTTTTAATATAAAATACAATTATGCCATCAGTTCTGATGAGTTTTAAGGTGACGAGTGTTTTAGACGGTCAGGTTTATCATACAAATATCGCTTGAACCTACTCAACAATACAGGTGGATTTTGGAAGGTTGAAATTTTGTTGGGGAAATTTGTTTGCGTGTTTTATATAATGGGCTGTGGTTAATGGTGGTGTTACATAGTATTTCATGTAAGGTTAATAATGTACTTTGTTGACATCTATATATCGTATTTGCTGACTGGAGATTCATATGTGAAATATTTTTATACTCTGTGTTTCAACCTGACGTTGATACAATAATTCTCCCTTCGTTTTTTCCCCTCTGAAATTTCATTTAGACTTACAATACGCGATAACGCTACTTATGGTGTTTAATTATTCATATTTTGAGTTAGTGAGGTTCGACTTGTGATCTTTTCTTTAGGTGACTCGGAATAAACATGCATAACCTTTCCCTCAACCTCTCATATCGCACGCCGATGTCCGCCATGTTTTTTCTGCATTAGGGTCTGATGTAATTGTAGTTGGTCTTGATAAGCTCTTATGGCGGCTGCTGTTATGAAGAAAGCTATCTTAGAGGCTACTACACAAGATGGCAGCTATACGTAGGCTGTTATGACCTTCTCCTCTTCCTCCTATGTTAAGGCATGGCGTTATGTCTCTATCGAACAAGTTTAAACATGCATCCCGAAGGCAAAAGTGTGCACATGTTTTTTAACCTGCAGCGATGACGTCTTCATAGTTGTGCATGTTTAGACTTGATCGTTTTCTCAAGCCTTTATAAATAGAATGAGTATGTGTAAGGAGGTAAAGGAGTGCAATAAGTACAACATTTTGAATGCAATGAAATATTTATTTACAATATACTACAACAGTTTTCGTTTTGCTGTTGACAAGGTTAGTATGCTTCTTAACAACTATCTGCGAAGAGCTAGCATGCGGCCGAAATTGTAATGCCTCCTGCAACATTGAAATTAAACAAAACATTTAGAAATATATTACGGTATACTAAGTATGTTGTGTTTTACAATGAAGATACTGCACTTTTTACCTTGTTGTTATTCGTGTGGTTTGTTCCTTTTCTGAATCATCATCAACATGTATTAGGAAAAGTTCATCCATACACTGTGTGCAGTGTTCAATCCTCGGATTTGGTCCATCCCAACCATCATCACTATTTTGTTCTCGATGCTTGTAATGATGTTGACAGGTTCTGCATAAAGATACATCGATTGACAACTTACTATGGAGAGGAAGAATGTCCCAATAATTGTTTACGTAAGGAGCAGCGTACGTACTTAAAAATCCTGGTGGTAAACATTGAATCTGATGTTTCGGCATCTGAGATAATGTTCCATGTATATAGAACATCTTAATAGCCATACTTACTCGTGAGAGTAAATAAGATGTTGCGTATGAGGATGCGAACAGCATGCACATTGACAGTTTTGTTTGTTGTACTCTTTCTGTTCCATAGTGTACGATGTCGAAGCACACACTAATGTTGATGATAAAGGACTATTCCGTACGAGAAGGGATTGAACTAACATCAGTAACTGCGAAGAGGAGGACGAGGAGGAGGAACGTAGCTGGCGTGTGGAGGTTGGAGGAGGGGGAGGAGGAGGCTGTTTCGTCAAGGCAAGTAACAATTAGCACACACTAGAATTGATTGTAGAACAAGACGAAATATGTTGGCTATCAGTGTTCAGAACAGAAAAACTTTTAACGCAAAACATTATAAGATTAATCTCTCTGTTGATACAGTCGCACTCTTATGCAATCAGCGCGCACACATAGAATTGCAAATGTTGTATATCTCTATCCGACATACTTCTTTTTATTCACTGCAGATAAAATAATTTTACTACTTTGGACAGGATACTTTTGTCTTAAAGAGATACATTTTGCGGGATTCGAACACATGCAACAGAAAAAAATTCTGTGTAGAATTCGAACTCTGATTTAGTTACAATAAATTCAAACCCTGTTCTCTCATCGCAAACACGGAAAGTGAAATTAAACAGAACGCTAGTGCTAGAAGAAGTGCACTTATTACACAAAAGTCCCTAACAGTCGAACAAATTATCGGATAAACATGTAACTTGAAATTTCGGTTCGGAAACATATAATTTCAATCTGTTGGCATGGGTTACAAGCATGTAACTTCTGCAGGAGAGGGCTACTATGCAAGATGATTTCAAAATGCTGAACCGAAAAATAATCGTGCTACACACATGATAGGGAATAGAACCCAGGTGTCACGTCTTATCAGAAGCGCAAAAGGATGAAAGGACTCTTCCTCCTCCTCCTCCTCTCCTAAACGCGTCGTCCTCCTCTTCCTCCTCCTAGGTATAAAGGGCTAACAGGCTAAAGGGGTAAAGGGCTCCTCCTCCTCTACCCTTCCGCGACCTCCTCCTCCCAGAAGAAGTTGGCTGAAGTTAGTACATTTTTGACAGCAGCAACACCCTCATCGATTGTTATCTGCAAGAACGCTTCTTTTTTGTTGGATGTAGCAAACTAATCTCTATTGGTAAATGGTTTATATCTTCTAACTTCAAACACTTGACGATGTGTAACTTCTATTGTTTATGATAAATAACTGTTTACAATGTATCTTACAGTAATGTAATCTATTCGTGTTGTGTAAATCTGTGGTTATTCTTCAATAAACAACTGCATTGAATGATCTACAGACTTATGGTTTTGTTATAGTCTTTCTACTATGAGTGGTTAAAACCTAAACTGCTTAACATTTGTATTCTCTTACTACAAGTACGTGGAAAAACTGATAACTATCTCGACCTAAAACAAAAAGGTTGCCGTGCTAATGATCATGAGTTAAAAATTTGTGTTCAGAACCGAAGAAATTCATGTCACACATAACAGGGAATAGAACTTGCGGGTCATGTCTTATCAGAATTACCTAATAAAGAATAAAATTCCCAACCTATTAGTGGTGCACTGAGTTGCGTTTGTCTAACAGAAATCAGTATCTGCTTGATAGTTTTTGTGTTTGGAACACTAAACGTTTCAAGATAGCAGCAGTAAGGTTAGCGATTTTCTGCTGTTTAAAATTCCGCGCCCACGTGGATAAAGAAGGCAGCTGTTATCTTGACAGGTGTTAAAAATGCACGTGGATTTTAAATTCCGCGCTATGACCTGCCTAAGGTGGCAGCAATGAGGTTTAGTGCCGTGAAGTTAGCAGCAGTGAGGTTAGCGTTGCTCTATTTTCCTTAAAAGCGAGGTTACGGTCCGTCAAGCTGACAGCTGTCAAAAAGGCATGTGGCTTTGTTTACAAACAAGAGCACGTGGTCGTAATGTCACGGTCACGTAGTATGCTGCGTCATCACGCAAAGTTCAAAATCTACGCCTACGTGGATAGAACTCGTCAAAACGTGTACTTGCTTTAAAAACCGAGTGTAGGAGAGTGTACCTTAAACAGCTGTAAAGATAACAGCTTCCTCCTACTCCTCCTCTGACAGGGCATGGCGTACCTTAAACAGCTGTAAAGATAGCAGCTTCCTCCTCCTCCTCTGACAGGGCATAGTTCCTCCTCCTCCTCCTCTATATTAGACGCAGTTTTACAGATAGATGGGCAGTTGTTATTTGCCGATGTTTTTTCCGGTTGCAGTGTAAAACTATACATCATATCTACCCGTAAAACATCTATTATGTTTATGTATGATATTTGCAGTGAGTTTTTCAAGACTTGACGACATAAAGCTGTAAAGCATAACATTGAAATATATGCACGCAAACAATGTACTGCTATGTTCAACAGACGTGACAATCTCACATGACATGTAAATTCTAAACACATTTGTTTAAGTAATTTACCAGTAGAACACATAGAAACATTAACGAAATATCGAAAACGCGATATAAAGAAGCGTAATCGAAATGATATATAACGTCGTCACAGCTTACTACAACTTCTCTTACTAACCTCACACTACCAGATAAAGAGGAGATACATAAGGAAGACAAATAAGAACATAACATTTCTTTTCCATCAGAGCTTTTATATTTCACTTTATTTTCTAACCCAACACCATGATCTGTAGCTGTGCAAACATCTCAAGTAGAGAAGCAAGATGCATCAGTAGAAGAAGATTTAACCGCTTCTTTTCAATTAAACCATGTTAAGTTTTTATCTGCTGATAACATTGCAGAAGCACATACACATCAAAACAAGTTCTTCCCTTTTCTACATATCAACTGTCTACACGTATTAGCAAAACTCTGTTACCGTATGCACATGTAAGATACTGTAAAGACGTTAACTTACTCGTTGACGATTACAACTCCTAAGAGCTTATCAAGATGCTGGATACACAGCGTATGTACGACAGCTTCAACAAATAGAAGACGAATTACAACGTAAGCGTATTATTGTGTAACATAATCCCTTCCCGACACTATTTTTTAAAATGTATCAGCTGTTAAGATAACAGCTTCCTCTTCCTCCTCCTCCGACCGGACATAGCCGTGTTCGTTCTCCTCCGCCTAACAGGTCAGCTACGTTCTCCTCCTCGTCCTACTCTTCGCAGTTACTGAGGTTAGCTCAATCCGTCCTCCTACAGAATAGTCCTTTATCATCAACATTAGTGTGTGCTTCGACATCGTACGCTATGGAAAAGAAAGAGTTCAACAAACAAAAATTTCAATGTGCATGTTGTTCGTATCCTCATACGCAACATCTTATTTATCTCACACGAGTAAGTAAGGCTATTAAGATGTTCTATATATATGGAATCTTATCTTAGATGCCGTAATATCTAATTCAATGTTTACCACCAGGATTTTTAACTATGTACGCTGCTCCTTTCGTAAACAATTATTGGGACATCCTTCCTCTCCATAGTAGGATGTCAATCGATGTAGCTTTATGCAGAACCTGTCAACGTCATTACAGGCATCGAGGACAAAATAATGATGATTATTGGGATGGACCAAATCCGAGGATTGAACACTGCACACAGTGTATGGATGAACTTTTCCTAGTACATGATGATGATTATTCAGAAAAGGAACAAACCACATGAATAACAACAAGGTAAGAAGTGCAGTATCTTCATTGTAAAACACAACATACTTAGTATAATATATTTCTAAATGTTTTGTTTGATTTCAATGTTGCAGGAGGCATTACAATTTCGGCCGCATGCTAGCTCTTCGCAGAAAGTTGTTAAGAAGCATACTAACCTTGTCAACAGCAAAACGAAAACTGTTGTAGTTCATTGTAAATAAATATTTCATTGCATTCAAAATGTTGTACTTACTGCACTCCTTTGCCTCCTTACACATACTCATTCTATTTATAAAGGCTTGAGAAAACGATCAAGTCTAAACATGCACAACTATGAAGACGTCATCGCTGCAGGTTAAAAAACATGTGCACACTTTTGCCTTCGGGATGCATGTTTAAACTTGTTCGATAGAGACATAACGCCATGCCTTAACATAGGAGGAAGAGGAGAAGGTCATAACAGCCTACGTATAGCTGCCATCTTGTGTAGTAGCCTCTAAGATAGCTTTCTTCATAACAGCAGCCGCCATAAGAGCTTGTGTATAGCCACCATTTTGCGCAATCGCCCCCTATGTCGTCTCATAAGAGCTCATGTATAGACGCCATCTTGTGCAATCGCCCATAGCCGGTATCTTGGTTTAAAAACTAAGATAATAGTATGTCAAGAAGGGCAGCTCGGTGAGTATGTTGAGAAGGGCAGCTTGCTTTATAACTATAATAGTAAGAAGGGCAGCTTACTTGCTTGCGGCGTGGCTAAGTCCCACGCTATAAAGTTTACTTCTGTCAAGATAGCAGTAAACCATGTGCAAGTAGTTAAAGATAGTGGCTGACAGCTGTCAAAAAGAACGTGGATTTTTTCAAATTGCCCGCTACTACAGGCCTGAGGTTGCAGGCATGTGGATTTAGCCCTGTCAAGATGCCAGCACTGAAGTTTGCGATCGTCTGTTGTTTAAAGATGGCAGCTGTCAGCTTAACAACTGTCAAAAAAGCACGTGGAATTTTTCAAATTGCCCGCTACTAAGTGGATATAAGGTTTAGTGCCAAAAGATAGCAGGACGATGCTGTCAAAAAAGCACGTGGATTTCTTCAAATTTCCCGCCACCACATTTCAAAGGTATGAGGTTTAGTAGCATAAAGATAGCAGCACGATGCTCTGTTGATTAAAGATGGGAGCTGTCAGAAAAGCACGTAGAATTTTTCAAATTGCCCACCACCACATGCATAAGGATGAGGTTTAGTGCCGTAAAGATAGCAGCACGATGTTCTGTTGATTAAAGATGGCTGCTGACAGCTGTCAAAAAGCACGTGGCTTTGTATACAAACAAGAGCACGGGCCCGCTACCACATTTCAAAGATTGTAGTTAAAGATGGCAGCACGATGCTCTGTTGATTAAAGATGGCCGGTGTCAAAAAAAAAAACGTGGCTTGAAGAGCACGTGTAAATTTTCAAATTGACCGCCACCACATGCCAAAGGCGGCATCCATTAGCTTTAGTGTCGTTAAGATGGCAGCACTGAGGTTAGCGATGCAAGATGGCGAATGACAGCTGTCATAAAAGCATGTGGAATGTTTTAGATTGCCCACCACCACGTGCCAAAGGTCTATGTATAGCACCCATCTTGAGCAAGCGCCCTTAAACCGTCTCATAAGAGCAGCCGCCATTTTGTACAGTAGCCTCTAAGCAAGCTTTCTCCATATAAGCCTTGTATGGCCGCCATATTGCGCAAGCGTCCCTAGGGAGTCTCATAAGAGCCTATGTATAGCAGCCATCTTGCGCAAGCACCCCTAGGCCGTCTCATAAGAAGCTATGTATAGTCGCTATGTTGTAGAATTAGATGGCCACCATCTTGCTCAAGCATCCCTAAAGCGTCTCATAAGAGCCTATGTATAGCAGCCATCTTGTGTAATTAGATAGCCGCCATCTTGCGCAAGCACCCTTAAGCCTCTCATATGGAGCTGTGTATAGCCCCTCCCTAGGGCGTCTCATATGTATATCAGCCATCTTACGCAAGCACCGCTAGGCCATCTCATAAGAAGCTATGTATAGTCGCCATGTTGTAGAATTAAATAGCCGCCTCATGATAGGCGTCTCATGGGGAGCCGTGTATAACCGCGATCTTGTGCAATTAGAGTCGGGAAGGGCATCCGGCCGTAAAACTGAGGTTTGGCTCCTCCATGCTGTTAGCTGTGCTCTGTTATGCTAATCTCCATTGCCCTACTACTCAAAATAACGTCTCGAGAATACCCATTGCCCTACTACTCAAGAAAGCGTCGGGAAGGGCATCCGGTCGTAAAACTGAGACTAGGCCCCTCCATGAGGTTAGGCTTGCTATCTTGCGCGTAAAAAGTTATGTTAAGTCCCTCCAAGATGGCGGATGTGAGGTTCAGCTCACTCTCTTAGGCGTCAGGACGTGCATCCGGCCGTAAAACTGTGGTTAGGCCTCTCCGTGATGTTAGGCTTGCTCTCTTGCGCGTCAAAAGTTGGGTCAAGCCCCTCCAGGATGGCGGATGCAGTCTTAGCCAGCGCAGTCAATGCGGTGGAAGCCTCTTCCGAGAGGGTGTGGTGGCGGAGGCGGCCGCCGAACCGGTGGCTTATACTACTGCCAACATCTTGGAATTTTTCTGCCGTCAACGATTTTGTTAAATATTTTAGTTATTATTTCTAGCATTTGGCTGTTATTCCCTAGCTCTTTCCCGAATTCATACGTAATTCCATTCACAGCACCTGATATTCCTCCCTTCCCTTTCTCAGTGTGTCTAATACCTCATCTGTGGTTATTATACCATCGAGTACATGCAGAGTGAACTCCACATGTCTCGGCATACCAGTCATAGCTTTCTTCTTTTCCCATGCATCTTTACCACCTATCAGACCCTTAAAATACCATAACTATTCCTCATCGCGAATGCTCACTTTGTCACAGCATATTGTACTAATTATTTTCCATATTTTCTTCGTTTCATTTTCCATACAGTACCGGTACTTATGTAATAATTTTGCCTCTTTGGCTTACCAGTTCCTTTTATTTTCACCCAATAAATCATTGCATTCCTTCCTCCTTTTGAAAAAAAAATTGCTCGTAAATCCTGAGATCCCACATTTCTGTATGTTTGTAACGCCTTCATTACTTGATTTTTCTTTTCTTTACAATCATCAGTATACCATACGTTTTGTTTATATTCCCTTCTCTTTCTCACAACCATTTTTTACCATCTACTTCTACTGATCTTTCAACCATTCTTATTGCTTCATCTATGTTATTATCCTCTATCATATTCTCAATACCTATCTTCAAAATTTCAAAGTCTTCCGCCTATAATAGTCCCTAAATTCGTTTCTATGTTCCTCACTCCACCTGTACCTTACAAGTTTTCTCTGTACATAGTTAAGTTGCTGTTTTCCTTCTTGTTTACTTTCGCCCCTCAGTAATCGGATAGCCACTGGGAAATGATGAGACGCTGTCCAATTTTTTACCTGAATGTCCTTAACGTAATTTAAAGCCTCCCTGGTTGCCAACACCAAGTCTATAACACTCCCTCCTAACTCGCCTACCGGTATGTTAAGTTACCTGATTCGTCCCCCAACCAGCTCCCATTCAAGATGTACAATTCCTCCAACGCACTCATTTCCATCAATTTCTCTCAATTTTCGGTACACTATTTTTGTTTTTACTTCTCCTTCTTTCTATTAACAATGCATCAATTTCTCTATCGTATAACGGACTCTTTTCGCCAATCCTTGCAATAAAATCACCCATTATAATTATTCCCGCTTCTTCATATTCTAATTTAACCCTATAATGCCCGGCGTGACAAATTTGTCACACGAATTTCAGATGCTATCAGAAGCTATAATACATCTCTTTTATTCTTCCCGAACCACAGTTGAAGAAATATCCACTAGAGTATGTTCACAACTGTGTGACAAATGTGCTACACTGGGCAATAAGAATAAAAGAGATGTATTATCGCTTCTGATAGCATCTGAAAGTCGTGTGACAAATTTGTCACGCCCTGCATTATAGGGTTAATCTGGTTTACAACATCAATAAGATCTGCAAAGAAGTTTTCTTCTCAAACGGGGACCCCGGAGGCTGATTGTAACCGAGATCTTTAAGAATCACTGATCTCCCTCCCGGGTAACGCACTTTAGGCTCCTCTTATGTTTCACTCCAGACCTTAAAACCCGATCTCTGTACATTGAAGTCCCCCGGCAACAAAGTCTCTACCATCGCAAGAATGTCACTATCTCGCATTAGATCTCTGACTTCATCATTTCCCAGTTTGCTCAATATACCTTCAATATTTACTAATCCCACTACCAAGTCTAGCTCTTTATTCGTGGATACATCTGATGTCACCAAGGCCTTGCTTCTCGTTATTCGTGCTTTTTCTAACTGCATAATGGATCCACTTGGGGAACTAACTATTTCCTCTTCCAACCCCCTAGCTTCCTCAGACTTTATCAACCCCTTTTTGTCCCAAATGTCTTCTAAGCCTTCCGTATAGCTGACACATCAGGGCAATGCACTAGCTCGCGTAGCTGACTAGCAGTCCATGAATCGCCCCCTGTTATAAGTCTGTTTCCACGGATAAGAGATTTTAGACCCGAATGACGCGCCTTTCCTTTGTGAAAACGTAGTGTTCTCATATTTTCCATTTCTCCTTGATCCAATTATTTTTAATCCTTTCTTGTGCCCTTCAAACTTTTCGCACTTTCCAACATTTTCGGGCCTTCAAACTAGATACCATACCGTATATACTTTCACTGGCCTTCTACCTATATTCCTCCCTAATCTAAAGGCACTATCGGGATCACTGTCGTTACACTCGATTTTCAACTTCTCCCTGATTAAGGAAAGTACCCTAACACATCATTAAAGTTCTCTCTTTCTGTTTCTGCCAGCCCATAGATTATTATGTTTCTCTTCCTATCTTCCTTTACTCGTTTTCTTTCCTTTTCTTCGAGCTTCCTTAGTCTATCTGCTATATCCATGATTTTCTTTCCTAATTTTATCTATCTCGTTCTTGTTCTGCAGTACGCTCTCTTTGATATCCTTAAGTTATTTTATCATGAAGGTCTTCAAATCCTTAAGTTCCTTTTTTGTTCCATTAACATTTCTTTGGTCTTCTCCGGCTGGCATTCTTGCATGACCTCCTTGAGCTTCTCAATATCTTCCCATGACAGCCCAGGGCCTGGATTCATCTCCTCTCAACAGATCACTAATAGCACCATCACCACAACTAATGAAAATACAATTTGCGTGATGTTGAAGCTATTTTTCACCATTTTCGTTGATTTCACATTCCATCTGCTCTGCCATCTGCCAATCGCACATCTATATTGATCAAATGAAAATCCCTTGTTAGCACACTCCTACACTATTCACTCACTCAGCACATCGCGTACTTTCACCTCGCAAGCTGAATTGCAACTTTATCACTAGTACTGAATTAATGCTTGGACGGTATTTATCGCGGTCAATAGATCACTTGACATCAGTACTTAACAGACGCTCTTACATACACCTATGAACTCGCAAACTCAGTGACATATCTCCGTGTACATATTTTAACGGTTTGTGATTTGTCTTTGGTCGTTGCCCAAATTGGAATATATCCCTATTTATATAGATTTGTATCTCCATATCATTTTCTTTGCGATGTGCGTATCACATTTGTTTGGGGCCGTTTTGAGACCAAATTTGAATTATTTTTTGATATTTTTGTCATGGATCATCTTATTTTTATTAATAAATCCATCTTATCCCCTTAATTGTATGTACATGGAGATACGTCACTAGACCGAAATCGCGGTATTAATTATTCAAAATTTCACTGTTCACACAAAAGAAAAACACTCCTCGTGGCGACCGTACTGCGTCACGTACAACTCTGTCGAAGTCCAACGGAGAAATGGGGATGCTTTCACCTCGCGGAGAGCTTAAGTAACCAACAGCAAGTTCGTTGGCTTTGGGGGTTCCTGTTTTCTATTGCAAAGGTGGATTATGAAACATTTCCTGTTCGTTTCCATTCACCGATTTGCAAGCCACAACACAGAAGAGAGTAGCCTAAAAATGTAATCTGGGAGAGCGATCGTGACTATGTTGAAAACTGAAGGCAAATGTGTTCTTATTTCTGAAATAAGTTTTATGTTGATCACAAAGTGTAATCCGAATTGCAAATGTCCAAAATTCTACGACTTCATTCTCGGACAACTCAGATTTATAAATAATTGGCTCGCTGATTGTTGAAGAATAATAATGCTGAATTGTGTTCTGTAATACTGGTATTCACCACCACCACCACCACCAACACCATGGCGCAATTTCCCCGAAGGGCCATGGTCAACCAAGCGACCGCTGCTCAGTTCGAGGGCCTGCAGATTGCACAGTGCAACAGTGAAAAATACTTTTTTCACAAAAGTATGTGTACTTTATGTATTTCTGCCTCCTGAATTCGAAAATGACAGTGAGAATATCGTTATCACACAGCTTTGGCACAAAATGTATACTTTGCTAAAAATTATATCACATATTGAAGTAGTACATATATATGGCACACGAAATATTCTAAACTAGAATACAAGTTTAAACCAAAAACATATTGAAATATGCATACTTTGAACAGGTGCATACAGAGAATATGGTAGAAAACATGCACTAAAGTAATTCATTCCGGGCTTTCTTAGTTGTCATGGCTTTTCCTCTTATGGGGCATTTCCGTGTGCTCACAGTGAAGCATCCAGCAGTAGTCGCCCATCATGCGAACATCCCAAGTTCCCTGGTATCATCGTTCCATGTGCTTTATATTCTGATGGAACCTTTCACCCTGTTCCTCACTTAGAGCACCCAGATTTTGAGGAAAAAAGTCAAAGGTGAGAATGTAAAAGATGAACTTAAACTCATTAAGCATCCCAGCATTTTCAACTTCGTCAGCATGATCTCCACTGTCTCGACATACTCTGGGCTTATTCTTTGCCAGGAAGTTTTGAACCACACACTTAAAGGCAGTACAGGCTTCTCGCTCCACGGCATTCATTGAATGAAGGAAATTTTCATCTACAGTCCAAATACTTTGTAAACGTCCTGCGCGGGAATCGCCCGCGCATGCGGGGAGGGACAATCGAAAGGGGCTGCCTCATCTTCCACTAGTCTCGCTGCCCTGTCTTCGTCTACACATCGTGCTAATCACTGTACGCATTAGCTGAACACAACGAGTCAACAAGCGAGTTAAGAGATAGCTAACCGGGAAAAGAGAGAGAGAGAGCGCTAATCAGACCTCCCACACTACCTACAAGACCACGCCCCGCCGGTCACCCAGAAGGACATTTACTAAGTATTTAGACTATAGGAGTACTTTCCGAATATCGGGACCAGTGAACATGCCCTCCTTCAACCTAGCGTCTGACAGGTTGGGGAACTTGTTACATAGATATTGCAAACCGTTGCCACACCTAGATAATGCTTTGACGAACTGCTTCATTATGTCCAGTATGAGGTGCAGAGATGGCAAGAGTATTCTCTGTCTCTTTCCACTAGAGGACCACACTTGATATTTTTTGTCCCCTGGAACCAATTCCAACCTCGGGGCCACAGATTTGCATATTATATATATGTTATTATATTATATATTATATTATAAGAAAACACCAAAACACCATATGAAGCTCTGAATACCAATCAGAATATTATTATATCATTAAATTGCATTACCATTAATTACAAATGTACGCTATTTTTGCAAAAAACTGAGGGTCATACGATGTTTTCAGTATCATTTTCGAATCCAGGAGGACGAAATACATAAAGAACGTCTACATTTTCGAAAAACGTTTTTGTGACCTTAAAATCCGTTGCATTGTTAGTTCATCTCGGCTTTATATACCGAGGCCGCCGTATCAATCAATCAATCAATCAATCAATCAATCAATCAATCAATCAATCAATCAATCAATCAATCAATCAATCAATCAATCAATCAATCAATCAATCAATCAATCCTGATCTGCATTTAGGCCAGTCACCCAGGTGGCAGATTCCCTATCTGTTGTTTTCCTAACATTTTCTTTAATGATTTCAATGACATTGGAAATATAATTAACGTCTCCCTTGGTACGTTATTCCAATCCCTAACTCCCCTTCCTTTAAATCAATATTTGCCCCAATTTGTCCTCTTGTATTCCGACTTTATCTTCATATTGTGATCTTTCCTACTTTTAAAGACGCCACTCAAACTTAATCATCTACTAATGTCTTTCCACGCCATTTCTCCGCTGACAGCTCGGAACACACCTCTCAGTCGAGCAGCTCGTCTCCTTTCTCCCAGTTCTTCCAGCCCAAACTTTGCAACATTTTTGTCACGCTACTCTTTTGTGGGAAATCAACCAGAACAAATCGAACTGCTTTTCTTGGAATTTTTTTCCAGTTCTTGTATCAGGTAATCCTGGTGAGGGTCGCATACACTAAAACCATACTCTAGTTGGGGTCTTACCAGAGACTTATAAGCCCGCTCCTTTACATCCTTACTACAACCCCTAAGCACCCTCATAACCATGTGCAGAGATCCCTATCCTTTATTTACAATCCCATTTGTGTGATTACCCCAATTAAGATCTTTCCTTATATTAACACCCAGATACTTACAATGATCCCTAAAAGGAACCTTCACCCCATCAATGCAGTAATTAAACTCACAGGGCTTTTCCTATTTGTGAAACTCACAACCTGATTTTTAACCCCATTTATCATCATACCGTTGCCTACTGTCCATCTCACAACAC
This sequence comes from Anabrus simplex, assembly GCF_040414725.1. NCBI lineage: Eukaryota > Metazoa > Arthropoda > Insecta > Orthoptera > Tettigoniidae > Anabrus > Anabrus simplex. The sequence continues at coordinate 57,398,181 of NC_090272.1, read as the reverse complement.
TGCCCAGGTCATTTTGCAGTTGCTCACAATCTTGTAACTTATTTATTACCCTGTAGGGAATAACAATATCCGCAAAAAGCCTTACCTCTGATTCCACTCCTTTACTCATATCATTTATATAGATAAGAAAATATAAAGGTCCAAAAATACTGCCTTGAGGGATTCCCCCCGTAATTACTACAGGGTCAGATAAAGTTTCGCCTACTCTAATTCTCTGAGATCCATTTTGTAGAAATATAGCAACCCATTTAGTCACTCTTTTGTCTAGTCCAATTGCACTCATTTTTGCCAGTAGTCTCCCATGATCTACCCTATCAAATGCTTTAGACAGGTCAATCGCGATACAGTCCATTTGACTCCAGAATCTAAAATATCTGCTATATTTTGCTGGAATCTTACAAGTTGAGCTTCAGTGTAATAACATTTCCTAAAACCGAATTGTCTTCTATCGAACCAGTTATTAATTTCGCAAACATGTCTAATGTAATCAGAAAGAATGCCTTCCCAAAGATTACATACAATGCATGTCAAACTTACTGGCCTGTAATTTTCAGCTTTATGTCTATCACCCTTTCTTTTATATACAGTGGCTACTATAGCAACTCTCCATTCATTTGGTATAGCTCCTTCAACCACACAATAATCAAATAAGTACTTCAGATATGGTACTATATCCCAACCCATTGTCTTTAGTATATCCCCAGAAATCTTATGAATTCCAGCCGCTTTTCTAGTTTTTAACTTTTGTATCTTATTTTAAATATCATTGTTATCATATGTAAATTTTAATACATCTTTAGCCTTAGTCACATTCCTCTATCTGGACATTATCCTTGTAACCAACAATCTTTACATACTGCTGACTGAATACTTCTGCCTTTTGAAGATCCTCACTTACACACTCCCCTTGTTCATTAATTATTCCTGGAATGTCCTTCTTGGAACCTGTTTCTGCCTTAAAATGTACCTATACATACTCTTCCATTTTTTCACTAAAATTTGTATGACTGCCAATTATGCTTGCCATTATGTTATCCTTAGCTGCCTTCTTTGCTAGATTCAATTTCCTAGTAAGTTCCTTCAATTTCTCCTTACTTCCACAGCCATTTCTAACTCTATTTCTTTCCAGTCTGTACCTCCTTCTTAGTCTCTTTATTTCTCTGTTATAATAAGGTGGGTCTATACCATTTCTTACCACCTTTAAAGGTACAAACCTGTTTTCACATTCCTCAACAATTGCTTTAAACCCGTCCCAGAGTCTGTTTACAATCTTATTTAGAGTTTTCCACCAATCATAATGACTTTTTTAAACTGCCTCATGCCTTCTTTATCAGCCATATGGTACTGCCTAATAGTCCTACATTTAAAACCTTCCTTTCTATCACATTTATTTTTAACTACGACAGAAACAGTTTTGTGATCACTAATGCCATCTATTACTTCGGTTTCTCTACAGAGCTCATCTGGTTTTATCTCACCGTCAGATAGCTCCTCAATTGTAATCACGTAGGCTGAGTGGGCCTCGAACAAGCTCTCAGGTCCAGGTAAGAATCCCCAACCAGGCCGGGAATCAAAACCGGGCATCCGGGTAAGATGCAGCCACGCTACCCCTACACCACGGGGCCGGCAATATCGGTATCACGGAATGAATATGAATATGAACAGGCATAACAAATATGTACAGCTTTACACTCATAACGAGATTACATTATTTCTTGTTATTAACAGTTTGGAATACATTACTCCACATTGTTAATAATTAGGACTACCGGTACATTATTCCTTTTATAACAACTGTAGGCCTATTTGTAAATTTGCCTTGTTCTAATCTTGTTTACCGTACTGGTTTATGAATAATGATATCGCAAATAGAAGGAGCCTAAATCAGCATTTCCCTTGATCTCCTGGAGGAATAGGTCAATCAATCACTTCAATCAAACACCACTGATCTGAATTTATGTCAGTCACCCAGGTGACAGTTTCCTTATCCGTTGTTTACCTAGCTTTTTTTTTAAATAATTGCAAAGAATTTGAAAATTTACCGAACATCTCGGTTGGTAAATTATTCCAATCCCTAATCCCTCTTCCTATATAAACGAATATTTGTCCCAACTTGTCCTCTTGAATTCCAACTTCATCCTGATATTTTGATCTTTTCTACTTTTAAGAACACCACTCATACTTATTCGTTTCCTAATGTCGTTCCACGCCATCTCTCCTCTGACAGATCCTGTTTCCTGTGCCTGAAATTCTTAGTCACCCTACCTTAAGCGTGAAGTGTACATCGCCGTGCTCGGCTTTGAATGTGAAGTACTGCGTAATCATATTTTTAACATCACGATATCATAAAAATGAACTACCCTACTAACGATAAATTAATTAATGAAATATTAGAGAAATAATATTACCATAGTGTTTTACCTGATTGACCAATAACTATAGCTTTCTCTTCCTGCGATGCTCTATACACCTTCTTCTGCTTTCGAGCCATTTAAATAGCTTAGCATATATATACACTCGTTAATTTTCTACACTGCACTCAAATATAATTTCAAAACCTAGAAACTATATTTTCTATTTCATGCTTTCTTGAAATAACAGGAAATTTGTTAGCCAAAAATAGGATAAGTTTCTAGACCATGATTTATAATGAAGTTCGTAGGTTGGCAACGGGCGTCTTGTGAATATAATTATTGCCGAACATTGTAGTCAAGACGCAGTAGCCTAATTGACGAGCTCTCTGGTGTGATCCTGATATAATTATTATTAGAAAGGGGCACCCGAATGGCATTAGGATTTTTCAATATTCATTTATCGACATGATTCTCTTGTTGCAAGTCGTGATGTGATGCTTGTCACACTGTTTGTCACATAAAACGTATGCACAATTGTCATCTGGATTATGAAAAAACTTCACAGTGCACATCTTGTGGTGAAAAATATGAATGGAGAGACGTGTTATGATGTGTCTTTGATCTTGATCTTCTTTGGTCCACTTTCTCACCAACATGGCATCTGAGGTATAAAAGTCGGGGACGAGATTTCCTTGTTCTTTTCTTCCCTCAATGTAAATATTTCTTTGGCCAATTCATATAATAGACGCGATAACGCCGATTTTCCAACTCGTAAAGTACATTTATGAAAGCGTGCTTTTACTTTCTCTATCCTTTCGAGATCTCTGAGTTTGAGATGATCCCAAATTAATTCCAATCCGTAAGTCAAGACAGGTGATATTACTGTGTGGAATAACATTATTGCCGTAGATAAAGATAGTGCTGCGAGATTTTTATTTTGTAGATGGCCCTTATCGCTGCCGCAGTTCTTTCTTCTGTTTAGTAAGTAAATTACAGTGCTGTGGTTTGAAGAGTTATTCCTAAATACTTAAATTTGTTAACTGTTATTAGATCGTTGTTAAATAGAGTAAGAGTGTCTTCTGTTGAAGGTCTCCTTCCTTTTCTAAAGGTCATTTGGGCCGTCTTCTAAAGATTGATCGTGGCCTGAATTTCGTTAACCCGCTTTTCTAACTCTAATAAGGTGGCTTGTAAGCTGTCTTTGTTTGATGACCCTAGTACTATGTCATCTGCGTAGAGGATAACTGTCCTGTCGGGTGAAGATTTTACTATATTCGTAATGTCAGCAGTGGTAGTGTTGAATAGTAAAGGGCTCATCAGGTCACCATGCAGTACTCCATTCTTTTGTCTGACCGACTCCATCTTCAGTCTCTATGTAGTCCACCATCAAGATGTTATTTAGCAACTTAATAAGGGGATGAGCTTCACTGATCATGTTTTTGTTCTTCGTTAGGAGATTTTCTCGATTTACTGATTCGAAGGCCTTCGTGAAATCCACGAAATCTGCATAGTACTTTCCTTTGGGTAATCTTAATGCATCTTCTACATCCTGTGACAGAAATTTTACAACGTGAAGAGTGCTTCCTCCGGCCATAAATCCAAATTGGCATTCCGGAACTATTACATAATCCTGTAATTTCTTTGTAAGAATCTTCATAAATATTTTGAGGATGTTGTTTTTCAATGCAAGGCCTCTATAAGAATTGGGATCATTTGTCTGTCCTTTACTCTTGTATAGGATTTTCACTGATGATCTCCTCCATTCCTCAGGTATAGTTCCAGATCTTAGGCAGGCATTGAATAAGTTCGTCCAGTAAGGCAGTAACATTTCTTGAGTTCTTTGAGTTATTCTGTATGAATACCATCTGGGCCAGGAGCTTTCTTGACTTTCGACTGATTCATAGTTACTCTGACTTCATCAAGTGTAACCTGGATTATATTTCCGTCTGAAGTCGTGTTGATTGCAAGGAACGCCTGAGTTTTATTTTCCACATTCAAAACGTCTTTGAAATGTTCTTTCCATTTATCCATAGGGATTTCTTGAGACCTTGAAACGATATTTTTACTAAGGACTATAAATGGGTCATGTTTTGCCGCCGTAGCTAGTTTCTTTGCGTCGGCTTCCAAATATTTATCTCTCTTGGAATGTAGGAGTAGTTTGTACTTCCTTCTGCCTTGTGCATAAAGATGGAAATAATTGTCTGAGCCAACAGTACGGGCATTGTGTAGCTGTTCTAGGGTTTTCTTTCGTTTGAGATAACACTCTTCGTCGAACCAAGGTTGAGCTATTCGTTTTATGTTTGGTAGTGAGGCCTTATGTAGTTGGTCAGTTACAATTTCTAGTGCTTCATCTATATGTCCTTCAGTTGCAAGCTGTTCTGCCTTGATAATTATAGTACGCGAACCTTTTCTTGAGCCCTGAACTCCATAGTGCTGAATGGGAACTAGGGCTCAAGAAGAAGTTCGCGTACTATACCGGTACCGGTACGTCGTGATTGACAGTTCTTGTATCTATTCTTCTGGAATAATTTACCTTGTTAATGCTCGATGTTGAGGTATGTTGTGGGCAATGGAGAATAATATCTATTACGATTGGTATATATTTTTCTTATAGGAGAATCACGTGTGGTCCACAGTCCTCCTTGATTTTTTATGACGATTCTATCCCCTTTAAAGGAAACGAGATCAATAGTGCTTGATCCATTGTACTCAATGTAGGCCTTCTCTTTTATTTATTAGATTATAGCCTACTTCTGTTAACATTTCGAGCACAAGATCGGATTTTCCAAGCAGTTTATCAACACGACAGGTTAGATCACCTGCTATGATAATGTTGATGTTATTGTTTGTGTTTAAGATAGCAGTAGAGAGTTTCTCTATGACGTCCCCTGACGAACTTTCAGGACTGATATATACGCCAATTATGTTTATGTCAGTTGTGTTTACAATTACCATATTGTCCTGTTTGTATATTTATTTTAATTGACCAATCTTAGGTTTCAGAAAGCATGAAACCAGTGTTGCCAAATTATATTTTCAAGATCCGCTAAATACTACTAAAATCCCCTAAAATTCCGCCAAGAAACCCGATCTCAAATAATGAGCAACAATAATAATAATAATAATAATAAAATTAATAATAATAATAATAATAATAATAATGATAATAATAATAATATTAATAATACATTATCATTATAGACTGTTAAGCCTTTCAGCGTTCAGTCTGCAAGCCTCCAAGAATTTACTAAACGTCGCCACAATCCTCGATTTACAACTAGTGTTGTGGCCTCATTTAGTTCTATACCTCTTATCTTTAAATCGTTAGAAACCGAGTCTAACCATCGTCGTCTTGGTCTCCTTCTACTTCTCTTACCCTCCATAGCAGAGTCCATTATTCTCCTAGGTAACCTATCCTCCTCCATTCGCCCCACATGACCCCACCACCGAAGCCCGTTTATGCGTACAGCTTCATCCATCGAGTTCATTCCTAAATTAGCCTTTATCTCCTCATTCCGAGTAACCTCCTGCCATTGTTACCACCTGTTTGTACCAGCAATCATTCTTGCTACTTTCATGTCTGTTACTTCTAACTTATGAATAAGATATCCTGAGTCCACCCAGCTTTCGCTCCCGTAAATCAAAGTTGGTCTGAAAACAGACCGATGTAAAGATAGTTTCGCCTGGGAGCTGACTTCCTTCTTACAGAATACTGCTGATCGCAACTGCGAGTTCACTGCATTAGCTTTACTACGCCTTGATTCAATCTCACGTACTATATTACCATCCTGGGAGAACACACAACCTAAATACTTGAAATTATCGACCTGTTCTAGCTTTGTATCACCAATCTGACATTCAATTCTGTAGAATTTCTTACCTACTGACATCAATTTAGTCTTCGAGAGGCTAATTTTCATACCATACTCATTGCACCTATTTTCAAGTTCCAAGATATTAGACTGCAGGCTTTCGGCACAATCTGCCATTAAGACCAAATCGTCAGCATAGGCCAAACTGCTTACTACATTTCCACCTAACTGAATCCCTCCCTGCCATTTTATACCTTTCAGCAGATGATCTATGAAAACTACGAACAGCAAAGGTGAAAGATTACAGCCTTGTCTAACTCCTGTAAGTACCCTGAACCAAGAACTCATTCTACCATCAATTCTCACTGAAGCCCAATTGTCAACATAAATGCCTTTGATTGATTTTAATAATCTACCTTTAATTCCATAGCCCCCCAGTATAGTGAACATCTTTTCCCTCGGTACCCTATCATATGCTTTCTCTAGATCTACGAAACATAAACACAACTGCCTATTCCTCTCGTAGAATTTTTCAATTACCTGGCGCATACTGAAAATCTCATCCTGACAGCCTCTCTGTGGTCTGAAACCACACTGGTTTTCATCCAACTTCCTCTCAACGACTGATCACACCCTCCCTTCCAAGATGCCAGTGAATACTTTGCCTGGTATACTAATCAATGAGATACCTCGATAGTTGTTGCAATCCTTCCTGTTCCCTTGCTTATTGATAAGTGCAATTACTGCTTTTGTCCAATCTGAAGGTACCTTACCAACACACCACGCTAATTTTACTACTCTATGAAGCCATTTCATCCCTGCCTTCTCACTATACTTCACCATTTCAGGTCAAATTTTCATCTATTCCTGCTGCCTTATGACAATGGAGTTTATTTACTATCCTTTCCACTTCTTCAAGCATAATTTCACCAACATCATTTTCCTCCTCCCCATGAGCTTGGCTGTTTGCAACACCACCATGATGATTTCCTTTTACATTGAGAAGATGTTCAAAATATTCCCTCCACCTCTCCAGTGATTCCCTGGGATCTATTATGAGTTCACCTGAATTACTCAAAACACTGTTCATTTCCTTTTTCCCTCCCTTCCTAAGATTCTTTACTACTGTCCAGAAAGGTTTCCCTGCTGCTTGACCTAGCCTTTCCAGGTTATTACCAAAATCTTCCCATTACTTCTTTTTGGATTCCACAACTATTTGTTTCGCTCTATTTCTTTCATCTACGTACAAATCCCTGTCTGCCTCGGTCCTTGTTTGGAGCCATTTCTGATAAGCCTTCTTTTTACGTTTACAGGCTGTTCTCACTTCATCATTTCACCAAGATGTTCGCCTTTTCCCATCTTTACACACAGCTGTTCCTAGGCATTCCCTTGCTGTTTCTGCTACAGCATCCCTGTATGCCACCCATTCACTTTCTATATCCTGAGCCTACTGAGTCTACTGTTCGAAACTTCTCACTAATCATATCCTTGTACTTCTGTCTAATTTCCTCGTCCTGGAGATTTTCTACCCTTATTCGTTTACAGACAGATTTCACTTTCTCTACCCTAGGCCTAGAGATACTTAGTTCACTACAGATCAGGTAGTGGTCTCTATCATCGAAAAATCCGCGAAAAACTCGTACATTCCTAACAGATTTCCTGAATTCAAAGTCTGTTAAGATATAGTCTATTATGGATCTGGTACCCCTAGCCTCCATGTGTATCGGTGAATAGCCTTATGCTTGAAGAATGTATTCGTAACAGCTAAATACATACTAGCACAGAAGGCCAGCAAACGCTTCCCATTCCCATTAGCTTCCATATCTTCCCCATATTTACCAATCACCCTTTCGTATCCTTGAGTTCTATTCCCAACACTCGCATTGAAATCGCCCATTAGCACTATTCTATCCTTGCTGTTGACCCTGACCACGATGTCACTCAATGCTTCATAAAACTTGTCAACTTCATCCTCATCTGCACCCTCACATGGTGAATGCACGGACACAATTCTTGTCCTAATTCCTCCAACTGACAAATCTACCCACATCATTCGCTCATTTACGTGCCTAACAGAAACTATGTTGCATGCAATGGTATTCCTGATAAAGAGCCCTACTCCAGACTCTGCCCTTCCCTTTCTAAGACCCGTCAAGAGCACTTTATAATCTCCTATCTCTTCCTCATTATCTCCCCTTACCCGAATACCACTTACTCCTAGCACATCCAGATGCATCCTCCTTACTGACTCAGCCAGTTCTACGTTCTTTCTTCCATAAGCCCCATTAATATTGATAGCTCCCCATCGAATTCCATTTCGTTCGCCAAGTTGTTTCCAAGGAGTCCCTCGCCTGTCAAACGGGAGTGGGATTCCATTACTCCCATAGGTCCGAGGCTTGCTTAAAATGTTCTGAGCTCGGTAAATTCAAGAAGCAGGATGTTACCCTACTTGGCCATAGTTCAAGTGAGGATCTCTCCTCTAACGGGTTATGGGCCACGGTGAATTGTATAGTCCTAGCCGCCAGAGCACAAGGAGGGCCACGACTCAGAATATGTCCGAGATGCCAACTCCCATTCCATAGCAACTGGTATCCCGACTCTCAGGACCACTTACTAGGCCACTCAGCCGTTGCCCATGGTTCACGAACTAGGAAATAATAATAATAATAATAATAATAATAATAATAATAATAATAATAATAATAATAATAATAATAATAATAATAATAATAATAATAATAATAATAATAATAATAATAATAATAATAACTAAAGAGATCTTTCACCTTTTTGATTCAAATCCCAAAACCACAATTCCCTGGTTTAGAAATACCAAAGAAGACCTGAAAATGCTACATATCTCAGCAGAAGATGCCCTTAATAGAGATCGCTTCCGCAAGAAAATATTGACGAACGGGCTAAACCGAGACGAGCAACCGAAGAGAAGACACGGTGCCCCTTGGACAGGGGACCGTAAGCAGGCCCACTCACAAAGAATGAGGGAAATTTGGGCTCTAAAGAAGGCCAAGTTCAGTGTCAAGTGCAAGAAGACTTAACGTGGTCCTTGATAGCCCCAGCGAATTATATAATAATAATAATAATAATAATAATAATAATAATAATAATAATAATAATAATAATAATAATAATAATAAAAAGTAAATGTCTGCACTCACCTGATCTGTGAGTTTCACTGGGATTAACCCCCTACCTACGAGCGTTTTACTGGCGGGTACAGACTACGTGAATCCCCTACATCAAGGGCCACACACAGAACAGTCCAGTTCATTAAACGGTCTTCCTTCATAGCAAAAATATAAATGCTACTCTCTCACAGTTTCATTATCTGTCGTCATTCGTCAACTAAGAGATAAGCACCCTTTCCACACGCATTACAAATTTATGATACCATGATCTCATAACATCAAATCAAATAACATGTTTTCCTCATGTGACTGCTAGCTCCTGAGAAGAAATACGGAGTAGCTCGGAGACAGACTGGAGTACAAATTTTTTAAAAACGTAAAATGGATAAAACGCTAAATTCCGCTATAATAAATCTAGAATTCCGCCAAAAAATCCGCTGCCCGCTAAATGGTATATTTCTCCGCCGACAGTCTTCTAATTCCGCCAAATTTAGCCGAAAATCCGCTAAGTTGGCAACACTGCATGAAACTCTCCCTTCTGGTCTGTCTTCAGTTGGTTTTGCGAGAGCATGAATTCCATTGAAGTCTGGAATGCCTATTGGTTGAAATAGGAGGTATCTGCAATTACCAGTGCATCTGCTTGATTTATCGATTCGTGTGGTGTCAGTGAAAGTGCATTTTTCAGGCCTTCTGCATTCCATAATATTATCTTGACAGCCATGGTTTTACTCCAGGAATGCCCTATCATTTCTTCTCCATGAGAAACGAAAACGTCTCACTAGTATTCCTTTAGGCCCGAATTGTGGGTCCGATGTTTCTTCCAAGTAAGTGAATGGGACACTAATTTTGAAGGCTTTCTTTTCGCCAAGCGTCTTTAATTCTTCACACGCTATTTGTTCCTCAAAGCCATTTTTGATAAGGGACGACTTGATTTTTTCTGTAGTGATATTATTGTTTAGTTTTCCTACGTATAACTACGCAGTTTTTTTCAGCTGCTTGTAAACTGTCCTCACCTCACTTTATTCAAATTATTGCCTGTGTGCGGTGTTTTTTTTTCCTTCTGAATTGGGCCACGGTCCAGAGTTGATTAGAGTTTTCCATTGCATCATTATCAGGTTCATGAGGTTCTTGGAATTTTTTCGGATTTATCACGCCAAAGTCGGTATGAGACGTGTTGATTGGTTCGAGTTGTCTGAATTGATACGAACAATTATTTTTGTTGTACAAGGGCGTTTTAGTGTTTCTCAAACATTCGGGTCGTTTAAGACGATCATTTGGCACCAAATCGGCGTTTGATTTTTGAGTCTTCCATTACAGTTGAGTTTGGTTATAGCGAGAAATTTTCCAGTCCCTCTCGGATCGTGCGTCTAATTAGTTCCTGAATATTAGAATCATTCTTCACCACATGCTCTAATATAATGTCCATTTTCTGAGTTAGTTGTAGGATTGTATTTTCAATGGCGTCTATTATTTTTATCTTGGGCTTGCATATGTCACATAACCAGGTGAGTTTCCATTTGTCTCTAATTAACTGACCAAACTCACCTTTGGTCATACAGCATTTCCAGTGAGACTAAGAATTGCAACTTTCGCATTCAACTGAACTGTCGTTATCGGAAAAGTGTTTACGACGTGTAATGGACTCTTCCAAATCCTTGGGCTGTTTCTTATCTGACATAGTGTTACTTACTTTTGTTATTTGCAGACGATACGGCTTTTTATACATCTAGCATGCTCGGGCAAAACTGTACTAGTCAAAAAATGTAACTTGTCAGTAGAAGCATTTTTCTTTATTCAAGTACTATACTTTCTACAAAGCATGTAAGTATTTTAAAATGTTAGGTTCTTAGTCTAAATGCTGTAAAATGAATGAAAATTTAATTCAATGAAACAATTTAGGAAATTGTTGACTTATACTAGTTTTACTACTTACGGTTTTACAATTATACTGTTTGGACCATTCATGTTTTCAGTTCAGAATAGCTAAAAGTACCTAACATTTTATATGTAAACATAATGAAATTGCACTAATTTCAAACAAGAAATATAAAATTGTCACAAAATTAAAAGCATTAAAATTATGCTAATAAAATGCTGTCAGTAATAGTCCAGGGGCATTCGGTGACTTCGATCTATATACTGGCTTTCCTTCTTCAGCTATCACTGAATTACTGCCTAATGTTCGTTTCTAGTTCAGTCTTCATCCTCGTTTCCTTCCCATCTGGATAAATGTCTGCAATACTGGATGTTTGTATATCTTTATAGAACTGATGGAAAGCACTTGGAATAAGAGGAAGCAAGTCTAAAATGTCCTTTCTCTTCTCCTTAGAAACAGTGAGTTTGCTGTTGTACCACCTACCTTTTTTTTAAATGATGTTTGTTCGTGGCGTCGACCTCTAGAGATCTTGCACCATATGATATGAACCTGCGGGTAATTTTAATTGCGGAATTGTAGAGGTTGAGGAAAGGAACGTTAAGAACGACACAAATATCCAGTCTCCAGGCCAGGGATATTAATCATTTACAATTAAGGACCCCTGACCCGGCCGGGAATCGAACCCGGGGCCGCCGGGTGACAGGCGGACGCGTTGCTCCCTACACCGCGGGGCCGGACTAGCACCTACTTGGTCTAAGCAGTTCTTCTATGCATCCTTTACTTTTGAGGACCAAGGTTATAAACGAGTCCTCGTTTTTCATTGTAGTTTTGAAGTACATTACACCCCAACCCAATTGAAACGATTACCATCAGTAATCTTTTGCAGTGCATAAATGATTTTCTGTACAGGCCTTCAAAATCCAGAAAGTCCTTGTGGGAAATTTCGATGACTTGAAACTTCTTTTCCCTTCCCACACAAAGCATCAGGTGGCTCCAGTCGTCGGGATAATAGATAGGAAACTGCAGTCTCTTCTTCTGCTTCTCTATGAGCTCGTGGTCAACATCACAATCTAAATGACTATGGCGGCTAACCATGAATTTATCATCTATCAATTCCTAGTTTTTGTAATCGTTCAGTGCACAGAAGAACATAGCGGAAAATGGGAGTTCTTATTTTGCCCCCACTCCTGATTTGTCCGAATACATGGTAACCTACTTAACCTCTGAGGGAAGGCTTATCAATTGTTTGTAAATGCAGGTTGCGACCTGATTTTCCCCACGTCCTCCTTCAGTCTCATTCCACAAGTAGCATGTTACATCGTTCTTGCTTGTTTCGTGCATAGTGAGATTAAAGTTCCACAATCATTCTTTGTAAAAAGAAGCCGATGTCTGAAAAAGTGGTGTTGGTAAACACTATTGCATATCGAACGAGTAGCACCGGGCTGTAAAGTCTTCTTCGCACAGCTGTTTGTCTTCGTCCTTTGGTAAATAAGCCACATCTGCTTCTGTATGATGAAGTGCAAGTTCTTCTTCCAGTTTTAACTTCCCTTCTTGGTCTTCCTCAAGTCTTTTGTGCGCGTGTGTGTAAAATAAAACATCACATTTGTGGCATGTGTCTACTTTGGTTTCTTAAAAGATATGTTAATTTTATGGAACTCTTTTCCGTATATTGGACGGGATACCAGGTCGCATGTGTTCTCACATTACAACTTGAACATTATTTGCAAATTTAGGTGGGGGTACATACAGACGACTGCTTTTCTCCGCCTCGTGTAGTGCGATTCGTACGCTGGGAAAGATGAGTTGTGCTGCTTACATTCTTGTAATTTACTGTCATTGAGTTTGTAAGCTGGTGGGTGTCACTCCCTCCTACCTGGCAGGATTGCATCGGACACACTAACACTTTGATTTGCGATAACAACAGAAACGAACATCTGCGGCACATCAAGTGTCCGCATGAAGCAGTCTCTACAAAATCTAAATCTTTCACCATCAACTCTGAAATGAAACATGTGAGTCATTTTCCTAGTTTTTTCTCTGCCGGGCTGAGTGGCTCAGACGGTTAAGGAGCTGGCCTTCTAACCCCAACTTGGCAGGTTCGATCCTGGCTCAGTCCGGTGGTACTTGAAGGTGCTCATATACGACAGCCCCGTGTCGGTAGATTTACTGGCACGTAAAAGAACTCCTGCGGGACTAAATTCCAGCACCTCGGCGTCTCCGAAGACCTTAAAAAGTAGTTAGTGGGACGTAAAGCAAATAACATTATTATTAGTTTTTTGTCTGTCTGGATCATTTGTATGTGTCCGCAGTAGACGGGCTAGGTGCGTTCCAGGCCGGAAATGAGTCGGCAATTTTCTGCTGCATCAGCACCCGAGGCCATTGACCCCGGCCAAAGGTCATTGAACCCGTGACATCATGGCCACGTGACCACGACGTTACGACCACGTGCTCTTGTTTGTAAACAAAGCCACGTGATTCTTGACAGCTGTCAACCTGATCCTTAAACAAGGTAGCATCGCTAATTAGGGAAGGAAATAGAGTTCAAACTCACAGGGTGTTCCACAAGTAGGTATACTATTTTCATGCAACGTCGGCACCTGAGGTCATTGACCCCATAGGGTGTTCCACAAGTAGGTATACCTTTTCAATGTCAGCACCTGAGGTCATTGACCCCTAGTAGTTTGTCTAGGCGGGTTCTGACCCCGAGGTCATTGACCCGAGATCATTGACCCCTGGTAGAGTAGAAGGGCTAGGCCGATTTGGGGATTTTGTGTAAAAGGGCGATCCTAACCTCACAGTCGCCATTTTGAAGGGTGTAACCCAACTTTAACGGCTAGTTTCCCTTCCCGGGGCTTAAGAGAGTGAGCCTAACCTCACATCCACCATGCTGAAGGGACAATACTTGGTTTTACTGCAAGATGCCCTTCCCGACGCCAATTCTACAAGATAGCGGCTGTACAAAGCTCCTTATGAGACGGCTCAATATGTAAGCACATGGAGGAGTCTAACTACACAGAGCCGCAGATGTTCGGCAAGATGCGCTTCCCGACGCCAATTGTACAAGATAGTTGCTATACTCAGCTACTTATGAGACGGCTTAATAAGTAAGCACATGGAGGAGTCTAACTACACAGAGGCGTAGTTTTACGGCAAGATGCCGGTCCCGACGCCAATTGTACAAGATAGCGGCTATACACAGCTCCTTCTGAGACGGATTAATAAGTAAGCACATGGAGGAGTCTAACTACAAACAGCCGTAATTTTACGGTAAGCCTTTCCAACGCTAATTGCACAAGATGGCGGCTATACACAGCTTCTTATGAGATGGCTTAGGCGCGCTTGCGCAAGATGGCCGCTATACATAGACCCTTATGAGACTCCCTAGGGACGCTTCGCAAGATGGCGGCTATCTAATTGCACAAGATGGCGGCTGTAAATACGCTCTTATGAGATGGCTTAGGCGCGCTTGCGCAAGATGGCCGCTATACATAGGCCCTTATGAGACTCCCTAGGGACGCTTCGCAAGATGGCGGCTATCTAATTGCACAAGATGGCGGCTGTACATACGCTCTTATGAGACGGGTATAGGTGATTGCGCAAGATGGCTGCTGCTCTTATGAGACGGCTTAGGGGCGCTTGCGCAAGATGGCCGCTATACATAGGCTCTTATGAGACGCTTTAGGAACGCCTGCGCAAGATGACATCTATCTAATTGCACAAGATCGTGGCTATGCATACGCTCTTATGAGACGGGTATCGGTGATTGCGCAAGATGGCTGCTATACATAGGCTGTTATGAGACTCCCTAGGGACGCTTGCGCAAGATGGTGGCTATACACGGCTTCTTACGGAGAAAGATGAGGCGGTGGGCGCTTGCGCAAGATGGTGGCTATACACGGCTTCTTACGGAGAAAGATGAGGCGGTGGGCGCTTGCGCAAGATGGTTGTTATACATAGGCTAAGAGCATCGTGCTGCCATCGTTACAGCACTAAACCTCACGGCTACTACCTTTGGCATGTGGTGGTGGGCAATTTGAAATTCCACGTGCTCTAGTTTGTAAACAAAGCCACATGCTTTTTGACAGCTGACAAGCTGACAGCAGACATCTTTAATCAACAGAGCACCGTTCTGCTATCTTTACAACACTAAACCTGACGACTACTACTTAGGCACGTGGTGGCGAGCAATTTGAAATTCCACGTGCTCTTGTTTGTAAACAAAGCCACGTGCTTTCTGACACCTGACAAGCTGACAGCAGCCATCTCTAATCAACGGAGCACCGTGCTGTCACCTTTACGGCACTAAACCTCACGGCTACTACATTAGGCACGTGGTGGCGGGCAATTTGAAATTTCATGTGCTTTTTTGACAGCTGTCAGCGACCATCTTTAAGCAACAGTCGACCGCAAACTTCAGTGCTGGCAGGGCTTAATTCCACATGCTTGCAACCTTAGGCATGTAGTGGCGGGCAATTTGAAAATTCCCACATGCTTTTTGACAGCTGTCAGCCGCTATCTTTAACTACATGCACATGGCTTACTGCTATCTTGACGCAAGTAAACTTTATAGCGCTGAATTTAAATTTATCTTAACGGGTCTTAGCCACGCCACAAGCTTAAACAAGGAAGTATCTTGCTGCCATCATGATGGGGCTAAATCCTCATGGATGCCAGCTTAGGCACGTGGTGGCTAGCAGTTTGAAATTCCACGTATTCATTAAAGCCACGTGCTTATGAAGAAAGCAAGCTTAGAGGCTACTGTACAAAATGGCGGTTATGTATATGCTGTTATGACCTCCTCCACCTGCTCATCATCCTCATCCATATAGCAAAAGCGCATGGGACACTGATACCCTCCTCCTCCTCATCCGTATAGAAAAACGGGCAAAAGGGCTCCTCCTCTTCGCTATACATAGGCTGTTATAGCCATCTCCTCCTGGCAAAAGGGCACCTCTTCCCATCAAGAGGGCAAAAGGGCTCCTCCTCCTAGCCAAATTGTTCCTTCTTATCTGTATTGATGTGTTCAGATCACTAAATAACTTATTAAAATAAGACAAGACTAGAATCGAACACTGTACTCGACGTCGTTAACTACAACATGTGTTCAGAACATTGATTGATGTGTTCAGATCTCAACATAAGTGATTAAAACATAACAAGATTAGCATGGAACACGATACTCGATGTAGTGAGAAAATGTTTACTGGTTAGCAGTGCTACCTTTCTTTGTTCAATCTAGTTAAATGATGCAATTGTAAAAATATAGAATTGACATGCTGTATGTTTGACAAATCATGTTGACTATTAAATAAAAAACGTTTATCACTACTGTGCTATATTATATGTTCGTCAAGACAAGTTGCAATTAGAACACACTAGAATTGATTGTAGAACAAGACGAAGCATGATAGCAAATAGTGTTAGTAGTATAATTGGATGGTTCTGCCGCCTCCTCCTCCTCCCACAGGAAATTTGAATTTTTTGGGGGAAAGTATAATTTTGGCGGGAAAAATGAATTTTGGCGCGAGATTTGAATTTGTAAACAAAGCCACGTGCTTCTTGACAGCTGTCATAGACAACAACGCATCGCTAACCTCACTGCTGCCACCTTGATGGGCCTAAACCTCAGTGGTACCAACTTAACCTAACTAGCGCCAGATTTGAATTTGTAAAACAAATCCACGTGCTTTTTGACAGACAACAACGCATCGCTAACCTCACTGCTGCCATCTTGACGGGCCTAAACCTCAGTGGTACCAATTTAACCTAACTAGCGCGAGATTTGATTTTTAAACAAATCCACGTGTTTTTGACAGCCACGTGCTTTTTGACAGACAACAACGTATCGCAAACCTCAGTGCAGCCATCTTGACGGACCTAAACCTTAGTGGTACCAACTTAACCTCACTAGCGCGAGATTTCAATTTGTAAACAAATCCACGTGCTTTTGACACTTGCCATCCGCCATCTTTAAACTACAGAGCACCGTGCTGCCCTCTTTATCGCAGTAGCTGCAAATTCGTCACCTGTCATCGGCAGTGCTGCCATCTTGGCGGGCCTAAACCTTAGTGCTACCAACTTAACCACACTAGCGCGAGATTGAATCGGTAAACAAATCTACGTGCTTTTCTGACAGATGTTATCCGCCATCTTCAATCTATAGAGCACAGTGCTGCCCTCTTTAGCTACTTACCTTTGAAATATGGTGGCGGATAATTTGAAAAATGCTTTTGGACAGCAGCCATCTTTGAGCACCGTGCTGCCCTCTTTAGCTAGATACCTTTGAAATGTGGTGGCAGACAATTCCACGTGACAGCAGCCATCTTTGAGCACAGTGCTGCCCTCTTTGTGGTGGCGGGAAATTCCACGTGCTCTTGTTTGGAAACAAACTCACGTGCTTTTTTCTGACAGCTGTCATCCGCCATCTTGCATCACAAACCTCAGTGCTGCACTCTTTAGCTAGATACCTTTAATGTGGTGGCGGCAATTTGAAAAATTCTACATTCTCTTGTTTGGAAACAAACCTATGGGCTTTTTTTGACAGCTATCATCCGCCATCTTTAATCCGGAGAGCACCGTGCTGCCCTCTTTAGCTACTTACCTTTGAAATGTGGTGGCGGCAAATTCTACGCGCTCTTGTTTGGAAACAAACCCATGTGCTTTTCTGACAGCTGTCATCCGCCATCTTTAATCCAGAGAGAACAGTGCTGCACTCTTTAGTTGAAATGTGGTGGCGGCAAATTCCACGTGCTCTTGTTTGGAAACAAATTCTACGTGCTCTTCGGCTGTCATCTACCATCTTTAATCAAGAGAGCACGGTGCTGCCCTATTTGTGGTGGGGGATAATTTGAAAAATTCTTTTTGACAAGCAGCCATCTTTAATCCAGAGAGAACAGTGCTGCCCTCTTTAGCTACTTACCTTTGAGGCGGTTAATTTGAAAAATTCTATTTGACAGGCTGCCATCTTTAATGAAAAGAGCATCGTGTTGCTATCTTGCGGGTAATTTTTACGTCACAGCTGTCATCCACCATCTTGCATTGCTAACCTTAGTGCTGCCCTCTTTATCTACTTACCTTTGAGGCGGACTATTTGAAAAAATCTATTTGACAAGCTGTCACCCGCCATCTTGCATCGCAAACCTCAGTGCTGCACTCTTTAGTTGAAATGTGGTAGCGGATAATTTGAAAAAATTCTCTTTTGACAAGCAGCCATCTTTAAACTACAGAACACCGTGCTGCCATCTTTATCGTAGTAGCGAGCAATTTAAAATCTAGATGCTTTTTTCTAACAGCTGTCATCCGCCATCTTTAATCTAGAGAGCACCGTGCTGCCCTCTTTGTGGTGGTGGTAAATTCCACGTGCTTTACAAACCCACGTGCTTTTTTGACAGCTGTCATCCGCCATCTCTAATCAAGAGAACGCAGTGCCACACTCTATGCAGTAGCGGATAATTTGAAAAACTCTTTTCGACAAACAGCCATCTTTATTCAACACAGTTAGCGCTATCTTACATGGCTTACCTCGGTGCTGCACTCTTTAGTTGAAATGTGGTGGCGGTGAATTCGAACAAGTTTAATCATACATCGGGGGAGCTAGAATAAACACGTGCTGCAGTGATGACGTCATTGTGCATGTTTAGACCTGATGGTTTTTCTTAAGAGTAAGTCGGTGCAAAGCAATGCAATAAGTACAACATTTATGAATGCGATCAAATATTTATTTACAATGCACTACAACAGTGTTCGTTTTTGCTGCTGACAAGGTTAGTATGCTTCTTAACAACGTATGCTTCTGAAATGCCTCCTGCAACATTCAAATTAAACAAAACATTTAGAAAGATATTATACTAAGTATGTTATGCTTTACAGAGAAGATTATATACTTCTTACCTTGTTGTTATTCCTTTTCGGAATCATCATCATCATCATCATGACGTACTAGAGAAAGTTAATTCATACACTGTGTACAGTGTTCAATCCTCGGATTTGGTCCATCCCAATCATCATCACCATTTTCTCCTCGATGCTTGTAATGTCGTTGACAAGTTCTGCATAAAGTTACTTCGATCGACATCTTACTGTGTAGAGGAAGGATGCCCCAAAAATTATGTACGTAAGAGGCAGCGTACGTATATAAAAATCCTGGTGGTAAGTATTGAATAAGATGTTTCGGTATCGACGATCTATGTTTATAGAACATCTTAATAGCCTCACTCACTCGTGTAAGATAAATAAGATGTTGCGTATGAGCATGCAAACAGCATGCACATGAGCAGTTTTGTTCCATAGCGTACGATGTTGAAGCACACACTAATGAAAATGATAAAGAGCTATTCTTATTTATAGTCTCGTAACAATATTCGTTAGCGGATGGTAGGTAACATCACTCATATGAATAATAAGACAATAAGCTGCTGTGTTAGAGGGAATGTTTTCAGATGTTTCAAACTCTAAACGAATATCAACTGGAGATTCTTTTATAGATTCTTCATGATAAGAGCAGTCTATAACTACAATCGGTGCTTTATTTTTAAATTATTGAGGTGTAAATAGCGGACGATCTTCTTTCTGATAATACGATGGTTGAAATTTACAAAACATGTCATAGAGCATCCCAAACTTATTTTCCTCAAAGTTAATGTCTATGTTTTCGTAGGGATACGTAATTCCGTTGAGATATAGTCTAACGTGTCTTAATTTACGGTGATCAAACAGTGAGCTATCTTTTTCGTGGTTGAATATACGATTAGTTTGAAATCTAAAAATAATGTACAAGGGCTTCTCAGTAAAACGCGATGTTTTAACACCCCAGCTATACTTGTTTGTAGGTGGTAACACAGGATATTCGTGCAGCTCCCAACTTCTAAAACGTATAGGCAATGGTGTATCATTTTCTACAATCTTGAGCAATCGAAGTTTTTCACTATCAGATAAGGTTACATGTGGAATCCACCACAGTATACGATGCAGTGTTATTTTCGATTCTACTGGTGTTTCTTCTGCTTTAAGAGAATTGTAATCACTTCGATCACGGATTAGAATAAGCTCTTGTTTTGCGTTGATTATAATACGTGTAAAGTCTTCTGCGAATCCAAAAATATGTTTCAGTGATAACATACCCGTAAAAGTTCCATCCTCATTAATCATCCAGTTGTTAGTAGCTTTTGGACACCATCCAGCCATCCGCAAAAGATTACTTCCTTCATCACAGAAAGATGGGTAGAGTTTCATTGCACTTGTAATACCAACATTCTTCGTTCGATCTATTTCAACATTATTTACTTCATATCGCGCTTCAGAAAAGAGAAAAGCTAGAGCATGGTTGTTTAGTTGTGAAGTGCTTGGTCCACTTCCATCCGACTTTTCTAGTCGTCCTTCAATATAGAGGTAGCTTTCGTGTGGTAAGGTGCATACATCGTGCTGATTAATAATTAAATGAATTTCATCATTGTTATTTAATCCAAACGTAAAAGGTTGATAGGAATGAAGCTCACTTCGTACTACACCTTCACGACTTTCTACTGTATTCGTAATGTCTAGCATTTCTTCCATTCTGTTGTAGTAGTGTATACCCTAAATCTTGGAGTATCTGTTTATGGGTATCTGTTAACTCGATGAGTCTCTGCACACATGTAGTATGTCTTCGGAATATACACCGTGTTTTATAGATAGATTTCATACTGGTTTAAGATGTACTTTGTAAGCTACGTACGCGTGCTGATCTAAATGAATAAGCTGATTATGTGTATTTACAAGTCTAGGAGTAATGTTGCTAATGTGTTTTACAGACACAGGATGATAAAGAACTACTGCTGGTTTCTCACAAATAGTATATCCACGTTCCGCTGTAACAATAAAGTCGTGCACGACGTGCGAAGGTTGTAGATTACTATTCAAGTCTGTAATAATATTACAAGTAATGTTCACATTATAATCATCGAAGAGTTTTATAGGTTGATCAGACTCGTAACGTACGATCGATAGGAGCTCCCTCGATGAAAATCCGAGCAGTGCACCAATCGAATCAGGTTGTGATTTTAAGTCAATCTTAAATGATGATTCAATAACACATTTATGTGTAATGTTGCTTATAGTGATTGAGAACTTGTAATTATGATTACTAAAACTATCTTCCCCAAACTGATCAATTAACGTACTTTCAATATAGTCGTGAATATCTTCTACTGTATAACTACCTGAGGGTAGTGTTAGCACATACTCATCGTAATAGAACTTGTTTACACCATCACGCACATTATAGATTTTATTGTAGCTTTCAAACGATACTAGTCCTAGACTATGCGGCTGATAACCAAGTTCGATTGGTGGATTAAAATAGACGGTTGTTTCAGGTCCTTCTCCACGTACAGCAAACGTTCTTTCACTGTTCGTCATCACGTAGACACTAATGCACTTTCTCTACTGGCTGGGTTTGATATAAGAACATAAGACATAATCGTCCGCACATGCGTGTATTAAAGTTTTGCACACGGTTTTTATTGTAAACAATGTCTGCACTGCTTCCGAAATAACGCATGAGCACAAAAGGAGGAGGTAAGTCTCCATAGCTATCAAAGTACCATACTTTAGATTTACGTTTTACATAAGCAACGTAATGAGTTCCAGGTCCACGACTGTCGTCCAAGTTAATTACGGCACTTTCACGTTCACGTGGGCGCGCTGGTAGTTGATCGCGCATATACACACCTCGAAAATAATGAATTCCTAGTTGTTTAGCAAACGTAAAAACTTCATGCGTTAGAGCTCGATGTGGCAGTGCATTCAGTAGCCTTTTTTTGGAGAAATGTAGATACCAAGCCCATTCTTGTATGGCGATAGCTTCATGTTCACACCTTTGCCTCGTAACGCAATTGCCTCCGTCGTCTTGTTATGACGTTCACTCTCTTTCAACTGTTGTTTCGCTTCTTCTACAGCTTTGTCAGTTCTCGCTACAGCACTAGTACCACCTAGCAATGACCCTAAAGCTGCTAAGCCAGCAAACAGCGCAGGAAGAAATCCTCTTCATTTTGGTACAGGAATAATTCGTGCACGTTTACTAAATATTGCTCTGCACTTCGGAGAAATTCTCGCTCTTGATGCGCGTAACACCTTAGTAATAGCTACACGAGGATTGTATTCCCCTCGAATAGCTTTTTGCGCAGCCTTTACAACATCTTTCCACCCAACATTTTTTACTTTCTTCTTCTTCTTCTTCTTCATGTCGTTTGGATATCGTTGTTTCACCATGCTGTACACGACTTTACTAGTCAAGAGCAAATCATAAACTAACCGTTGCCTCTTGTTTCGTTTAATATATATATTACTATTACGTACTTTATGATTCAGTTATCATGAAGATTATAAAGCAGCAAGACACACTACCTGTTACCGACATTGTACCACATCTCTTACCTAGTTCTAGTACAACTACAAGAAAACGTCATGGAACGTTATTTCCTTTTACTGTTCGATGTATTATATCAGGTCCGTCGGGATGCGGGAAAACAAATCTTTTACTCACACTTATTACTTCTGTAAATGGTGTACGCTTCGAGAATGGTGTACGTTTTCGCAAAGTCACTCTATCAGCCGCTATATACAATTGTACAAACTGTAATGCACGATCTAGTTAAAGATGGAATAAGATATTTTAAATTTAATTCGCATGAGCAAGTACCATCACCGGACGATGTGCTTCCTAATTCTCTTATGATCTTTGATGATGTCGCAACAGAACAGCAAAACGTTATTCGTGCATTCTTTAGTATGGATCGGCATAAATATGTTGATTGCATCTATTTGTGCCAAACCTATTCTCGTGTGCCTAAGCAGTTGATACGCGACAACGCAAATGTTATTGTGCTTTTTCGGCAAGATGAGCGCAACATGCGACATGTGTATAACGATCATGTTAACACTGATATGACATTCGATGACTTTAAACGTATGTGTGCTAAATGTTGGTCATTACACCGTTACAGCTTTTTAGTTATTGATAAAGAAAGTGATGTACAGCATGGACGACATAGCATGGGTTTCGATCATTTTATATGCATTAACACAGAATTACAGTAACTACTTGATTAAAAACCATCATCATGTTAACATCTAGCAAGGAGATCACAAAACATATCATCCAAGCTCGAAACAATATTCGACGGAAATTTAAGCAGACACGGATTTATTTTTAAAAACACAACTAAGTACACCACTCAAATAAATTTTTAATTCTACTACATTACCGCAGTCTACTTCAAGTTTTGCTTCTATGCAAACATCATATCATAAAGAGAAGCATGAAGAAGAAGAAGAAAAGCATGAACAAGATAAGGAAGAGAAGAAGCAGGATGTAGATCAAGAAGAGGAAGAGGAAGATAAGGGAGAAGAAGAAGAACTTAATGATACATCACCATCTAAGCGTGTTGAGTTTTTAACTACAGATGTTATTGCTGAAACACCTACTACATCGACGCAAAATCTACCATCTTTGTCTGAGGTTATGATTACACCAGAGTATCTCAATCAGTTTAGAACTTTGATTCAAGATACCTATGGATCTCTCTTTGCACCTTATATAGAAAAACTTTTTACAGGACAAACTACCTACGGTATTCGCTACGAAGATGACTGTTTCTGGATAGGAAATTAAAATGTGAAGATTAATAACAACAAACTCATTGTAAAAGGTGTTACCTATAAACCTACGAAAGGACTCTTAGAACTTCTTTTCTCACGAATACATGACAAGGATATAATTTTACAAGATGATCTTAAAAAAATATAAAGCAATACTTTTTGCTACTGACGCAACACGACGTAATTACAAGAGAACAGAAGCTGTAAATGCGAATAAGAGTTACATGAGTTTATTTCTAAGCTGTTTCCGACGGCACGTAGCCTTGATGTTATCTACAAGCCTTTGTTGCCGTAGTGGATGTAAGATACTGGAATGACCCAAACTTACTCGTTGAACGATTACAACTTTTAAGAGCTTCGCAAGAGGCTGGTCACACTGGTCAGGGATCAGAAATTCTAGAAATAGAAAGAGAACTACGTTATGCCGGTATTATTATGTAATGGCTCGTCAAGAGAAGATCTTACCTGTAAAGGTAAACATCGCACATGAGTTACATAAACCAGAACGTCGCACCTACTGTCGCAGACGCGTTATTACACGAGGAAAAGATGATCTCTGGCAAGCAGACTTAGTACAAATGGTTCCATATGCCTCTAGTAATAAGGGGTATAAGTATCTACTTACTGTTATCGATGTGTACTCGAAGTTTGCTTTTGCACAACCCGTGCGTTCTAAAACAGCAGCTCAAGTTAAAGAAGCATTTAAACATTGTTGAAGAATCGAAACGATGCCCAAGGCTATCAAGGTAAAGAGTTTTACAACAAGGATTTTTCTTCTTACCTCAAGTTACTTGGCATTCAACACTACTCTACGTTCAGCAATCTCAAGGCAAGTGTTGTAGAACGCTTTAATCGTACACTCAAAACAATGATGTGGCGAGAATTTACAGCGCAAGGTTCATATCGTTGGATTGATTTGCTACCTAGACTTTTATCTACCTACAACGATACACCTCATCGCACTATCGGAACAAAGCCACGTGTTGTTACAAAGAATACACCTCGTATAAATGCTATTCACCTTGTAATTAAAACAGCTGATCCACGTCGCCATCGCTTTAAAGAAGGCGATTTTGTTCGCATCAGCAAACACAAGTCTATCTTTGCAAAAGGATACACACCTGACTGGAGCACTGAAATTTTTCAAATCAGAAGTGTTAAGCTTACTAATCCAGTTACGTATTTACTTCGCGATCTCAGAGGACAGCCTATTGAAGGAGGATTCTACATCGAAGAACTGCAGAAAACAAAATATCCTGATCACTATTTAGTTGAACGTGTTATTCGACGTCGTGGCAATAAACTGTATGTTAAATGGCTTGGTTTTAATAACAGGTTTAATTCATGGATTAATAAACAGGATGTACTTTAAATCTTATGTGTGCTTTCTTTTAATCCTCTACGTTTCCTTTCTTCTAAGTCACTAGGACATGCAGTAGGATTAAACAACACCTGTAATATGTTTTGACAATTCATATTTATTTTAGAATATATATATATATATATATATATATATATATATATATACATTTTTATCCTTTGTCTATTTTAGGTCTTTGTCACTCAGTTTTCGTTTTATTGCACCAACAACGACAAGTGCTGCTATCTTCTGAGCAGCTAAAGCACTAGGTAAAAACCCACACACACACACACACGCGCGCACAGCATAACTTTACGAAGCAGATTTTAACAGCTACACGACATACTCTATGCAGGCAGCATGTAACTACGTGTCAGGCGAACGTGTTCTAGGGCCGCAGGGGAGATGAAGCACGAAGAAAAGAAGATCAATCACTCTATTGATGAGTCCACGCCCAACATGCTTTCTCATCTTTTTCCCAGCACGTTTCTTCACCTTTTCCTTGTTTACTCTCTCCAAAGCCATGAAAAGTGTTTATAAGCGAAGACAACTCGTTAGTTTTAGGTCCGTGATACAGTTTAATTAGTTGACATGTACGGCACTGTCTCACAGAAGGTCTTCTACCTAAACTCACGTGTTCATGATGTAAACTACACGTTTGAAGCTCTGACAAAACAGGATCTTGAGTCCACTCACGAGACACCTTATCCCAAATCTTCTTTACAGCATTCGCAGCTACATTAACCAAAAATGCCTTTAGTAATGCATTTAACTCTTCTTCAGTAAAAGTGTTTAGTTCCTTTTTGCATGCATAAAACTTTACGATCGCCTTTTCAACTGCGTTACACTGTTAGAAATGACATGATGTCTTTACTCTACAAATGTTTCTTTTACACTAAGGTTATTTCGACACTGCCGTTTACATATGGTGTTCACTTCCCGGCATTCACTGCAACACAACCAATCAAAGAGCATGCATGCATGTTGTAAAGACTGTTTACTTGTTTCTCTACTATGCTCTTTCAGAAGAGTTTTAAATGATGGGCACCCTAATTCATGCATGTCGATAATTTTACACGATGATGGTAGAAAATCACGCAACCATTCTTTCTTTCCACAACCCTTTAAAAGAACAAGATCTACTCTTGACAAATGTGCATTCATCATTAAAGGTAGAAAACGATAAGGTATTCCTCCATCTTCCCACTTCAAACCTAAATTGTTTTCAATCCACTGAGCCTGCTTTTTATCTTCATCTGTTTGCAAACAGTAAGGGAACGGTGGGCTAAATGCTAAACTAACAAGTTTTGGTGCCCACAACACACTGCAATCTAACACAGCCACCTCTTTAAACACAAATTTGTTTCCGTTTACTTTAAAGCCTTGCACATCAACTATTAATGTTTTCGTCATATTTGCACTCTACTCTCTATCACTGTTTCTCGAAGACTAAAGCTTTTAGTCAACGAACGGGTTTAAATATGCGCACCTACAATAACGTCATCGCTGCAGCACATGCAAACTCCTGTTTTTATGATGCATACTTATTGCATTCCTTTACACCGACTTACTCTTAAGAAAACGGACAAGTCTAAACATGCATGATGACAAGTCTAAACATGAGCACGTGCTTACTCTAGCTCCCCCGATGTATGATTAAACTTGTTCGAATTTACCGCCACCACATTACAACTAAAGAGTGCATCACCGAGGTAAGCGATGTAAGATAGCGGTAACTGTGTTGAATAAAGATGGCTGTTTGTCGAAAAGAATTTTTCAAATTATCCGCTACTACATAGAGTGCGACACTGCGCTCTCTTGATTAGAGATGGCGGATGACAGCTGTCAAAAAAGCACGTGGGTTTGTAAAGCACGTGGAATTTACCACCACCACTAAGAGGGCAGCACGGTGCTCTCTAGATTAAAGATGGCGGATGACAGCTGTTAAAAAAAGCATCTAGATTTTAAATTGCTCGCTACTACGATAAAGATAGCAGCACGGTGTTCTGTAGTTTAATGAGGGCTGCTTGTCAAAATTTTTTTTTTCAAATTATCCGCTACCACATTTCAACTAAAGAGTGCAGCACTGAGGTTTGCGATGCAAGATGGCGGGTGACAGCTTGTCAAATAGATTTTTCAAATAGTCCGCCTCAAAGGTAAGTAGATAAAGAGGGCAGCACTAAGGTTAGCAATGCAAGATGGTGGATGACAGCTGTGACGTAAAAATTACCCGCAAGATAGCAGCACGATGCTCTTTTCATTAAAGATGGCAGCTTGTCAAATAGAATTTTTCAAATTAACCGCCTCAAATGTAAGTAGCTAAAGAGGGCAGCACTGTTCTCTCTGGATTAAAGATGGCTGCTTGTCAAAAAGAATTTTTCAAATTATCCGCCACCACAAATAGGGCAGCACGGTGCTCTCTTGATTAAAGATGGTGGATGACAGGTGAAGAGCACGTAGAATTTGTTTCCAAACAAGAGCACGTGGAATTTGCCGCCACCACATTTCAACTAAAGAGTGCAGCACTGTTCTCTCTGGATTAAAGATGGCGGATGACAGCTGTCAGAAAAGCACATGGGTTTGTTTCCAAACAAGAGCGCGTAGAATTTGCCGCCACCACATTTCAAAGGTAAGTAGCTAAAGAGGGCAGCGCGGTGCTCTCCGGATTAAAGATGGCGGATGATAGCTGTCAAAAAAGCCCATAGGTTTGTTTCCAAACAAGAGAATGTAGAATTTTTCAAATTGCCGCCACCACATTAAAGGTATCTAGCTAAAGAGTGCAGCACTGAGGTTTGTGATGCAAGATGGCGGATGACAGCTGTCAGAAAAAAGCACGTGAGTTTGTTTCCAAACAAGAGCACGTGGAATTTCCCGCCACCACAAAGAGGGCAGCACTGTGCTCAAAGATGGCTGCTGTCACGTGGAATTGTCTGCCACCACATTTCAAAGGTATCTAGCTAAAGAGGGCAGCACGGTGTTCAAAGATGGCTGCTGTCAAAAAGCATGTTTCAAATTATCCGCCACCACATTTCAAAGGTAAGTAGCTAAAGAGGGCAGCACTGTGCTCTATAGATTGAAGATGGCGGATGACATCTGTCAGAAAAGCACGTGGATTTGTTTACCGATTCAAATCTCGCGCTAGTGAGGTTAAGTTGATAGCACTAAGGTTTAGGCCCGCCAAGATGGCAGCACTGCCGATAACAGGTGACGAATTTGCAGCTACTGCGATAAAGAGGGCAGCACGGTGCTCTGTAGTTTAAAGATGGCGGATGACAGGTGTCAAAAAGCACGTGGATTTGTTTACAAATTGAAATCTCACGCTAGTGATGTTAAGTTGGTACCACTAAGGTTTAGGTCCGTCAAGATGGCTGCACTGAGGTTTGCGATACGTTGTTGTCTGTCAAAAAGCACGTGGCTGTCAAAAACACGTGGATTTGTTTACAAATTCAAATCTCGCGCTTGTTAGGTTAAGTTGGTACCACTGAGGTTTAGGCCCGTCAAGATGGCAGCAGTGAGGTTAGCGATGCGTTGTTGTCTGTCAAACAGCAAGTGGCTGTCAAAAAACACGTGGATTTGTTTACAAATTCAAATCTGGCGCTAGTTAGGTTAAGTTGGTACCACTGAGGTTTAGGCCCGTCAAGATGGCAGCAGTGAGGTTAGCGATGCGTTGTTGTCGATGAAAGCTGTCAAAAAGCACGTGACTTTGTTTACAAATTCAAATCTCGCGCCATTATTCAAATTTCCCGCCAAAATTTAAATTTCCCGCGGGAGGTGGAGGAGGCGGCAGAACCATCCAATTATACTACTAGTGTTAAAACATTATGAGATAATCTCCCTTTGATACAAGCGCACTTCTATGCAATCAGCGCGCACACATAGAATTGCACATGTTGTATATCACCATCCGACATACTTCTTCTTAATCACTGGATATAAAATTATTACTACATAGCAGAGGATACTTTTGTCCCAAGTAGATGGATTTTACGGGACTCGAACTCATGCAACAGAAACAAATCTGTATAGATTTTGAACTCTGGTTTAGTTACAATAGATTCAATTCTTGTTCTCTTATCGCAAACACCATAGAGAAAGAAAAACGTTTATAGTATTTGAACTTAGATCCTAGGGGGAGACGAATTGATGTACTTCCTTTCAAATCAATAATCATTACTATACATATAAAATAGCACAAGACAACACGATTTTCTGGAACTATATCTTCTATCGTTATTTATATTTGAATTTGAAAACATCATAACAGCCTATTTTCTTCTAATCCCGGGAATCGAACACGTGATTTCTTAATTGTGCAACGATAACGCTGTAATCATTGGAAGAAGGGCAACCCCTAGTCAACGCAACGATAGTAATAGAGAATAGATGCACTTCCTTATAAAACAATATTCACTACTATTGATGTGATTAGCGCGCACAAGCTTCATGATACTACGAATCGAACCCACAGCTACATAGTAGGACGATACCGACTATTACATCAGATGTTTAGAAGACACTATGTTTAAAATCGATCTACGAAATATACAGTAGAATTAAACGTTACATTTCTCTTAAAACAATAATCACTACTACTACTACGATTAACATTACAGTTTGAACCGACTATCTTACGATCCGGATGCTAACACGTCGCCAACCCTACAGTTTAAAGTTGATTACAGCTATGAAACATCTTCCATTTTTTGCCTGGTGTGATTCGAACCTGCCCGCTGCAAGCTGATAGCTACATGCAGTAGCATGTGAATAAACGGTAACACAATAATCACTGCTTACTATTACTCTGCATCGTAAAATTAAACAAGATGCATCCAGTTTTCGTAGGCGTTGACGTGTAAATTATTAGCACTGCACAGTAGAAACGCACATACTTACCTGAAATTAACAATTGAAAGGGAAAAGAACAGATCTGCATTTAAAACACACAGAACATTCAAAGTAAATATTTGCATGCAGCGAGCTGGCTGACTCGCGACCGGAAATAAGCGCTGAATTATTAATGACACAGCAGTGTGCGTCGACTGCATGTCGTGGCTCACCGAGGAACATTGTACCGAGTTAATATTACGTGGATTTTAAATTGCCCGCTACCACATGCCTAAGGTGGCAACAGTGAGGTTTAACCCCGTCAAGATGCCAGCACCGAAGTTTGCGATGTTCTGCTGTTTAAAATTCCGCGCCCACGTGGTTAAATATGGCCGCTGTCAGGTTTTAAAAATGCACATGGATTTTAAATTCCGCGCTACGACGCTGCATATGATGGCAGCAATGTGGTTTAGCGTTGTGATGATAGCAGCGGTGAGGTTAGCGATGCTCTATTGTCCTTGAAAGTGAGGTTAGGGTCCATCAAGACGATAAGTGTCAAAAAAGCACGTGGCTTTGTTTTCAAACAAGAACACATGGTCGTGACGTCACGGTCACGTGGTATGATGCGTCAGCACCCGAAGTTTAAAATCCACGCCCACGTAGTTAGAACTCATTAAAAGCACATAGATTTTTAAATTCTGTGCTCTACGTCGGAAACTATTTTCAGGACTGACGACAGTGTATTTCGAACCCGCTTTCTCCCGAATACTGGATACTGGCCGCACTTGAGTGTAATGCATGTAGGTACAAACTTATAGCTATGTGAAGAAACTACCTTCGTTAGTGATTCCTAGGCTATTATAGCAGAGCTTGTTGTTGACAGGAAAACTATCCGGCGGTAAAACAGTATCCTTGGTGACTATGAAAGGCGCTGAAGTCTAAAACAGTCTGACACCGAGGTTAGCCGGGTCGAGTCCAGTTGGTCGAAAAAATTTCACCATCAGAATGTTAGCCGGCATGGTATGGGAGGTGGTAGTGTACAATTTCCAATCACTAGATTGCGTGCGAAAAGCCTCCATTAAATTCCAAACCTTCCGATCCCGATTTCATTAGACGAACAGAGGCTAAGGTAGCGGAATTCCTCGCAAACGCACCTAAGTCTGAGGTTAAGAAACATCGGATTTTAATCCTCGCAAATGCACCTAAGCCTGCGGTTAAGAATACTAATATACACCTTAACCCGAAGAAAGCACCCGGCCCAGACGAGATCCAAAACATTACTCAATAAACTAACTCAGAGAGCCATCACACTACTCACCAAGATACATAATGCAATGTTACAACTGCAGTATTATCCAGAGCAGTGGAAAAAGGCGAGAATCCTTGTGTTTGGGAAACCAGGCAAGGAAAAATCTGATCCAAATAACTACAGACCCATCAGCCTCTTGGACACCCTCATCAAAGTATCCGAGAAAATACTGCTGAAAAGGCTAGTAGCACATATCAAAGACAAAGGAATCATTCAAAACGAACAATTCGGTTTTAGAAATGGCCACTCCGCCCCGCAACTACTTACCCGGTTTGTCGAACAAGCGACCATTGGACTAAAGAAGCGGAGAGACACAGCATGGTATTCCTTGATATCCAGAAGGCATTTGATAAAGTGTGGCACGAAGGCCTGTTAGCGAAATTAATAGACCACGAATTCCACCCAGGGTACATAAGTTTAATTAAATCATATCTGGAAGGCCGAGAGTTACAAGTAGATGTTTACAACACACTGTCAAGCACGCGAACGATTAGGGCGGGCGTAGCCCAAGGGTCACTAAGAGGCCCAATCCTGTTCGTCCTATTTACAAACGACATGCCAACAGCGGAACTCACTACCACGCACCTCTACGCTGACGACACTACCGTCACAGTAAAACACCCTCAGCTAGCGTGCACACGAAAGAGGCTAAAAGTAGCACTCCGAACTCTCGAGCCCTGGCTAACTAAATGGCGAATCAAGGACAATGTTGACAAATGTCAAGTTGTGTTGTTCACTAGAAAGAACAGACGCACACACAGACCAGCCAGTATCAAACCGCTCAAGTTATTTAATCAAGATATAGCATGGCACGACAAAGCCAAGTACCTAGGAGTAGTCCTAGATAGGAAGCTAACCATGCTACATCACATTAAAGACATCCAGCGAAAAACACACATAAGATTAATACAGCTCTATCCTATACTGAATAAAATATCCAGAATCAACACGACAGTAGCAACCAACATGCACAAGGCCTTAATTAGGCCAATAATCACATACGCAGCGCCTGCATGGGGCCACACTGCTATGACGAAGCTGAATAAGCAGGAAGTAATATAAAATAAATGCATTCGAGTAGCGGCCAGACTCCCATTTGACACACCAAAACGCCACCTACGCGAAATTGTGCAAGTCAGCTCGACAAGGCAATACATACGTAAACAAACACTCCGAATGTCCACGAAGTCATGGAGTAATAATATCAACCCACTTCTCAGTGGAATAGGACGTTACCCCACTCCGAAACACATTCTGTTCAGCCACAGGGTTAGGAGGCCGAGGTCCAAAACACCCCCTTCATAACTTTCATAAGCTGACACCCACTCAACATCCCGCACACATCCTACACTGCAAACACTTGTATATACTGTATGTACATATCTATTATGCATATTATTTTACAGTTTTAACTACCACAGGGAAGCAAGCGAAGAAGGATTGAGAGAAGGAAATCAAACGACGAAGGCAACACAGCCAGTGACAAGGGAGTGCACAGAAAGCCCACCTCTCCAGTTATAATTTTCCAACTATTGATCGCAGGGGCGTATATAAGGGGGGGGGGCAAGGGGCCTGGGCCCCCCCGAAAAAATGTATAAGCCTTGAAGAACCGGACCAAAATGATGGGAATTTTCGATCGTTTTTGAGATACCGAGCCAACAGTTAGCTGTTTATGTGCCATACCTGGACGATTTTTGTAACTAACTAAAAGAACGCTTTGAATCTCACAAGGAAATAGTTGCATCCTTACAAAACATCTTTCCACAATTGTGTATCGTAACAGATTTCGGTTCACTGGAAGCTGCTTTTAGTTTCTACGAAGGAGATCTGTCACATAAAGAGATAGTGCAAAGTGAGTTTATGTTGTGGAAAGAAAAGTGGAGTCAGAAAAATCCTTCAAATCTTCCCAAAATGGCTGTAAGTTCTCTAGAAAAATGTGACAAGACTTTCTTCCCCGACATTTATACCCTTCTAAAATTACTCGCCCTGTTTCTATCGCAACCGTAGAAAGAACTTCCTCTAGCCTAAGGAGACTGAAGACTTACTTAAGGAACAGCACATCTGAAAGTAGGCTTAACGGGCTTGCTTTACTCTCTATCCACAGAGACATTATAGTTAGTGATGAAGAGGTTCTTGATAAGTTTGCAAGTGTACCAAGAAACCTAGAATTCGTTTTGTAACCATTGGTGTAATGTATGTATGTATCAATCTTGGCCCCCCCAAAAAAATATATTCCATATTCGCCACTGATGGATTGCATTGTTTTTTACGGGACGAGAGTGGAAAGCAGCCCGCACTCTACTGAGAAGTGTATAAATGTATGCACAGCCGAGTTGATGCGTCGCTCTAGCTAGCTCTTTACCGGCCTTGACAATCGGCTCCACGCACTGTAATCGGAGTAGCTACACAGCTCGACACGTTGCGCTGGCGGCCTAACTATTTGCGGTAGAAATGCATACTGCTTTATGGAAAATATATTGACTTTGTTTGCCGATTTATATTTATTTACAGTTATGGAGAATGTTACATAGGTTAATACTGTTACAATGATTAATCATAAAGGTTACTTTCGTACATCGTACTTGCTAAAATAATGTCGTGAAATGAAACTGCGGAGAGATGGAGTACGGTAGTCCAGCTGACGTTCTGATATTGACTCTGATTGCCGATTTATCTTAATTTAGGGAATAAAGGAGTATGTTACATTGACTAATACTGTTAAAACGATTAATCCTAAAGGCTACTTACATGGATATGTGCCAAAATAACGTCGTGAAATGAAACTGAGGAGAGATGGAGTAGTCCAACTAACGTTCCTTAACTGTGAGGAATAATAGTAATCGCTTTTATTATCATGGCATTTAGATACGTAGCGGAACTTACCACAATACTTTTGTCTTCTGATGTTAATCTTGAGATTAAGAATCATTGTTCAATTAGAGTTTTAAAATTCTTTAAGTGCTGCTTTTAGGAAGGGGGCTGGACAAAACATAAGTCTTACTTTTCTATATTCGTTGTATGGATGACATAAATATTTTGACTCAACCAGGATTAAATTTTAATTTCAATATATATAGTTTCAGATTACATTTCATTCATACCTTGCAATAGAATTTTAAATTCCGGGCGAGTTGGCCGTGCGGTTAGGGGCGCGCGGCTGTGAGCCTGCATCCGGGAGATAGTGGGTTCGAACCCCACTGTCGGCAGCCCTGAATATGGTTTTTTGTGGTTTCCCATTTTCACATCAGGCTGTACCTCAATTAAGGCCACGGAAGATTCCTTCCCACTCCTAGCCCTTTCCTATCCCACCGTCGCCATAAGACCTATCTGTGTCGGTGCGACGTAAAACAAATAGCAAATAAGAAGAAGAATTTTAAATAAAAATTCAGTGAGAGAAAAGTATTTTGAGTAAATACATTGTAAACTGTTCATTGCTCACGTAACAACACTTCATACGTTGGCCTTGCCATCATAACAGTAATGGTTCTTACTTGTCAGTGTTTAAATGTTTAAAGTTCAGTTTATCTAGGATAAAATGTGTTGTGTTGCTGTCATATGACAAATACGACTCCGCCTAATGGATTATTCAATGCAAATTTCAAAGTGGTACGAGGGCTGGAACGGGGTCCACTCAGTCTTGGGAGGTCAACTGGGTAAAGAGGAGATCGATTTCCATCTCAGCCATCCTGGAAGTCGTTTCCCATAGTTTTCCCACTTCTCCTCTAGGCAAATGCGGGGATGGTACTTAACTTAAGGCCACGGTCGCTTCTTTCCCCCTTCCTTGTCTATCCGTTCCAATCTTTCCATTCCCAACACAAGGCTCCTGTTCAGAATAGCAGTTGCGGCCTCCTGGGCGAGGTACTGGTCAACCTTCCCAGTGGTATCCCCCGACCCGAAGTCTCACGTTCCAGGACACTAACCTTGAGGTGGTAGAGGTGGGATCTCTCGCTGTGTCCGAGGCAAAAGCCAACCTTGAAGGGGTAAACAGATTAAGAAAGAAAGAAAGAAAGAAAGAAAGAAAGAAAGAAAGAAAGAAAGAAAGAAAGAAAGAAAGAAACGAGATACATACCCGAAATAGAAACGGAAAACTAAGATGAAAGTGCTAACTGCTTTGAGCCACATCGTAGTTTTGTCCTGGTCTACAGAGAAATCGTGAAATGATAGTGTCCCATTGCTCGTTTTTCCTGTTCGAAATACAAAACGTCACACAGCAGTACATATCCGAATATTTCTAAACACAGTTAAAGATAAACATATCACTACACCATTAAAAACACGAATTATATGAATTTTCACGAGAGTTTAATCCTGATGTAAACAAGGCATGTCCACGCCTCAGCCAAAGAAAGAGCTGTGATTCGCTGAGCGTGTAGTATCAACCTCCGCCCCGTCAACGTCTCGTGTTCGGACATACAGTGCTGCGCATATTACCTAAAATAGACGAGGAACAGTTTTTGAGCTGTGCGAAACTAAACAGAGGGGTCTAAAGGGAGATCTACTGCTGAAGATTAGGGCCTACGTTATTTATTTATTCATTTCTGAATATTAAAGAAAGCTATCGTAGGCTAGAGCACCTCTTGCTCCATTTCTCTCACTGTGAATACTGACACTGACAGCTGCTGCAAGATGCAACACCTTATCTCCACACTGTACAGCTTGGGACTTTCCCTCGCTATGAGAAGACTTCCTGCATTACACCACGCCTTCTGCCTTCATATCTCGTTATTTAATCAGTTTTATTTTTAAAAAATTTAGATACACACCGGTATATATGACAACCATATTTTAATTTGATTACGTACTCTTTCAGACTATCTAAATGTAATAAACTAAGATAAAATTAAATTAATGCCACGTACTAATTTTCTTCGAGCTCGCATACAGTCCAGTGAGTGCGACGGTTGCTTCTCCAATCAACTACGTCTGTGTCCACGTGCAAAGCCAAGGTGCTCCGCCTATTTGTTTACATCGGGATTAAACTCTCGTGAAAAATCATATAGCGCATACATTAAAATTCTTGTTAAGGACGAAGTTACAGCGAGAAATCACTTTGAGCCATTTATTACATTTGTTTTTGTTTGCAGAAAATGTGTGCTCGAAGTACAAAAAGGCGCACAATAATGTCACAAATTCCAAGATATGTGAATACAATTTAAAAAATATAATCACACTACACAATAAAAAAAGTAAACTCACTAGCGCATAACTATCAGCTCTCAATATCAAGCCAACAAGCGCCCCATTGCGAACACATTGCCAACACATTGCCAACGTTTACGACAGCAAAACAAAATAAATAAAACTGGAAATGCGGCAATTTTCGGGATACAACTTCCTGTCAGTGACTAGGAGGCCAGCGCTCCAGCGGCATTATGGTGAAACTCTCCAATTAGAGCTTTATGCTGGGCTTCGCAAGCGATTGTCAAGGCCGGTATAAGGAGCGCAGCGAGGGATCTAGTTGGCCGTGATGTATGTATATGAGCGCAGTGAGGGATCCAGTCGGCCGTGGTACATAGTTACAGATTGCAGTGACAAGTGTGTGCCACCAACACTGCAAAGAAGGGAGATCACCAAGCGGAAAAGAAGAAGCCCCGTACTTTAAATAAGGCTTGGTTCTATTTCCCCTTCTCCTTAAAGGAGACTTGGCACCAGAGACCGTTGGCTGCTGGACCAAGGGACTAACCTGTGGCCCAAAGCCCAGACGCTAGCGGACCCGAACCGCACCAGGGAGTGACAAGGAGTGATCCCCGTAATAACTGACAAACGCAAGGAAACTAGTTATGAATGAATGACACATATTCCTAACTAAAACAACCTCTGGACTTTTCCAGCCCACATCCTTGCATGTGGTATCACATGTCCGGTTTTACATGTAGGCTCTTTCTCTTTTCTGCCTATGTGGTCTTCCCTGAGCATTAACGCCACGCCTTAACACCACCTTACCAACACAAAACTTAGCTGGTAACGCGTCTAACGTGCAAACAGGCAGGTACTCCTGTAGTACCTTTCCCACTCTTCCCTGCTATCTATTTTCTTCTTAGAAATTAATAGCATGTCGGAGGCAATGTAGATTGTGTTGATTGCCACGCGGGGGGGAGGGGAGCGGGCTTGCCCCCCCCCCCCCCGAAGAAAAATGCAGGCCAGCTACGGTGGTGGTATGGTGATTATTGTTTTAAGAGGAAGTACAACTAGGCAATAATCAGAGAGAAAAAAAGAAAGACAAGGGCTACGTAGGGCGTGAAAATGAAAGACTCCCTAGCCCTCGCAACCTAATAGCTTCCGGGTCAGAAAAGAGCAAGAATTGACCAAGGGAGGTCGGATAGGATAGATGAAAGTGAGGAGCCTGGCGCAAGTAAATGGAAGCAATGCCAGGACTCAGTTAAGGGCCCCGTGTCCGGCCCCAGTCACCCGGCGGCCCCGGGTTCAATTTCCGGCCGGGTCAGGGTTTTTTAATTGTAATGATTAATATCCCTGGCCTGGGGACTGGGTGTTTGTGACGTCCTTAATCTTCCTTTCATCACACAAAACATTCCACACTACCGCCATTCCAATTACACGCAGGTTCATACAATATGGTGCCAGTAGAGGCAAAAGATCCACATGGGCCGACGCCCCCAAAAATATCATTTTAAAAAAGGTCCCCGTGGTCGCCATCCCACGCTCCCAAATCAGACCCCTGGGGCCCCATTTAGTCGCCTCTTACGACAGGAAGGGGATAACATGGGTGTTATTGTACCGCCCCCACCCACAGGGAGAGGCCAGGTACGTACGGGCAAAGTGTTACACTGACCCTGTGCGTGACCATCAGTTGTGTTTAGGACGACTAACCAGGGCCGAAGCGTCAGGGTGGACAGCGTGTACCCCTAAAATTTTGTGAACGAGAAATTGTCTAGTAAATTCAATTATTTTTATAGAACATTAATTATTTCCAAATACATTACATTATTGTATTCCCCCCTTTACTTATTTTAGACTGTCTTCGGCAATGCTCGGGCTTGCGTCAGTTACATGAAGCACGTAGACGATAGTAGACGCTGTCCATACTGTGTATTTTCCCTTTGCTTTTCAAAGCTTTCAAATAGATCAACACTAACTGTATACGTAGACGATAGTAGACGCTGTCCATACTGTGTATTTTCCCTTTGCTTTTCAAACCTTTCAAATAGAGCAACACTAACGCTATCTGTAGGTGCTGACTATGGAACTATTACTTCCTATAGCGAGATTTCTCCATCCAATAGACAGACTTACCAGCGTCTCTTCTTGCTCTCATTGGCTAGTATTTAGATCTCAGTTACAAAGATGCTTTAAAGGCATGCTTTAAATGTAATTAATTTGCATTTAATTTATTGTAAAACACGTCTAAAAATAAAATAATGATATAATAATATTCAAATACGAAGTAAGTTATAGCAAACTTACACCTAATAAATGAATGATAGCATCCAAACCCTTCAAGTACATGCATTTTCTTGCCCGGTTGGTAGATGCAGAGTGGGTCTCGGCCCGCATGTGGCGACGGTTGGTCCGTGGTGCAACAGCTCTGCACTCTGACAGGCCAACCGAGCAGACGACGGGTGGCCACGACTCTATCGTGGCTCTACAAATCTGCATTCGGGAGACGGGACAGGGGCTGAAGCTCACGGCTGGCCCCAACCGTCGGCTGTCCTGAGAATGGCTCTCCGTGGTTTTCTATTCTCCTGCACTAAGGCGAATGCCGAAACAGTTCCCAGTATAGCCCACGGCCGCCAACCCCCTCACCTTCACCGAGCATCTCCTTCACCGTAACAAAATACCCAGCCTTCTAGACGGTGTCACCGTCTAGAAGGCCCGCCTCCCCTTTCAGGGGAGGAATCAAAACATTTTAGTAGGAGTAGTTTCTTGCTTGCCAATATTAGTAGTAGTATAATAAGCGGGTTCGGCCGCCTCCTCCTCCTCCCGCCGCCTCCTCCTCCGCCGCCGCCGCCCGCGGGAAATTTGAATTTTGGCGGGAAATTTGAATTTTGGCGCGAGATTTGAATTTGTAAACAAAGCCACGTGCTTTTTGACAGCTGTCATCGACAACAACGCAACGCTAACCTCACTGCTGCCATCTTGACGGGCCTAAACCTCACTAGTGCCAACTTAACCTAACTAGCATGAGGTAAACAAAGCCACGTGTTTTTTGACAGCCACGTGCTTTTTGACAGACAACAACGCATCGCTAACCTCAGTACTGCCATCTTGACGGGCCTAAACCTCAGTAGTGCCAACTTAACCTCACTAGCGCGAGGTAAACAAAGCCACGTGCTTTTTGACAGCCACGTGCTTTTTGACAGATTTGTAAACAAAGCCACGTGCTTTTTGACAGCTGTCATCGACAACAACGCATCGCAAACCTCAGTACTACCATCTTGACAAGCCTAAACCTCAGTAGTGCCAACTTAACCTAACTAGCATGAGGTAAACAAAGCCACGTGTTTTTTGACAGCCACGTGCTTTTTGACAGATTTGTAAACAAAGCCACGTGCTTTTTGACAGACAACAACGCATCGCTAACCTCAGTACTGCCATCTTGACGGGCCTAAACCTCAGTAGTACCAACATAACCTAACTAGCGCGAGATAAACAAAGCCACGTGCTTTTTGACAGCCACGTGCTTTTTTGACAGCTGTCATCCGCCATCTTTAAACTACAGAGCACCGTGCTGCCCTCTTTCGTTACCTGTCATCGGCAGTGCTGCCATCTTGACGGACCTAAACCTTAGTGCTACCAACTTAACCTCACTAGCTCGAGATAAACAAATCCACGTGCTTTTTGACAGCCACGTGCTTTTTTGATAGCTGTCATCCGCCATCTTTAATCTATAGAGCACAGTGCTGCCCTCTTTAGCTACTTACCTTTGAAATGTGGTGGCAGATAATTTGAAAAATGCTTTTCGACAAGCAGCCATCTTTAATCCAGAGAGAACAGTGCTGCCCTCTATGTGGTGGCGGCAAATTGAAAAATTCCACGTGCTCTTGTTTGAAAACAAACTCACGTGCTTTTTTGACAGCTGTCATCTGCCATCTTTGAGCACAGTGCTGCCCTCTTTAGTTTGAAATGTGGTGGTGGTAAATTCCACGTGCTCTTGTTTGGAAACAAAGCCATGTGCTTTTTTGACAGCTGTCATCCGCCATCTTTAATCAACAGAGCACTGTGCTACTATCATGCGGGCAATTTCATCACCTGTTATCCGCCATCTTTAATCCACAGAACACCGTGCTGCCCTCTTTATGGCTACTACCTTAAGCACGTAGTAGCGGGCAATTTGAAAAGTTCTGTTAGCTATCATCCGCCATCTTTAATCAAGAGAGCACCGTGCTGCCATCTTTAGCTAGATACCTTTGAAATGTGGTGGCGGCAAATTGAAAAATTCCACGTGCTCTTGTTTGGAAACAAACTCACGTGCTTTTTCGACAGCTACCATCCGCCATCTTTAATCAACAGAGCATAGTGCTGCCCTCTTTAGTTTGAAATGTGATGGCGGCAAATTCCACGTGCTCTTGTTTGGTAAACATAGCCATGTGCTTTTTTGACAGCTGTCATCCGCCATCTTTAATACAGAGAGCACCGTGCTGCCCTCTTTATCGTAGTAGATGTAAATTCGTCACCTGTCATCCGCAGTGCTGCCATCTTTAGCTAGATACCTTTGAAAAGTGGTGGCGGATAATTTAAAAAGAAAAATTCTACAGCAGCCCTCTCTCGACGCTAATTGCGTAAGATGGCGGCTATACATGACTCCTTAAGGGTGCTTACGCAAGATGGCTGCTATACACAGGTTCTTATGAGGCTCCCTTGGGATGCTTGCGCAAGATGGCAGTTATACATGGCTCCTTATGAGATACCCTAGGGATGCTTGCGCAAGATAGCGGCTGCTCTTATGGGACGGCTTAAGGGTCCTTGGCTAGAGACTCCCTAAGGATGCTTGCGCAAGATGGCGGACACAAGATGGCGGCTATACATAACTCCTTATGAGACGCTTTAAGGGTGCTTGCGCAAGATGGTTGCTACTCTTATGAAGAATGCTATCTTAGAGGCTAACGTGTCGTGATAGTTCGATTCATTAAATTTAGGGCTTAAATGCAAAATGTTAAATATATCGAAAACGGTGCACCGTAGAGCAAAACGGACAAAATTTTTCTGCCTAATACCTCGGTTCGCAGTATGAGGAATAAGAAAATCATAGTCTAATGATGGGATCAACGGTTCGGTTCCTACTTAGGCCCTTTGGCATTTGCTCTGTTTTAGGTTGTATTGAAGCGAGTCTTCTTAACATGATCAGGTCTAGCTATGGTAGAGAGTATAACGTACCGTGCAGGTTCGATTCATTAAATTTGGAGGCTTAAATGCAAAATGTTAAATATCTCAAAAACGATGCATCGTAGAGCAAAACGGACAAAATTTTTCCGCCTAATACGTAGGTTCGTAGTATCAGGAACAAGAAAAAACATAGTCTAATGATGAGATCAACGGTTCGATTCCTACTTAAGCCCTTTGGCATTCGCAGCTATCTATTTCTTCAAGATGGTGGCTGCTCTTATGAGAAACAAGATGCCTTGAGACGTCCTAGGGATGCTTACGCAAGATGGCAGACACAAAATGGTGACTATACATAGCTCTTTATGAGACGGCCTAGGGGTGCTCGCACAAGATGGCGGCTACTCTTATGAAGAAAGCTAGCTTAGAGGCTACTGCGCAAGATAACAGCTGCTGTTATGCATGTGGTGGAGGGCAATTTGAAATTCTATGTGCTTAATCAACAGAGCATCCTGCCGCCCTCTTTAGCTGAAATGTGGTGGTGGATAATTTGAAAAATTCTTTTGACAGCTATCATCTTTAAAAACAATGGCGACTATACATAGGCTGTTAAGGTCTTATCATTCTCCTCCTCCTCCTCCCCCCTCCCCCACCTCCTTCTCTACCTCCTCCTCCGCCTCTTATGTCAAGGCATAGCTTTATATCGAACAAGTGTAAACCTGCATCGCGAAGGCAAGCGCGTGCAGCGATAACATTATTGTGCATGTTTAGACTT
The DNA here is from genome assembly GCF_040414725.1 of Anabrus simplex. Classification (NCBI taxonomy): domain Eukaryota; kingdom Metazoa; phylum Arthropoda; class Insecta; order Orthoptera; family Tettigoniidae; genus Anabrus; species Anabrus simplex. Next base: position 57,355,814 of record NC_090272.1, on the reverse strand, counting down.
TCGAAACATAAGAAGAGTAGAATCAAACGCTGTACTCGATACGACATGTGATCAGAACATTGATTGATGCGTTCAGAAAACAAAATAAGTGATCAAGACTAGAATCGAACAATGTACTCAATACATCATGTGTTTAGAATATGTCAGGGGATACGCTTGTTCTAAGAAGATCAGATTGAAACATAACAAGACTAGAACAGAACACTGTAATCGATGTTGTTAACTTCAACATGTGATCAGAACATTGATTGATGTGTTCAGAACACAAAATAAGTGATCATGACTAGAATCGAACACTGTACTCGATACAACATGTGATCAGAACATTGATCGATGTGTTCAGAACACGAAATAAGTGATCAAGACTAGAATCGAACACTGTACTCAATACAACATGTATTTAGAACATGTTAGGGGGTACCCTTGTTCTAAGAAGATCAGAATGAAACATAACAAGACTAGAATCGAACACTGTAATCGATGTTGTTAACCTCAAGATATGATCAGAACATTGTTTGATGTGTTCAGAGAAAAAGTACAATTTTGATGATTTGCGCAGCTAACTCGCTCGGTAAACGATGTGGCCAAAGTATAACTTCAAATTATTTACCTTCCATCATTCGTCTTGTGTGTAAAAATCAGTCGAACAAGTTATCGCATAAACATAGCTGAAAAAAATCGTGATAGGGTATGGAACCCAGGGGTTACATCTTGTCAGAAGATCAAAAAGGATGAAAGGACTCTTCCTCCTCCTTACCGCACATTCCTTGGCTAAAGGGCTAATGGGCTAATGGGCTAATGGGCTAAAGGGCTAAAGGGCTAATGGGCTAAAGGGCTAAAGGTGCAACAACCTCGTCGATCGCTATCAGCAAGAACGCTTGTACTTTGTAGAAAATTAATCTTTATTTGTAAATGGTTTCATGTTCAGAACAAGGAATGGAACCTAGGGGTTACGTCTTACGTAATAAAATCCCCGAGGTGCGATGAGTTACGTTTTTCGAACTAGTGTTTGGAACACTGAACTTTTCAAGATGATAGCAGAGAGTTTAGCAATGTTCTGTTGTTGGATTTTAAATTCCGCGCTACAACATGCATAAGGTGGCAGCCTTGAGGTTTACCGCCGTAAAGATGGCAAGAGTGAGGTTAACAATGATCTGTTGTTGGATTTTAAATTCCGCGCTATAACATGCATAAGGTGGCAGCCTTGAGGTTTACCGCCGTAAAGATGGCAGCAGTGAGGTTAGCGACGCTCTATTGTCCTTCAAAGTGAGGTTAGGGTTCGTCAAGAAGACAGCTGTCAAAAAAGCACGTGGCTATGTTTACCAAACAAGAGCACGTGGTCGTGACGTCACGGTCACGTAATCAATCCTTAGCTCGACGTCGTTAAGAGCAGTATTAGGGTTAGCTATGCTTAAAAGTCTTGGGAACAGAGCAGCAGTATGAATTGCTATGTTTCAAAGCGTGTACACATGACCTATCGATTTTACATGCATCGACCATCGAACTAAACTTCACCCGCTAGATCGTGCTGCTATCTTAGCATAACCTATACCCATAAAATTAAAGTACAATGAATAGCCATGTTTCAAAGCGTGTACACATCACCTATCGATTTTGCACACATCGACTCTTGTACTAAACTTCTTCCGCTAGATTGTGCTGCTATCTTAGCATAACCTATACGCGTGACCTTAAGGTACAAAGAATAGCCATGTTTCAAAGCGTGTACACATTACCTATCGACTTTGCATGCAACAAATATCGTACTAAACTTCTTCCGCTAGGTTGTGCTGCTATTTAGCGTAACTTATACACATGAACTTAAAGTACAAAGAATAGCCATGTTTCAAAGCGGGTACACATTACTTATTGATTTTGCATGCATCAAATATCGTACTAAATTTCTTCCGCTAGATTGTGCTGCTATCTTAGCATAACCTATACCCATGAACTTAAAGTACAATGAATAGTCATGTTTCAAAGCGTGTACACATCAACTATCGAATTTGCATGTATCGACTCTCGTACTAAACTTCTGCAGGTAGATTGTGCTGCTATCTCAGCATAACTAAGACGCATGAACTTAAAGAACAAAGAATAGCTATGTCTCAAAACGTGTACACATTACCTATCGATTTTGCAAGCATCGACTTTCGTACTAAACTTCTTCCGCTAGATTGTGCTGCTATCTTAGCATAACCTATCGATTTTACATGCATCGACTATCGCGAGCATAACTAAGACGCATGAACTTAAAGTACAAAGAATAGCCTTGTTTCAAAGCGTGTACACATTACCTATCGATAATGTATGTATCGAATATCATACTAAACTTCTTCCGCTAGATTGTGCTGCTATCTTAGCATAACCTATACGCATGACTTTAAGGTACAAAGAATAGCCATATTTCAAAGCGTGTACACATTACCTATCGACTTTACATGTATCGACTCTCGTACAAAACTTCTTCCGCTAGGTTGTGCTGCTATCTTAGCATAACTCATACACATGAACTTAAAGTACAAAGAATAGCTATATTTCAAAGTGTGTACACATCACCTATCGATTTTGCATGCATCGAATCTCGTACTAAACTTCTTCCGCTAGATTGTGCTGGTATCTTAGCATAACTTATACCCATGAACTTAAAGTACGAAGAATAGCCATGCTTCAAAGCGTGTACACGTCACCTATCGATTTTGCATGTCTCGTACTAAACTTCTTGCGCTAGATTGTGCTGCTATCTTAGCATAACCTGTACGCATGAACTTAACGTACAAAGAATGGCCTTGTTTCAAAGCGTTTACACATTACCTAATGATTTTGCACGAAACGACTATCATACTAAACTTTTTCCACTAGATTGTGCTAAAATCATGTAAGTGTGCTGCTATCTTAGCATAACCTATCGATTTTACATGCATCGACTATCGTACTAGACTTCTTCCGCTAGAGCATGTAGCAATCGCTTTTGTGTATCCCAAACCCATGTGCACGAACTTAAAGCATAAAGATGAGCTATGTTCTAAAGCGTGTACACATCACCTATCGATAATGTATGCATCGACTGTCGTACTAAACTTCTCCTGCCAGAGCGTACGACTATCGCTTGTGTGTGCACGAACTTAAAGCATAAAGAATAGCAATGTATAAAAATCTTGTAAACAAAGCAGCAGCATTACGTACAGTCAAGTTTAAATGCGTGCACACATCATGTATCCATGATGCACATAGTACTAAACTTATTCCATTAGAATGTACAAAGTTCGCATGTGTTTGTGCTGCTATCTTAGCATAGCCTATGTGAATGAACTTAAAGCATAAAGAATAGTTATGTGTAAAAAATCTTGTGAACATAGCAGAATGTTTACTACGTAGTTGTAGACATTAAATTTTGCATGCTGAGGCGGCATACTACGTGACCGTGACGTCACAGCCACGTGCTCTTGTTTGGTAAACATAGCCACGTGCTTTTTTGACAGCTGTCTTCTTGACGAACCCTAACCTCACTTTGAAGGACAATAGAGCGTCGCTAACCTCACTGCTGCCATCTTTACGGCGGTAAACCTCAAGGCTGCCACCTTATGCATGTTATAGCGCGGAATTTAAAATCCAACAACAGAACATTGTTAACCTCACTCTTGCCATCTTTACGGCGGTAAACATCAAGGCTGCCACCTTATGCATGTTGTAGCACGGAATTTAAAATCCAACAACAGTTCATTGCTAAACTCTCTGCTATCATCTTGAAAAGTTCAGTGTTCCAAACACTAGTTCGAGAAACGTAACTCATCTCACCTCGGGGATTTTATTACGTAAGACGTAACCCCTAGGTTCCATTCCTTGTTCTGAACATGAAACCATTTACAAATAAAGATTAATTTTCTACAAAGTACAAGCGTTCTTGCTGATAGCGATCGACGAGGTTGTTGCACCTTTAGCCCTTTAGCCCATTAGCCCTTTAGCCCTTTAGCCCATTAGCCCATTAGCCCATTAGCCCTTTAGCCAAGGAATGTGCGGTAAGGAGGAGGAAGAGTCCTTTCATCCTTTTTGATCTTCTGACAAGATGTAACCCCTGGGTTCCATACCCTATCACGATTTTTTTCAGCTATGTTTATGCGATAACTTGTTCGACTGATTTTTACACACAAGACGAATGATGGAAGGTAAATAATTTGAAGTTATACTTTGGCCACATCGTTTACCGAGCGAGTTAGCTGCGCAAATCATCAAAATTGTACTTTTTCTCTGAACACATCAAACAATGTTCTGATCATATCTTGAGGTTAACAACATCGATTACAGTGTTCGATTCTAGTCTTGTTATGTTTCATTCTGATCTTCTTAGAACAAGGGTACCCCCTAACATGTTCTAAATACATGTTGTATTGAGTACAGTGTTCGATTCTAGTCTTGATCACTTATTTCGTGTTCTGAACACATCGATCAATGTTCTGATCACATGTTGTATCGAGTACAGTGTTCGATTCTAGTCATGATCACTTATTTTGTGTTCTGAACACATCAATCAATGTTCTGATCACATGTTGAAGTTAACAACATCGATTACAGTGTTCTGTTCTAGTCTTGTTATGTTTCAATCTGATCTTCTTAGAACAAGCGTATCCCCTGACATATTCTAAACACATGATGTATTGAGTACATTGTTCGATTCTAGTCTTGATCACTTATTTTGTTTTCTGAACGCATCAATCAATGTTCTGATCACATGTCGTATCGAGTACAGCGTTTGATTCTACTCTTCTTATGTTTCGAAAGTCTAAACATGCACAATAATGTTATCGCTGCACGCGCTTGCCTTCGCGATGCAGGTTTACACTTGTTCGATATAAAGCTATGCCTTGACATAAGAGGCGGAGGAGGAGGTAGAGAAGGAGGTGGGGGAGGGGGGAGGAGGAGGAGGAGAATGATAAGACCTTAACAGCCTATGTATAGTCGCCATTGTTTTTAAAGATGATAGCTGTCAAAAGAATTTTTCAAATTATCCACCACCACATTTCAGCTAAAGAGGGCGGCAGGATGCTCTGTTGATTAAGCACATAGAATTTCAAATTGCCCTCCACCACATGCATAACAGCAGCTGTTATCTTGCGCAGTAGCCTCTAAGCTAGCTTTCTTCATAAGAGTAGCCGCCATCTTGTGCGAGCACCCCTAGGCCGTCTCATAAAGAGCTATGTATAGTCACCATTTTGTGTCTGCCATCTTGCGTAAGCATCCCTAGGACGTCTCAAGGCATCTTGTTTCTCATAAGAGCAGCCACCATCTTGAAGAAATAGATAGCTGCGAATGCCAAAGGGCTTAAGTAGGAATCGAACCGTTGATCTCATCATTAGACTATGTTTTTTCTTGTTCCTGATACTACGAACCTACGTATTAGGCGGAAAAATTTTGTCCGTTTTGCTCTACGATGCATCGTTTTTGAGATATTTAACATTTTGCATTTAAGCCTCCAAATTTAATGAATCGAACCTGCACGGTACGTTATACTCTCTACCATAGCTAGACCTGATCATGTTAAGAAGACTCGCTTCAATACAACCTAAAACAGAGCAAATGCCAAAGGGCCTAAGTAGGAACCGAACCGTTGATCCCATCATTAGACTATGATTTTCTTATTCCTCATACTGCGAACCGAGGTATTAGGCAGAAAAATTTTGTCCGTTTTGCTCTACGGTGCACCGTTTTCGATATATTTAACATTTTGCATTTAAGCCCTAAATTTAATGAATCGAACTATCACGACACGTTAGCCTCTAAGCTAGCATTCTTCATAAGAGTAGCAACCATCTTGCGCAAGCACCCTTAAAGCGTCTCATAAGGAGTTATGTATAGCCGCCATCTTGTGTCCGCCATCTTGCGCAAGCATCCTTAGGGAGTCTCTAGCCAAGGACCCTTAAGCCGTCCCATAAGAGCAGCCGCTATCTTGCGCAAGCATCCCTAGGGTATCTCATAAGGAGCCATGTATAACTGCCATCTTGCGCAAGCATCCCAAGGGCGTCTCATAAGAACCTGTGTATAGCAGCCATCTTGCGTAAGCACCCTTAAGGAGTCATGTATAGCCGCCATCTTACGCAATTAGCGTCGAGAGAGGGCTGCTGTAGAATTTTTCTTTTTAAATTATCCGCCACCACTTTTCAAAGGTATCTAGCTAAAGATGGCAGCACTGCGGATGACAGGTGACGAATTTACATCTACTACGATAAAGAGGGCAGCACGGTGCTCTCTGTATTAAAGATGGCGGATGACAGCTGTCAAAAAAGCACATGGCTATGTTTACCAAACAAGAGCACGTGGAATTTGCCGCCATCACATTTCAAACTAAAGAGGGCAGCACTATGCTCTGTTGATTAAAGATGGCGGATGGTAGCTGTCGAAAAAGCACGTGAGTTTGTTTCCAAACAAGAGCACGTGGAATTTTTCAATTTGCCGCCACCACATTTCAAAGGTATCTAGCTAAAGATGGCAGCACGGTGCTCTCTTGATTAAAGATGGCGGATGATAGCTAACAGAACTTTTCAAATTGCCCGCTACTACGTGCTTAAGGTAGTAGCCATAAAGAGGGCAGCACGGTGTTCTGTGGATTAAAGATGGCGGATAACAGGTGATGAAATTGCCCGCATGATAGTAGCACAGTGCTCTGTTGATTAAAGATGGCGGATGACAGCTGTCAAAAAAGCACATGGCTTTGTTTCCAAACAAGAGCACGTGGAATTTACCACCACCACATTTCAAACTAAAGAGGGCAGCACTGTGCTCAAAGATGGCAGATGACAGCTGTCAAAAAAGCACGTGAGTTTGTTTTCAAACAAGAGCACGTGGAATTTTTCAATTTGCCGCCACCACATAGAGGGCAGCACTGTTCTCTCTGGATTAAAGATGGCTGCTTGTCGAAAAGCATTTTTCAAATTATCTGCCACCACATTTCAAAGGTAAGTAGCTAAAGAGGGCAGCACTGTGCTCTATAGATTAAAGATGGCGGATGACAGCTATCAAAAAAGCACGTGGCTGTCAAAAAGCACGTGGATTTGTTTATCTCGAGCTAGTGAGGTTAAGTTGGTAGCACTAAGGTTTAGGTCCGTCAAGATGGCAGCACTGCCGATGACAGGTAACGAAAGAGGGCAGCACGGTGCTCTGTAGTTTAAAGATGGCGGATGACAGCTGTCAAAAAAGCACGTGGCTGTCAAAAAGCACGTGGCTTTGTTTATCTCGCGCTAGTTAGGTTATGTTGGTACTACTGAGGTTTAGGCCCGTCAAGATGGCAGTACTGAGGTTAGCGATGCGTTGTTGTCTGTCAAAAAGCACGTGGCTTTGTTTACAAATCTGTCAAAAAGCACGTGGCTGTCAAAAAACACGTGGCTTTGTTTACCTCATGCTAGTTAGGTTAAGTTGGCACTACTGAGGTTTAGGCTTGTCAAGATGGTAGTACTGAGGTTTGCGATGCGTTGTTGTCGATGACAGCTGTCAAAAAGCACGTGGCTTTGTTTACAAATCTGTCAAAAAGCACGTGGCTGTCAAAAAGCACGTGGCTTTGTTTACCTCGCGCTAGTGAGGTTAAGTTGGCACTACTGAGGTTTAGGCCCGTCAAGATGGCAGTACTGAGGTTAGCGATGCGTTGTTGTCTGTCAAAAAGCACGTGGCTGTCAAAAAACACGTGGCTTTGTTTACCTCATGCTAGTTAGGTTAAGTTGGCACTAGTGAGGTTTAGGCCCGTCAAGATGGCAGCAGTGAGGTTAGCGTTGCGTTGTTGTCGATGACAGCTGTCAAAAAGCGCGTGGCTTTGTTTACAAATTCAAATCTCGCGCCAAAATTCAAATTTCCCGCCAAAATTCAAATTTCCCGCGGGCGGCGGCGGCGGAGGAGGCGGCGGAGGAGGAGGCGGCGGGAGGAGGAGGAGGCGGCCGAACCCGCTTATTATACTACTATTAGTTACGGTACGGTTTATAACGGAAACGAACAGTTACCCTTTGAAAGTTACGAGTGTGATAATAAACATGAGAGCATGGTGGCTAACAGTGCATGTGTATGTATTATAATAAAGTGATAGGCCTAAGTGTTAATTTTGCATTATATAGGAATAGTTACTGATGATAAAATATGAAGTACTATTCTTATCTTCTCGTGTGGCAGTTCGTGTTTATTCATGATAGGCCTATAATGACTTCTGAATTTAACAGCCCTGACTTCGATTCAGTTGCGTATTTACTTAACAATGGTATTTCCTCTTTGTCGTTAGAACAAAAGGTAACGATAAAAACGTTAAAGAAACGGCCTGCCTGACCTAAAATTATCACAACAGGACGGAAAATTGATTCGAAAATTTCAGAAAAGGTGGCATGATAAATATCAATGATTGTGTGGAACTGGTAAAGGTCATGGGCAACAGTTATTGCGTTTTTATTGCCAGATGTTTGGTGTTGACAGGGAAGATTCTTGGCGCAGAACGGTTATAAACTTCATTAAAAAAATTATAGAATAAAGCTGTGTCGTATGCTGAGTCCAAGACATGGGCTACTTAGGTTACCCCTTTGCGATGGTTGGTTTAGTGAATGTCAAGCCTTTTAAGCGTTTTGAGCTGCAACGAAGAACAGTTACCTTATGGGTAATGCAGGATAAACAGGGGCATAATTACCTATACTACATGGCCTTAAGAGTAAAGAGAAATCCAAGACGTGATTTACAGAATTTAGAGTTTGAAAACTTAGTCACCCAATTGCAAGGTTGAATGGGAGACGGCAGAGGGTCACCACTCTTCCTTCCCTTACATTACATATTTCCCGGTAGGGAATAGAAACAAATTTCTCAAACTTCGTCGAAAGTCCTACATTAAAACCACCAGTTTACAAAATTACATTAAAAGAAAACGGCTGAATCCTTCCCCTCAAACTACCCGCAGGCGCTATGACTTGTTTAGGAAAATTCTACCATTGCCTTGTATCGCTGGATATTATTCAAGCTGGCCACGCCCCTGCCTCCTAGGCCTCTGTCAAGTCACACTTCCAAGCACTGGAGCAATTCAGACAAGACGGCCCTAAAGTGCCCTGTGCATGTAGTTCCGTTAGGGGAAGCTTCCCGATTAAATTAAACCACATTTTGCTGATAGGCTGGATCCCTGTACACAACCCCGGTTTTGATTGGCTAGAGAACATATTTACAAACATCTGATATTTAGATTACAGTAGAGGAGGAACCAGCTGAAGTGTTGACAACTTCGGTACATTTTAAAGAAAGCAGTCTTCAGAAAAAGGTTTACCAGTAACCAAGATGATATTTCCTAACAAGTAAGTTCTAGGTTTGTTTTTGGTGCGTGAGAGTGAGCTAGCAAATCGATGTTAGAGCCATCTAACTGTAGAAAACAATATTCTTTGGGAGTTTACAAGTTCAAGTCCATTGCCATAGATGGCCGTAGAGAAAGCGCGCAGTTTAAATAGCCGGGGAACACACTTCATACACACAAAACACATCACACTACCATCCACCACAGAAACACGTAATAGTGATGACGTTCCACCACACAGTGTTGGCGTCAGGAAGGGTATTCAGCCGTAAAACTAGACCTAACTACGGTACGGGCTGACTAATGAATTTAGTAATGGGACAGGAATAATAATCTTACTTTCCCGGTGTGGGTGGGGCCGGTAGAATACACTCACGGTATCTCTAGCCTGTCGTAAAAGGCGACTAAAAGGGGTTCCAGAGGCTTTCATTCTTTAGCATTTTCAAGCCTGACATTGCTTCCAGTTACTTGTGTCAGGCTACTCGTTTTCATATTTCTTATCCAACTTACCTTGGCCAACTGTTGTTCTTATTCTGTCCCGGCGGTATTAGCTTTCCGAGGCCTGGGGAGTCTTTCATTGTCAAGCCCTTTATGGTGCTTGTATTTCTTTGGTCAATACATTCTAAGAATTGTTGGAACTTTTCATATTTTGCTTTGGATGGTTATCCAGTTATACGTCTCCTTGAGTCAATAGAAACTTGATAAACTACATTCCTCAGACCATTTATAAATGAAACTGACCAATTAAAGAATGATGTATATAAAATACACGCATTAGTGTAAGTAACCACCAAACACACACTTTCCTTGAAATGTACTGGCGATTCAAATTTTGCACAATGAATGACGACATTACTTAGATAATAATAGTTTGTATGTAGATACGATAATAGGCTTTTGGGCTTTTTTTTCACATAGAACTTTGCTCCGTGTCTTCAAAAGATAATCTCGGTCTGTTCACGAGCAAGGCTTCTTTAAAAATGAATGAACGTTTGAATCACTTGAACTTAAGAATGCTTTACCGTTGTCTATACTAAGTGGTACTCTAGTTTGCACTAGATGGCTCCCTGTGCGCAGTGTGAACCATCTCGTGATGAGGAGTGGAGAAAACTAGGAAAGGCCAGAGAGGTTTCAAAAGTTTTACGGGAAATGAGAAAAGTAAGGGATCAGCAGTCACAACATTTATTAGAATATTTGAGAAATTAACAACAAACAATTTGAATGATTTGAACAATGGCTAATATTCAGGTAGCGTACACATGTCCTTGAGCCAAAAACGGCCACCGTCTGCGCACATAAATGTAAATATAAATTGAAGCTGACAAAATTCAGAATATCTGAAAAAAAAATTATATTAACTTGAAGGCAGGTCCAAACCAGACCAATATTGAAATTTGATAGCGAGATTAGATATTAAATACATCAAAAAATGACAAAGTTAAAAAACGGTCTCCAAGACCAATTGATTAGCAAAGACTCGAAATTCAATGACAAAACTTGAAGCAACATTTGCAGCACTAAACTCTCCATCGGGGAGATAACAATTGAAAGAAATGGTTGCCAAACATTAAACTGGAAAATGAATAGTCCAACACTGCAGTGCTATAGATAAATCTTCGAAGGCAAACCAGTTGAGCAAAAATGTCGTCTTCCAGAAACAGACATGCTGAGAAAAACGTAGATTAAAATATTCATAAGATTAATGCACAAGTTCGTGCAGAATGCAAAGTCCAGGCTGCCATTAGTAGAATTCAGTAAGAAAATAGACGTGCCAGCCGAGCCACATGCTGAAGTGTTGAAAGCGCTCGACTTGACATCGTTTAGTACAAACAGGCGAGGAAGGCTCAAGTCAACGGCCTCAGGCAAAGCGAAGTAAAATGCACGTCATCAAGTACCGCCTCCAGATCGCGGCGAAATATCTGCCTGGGCGATAAGCCAGCATACAAGCTGCCGCGGAGCGGCAATTATAGTGGGCTGCTCATTCAGAGTGAGGAGCCGAATCCTGGAGAACATGATGAGGGGCAGTTTTTAAGAAGCACTGCAGAAGGTTCCAGGTCCGACATAAAGTAGTGCTGTAAGACTAACAGTTAATAATTACTAGAAAGTACATACAAACCTTATCAAAATACAAAATAACGAGAGAAAGGAAGTCCGGAAAGAATAATAATATTCAATTAATAATATAACAAAGGCAAAAGGCAAATAACAAAAAGACCAATGAAAAAGTAGAAAGACGCGGAAGAATATATTCTCGGTACCAACTAGAAATGAAGTTGCCGGTGACGAGAACAGTCATGTCAAGGAGATGTGACCAATCACCAGGCAAGAAAAAATGACGTAAGTCAGCCGAGCCAGAGAAAGAAAATAAGCAAACAGTATTCGTATGACCTGTGACATGATTGCACGTCGAAGGGAACTTATAATAAATCAACGAAAAGTAACCAAACCTAAAGCAATTAAGGTAAGAGCAACATCTATAACATAAATTCAGACAAGTAGGAGAGGTACCGAAAATAGTGAAAATTGCCAACAAATCATACGTTCATGAGCGCATGAACCAAGAAGAATACGAATTTGGAAAAAAAATCAGAAAGAAATAATAATAGTGAAAGGACAGGGAAGATAACTACCTATATAAATCCTTAATGGCTGGCAACTACGTATTACGCAAGTGACAGAGAGTGTCCCTGTTGAAATATGTATTTCCACAGCTTCCCATATAATCGCAGACCTGTAGTGTTTAGTGTAGGTAAGAGCTCGAACGTCGGGTCGGCCGATGCAGGGTGAGTCTGGGCCCATAAGTAGTCACGGCTGGTCCGTGGTCCGACAGCTCTGCACTCTGACCGGCCAACCGAGCAGAGGAGGGATGGCCACGGCTCTACGCCTCTGAATTCGGGAGACGGAGAGGGGCTAGTCCCCATCTTCGGGTGTCTTGAAAATTGTTTTCCGACGTTTTCCATTCTCCTGCACTAAGGCGAATGCCGAGACAGTTCCTAGTATAGGCAACGAACGCCTATCCCCTCACTTTCTTCAAGCATCTCCTGGTCTGACAGACGGCGTGAGCGTCTAAGAGGCTCACCTCCTTCTTCAAGGAAGGAATGAAAACATGGTAGTAGTAGTGGAATATCTTGGAACGCGACATCATGACCCGTTCATAGGGTGTGCTCAGCTATTGCTGATTTGTCTGGCTGGTTGAGACGGATATTACGTTGGTGTTCCTTGATACGAGTACCAATGGAACCAGAATGTTTGGCTAATGTATGCCTTGCCGCTAGTATAGGGAATTTTGTACACACCAGGGTGTATTTTGTATGGCTTATTACTAAGAGTGGTGCAGCCTTTGTAAGGTAGACCCTTCAACGATGACGGGCACCATGTGTTATAAGTACAACGTACCTTTAAAAATATTAAGGGAACAAGATCTTGCACGGATAATATTTTACAGGCAGATAAAAGAACACATAGAAGTACCTACACATTGCTATTCAACGTACTCACAATTCTTATTCAAGCACTTGTTCCTCTACATGAAGACATCGATGTTGGCAAGTCAGAAATCTGCTTCCAGTTTCTGAAACCACGTCATAACGTTCATCCTCGTGCTTCATCAACGATCCGAAGAGATGGAAATCACTGGAGGCCTGGCCATCGCTCAGCCCAGCTCGACAAGGTTTGCCTTGTGTTAGCTGTGTTAGTACGTGTCCGCCCCGCCTCACAGCCAGTGGTGACCTGCCTGTTTGGACAAATGACCGACAAGCGAGTACTAACGCTGGAACGTAGCCTAGTACAAGAGTACAGAATAACTTGAGGTGCAAAGGCTAGTCTTCTGCCAGCTACTTCCAGCCCTCCGTAAAGGAGAAGTTATGAGAAACCTCCCTAAACCCACCAGGCAATACCATATCTCCTTTCGGCACTGGTAACCCTGTCGCGGTCATACTAAGACATCCTCGGCGCTAGACCACTGCCGCTCAAGAGCCACTGTCACCCCCGGTCTATGGCCGCCTGCAAGGCTTTCAATGTAGAAAATGGAGATAATAAAAAAAGAAATTTTGACGCGCGGTCGAGAAGGAATAAATAAATAAATAAATAAATAAAATAAAAAGTAGTCTTGCAAACGACCATGCGGATGGCCAGTAATGCGAAAGTTCTTCCCAAAGGAGCTACTTCGCATACCCCCTTCAAATTAGGATATTATTGCAGCCACCACTTGTAACATTAAGGACGGACCGCATAGAGAACGTGGTGCCGCACCATTGCTGTCACAGCGGTGGTGTGGTGGTGAATAATGTTTTAAGAGTAGGCCTACGTACAACTGGGCAATTATCCTCCGATAACACTAATCAGAGGAGGAGGGAATAGAAGGGATCCAACAATTAGGAAAAATGAAGGTATCGGCCAAAGAAAGACAAAGTCCACTATGGGCATGAAAATGAAAGACTCCCTAGGCTTCGTGACCTAATACCGTCGGGGTTTCAAATGAACAAGAGTTGATCAACTCAGGCCGGGTAGGACAGATGAAAGTGAGGAACGTGGCAAAAGCAATGCCAGGGCTCAGCTAAAGACCCCGTGGTCGCAACCCACGCTCCCAAGTTAAGAGTCCCTGGAGTCCCTTTTAGTCGCCTCTTACGGCAGGCAGGAGATATGGTGGGTGTTATTTTACTGCCACCACTCACAAGGCAAGTTAAAGTATTGTAATGTTTATAGCGTCCGCCATGCCAAGTCGCTACGCTCCGAGCTCGTCACCCATCGCCCCACCCCCTTACGATCGAGCGCGCTAATCGCGAGCAACATTTTAGTGCTGGGCGGGCCCTCTCTCTTCTGTCCGTGGTCGTGCCGCATGGGACGACGGAAATTACTCGACGATTAATCTGGAGTCTTCCATCTCGCGAGGTTCCTGGAGACATCTAGCATCCGGACTGTTCTGGAAGGCCCAGAGCAGGTATATAAGGAGAGGAGTAACTTGGAGTGACAGTCAGTCAGTCAGTCAGTGAGTGAGAGTTAGACGGAGTTAGTGAGTAAGAGTGAGTGAGAGCGAGATTGAGTTCGCTGGAGCGCAGTCAGTGATGGCCTGGGAGAGTGCAGCCTGATGAATTATCTGCCTGTTGGAGCCGAGGACGCGTTCCTGTTCCCCTGACGTCGTGTGTGTGTGCGCGTCCCTTGTGGCTGGCTGCTGGAGAAGAACCTTGGGTGTTCTGGAGCGGCGAAGAAACACTGTGTGACGACGTGTGTAGACTGCGAACGGGGTTCGACGGATTGAGTAAACAGCGGATACGATCCCGACATGCGAGACTGACGTGTAGGCAGTGGACCGTGACAGCGCTAGCGAGTGTAGCTGAGTGAGTGTAGTGTACATAATCGCTGACTCTCTGTGGGTGTGTCATTGTAGATGGAACATGAGAAACTAAGAGAGAGAGCGCGAACCGTGTGAGTATACTTGCGTAAATTGTAATCTCGGCTATCATCTCTCTCTCTCTCTCTCTCTCTGTGTGTGTGTGTGTGTGTGTGTGTGTGTGTGTGTGTAAATCTGTAATTGTAGTGCTAAGTTAATAAATCTTAGAAATATGACGCTACCAGGTTCTGTACTCATTTATTTATCTACCCCGCCAACACAGTATGTTAAAGCTTCCAAAAACTTTACATCTGGTAGAAGAAAAATAACGGACATGGCGAGCATCACACCTCGACTAGCATTCATCTCTGGTCTTATGGAGGTAATTCCCCGTATTATTAACGTTGTTACTACTGATTGTTTGACTAGATAGTAAGGAATAATACCGGAATATTGCGGAAATCATAGTAAGGAGGTTGTCAAGAAAGGTTACGGATCTCTCCACATGGTTATGAGAGTATTTAGGAGGGGGGGTTGTAGTAAGGATGAAAAAGAGAGGGCGTATAAGTCTCTGGTAAGACCCCACTTAAAGTATGGTTCCAGTGTATGGGATCCTCACCAGGACTACTTGATACGAGAACTCGAAATAATTCAAAGGAAAGCAGCACGATTTGTTCTTGGTGTTCTCCGACAAAGGAGTAGTATCACGAAAATGTCACAAACTTTGGGCTAGGAAAACTTGGAAATAAGGAGACGAGATGCTCGACTATGTGGTATGTTTCGAGCTGTCAGTGGAGAGTTCGCGTGGAATGATATAAGTAAACGAATAGGCTTGAGTGATATGTTAAAAGTAGGAAATAAGTATGAAGATAAAATTGGAATTCAAGAGAAAAAATGGGGCAAATATTCGTTTATAGGAAGAGGAGTTAGCGATTGGAATAACTTACCAAGGGAGATGTTCAATAAATTTCCAAATACTTTGCAATTATTGAAGGAAAGACTAGAGAATGTGCCACCTGGACGTCTACCCTAAATGCAGATCAGTGGTGATTGATTGATTGATTATTGATTGATTGATTGATTGATTGATTGATTGATTGATTGATTGATTGATTGATTGATCAGTGGGGCATGCTGGGATCAATACGTGGGTTGGCATAGACTTAGGTTACCCCTTTTCGATGGTTGGTTTAGTGAACGTCAAGCATTCAGCGTTTTGAACTGCAGCCTAAAGCCAACGGAGAAACCTGCTGTCTTGTGAAGGCTGCTTCACAAGCTACTGCCCTGGCCTCTGCTATTGCCAATGCTCAACAACTGATCAGTGGAGATGGTAGTCGAAGGTTTAGAAAATTAAAGTCCGGTTTTGTGGCTAAATGGATAGAATGCTTGCATTTGGTCCGATGGTCCCGGATCAATTTTCAAAATCAACTTCCTCATACTATTAATTCCCCTGGCTTGGGGACTGGGTATTTATGACGTCCTCGCCATTCATTTTATCCTCATTAGGACACCACCAAGCCTACACAGATGCCATGCACCATTATTATTATTATTATTATTATTATTATTATTATTATTATTATTATTATTATTATTATTATTAAATTCAAATGCTCAATTTTACAGTGGTCCGACCCATCGTTCACTGGTTTATTAGCTTCCTCAGGAGATCAGTGGTGATGTCTGCTCCATGTTCACGGGTTCGATTTCAACCAACAAAAGAGAACCTGAAAGATTGCATTTCATTTTAGCAGTTGTACCTATAAAAATAAAACTATATTGCTCCTATAACAGCAGCCCTGTAGTGTCTTCCTACAAGGACATAGAAGGAAACGGGAGTGAAATACCAGCACTCTGTTATCTATATGATTAAGTCAGGAGTATGAGATGAGGGAGTATATACGATGAGTAATGCAAGATTGATAGCAGTGGCGATCTGACGGACTGAAGCCTATGACGCACCTATCCCCGCCCCCCGCACCCCGGTCCCCGCTCCTATCCGATACAGGCCTACAGCAGCAAGCCGCGAGCGGGGAGTAGTGGGAAGAGGGGCGAGAGTCTGGGCTGCGATATCAGTCTCGAATGCTTAGCTCTCAGAAACACGTGTGCGACGTTTTTTCTCACTGTTTCAAGTTTTGGAAATGGAACAATGTGTCAGATGCTTACATTATCATCTGCTTTAGACTTCAATCATTCTGAACTGAGGGTTGGGCTTCACCGATAGCCTTGGTAGCTCTCAGTATACGCCACTGGTGGTAATAATAGTTTTTTGAGATTTTATTTCAGTACTGTACAATAAAACTTTCACCAAAGAAACAATATTTCACATTTATTACAATTCAAAATAAATACGGCATGATTATACAATTAAAATCATTTAGTATTTGACAACACACTAAAAAACTAACGGACACTAAAGAGACTGCCAGACTGATGAATGTGCGCGGTAAGCGGGTGGATCGTGCCTGAGTGTCCATGACCTTACAAAAAATATACGCCTGCTACCCTTCCTCAGAGCACATGCAAAGTCTCCACGACTTGCTATGGCTCTATACAAATCGGTTAGCCGGGACGAACGACATTTTGTGCATATTTCCGCTAAAATCTTTGTTTATGGTTAAATACAATAAAGGAAAGAAATAGCGGATAAGACAAAAGGGCTTGTAAAAATTCCTTTTTTTTTAAATATAATTCCTTGTTTCATGCGGTTAAACTGGGACAGAGTGGGGGGGGGAACTGCCCCCCCCTCGCCCCTCCCCCCCTAATGCCCGCTACTGCCTAAGACTATCTTTTTTCATCGGTCTACGCGTGATAAATAAGAATGAATTGTTCAGTTTCCATCGCTTTCTGAGTCCTATTCATTACCATGCATGAACTGTGGTTTTGATCCATTTTGCACCATTCGAGGTAAAGTGAGACTGTTGTTGAACAGCCATGTCTAATAATTGGAAATCCTGCTAAACTAGTGAACATTGATGATATTATCCTACATGCCGATAGACTGTCAGTGGATTCTGTTAACTTTTTTTCTTGAGGTGTATACTTTCTACGTGTGTAATCAACGAACTTTATCTATGAAGATCTTTCCGCTAGTAACGTTTGTTCTCTTTTTTTTTTCTCTCTTCGCTTAACGTTTGAAATTGTGTAAAGTGTTGTGTCTATTTTTAGGTTAGTTTACTAATTTGCCTTTAGGCAGGTATTCATCTCTGTTATTCCTCCTCCCTTTTCCCTTTTTTCTCCATTTTCTTATTTGTTCTTTCGATTTGAAGTATGTGCGATGGTTGGGAAACAACAATATTTGTACAGATCAGTAGACAGCTTGTAAATTTGTTAAAAATTTTGGTGTTGTTCTTTTTAAATAGATTTTTGTCAAAGCTATTGCTGCTCTTTTCTCTTCTCTTGGCAATCCTGCTTCCGAGCCTAACCCGAATTCCTATTATGCTGCTCATTTGATTCCGACAAAGATTTTAAAACTTCTTCTTGGCATTTCTAGTTATAGCTTCCTCTGCTTTGTTCTTAATTTCTACCTGAGTTATCATTAGAGTGTACTTAATAATAATAATAATAATAATAATAATAATAATAATAATAATAATAATAATAATAATAATAATAATAATAATAATTGTACCGGGTGGTACACCTCCACGCCGCTAATTCAAACTTTGCGCCAATTGAAACTCCTTTACTGGAGGAAGTCTGAACTTTATCTACAGTGTTAATTCTCAAGTTTCTCAGAATATGTCCCTACTTGTAAATTTTGAAGTTTCTGACCTGGGTCGTTTTCGATGTATTTTTGTTTTATCTGTAGCAAGAAGTGCGAACATTCTCTTCTAGATGGCACTACTGAAGGTTTACAATTATGCACCCTAGTGCGAAGTGAAAGAACTGTGTTTTTGGAGAAATTTTGGGTTCATAAGTTTGTTCTTTGTTAAATTTCTTTCAGTCATTGTTTAAGTTGGCAATATTAACCCTTTCTTTCCGCCAGTTTTGAATTTGACCAATAAGGAATTTCTGTAATTAATTTTCCACCAATAATGTGTTTCTTCTTCATCTAGTGTCGGGGTTTTCGTTGTTAGCCAATAAAATGATTGTGGGCGGGTGTTCTCATTCCTGAAACGCCTCGAACTTTCCACGAGGGTATATAAACTGCTGATTTTCGGGTCTCCGCGCCACTCTCAAGACCGGAAGGTCGAAGGGCTAAAATGGCTCAAAGGATCCGGGCTC
Organism: Anabrus simplex; assembly: GCF_040414725.1. Taxonomy (NCBI): domain Eukaryota; kingdom Metazoa; phylum Arthropoda; class Insecta; order Orthoptera; family Tettigoniidae; genus Anabrus; species Anabrus simplex. The sequence continues at coordinate 57,336,963 of NC_090272.1, read as the reverse complement.
CAGCCCGCAAATCCATTGAGACGCGTGGTCTGTCGCGCCACTTCAGTAACATCTATTATTGTGTAAAGTACGTAGCAGGGGGCGGGAAGCGCCTCTTTCTTCGGGCAGCAGTTCAACCACCAGGTAATGGCCTTTTAATAACTTCTTTTCTTGCTAGCTCAGCAGTTTAACTCTCGGGGCAGGTCCGAAGCCTTTTACCATGTAACTTTCCCCTAAAATGTAAAGACACTTGGTATCAATTCTATCTTTTTAAACTACGTATTGGGATAGAGAGTGCATAACCCTCTAGAGCTCCCACTCATATTGCATTGAGGTGAACTTATTTTCTCAACCGTTTCTTCCTTAACGTAATGTAAATTGTCTCCTTCTATAAGTCACCTCTTTAGTATAGGATTAGCCCTTGCATTAGAGGCCTAGTGCCAAGTAGGTTTTAATAAGGCGTATTTGGAGTGCAGTTTCGCCTCCTCTCAAGTTGGTATTGTGGAGGCCATGTAATATTTCTGTTTCTTCACTGAATAGGCCTCAGTAGGTTGGGTATTTTTACCCCTGTGTATATGTCCTTGGAGGACAGCTTGAACGTGGAGTTTGGTGTGGCCTTTGATAGGCTTGAACTTAAGAGCGGGTTGCTCTTTCTTAAAATCTGTTTCTGCGTGCCTCGAGGAGGCTTTACTGTGTAATTGGGAGCAAGTGCTCCGGGGCATGATTGGGGTCTTCTGCCCCTTTGTTGAATTCTGTATATCGTAAGGTTGGGCTTATTGCTCAAGAATTGTGTATCTGGCTCTCGGAGCCCAAATTCTGTAACTCTGTAATTGTGCATTCTCGATGTGTGTTTCGGCTACTGAGTACCTGTTATATTTGTTATTTCTTAATTTTGATAAGAAAATATAAACTTGTTAAATTTTATCTTAACTTTAATTTCGTATTTTGAGACCCGTTCACCCCCGCACCTTCTTTCACCTCTGCACATCCACAAAACCCGGTAATAATAATAATAATAACAATAATAATAATTTAATTAATTATTTATTATTATAGTTAAAATAGTGTACATGAGGAGGATATAGAGGCATTGGTAATAATAATAATAATAATAATAATAATAATAATAATAATAATAATAATAATATTAATTGTACCGGGCGGTACACCTCCACGCCGCTAATTCAAACCTTGCGCCAGTTGAAACTCCTCTGCTGGAGGAAGTCTGAATTTTATCTAATGAGTTAATTTTCAAGTTTCTCAGAAGATGTCACTACTTGGAAATTTTGAAGTTTCTGAACTAGGGCGTTTTCGATGTGTTTTTGTTTTGCCTGTAGTAACAAGTGTGAACTTTCTCTTCTAGAGGACACTACTGAAGAACTATAATAGGGCACCCCAGTGCGAAGTGAAAGAACTGTTTTTTGGAGAAATTTTTATTTCAAAAGTTTGTTTCTTGTTAAATTTCTTTCTGTTATTGTTTAAGTTGGCTGTATAACCCTTTCTTTCCCCTTGTTTTGAATTTAGCCAATCCCGAATTTCTTTTATTAATTTATAACCAATCAGGTGTATCTTCCCCAAAGGGGATATATTGCTTAACCCTAGCCAATAAAGTTTTTGTGGGAGGGTGTTCTCATTCCAAAAACGCCTCGAACTTTCCGCGAGAGTATATAAACTGCTGATTTTAGGGTCTCCGGGCCACTTCAGTACCATCTTTCAGTGTGTAAGGTACATAGCAGGGGGCGGGAAGCGCCTCTTTCTTTGAGCAGCAGTTCAACAACAAGGTAATGGCCGTTTAATAACTTCTTTTCTTGCTAGCTCAGCAGTTTAACTCTCGGGGCGGGTCCGAAGTTTTTCCACCATGTAACTTTTCCCTAAAATGTAAAGACTCTTTGTATCTATTCTCTTTTAAGCTACATATTGGGATAGAGAGTGCTTAACCCTCTCGAGCTCCCACTCATATTGTTTTGAGGTGAACTTATTTTCACTACTTTTCTTCCTTAACGTAATGTAAATTGTTTCTTTCTAAAGTCACCTCTTTAGTATGGGATTAGCCCTTGCATTTAACGGCCTAGTGCCAAATAGGTTTTAAACAAATGTATTAGGAGTGCAGATCGCCTCCTCTCAAGTTGGTATTTTAGAGGCCATGTAATTAACCTTTTCTCACTTAATAGGCCTCTGTAGGTTGGGTATTTTACCCCTGTTTTCGTGTCCGTGGAGGACAACTTGAAAGTGGAGTTTGGTGTGGCCTTTGATAGGCTTAAGGTTTGAGAGCGAGTGGCTCTTTCTTGAAAATTGAGTGTTGTATGCCTCGAGGAGGCTTTACTGTGTAATTTTGGAGCAAGTGCTCCTGGGCATGAATGGGGTTTTCTGCCCCTCTGTTAAAACTTGTTTTGGGGTAAAGTTGGGCTAATTGCCCAAGAATTGTGAGTTCGGGGCTCGAAGCCCAAATCCTGTAAATACCGGTACTGTAATTGTAATTTGTTACCTTGCTACTCTGTACCTGCCATTATTGTTATTTCTTGATTTTGCTAAGAAAATATAACCTTGTTAAATTTTATCTTAACTTTAATTTCGTATTTTGAGGCCCGTCCCCCCCCCCCGCACCTTCTTTCACCTCTGCTGTTCCACAGATACCTCGGAACAATAATAATAAATAATGTAATTAATTGTTTATTATTATTATTATTATTATTATTATTATTATTATTATTATTACCACTGCCTCTATATCCTCCTCATGTACACTATTTTAACAGAGCAATTTACAGTCACGACCATGGATTGGCCCTCCAGATCCCCGATCTTAATCCAATCGAGCATTTGTGGGATGCTGCTATTGCTAGCGTACGCTCCATGAACCCCGCACCAACTACACAAGATCAATATTGTGGGTAGCAGTGCAAGATGTGTGGGTCCAAATCCCTCCAGAACTATTCCTACACCTTTAGAGTCAATGCCTCGCCGTAATGCTGCCGTTTTGAGGACTCACGGAGGAGCAACTGGTTATTAACATCACATTCGGTGTCTTCCCATGACATTTTACCACTCAGTGTATATTGATACGTGATGTACCATATCCTAAGACTGTGTTAACAATGAAGAATTCATACCATACAATTCATACCCCATAACATCAGGAACAGTGGACGTGTACGCTCTTTTCTCAATAGGTCACTATAAACCAGCGGCAATTGCTAGACTGGCGTAGCCCTTGTGCGGCAGACCCTCCGACGAGGTGGGTTGTATTTGCCGTGTATAACTGCCTGTTATTGTGGTGCAGGACAGAATTGTGTGCGGTGCGTGAGTTGTAGGAATGTTGGGGACGACACAAACACCCAGTCCCTGAGCCAAGTGAATTAACTATTTAAGTTTAAAATCCCCAACAGTGCGGGAATCGAACCTGGGGCCCTCCGCACTGAAGACCGCTAACCATTCAGCGAAGGTAGTCACCTGGTCTAACACCATGGTCAGCCGGTTCGAGTCATGTTGGTCGAGAACATTTTCGCCGTCATAATGTTGGGCGGCAGGTTAGGAGAGATGGTGGTTTTTAATTTCGAATCACTAGACATGTCAAAAACGGCCGAGGGGATTCGTCGTGCTGACCACACGACACCTCGTAACCTGCAGGCCTTCAGGCTGAGCAGCGGTCGCTTGGTAGGCCAAGGCCCTTCAAGGTCTGTAGTGCCATGGAGTTTGGTTTGGTTTAGACATGTCAGAAGCTTGGATTCAATTCCAAACATCTCCGCAGTATATGATCCTGTTGATGATAATTCGTTCACCGCATGAGTACGTTAAGCCTTGAGCAGACCCTTGGTGCTATTCAACAGCGGTAGGCCAAGTGCTGACACCAGGTTTCACCTTCTCCCTAACTCATAATCATCATAACACATTCAGATGCGGAGATCGCCCCCGGACGTGAAATGGAAAGATCTTCACTAGGCGAGTCGAACATGTCCTCGTAATATAAATAATATCATAACAGAGCAGAGAGCCTCCGTGCCTCAGGCGGCAGCGCGTCGGCATGTCACTGCTGGAGTACGTGGTTCAAATCCCTGTCACTCCATGTGAGATTTGTGCTGGACAAAGGGGGAGGCGGGACATGTTTTTTATCCGGGTACTGCGGTGTTCCCTGTCGTCTTTCATTCCAGCAACTTTCTTTCGTTTTTAAAAATGTATTTAATTGACTTTTGTTGGTACAACATTTGGTCATCCTCCATGTACAAGGAACACTCACAGCACGCATACAAAAAATAATAATAATAATAAAAAAAATTGTCAGTGCAAGTACATATGAGAATGAAAATCAAATTGCCACAGTCTTCTAATAGAGAACACTACACTGAATCTCTCTTTCGGAAGAAGAGGGGGAGAACGAACAATACACAACACAAAAGATTACACAACACAAAACACTGGCAACAACGCGAAGAGCACAAAGTCAAATTCTTATTTGCGCGGTTCTCAAAAAGTCCATCACAGCATTGAGAACTGAATTGTTTTCCCCGTGCAACACCAATACAGCCCTGGTCGGGAACGGTACTTGTAGATCAGATAGTTCAGATAAAAAGCGGCTTCGAGAACCTTCATAAAGGCCACACGTAAACAAAATGTGGTTAAGATCTCCATCCTCCGCATACTGACATCGACAGCGCGATGAAGCCAAAACTCCTATGCGATGGAGATGTGAAGGGAATGATCCATGATTGAGCCACATCCGGATGACGGATACCGTTAAACCTCGTGACCGATGAAACTTATAATACCATGGCTTAGGAGGGATGATGGGTTGTACGAGAGCATAAGCTCTACCTTTATGCAGTTGAGATGTTATCCATTCCGGAGACCATTTGTGACAAATTTTTTGTCGAATAGTGGGAATAAAATCTATCCATGGGAATTACAGCGCTGTAAATAGCCCTTCCGATGCACCAAATTTGGCTAGTACGTCAGCTTTTTCATTGCCGAAAATTACACTATGTCCTTTGACCCAAAGAAATGCTATGGAGCAACCTGAAGAGTAGATGTTAAAAGCTCGCTCCGCGATGTCATACAAGTAACAATGCGTTTGGCGATTCCACTTGGGATTTTGGAATTTCTGCATAACACTTTGGGAGTCCGTAATGATGAGACCGGAATCGAATCGCTTGTTTTGACAAAAACGAAGTGCAGCACTTATAGCTAAAAATTCCGCTGTATAAACAGAGGTTTCGGGCAACAGTTTGAAGCTACCACATTCTCCCGTTTGATGGCAGTAATATACATATCCCACCGAGTCGGCGAATTTGGAACCATCCGTGAAGATATAAGTACTATTGGGCCACATGGAGCGAATCAGAGCCGGAATGCAGTTCTGTGCATGAGCTTCTGTGGTGAGATATCTAGGTAGATAGTATATCGGCAGTTAATATGAAGAACATTGAAAGCTGGCTTCAAATCCGGGCATGGTTCGTGTTTTATGAGTTAGTGCGAAAATCATTTTCAGTTCGTAGTAGCAGCGTAACATAAGCTGTGGCTTATATCGTGAACGTCGTCCATGTTTCTCCTCGATAACGGTCAATCGTTGAAGTGCAATAAGAATGGGATTCTGTGAAATAGCAGAATGTTGTAACAGAAATTTCTTGCCTATCATTTCTCGGCGCATTTGCAAAGATAATTCTTCAGCTTCTATTAAGAGAGTATTTGTTGGTGTGGATCTCATAACACCCAAACAGATGCGGATCGCCCGAAATTGTACGGTGTCGAGTTTCTTCGTGACGTACGCAGGAGCATTCCCATACAAAAAACCCATAATCAATCATGGAGCGTATCATAGAACGATACAGAGTCAAAAGTATAACAGTATCAGCTCCCCACCAGGTAGGGTCACAAAGTGGAGAATATTAATCGCCCGTTCAATTTTGGAAGAATGTCAGCAATATGGGAACTCCTAATTAGTCGACTATCAAAGTGCATACCCAATAGACGTAATGATGATTTCACTGGAAATGTGAATGGTCCTAAGTGGATATCACCAAGCTGAGGTGAAGTCCTCTTCCGGGTAAAAGTCACCACAGTAGATTTCGATGGAGACAATAAAAGACCATTATTATGCAACCATTTTGGCAGATCGCAGGCCACGCAATGTAAACGAAGATATGTAACCTCGAAGCTGGAGGAAGTAGTGTAAATACACACATCGTCCGCGTATTGTAAAACGTGAATCGAGGGGCTGAACAGATGCTCAAGATCAGCAGTATAAAATGTATGCAAAAGCGGGCTGAGCACAGTACCCTGTTGGAGACCTTTACACACGTGACGAGGGCCATGTAAACGACTGTGTCCATCTCGTACGTAGATATATCGTTCATTTAACAATGTCTGAAGACCATATATAAAAGCTGGAGGGATACGGAATGTTTGAAGCTTACTGAAAAGAACCGGTATACTGACGTTATCATAATCCGAGCTGATATCCAGTGAGAGAGCCGTATGATATCCATTAATCGCAAAAGCATGTTCTATTGCAGAAGTGAATATACTGAGATGGTCCAATGTTCCTCTCCCACGGCAGAATCCATACTGCAACTGAGGAAACAGCTGCTGGTGTTCAAGCCATCACTCAAGTCGTGAATTCACCATCCTTTCCAGAGTATTTACCACACACGAGGAAAGAGAAATTGCTCTTTAAGAATAAGGGTCACTAGGGTCCTTTCCAGGCTTGAGAATAGGGATGACAGTTTGAGTAATCCAGTCCAAAAGTAATTCTTCCCGTGCCCATTTGTTAAAAATGCCTAGTAATAGAACATGCGCTGTGCGAGGGAGATGGGATAACATCGAGTACTGGATGTAGTCCTTACCAGGGGCAGTGGTGTTGTTATATTTTAACGCCAACTGGAGTTCCGTGTAAGTAAATGGCCGTAACAGAAAATTATTGCGATCCCAGTTGGGTGAAAAGCGCCAATCGGGCAACTGTCGCACAGTCGGTGGAGCAATATGACTATGCAAAGCCTCGATGCAATCAGTTGGAAACGAAGAACGTGAGGAGCTACTCCCCACCCCTTTTAAGGATCTTACTTTATTCCCGATTTTATTAAGAGGGATTTCTCTGCTAATTTCTTCACAGTATCTTCGACAACTGGATCGCTTTTTCTGTTTTAAAAATCTTTTGACCTGTGCGTTGATAATTAGAATAATTTTCCCAGGAAGAAAGACGTCGATATTGTTTAAAAGCAAGTTTTCTTCTTGCAATCAGTCGGGAACATTCTGTGTCCCACCACGGCGTAGGGGTATGTTTCGGGAAACAGGAAGGCACTGGGATACTCACCGAAGCTGCAGCATTTATGATGTGCATTAAACAGTCGTATATTTTAAGTGGGTCGGTAGGGAGAGTTGCAGTACGAAGTTCGGAGTCTATGTTCTCGCTGAAGGCAATCCAATTTGTTCATTTGGTGTTCCATTTTGTAGTGGGGTAGAATGTTGTAGGTAAGGCGTAGCTATTTTGTAAATTAATTTCGATAGAAAGATGATCAGATCCCAGGGAGAATCGTCGTGCTTCCCAGGTTAGGTTGGCAGCGATGGCTGGGGAACAAATAGTTACATCTACTGCCGAAAGTCGATGTCCAGGACGAGATATAAGGGTAGGACTACCGTCGTTGTGTATGACCAGGTGGTAGTCCTCCATCATATCTTGAAGGGCTACTCCAGCACGGTCCGTATAAGAACACCCCCAAGCTAAACTATGGGCGTTCAGATTACCACACATAATGTATGGAGGTTCCAGTTGGTTAAATAAACTGTCCCATTCGCCTGATTGAATTACAATTCGTGATGGGCAATAGATATATATTAATGTAAATGCCACCGTAGGCAGGAAGATACGAGCCGCTACCACTTGGAACGAAAGAACTCCGGGAAACATAAGGGATATTGCACTGTGACGAATACTGTTACCTACTAACAGACCACCTCCCCCATATCCATCATCTCTGTCTGAACGCAGAACACGATATCCAGGAAACATAACTGGTATACCAGCGCGAAACCAAGTCTCGGATAATGCTGCCAAGTTCATGTGCCGATTATGTCATTCTTTCCGAAGACTGTGTTTATGAGCCAGCGCTGATTGGCTATTCCACTGCAATATTTTTAAAAGCTGCCATGAATATTTTGCGTTATCATTTCACGAAGTTCCGATGCCGAAGGGATACCACGATTTGATAGAAGAATTCCGTGTAGAAGCAGGGTAACTAGGTGAAGGATACCAGTAATAAGGGATTCTGATCAGGTAAATGGTGGTTGAGAAGAGCGGCCAGGCAAGGGACTTGCACTATGGGTTGTTATTAAGTGCGGCTGAGGTGGATAAGGGTTTGGGCCCACTGGACTCCCACTGACTTCATGGGGATGGTAGAATACCGGTGGGTGGGGATAGATGTTCTGGGTAACTCCGGACGAGGTCTCCGACGTTGAAACACGGTCATTTTGTGATTTTGTTGTCTTGTTAAGGAAAAGCTTGCTCATGTGTGAGAGAAAATGGCTGAACCACTTCAGCATATGATTTTTTCATAACGGCTTCCTTAGCTTCCTTGAATGGCATGTTATATTTGGCCGAAACCTCGTTTATCTCTAATCGTTTGTTTTACTCCGGGCACTCCTTACTGAGGGCACTGTGTTGACCTTGACAATGTACGCACTGAGGCTGAGGCAGTGAGCAAGGGGTTTGGAGTATGTGACCTGACACACCAGTTATTGCATCTACCCTGTGAGCGACAGTGTTTACTAATGTGTCCGAAGCGCAAGAAATTGTAACAAATACGTACTGGAGCCACATATGGAGAAACCTCACAACGTGTCCCATGTATTGACACACTGTCGGGCAGCGTCTGAGAGTCAAAAGTAACCACACAAGTCCGTACTGGATCATCAGTTGAAACATTGTTCTTCATTGTGCGTCTATACAGACGACGCACTCGTCTGATTTTAACAGAAGAATCTATCACTTGTAATAGTTCGTCTTCCTCTATTTCTGTATGTACATCTCGAATGACACCCTATCGAGTTATGACGTGAGATGGAATGTAACCTTCCAATTGATATGAGGAAAAGTAGAACTAACGAACCAGTTTGCTGCTTGTGCTGAATGAAATTACATTTTAAGACGATTTTTTCGATGGAAGAAACATCTTTGATATTTCGACGTTGAGATGGACAATCCCGATACATCATTTTACCAAACGTCATCGGATGTAGTTTACCTATGTTTCCCTTCTTTCCCTTCCACATAGATGTAGTAAGGCCCTGAATAATCAATGTGATACCGGGTAGCTTTGTTGTAATCATATGCAGTGAGCCGAGGCGGTGCTCCGCTATTTTGAGGCGGAAGCACAGCTGGTACCGCATTCAAAGTCAGAAACACTATGACCTTGACTAGAAGCTGACTCCGAATCACTGGGAGAATATATTATCTCTTGTGAAAAATTACCTGTAGCGTTTTCTGGTGTAACTGCTTATTTCTTATCGATGTTACCTGGAGGTTCTTCTAATGCTCGCTTGTTTGCCGCCACAACAGATGGAAAACTCGCCTCCATAGTACAGTCGTAGGTAGGTGGTGGATTTAGAACCGCCAAAGCACTCCCGACACTATGAGACACCAGCTGTATACTGTTCGGTGTGAGCACATTAGACCGCCCTCCCCATATAGGACTCCTTCCATAGCACTAACTGCTAATTAAACTGCTAGGTATGTCATAAGGCTACATACTAGTAGATCACTGAATGGCACGAATAAATGACCACACAACTACTAAGTCCGTACTGCCGTATGATAAGTGAGCGTGAGCACACAGAGCGAACACACAAGCAACTGCACGTCACGAAGGTTACGAGCACACTGAACTTTCTCTTTCTTACTTAGTTTAGCCTTCAGGGTTGGTTTTTCCCTCGGACTCAGCGAGGGATCTCACCTATACCGCTTCAAGGGCAGTCCTGGACCGTACGACTTTGGGTCGGGCGGACACAACTGAGGAGGAGGACCAGTAGCTCGCCGAGGCGGCCTCACCCGCAATGCTGAACAGGGGCCTTGTGGGGGATGGGAAGAGTTGATAGGATAGACAAGGAAGAGGAAAGGAAGCGGCCGTGGCCTTAAGTAGGCACCATCCCGGCATTTGCCTGGCGAAGGGGGGTGTTCGATTTCCTCCTCAAATTGGTTTTCCGTGGTTTCCCACTTCTCCTCCAGGCAAATGCCGGGATGGTACCTAACTTAAGACCACGGCCGCTTTCTTCCCTCTTCCTTGTCTATCCCTTCCAATGTTCCCATCCCCACAATGCCCCTGTTGAGCATAGCAGGTGAGGCCACCTGGGCGAGATACTGGTCCTCCACCCCTGATCATACCCGACCCAAAGTCTCACGCTGCAGGGCACTGCCCTTGAGGCGGTAGAGGTGGGATGCCTGATCGAGTCCGAGGGAAAAACTAACCCTGGAGGGTAAGCAGATTAAGAAGAAAGAAGTGTATACACAATGATATGTAGGAAATAAAGACCTTTCTTTCTTAATCCATTTACTGTCCAGGGTTGGTTTTTCCCTTAGACTCAGCGAGGGATCCCACCTCTACCGTCTTAAGGGCAGTGTCCCGGAGCGTGAGACTTTGGGTCGGAGGGATACAACTGGTGAGGAGAACTAGTACCTCACCCGGGCGGCCTCACCTGCTATGCTGAACAGGGGCCATGCGGGAGATGGGAAGTTAGGTGCCATCCTGACATTTGCCTGGAGAAGTGTGAAACAATGGAAAAAGACTTCGAGGATGGCTGAGAAGGGAATCGAAGCCCCCTTTACTGAGTTGGCCTCCCGAGGCTGATTGGACACCATTCCAGCCCTCGTACCACTTTTCAAATTTCGTCGCAGAGCTGGGAGTCGAACCCGGGCCTCTGGGGGCTGTAGCTAATCTCACTAATCACTACACCACAGAGACGGACATAATATTGTTTTAAAGTTTGTTAACATTAGTGAATATCACAACACCTGCTCAGCTCAATCATGTTGTTTTTTCAAAGATAAAGCAAGAAAAAAGTTTCATCACTTGCATCTGACATCAATGAATCACAATGAATTGATTAATGGACGGTAAGCTGAGAGTATTCATCAGCCATATTAAATTGTAGTCCTATCTCATGAAGTAAACATGTCACCCATTGACTCAAGACATGTATTGACTTTCGACATAGAGCAAACTGAAGTCTTTGGTCTGGTGGATAGTTTAAAACCTGGTCCTCACACGCCGAGCTTCATGGAGAAACTTTATTGATCTAAAGGTGTGTCCACACTTGTATCAGATCACCATATCTGCATCATGATCGGGGATGTTCCCACCGAGAGTCGGTCTTTTGTCGTCGCATCAAAAGGAGGATACATGATACAGATACGGACAGTATGAATGGAGCGTTTTCCCGATCAGCACTCCGTATCATTGTCTCATGTGCTACGCATGCTCAGAACCCCCATTTTCTTCACTTCTTCCCTACCATATTCACCATTCTTCCGACTTCGTTCAGTTTTGCATGAGCCTTTGTTTAGGGATCTGATTTGAAGAAAAATGGACTCGGAGCGGTCCATGGAAAAATTTCAGGAGTTGATAAGTTATTGTATAATCAACAAAAGAGTTTTTTGGGACCCAAAGGTTCCGCACCATTGTAATCGATAAGAAAAGACCGTGCTGGCCTTTGGTCGCAGGGGTCCCGGGTTCGATTCCCGGAGGCTGGGTGTATGTGACATCATCATCCTTTCATCCTCATCACGACGCGCTGGTTGCCTACGGGTGTCAAATCAAAAGACCTGCATTTGGCGAGCCAAACTTGTCCTCGGACACTCCCGGCACTAAAAGCCGTATGGTTGCCACTTCATTTCACGTCATGTTTTTTCTTAATATAATTATGGGAAATGGAAGAGAAATTAAATGGGATAAAATGGTGTATAAAAGCAAAATGAAATGTCCTATGGCTTTTAGTGCCGGGATATCCCAGGACGGGTTCGGCTCGCCAGATGCAGGTCTTTCTATTTGACACCCGTAGGTGACCTGCGCGTCGTGATGAGGATGAAATGATGATGAAGACAACACATACACCCAGCCCCGTGTCATTGGAATTAACCAATTAAGGTTAAAATCCCTGACCCGGCCGGGAATCGAACCCGGGACCCTCTGAACCGAAGGCCAGTACGCTGACCGTTCAGCCAACGAGTCGGACGTGTATAAAAGTAAAAGGCAGAGACAATGCTTATATTTACAAAGATTTGTACATGAAGAATATTCTTCATGATCCAAACAAAGGTGAATTGTAATCAAGAAAAGTAAGATATAATTAAAAGAAGCAAAGGAATACATTTTGTAAGGAAAAAGTAAATAAATAAAGTGAACTCTACCTGCACATGAAAGTAATTGTATTTTTATAAAATAAAAAGTAGAGTATAATCTTAAAAAATGCACGGGTTTTCCACAAAAATAATAATTGTATAGCCACTCAAATTATTGAAGGAAACTAATCAGGGGAAACCAAAAGGTTCTTCATTACTTAGTTAATAGGAAAGGATTTACAATTCTGTTTCCTAAAATAGCTCCATATTGCTTCCTGGTTGTATTCTTAGGTTGCCCGATTATCTGCGAGTTTTATACCCCTCCCCGTGCACTCTTTCTGGTATCTTATTTTCCAAAACCAAACTATATCTTCTGAGTGACCGACCACTTCAGCAATATTTGAAATCGAATGACCACTACAGTGTGTCCCCTGGTCACCTCTGATGTATAGGCCATGATGTGTGGAAGTGGTAGGTGTAACACATACCGTATATACCCCATTCAGTTGAAGGAGAAGGAAGTTTTATTTCAGACATATATTTGTTGTGGAGTTATGACTTGTTCATGCACTTTTCATACAGTCGGTTGTGCCTGTGTCTTTCAACTCCCCTTTCTCCTGTTGCACAGACTGTGAAGAGAGATAGCAGTAAGACGGTAGAGTAAAAGCACTGAAAACTTACAACCGTTGCAGACTACTGAAATACTTCAATGTCTGTATAAAACTCCGATGTTTTAGCAGTTAGGAAACACTGAATTACATGAGATATTGGTATTCATGTGAGACCGGTCACGATTAGTACCGGTACTCAACGGATCGAGATGCTGTGTGCTGTTGCTATATTCCCGCAAATGTGTTACAGGTCCAGAAGTTATTCACAGGCAAAAACGTACTAAGTAGGTCAGCATTTTCTTTCCTCATCTTTAATTTTCCTTTTATTTCTTTACACAAACTGCCATGAGATAAAAATTTTCCTTCTTATTGAGATCATTGTTTCCACCTTTATAACGTGGTTGAATTTTAAATACCGGTAACTATTGAATTTATATCCCAGAGGGTGTATTATAATAATAATAATATATTTGCAAATAAGCCCATTAGGACTACACAGAGTACTTAGAAGCGTGTGTTTGACATCCTTTGTACCCGTAATTCTTTCTGTCTTCAGACCAAGTTGTTCTGGACTTCTTCTTTGGTCTTTCCTCTTGGTCAACTTGCTTTTGGTTAATTTTGGATCTGAAGATTACCCAGATTCAGGGTGTCCACTAGAGTCTGTTTTCCCTGTATTTTTCCTGGGATATTCTTGTTTTCCCTGCATTAAATTTAGTGGGACATGGTACATAAAAGTGACGATCGTATATAATTATCATACTCTGGAATCATCATCTTGAAACAGTACAACCAACAAAAATGAACTACATTGCTTACAGCGGGCCATCAGTCAGTCACTCTTCAGACAAATACCTAAGTTCATCAGGGACCTTATTCATCAAATTGGCATACGGTGGTAGTAATTATTGTTTTGAGAGGAAGTTCCACTAGGTAACTATCCTCTATATAACACTAACCTGAGAGAAAAAATGGAAGGGATATGACACTTCGAAAAATGAAGGAATCGGCCAAAGAAAGACAATGGTCACGAAGGGCATGAAAATGAAAGACTCTCTAGGATTCGCAACCTAATACCATCGGGGTTGAAAAGAACAAGAGTTGATCAAGGGAGGTCAGATAGGATAGATTCAAGTAAGGAGCCTGGCACAAGTAAGAGGAAGCAGTGCCAGGACTCAGCTGAGAGCCCTGTGGTCGCCAACCCATGCTGCCAGGTGCAGAGACCCTGGGCCCCTTTTAGTCACCTCTTATGACAGGAAGGGGACACCGTGGGTGTTATTCTTCCCCCCCCCCCAGAAGGGGGTTGTATTTTAAGATTTCAGACTTGAATAATGAATCTGAGAACTTTGCTTCAAATCAATCGTGTTCGCTAGTCCCTTTAGCCCCACAAAGCTGTTCCAGTCACATTGAGTCAGCAATACTGGAGAAATATGAGACCTAAGAAACTCGTCATCTCTCAGTACCAGAATTACAAAGACTGGTATTATTGGAATAATTGTTGACATTAAGGGAACAGAGAAATTATTACAAAGATAAATGTGAAAGAGTTATAGAACATATCAACACAAACAATGACACAGCTAGTAATAGATTTATGCATGAAGTCGGTACTACTGTTTAGCAACGCTTTACAGAGTTATAAATAAACTTCATTATCACAAAATGTTTTCTGAACAACTTTTTGTGGAAAAGGAAATGAACATAAAATTACTTCCAACTTCTCTGCTTCTTAAAATACAAAGTAAATAATTAACAAAAATACTTCTTAACATAACAGAAACAATTATTCATTACTAGAGCCCGGATTTCCATGCAAATGCATGTTTTTAAATAAGCTAGCTACACTTCTCAAACTTTGCAAATATTCGTTTTACGGCTTAACAATTCCAAATAACCGTTCTTTTTCCGTGCATGTTTGCATGTTTTGGCATTTTTTCGGAGAAAATTCATGCATAATGCATATTTGGAAGATTTTGGATTTAATAGCGCATATTTGGATGTTTAATATTGCACAATATGACTTTTATTCTGACTTTGACGCATATATATTGTTAACTTGCATCATAGTGCATTTTCTGAATGTTAGTTTGTAGAATTTGGGACAATTTTTGACGTTGTAGGCTACAGTATGTCTATTACTGAGAGACGGAGAGAATGTATTCCTGGCATCCTATGTGACAACCATAGTTAGTAGCCTACATACGGTACAGGTCCTACAGTATAATGCAATTAACCAAACACTTTATCTGTTGCTTGAGTAAACAATAACGTAAGTCGGAAGGCTCCACGTCGAAATCTAATTCTTAGGAATAACGTGTCCCAGTTTTACAGTTGTACATTGCTATAAACTGAACCGTAAATTGTGCATTAATCATTGACGGCTCATTTTTCGTTTCTCTTGCATGATCCTTGTTTTTTGTCTGTTAGACAAACAAAAGAAACCTTGTATCGCACTTCTGTGGCGCCGTGTTACTGGGATAGCAGCTTACAAATTCTGGTTTTTCATTGAACCCTCTACCATTGTCATCCTGGAATGTCCTACCCGGAACTCTCAATCATCACACGTCTGTGTTATCGCAGCAAGCAATCGTTACTACTTATTGAGGACATTCAAATGTGTCTGCAATCATGGCATGGAGAAGCAGCTGCCGCAGATAGAGATAAGTTGAACAAACTAATTCGTTCAAATCGTGATTTTGAATTCGTCAAGCTTATAAAAGACGTATTGTGGTGAAAATGCAAAAGACGTACAATTTGACCTCACTTTGTCCTAATGTCTTCATTGAATTATGCATCTATCACTTCTCGTGACGTAAAAAGATAATTTTCTGTGCTTAAGTATGTGCTGAATGATAAACGGATGAGCTTAAATCAAGACAATTTGGAGAAATTAGGGTAGTTTTTGTTCATGTTTCAAAAGGAACTGAATTTTGATAGTGCATATTTTCCAGTTTATTGTGCATGTTTTGCCATATGATAGTGCATGAATGCATGCATATTTTGAGATTTGATAGTGCATGGAAATCCGGGCTCTACTCATTACTGTATAAAAATAACCTTGCAGACTGATCAATTTATCCACATGTTCTTGTGCTGATTGTATTATATACCAGTATTTACTGTACTTCAGAATAATAAACTAAATAAATATTGAAAACATAATAACTTTCATTCTTCAGTACCGCACCATTTTAAACCAACTCTTCCAATTCTTTTCACTAAAAGTATTACTTAAGAAAGTCTTACAATGATGGTGTTAGATTGCAATTTGAATGAAATAAATATTACGAAGGCTGTTCTGTTCTTTTTTTTTCATTCTCCGATCATAAGTAAACAAAAGGTAGTGGGGATCCAGGTCTGTGCGTTGTGTGATTGCTCAATGTCTCCTCCACAACCTCTGCCACTGTCTGTTCCATGAACCAATCGTAGCCAAGCTACGGGCACTCATACTCTTTGGCTATGGATAATTGAACATGGCTGCTACGATCGATACTCCCGCCAAGTGTGAGAAGTTTTCTGCATGCAGGATGTAGTGCTGCTGAAATCCATTGCATAATGAGTGTAATGTATGGTGAAAACTGTATGAGTGATGCTGGTGGACAGGAACGGTGTTGGAAATTTAAATCAGTGTGAACAGACATCCATGATCAAGGTGCACGAGGACGCAAGTCTGTCGTTACCGTACCCATGGTTGAGTGTGTTGATGAGTTTGTCTGCGACAAATGGAGGCTTATGATCAGTGAACTTTTTACAGCAATCCCAGACATTTCAATGTCTTCTCTGCACACAATTGTGACTCAACACTTAGGATACCGGTATTGGAAACTTTATTCACGCTGAGTTCCAAGAATGTTGAATGACGAACACAAAACTTAGCAAATTTTTTTTTGCTAGTTGCTTTACGTCGCATCGACACAGATAGGTCTTATGGCGACGATGGGACGGGTAAGGGCTAGGAGTGGGAAGGAAGCGGCAAAATTTACTCATTCAGGACAAATATTTCAGATTTCCTATGGGAATCAACATCTATATCATCTGATGGCCAAGCAGGCATCAATTTTTGCTGATGAGACAAAGTCTCTTAGTGCATTGGCACTGCCGGTGGCTCCAGTTAGCCTACGCAGTGGCCTCCACGGTATGCACTAGCCAGCGTATTGGTAGGTGTGCTAGGTACCAACTGATGAGCCCACCCTAGCACACGAGGGCGAAACGCTGGCAACCAAGAATGAGTTACCTGGAAAATTTATAATGTCCAATAACGGACCATTTATATTGGTATTGCAATTGATGACACCAATTATGAAAGGAAAACCATATCGCTGATGCCACTCGTTCACTGCCACCTGCTGTTCAGCTGAAGTACACAGAAATGTTATCCATAAGTGTGCCTTTCTGATAATGATGATGATGCTTGTTGTTTAAAGGGGCCTAGCATCGAGGTCATCGACCCCTAATGGTACGAAATGAGATGAAATGTTATGACAAATTAAAAGTCTAAAATCCTCCACTGACCAGAATTCTAAGTGTGAGGACGAGGAATGAAAGGATGGATGGATATGAATTTAAAACGATCAGAGGAACCGACCTACAGTGCCTCACATACACAGAAGCTGGCACAAAACAATAGTATGATTGACCAAGGGACTGCTTCTATAGCACGATGCTGAATCGATTATGCTTGTAGTCGAAACGGGTCCAAAATCCAGATCATCGGCCTCTCATAATGGTACTTATCACTATGAAAGTAGGAACATGCTATTTGTCATTGGACGGTACTAATCAAAAGTAGCGTAGACTCGCTGTATTCCACACATTATGGTCTATTCACAGGTACTTTAATGCGCACATGTAACACAGACCTATGGCGTTTTGCACATTGCAGCACTATTTACAGGCAACAGAAACCTATGGCGCTCCTCACATAAGTGAACTAACTACAGGGATCTGAACTATCCCTTGGTATTCCTCACATAGTGGGAACTAAGCATAGGCAAGGCAGAACCATGGTGTCGCTCATCCCATTGTGTTGCTCATATAGGGGTACAAATCACAGGTACTGTAAGACCCTCATCCTGATTCACACACTGTCGCTACGAATCACAAACCTAGTGCGTACCTAACATAGTGGTACTACGTGAAATTAAATGTGACCTATGGTGTTCCCTGCGTGGTGGTACTAATTACAAGTAGTCTCATGGTTCTAATTTGATCATCCCTTGGTCGCCCCTTTTAGTCACCACTTATGACAGGCAGGGGATACCGCGAGTGTATTCTACATGTGCGTCCCCAACCCGCAGGGGGTAGTGTGCCTTTCTAACCACTTCATCTTTGACTTTAGAAAATATAATTGTTACAGTACTTTGGTCCACACCAATATTGTCTGCCACTCTGCTTTGAAATCCTGGATCACTTTAAGTATCATAGAAATATTCTCATTCTCTGTAAGTTTATTAGTGTGCCACCTCTAGTTTCAATGCTTTCACCCAAAAAATAATTGGCTAACCAATGCACATTTTCCTCATTAAACCTGTACAGAGGTCTGTAATTGTCTGGAAATGAATCTCTCTGCTCCTTGTATATTTTCTGTTGCCTCTGAATATTCATAAACACAGCCATTTCAAAACATCACCCTAACTTGAGAGGTCTGAACCACTTACTGACCAACTTCCAGTTTTTTGGAGCATGCTCTTATGAACACGAGCGAGCTCTATGTTTATAAATTTCTTGAGATAGCTCATACATAAGTAAAATTCTTTCAAAAATAAAATTTACTGTGTCCACCTATTCAATACAATTATATTATGTAGTGATTAAATCCTACATGAATTACAAACACTAATTAGGAACATGTTTCACCCTAGTTTTGGGCATTTTCAGCCTAATTATAATCTTAAGGTCAAGTCTTTAAATCTATTAAACATTGAACTTAAAACTAAAAACAATGGTCTTATGCTAAAATAATTTACAAAAAGTTGTGCTTTAGGTGATATTTACATAGTTTACAATGTGTACATTAAATAAAAGCCAGAGTTTGTGACAAGGAAGCAATTAAAATTATCTTACAATGACTAGAAATTGTCCAAAGCATAAATTGGAACTTCTACTACTGTATGGATGGATGGTGAGAGTGGCGAAGATGTTTTGGGATGATGGTATTCGGGGGAGTGGTTGACGTGGAGGAGGAAGTGAATGCCTGTAGGTTATGAATTGATGTGATTGGGTTCTTCTTCTGGCAGGAGATACGGCCCTGTTCTCTTATACTGAATACATGCCCAGTCCCTTTGGGGAGCTGGTAGTACAAATAAATAATGGCTAATGCTAGGTGTATTGACATAGGATGACATTACTGAAGGGTGATACGTAGTGGTGATAAGGGAAGCCAATGATTGAGTGGTGCAGGTAGAGAGGGAGGTGGTTGTCGTGGTCACTGTGACATCAGTATTAATGATAGACATTGGACAATAAACACTGCACAACACAAAAAACACTAACTAGTCTTTGAGGCAAACCCCGTTGGTTCCCTTGATCACTTGGGCGAGTCCAGTTAAGGCGACACTCCAGAGATAAAAGATATTTTTACCTAATGTATGGATTTTCATGAAACTTTGTGGGAATGTCACCTACATAAAAGTAGAGATATCACATATATTTCATTCATATCAATCAATATTCTAAAGGCTAATGCCTTGTCGATGCAACCACTCACCACTCTATTCTTTCATTGGCTGTTCATTTCAGTTCCATTTAACTGTCACAACCTAACCTCTTCTTTTTTTTTTTTGCTAGGGGCTTTACGTCGCATCGACACAGATAGGTCTTATGGCGACGATGGGATAGGAAAGCCCTAGGAGTTGGAAGGAAGCGCCGTGGCCTTAATTAAGGTACAGCCCCAGCATTTGCCTGGTGTGAAAATGGGAAACCACGGAAAACCATCTTCAGGGCTGCCGATAGTGGGATTCGAACCTACTATCTCCCGGATGCAAGCTCACAGCCGCGCGCCTCTACGCGCACGGCCAACTCGCCCGATTAACCTCTTCTTGATGTTGTCCAAATACTTCATCGTAGGTCTTCCTCTCCCTTTCTTTCCCAACACTTTCCCTTCAAGAATGTTAGTGATGAAAGTATTGTGTTTGATGACATGTCCAATAAGTTTTAATTTCCTGTTTTCCATTTCCTTTAAAATTCTTCTCTCTTCTTTAACTTCCCATAAGTCTTCCAGATAGGTTTTTCTTTCCATCCAGCTCATTCTGGTCATTTTCCACCATATCCACATTTCAGCAGCTTCAAGTCAATTCCTTTCTAATTTACCCAGAGTCCAACTCTCAGTTCCGTACTGAAGTGTACTCCATACAAATGATTTTGTAAAGGATTTTCTGACATCTATATTCATGTGTGTACTGGTTAAAATGTTTTTCCTAGTCATAAATGCCTGTTTTGCCAATGCTATTCTTCTCTTTACTTCCAGGATAACAGATAACAAAATTGTTTCACCTGATCAATTCTGACGTCATCAATTTTTATATCGGTTTTAATTTCCTCCATATTTTTCCGTACTACCATTACTTTTGCTTTCCGTTTGTTTACTTTTAAATTCCGTAGTGCATGAGAGGACTTTCAGCAATCTATTCATTTCATTTTCTGAGTCTACAATTAATACAATGCCATCTGCAAATCTGATACAATGTATCCTTTCACCATTGACTTTAATTCCCTTTGTCTTCTCCTTCATGATCTGAATAGTTTCCTCAATGAACATATTAAATAAATACGGTGATAAGGGACATCCTTGTCTAACTCCTTTCCTAATCCTGGCCTTTTCTTCTACCTGACTGATGATTATTTTTGTGCTTTGGTTCAGATACAGTTGATTCATATACAATTTGAATTGTTTTGAAATGTTTAATTCCATTTTTTTCATTAAATTTAACTAACATGTTAATGTAAATTTGTAATTAGGTAAATAATACTTCTTTTAATACCACTACATATCAATTTTTCTGTACATAATTTATATAAGGATATATATCGTACTAAAGTTTGTGTAATTTTTACGTTCTAAAATTTTGGACTTATAAGTCTCAACTGCTTGAAAAAATTCTGCAATCAAAAATTCCATATGTAGGTTTCTTAATATAGCTGTGATACATATACCATACATATTTTGTTACAATTGGCAGAATATTATGGGAGAAAAATGGGATTTAAATGTAAAATTACAATTGGCAGGAAAATTAAAGTAAAGTTCTAGTGACATTTTCTTTCTGATCCATTACCTAAAAGTCACCAGAACTGTATGTTCTTTCTTAGCAGCTTCTGCACAAATATTGGCAACTCTGGAAACTTGTCCCTTCTTTCTCTCCTTCTCCAAAGAACGGCAGACACTTTGTTTCATTCTACGATGATCCCTCTGTTTACTTAAGAATCCTTCACTTTGCACATTAGGCTCCTACCTGGAGTTTTGGCAACTTTAGTACTATATTGTCCTTGCTTGACCAATGAAATTGCTTCTGACACAGCCATTACAATTTTCTTCCTAGAAACAAAGGTTTCTTTGGGGCATTTTGACCAGATAACACTGTGAGATTTTCATTAGCATTCTGTGTCTTTGCAGCGTTGCACCTTGCTAAAATGGATTCTGATGCCAGTCTCCTGTACACAGGCACAATTTTCAACAACACATCCATATTCAGTGGAGTATGAATTGCTAACTTGTGCTTTTCAGGTAGTTTTCCTGCAGCAATCACTCTGTTATAAAAGCACCATGATGAAACCCCACTTGAACACTTTCTATGTTGTGGGTTTTGATCCGTGCTGATACAGTGGTAAAGCGTAGCAAAAATGGCAGACTTCATTTTGTTTACATCTGGTACATTGTCCTTTATTGCTGCTCTGTAGTAGTATGTCAGTTTCACAATTGTGTCCTCCTTCAGGCTGCCTACTGACCTTCCACCAAGTGTAACATTCTTGGCTTTCCACTCCTTTACCACATTTCGCAGACCTGTGCCCAGTCTCTTTGCCACATGATGGATGCACTCTTCCTTGAGGATGGGTTTCTTGTCACCATAAACATTCACCTTCTGAAGGTACAGGTATGTTTTGGAGTCTCAGTCTGAGAGTACAGTTATGTATCAGAATCCAATATCTTCAGATCTCCTCCAGAGTCTGTCTGTAGCTTGTACCTCCATTGCAGGGGAAGACCCAACATAGTTCTTCTCACAATCGGTAGCATGGCCTTCAAACCAAAACTTGAACTCTGGACTCTGAGGGCCTAAATCCTTTCTTGCCAGGACACATTTGGGGCAATATTTTGAGAGGACTTCATAATCTATAACTAAATCAGTAAGAATGTCAATTATGCAGCCAACACCATAGTTACTAGTAAATCCTCGTTTGTGCCACGTACTGTCATATGTTACAGAGATATCAATGCACTGTCTGGCTCCATGGCTAAATGGTTAGCGTGCTGGCCTTTAGTCACAGGGGTCCCGGGTTCGATTCCCGGCAGGGTCGGGAATTTTAACCATCATTGGTTAATTTCCCTGGCACGGGGGCTGGGTGTATGTGTTGTCTTCATCATCATTTCATCCTCATCACGACGCGCAGGTTGCCTACAGGAGTCAAATCAAAAGACCTGCACCTGGCGAGCTGAACCCATCCTGGGATCTCCTGGCACTAAAAGCCATACGCCATTTCATTTCAATGCACTGTTCCAAAGCTAGATCTTTATTTTCATTTATGTGTGCCTGCCTCACATGACGTCTTGCATCCCCTAAAACCAACGATGTGAAAGACTCCATATCCGATGCAATGCTGTCCAATAGAACATGGTATGTTTAGTTACTCATAACATGCATTCCCATTCCTAGACTGAAATTCTCCATAGCTGCATGGCCTCTACCGAATCTTGCAAAAGTTGATACATCTTTTTGTTTATATCAAATGTGTTTCGATATTTGCCTGGAGTTTTAGGACAGGAAAACGATTCACACAAAACAAATCCACAAGAGGCACATTTCACTATGAGTCTAGTTGAAAATCTGTGGTGATGTCTAGTTTGTCATTCCACGATCTTGCTATTACATTCAGAGCACAACACACCACAGAAGAGATTTTTCAAAGACTATACATTTAGTATATACTCACAATTGCTTGAAAATGATTCACCTCCATCTTGTTTTTCACAATGCAACTTTTCCTGAGTCGAAGTTATGGTCGCTATAGTTTCTGTCATGTCATGGTGATGGCTGAGAGTGCAGGACTTATGTGGCTTGAAGTTGATGCAACATTTTCCTGATAAGAAGAATCTGCTTCCGATAACATTTCATGAACTTTTGTCGCTGGTTTCTTCAATGAAGACCCCTGTTCAGCAATAACTGGTCCCCATCTCTTTCCTATCAAAAGTGTAGCATTTCATCGCTTAGATAAGGCTGATTTATGTTTACCCATATTGTTTATTCCCTCGCATACAAGCTATCGATTATTACAGCACACTATCTTTCAATAAAAATAGTATCTTGATACACAACTACAAGAGGTTACTTGCGCGCGTTCTTCACAAAAGTAAACAGACTGGCTACCGCCACAGAACTTGTGACAAAGATGAAACATACAAGAATAACGAAACTTATAGTTGTCGGCACTAGTGTAGTACCATCACAAATACAAATACAAGCATACAATGTTGCTCAATGACTGTCACGTAATGAAATATTAGTCCGTAATAGGCTTTATAAATTCATTCAGAAATATAGTACCCAGATCTTACAGCTCGATTGTGTATAAATATATTGGAGATGGGGTGGGGGGCTGTTGGCTCATCCCCTAGATGTGCAATTGCAAAGAACAGGCACATTTGATCAAATGGAAACATGACAATGACATCATTACCTAACATAGCAGTTCAGTAGATGTTACGCGCATTTCTGCTGTGTGCAGACTGGCAAACAAAGCATTATTACAGTGATAAATTGTTTGAATTCAGTGGAATAACTTCGTGACAAGAAAAAAAACTCAATCCTTTCAATTTCAGTCATTAAAAATTTTTACCAAAATGATCAAAATACTGATTTTGATCTCCAGAGTCACCTTAATGGAGTTCACGGAACCGGACTGGACCAGTCCTTTCGGGAAAAAGTTCCCTTCAGTTTCTAAAATGTTGAGGGGTGATACCCCACATGGCTTGATGAGTTCACCTGTCAGTCCATATATGCACTTTGTGAGTGCAGTGGCTGGGTACAGTGTAGGGAATATGTTGGAAGAAAATATATAACCAAGAAAACTACAAATCTCACCACTTGAACCCTCTTCCTACTGAATCGCTGCTAGTCGAAGCATTATTCAGGTAATTTTTAACTGCTTTCTTGTTCAGTCATCAACTGTTTATTTATATCCATTTATAATTGATCATAGCAAATATTAACATAAACTGTTTCTCATATAAAATATAAAGTTCACAGAAGGAAACCATAATTTAGTTTCACCAACTGCAAATATTATATAAGTATCAAGCTCTGTAGGCTTTTTCATAAATATGACAGTTAAAGTTGGCATTTATGTAAGTGGAGGTACATACCTCCCCTAGTGTTCTGTTACTGTATTGTGCTTCAAAGGAGATTTGCAGTGGTGTTTCAATGGCACTTGGGCAATCCAACTAATGCTACAATGAAGCAAAATGTTAGTAATTTCTCAACTGAAAAAGCCTATATTGCTTTAATACTTATATAAACTGTTTTTATTTTTGTGTTTAATAGGAAATTGTAACACAAGTTTCACTATATTCAAGTTGTATAATAGCCTTGTACAGTTAAGTGTCCTCAATACTTTCCACCCCCTATATTCCCCCTCAATAAACCCCCCCTCAATAAACTTTCTTCAGTTTATCCCGGTCATTTTGGAAGAAAAACAAATTCCATCCATGAAAACGAGCCTTCTGCCTATGTATTTCCTACGAGGAGTTAGGACTGAGACTTGATTAATGGAATGATTCTTTAAGTTAGGGAAAGAATTACAGGGTGTCCACGTTCTTGGAAGTCAGTGGTAATCAGGGAGAAGTCAGGGAAGTTGAATTTGTTCATGGAAAATAATGGATACCGTTCTACTTCCGGACAAGTCAGTGAAATTTCCCCAATGATGAAACTTGAGAGGAAAAGTCAACAGACTGGCTAACTAGCTGGAACTGCGCCAAGGACAGAGCAATGGTTTATCAGCACATCATAGTCTATGCTTGAAAGGAGAGAAGAGAGGAAGTCATTAAGATAAGTTACAGATTTCAAGTATTTTATTTACACAACTTCCCACGGTCAAAGGTTGCCACAATGGACAAAGCATAACATAACAAATGAAATTATAATTCTGGTTTACAATAATTTTGTTAAAAACATTTAATGCCTTTAGGCTTTTTCAATCGGAAAATTACCAGTTTTTTGCCCCAGTGTAGCAGTGAGCTCATCAGCTGGATTGCTTCATCTTTCCAAGACGCTGGCGTCTAGTGTGCCGTTGAGACACTAATGCAAGCCTCTTATGTAGGATAATGCAGTGACGGTGCATTAGAGGAAGCATGTGCCTCCACATGTTGATTACATTATTCTCATAATGTTTTTAAACTATAAGAGTTATAAGACGTAGCAATGATTTCTCAGTAATGAAATGGAACCTCGTAAAGCTAACAAAGACATGGTTTGTAGTTCTGTAGTCCCAAAATTAAACTGTTTCCAAAAATTCACAATGAATCGAGGAATAGTCCCTCAAGCTCCTATCATTAATCCCATCACTTTAATGTCCTTCATTCCAAATTTATATTTATAATAAATTATGGTCAGTTCATAGATAAGCTTCTTTTCCCTATCAACGTCTTCTGGCTGGTCTGTGAAGATTTCAAAACAAACTGTGGGGTCTATATATCCCACACCCTCTCATGGTGGTGGTGATTTTTGTTTTAAGAAAAAGTACAACTTGGTAATCATCCTCTCTGAACAAATTAAGTGGAAAAGAAATTTGAAATAAAACAAAATTATTTATTCAACAAAGGAATTTGGAAATGAAGTACTGTACAAAATATTGTTGAATTAAGCTAAAAAATTACTAATGAATCAAAAGGGAACGTGCGTTCCCTGAGTAACAGTACACTTGTAATTTACATACACTGTCACACATAAAGTGGATTACGAGATCAGCAGTAGTCGCATCATCAGCTAATGTGCATTCAAATGTTTCCTGCAGGCCGAGGCTCCGTCTCATGCTAGAGAGATCGGCACACTCTGTGAGGCCTACACAACACTATGGCCTCTCTCCGTGAAGGCCAGAAAGAGGACTGCCACATGGAGGTTGTCTTCTTAATTGCTCTCAGCTTGTTGGGAGTTTGGATAACTAGCCACTCCAATTTCCAGGACACCAAGATGGTTCGACATAGCTGAGAACAAATATCTTTAGTACGTACATTAATAGGTCTTGGAGGTAAAAGTACTACTTCCTTTGCAGCTTTGTCTGCAAGTTCATTTTCCACAACCCAAACATGGCTTGGAGGCCACGCAAAAATGATTTTGGTGCCAGCATCACTTAACCTGGCTAGAAGGTCATGAATCTGCTGCACCAGTGGGTGTTGCGAGAAACAGGTTTCAATAGACTGCAGAGAGCTTAATGAGTCAGTACACATAAGAAAATGGTTTCTTTTGTCATCCGGTGAAAACTGCAGAGCTTCTAAGGTCCACACACTCTGATTCCTTGTAGGCTATGGTGTCAATTCTCCTACTACTACCATTATTGGCAAGTCTGGATACCTCTTCGGTGACCCACTAAGTTTTCTTTCTGAGGGAATTTGCCATAAAGAACTGAATCTTGTTATGCCTGGCGATCCGCAGCATCTCTCCAGGAGGACAAGATCCCAAAACACAAGGAAGTGTTTCTATCTCTCTTTGGCAATGCTGACAAAGGTTTCCATTTTGGGACCTGTCAGGAAGAGATTGCACAGCGCATACATTAGCAGTCATTTTAATTCCCTCACACCATTCACTGAATGATAAACCAGTATGATTTCTAACCCAGTTACTCGCGCCTTTATATTGATTAAACCTATTTCTTTGTGAGGTAATTTACACCAACTCTTGAATTCACGGTTTCTAAGCTCTACTCTGATTTTGGAAGAGAAAAGTAAATTAGTACATTTATCAAAAAGGTGTTCTTCTTCCTCTAACCCAAGCTCTGTGAGACATTTGTTGCTTTCTTTAATGATATCTCTTGTTGCAGATATATTTATTTATTTATTATTATTTTTCTCCAGACCTACAGTATACAAATACCAAATTGATCTGTTAAATGAGAAAAATAACAAAGTCCAGTCTATAGCCAGATTTAAAGTACAATGATATGAACAACAGATACTGATAAATGGCCATGCACAACTCCTTACCGGAGATCCGATGACCCTGGCACTGCGGCATTAACGGCACACATATTACAAACAGGCAATTTAAAAATAATGGCAAGGTTAAATACAATAAAACAAACTACAATGAAATGAAATGCACCACTGAAAGGTGCAAAATTAAATTAAAATGATCGACAGATGCTGATAGTCAGTTGACTTGACAATTGCGCACCCACTGAGGTTACACAACATTAACCGTGTCCCAGATTTGCCTGCCTGAGTAAGCTAGTCTGGAAGACAATTCCACTCTTAGCAAACCCTGGCAAGATCACATTTACTGCTGAGTGAGCTGGCTTTTATGTTTACATAGGACAGTCCTCTAACATTTAAATTTCTTAATGACTTTGTTCCACTTACTCAATCTGATACGATACGATGTACTATCACTGTTGCCACACAAGCATAGCATTGTTTAGAGTTCCGTACTGCAATTAATAACAATTCTAGGTAATTCCAATCTGTTCTAATAAATACACTACTAACATCAAATACCAACTATCATAAACCAATTAACCACTTTTCTTAGCCTTATGCCACCATAAACTCTCCAAGCTCTTACCTTCCCCTCGTCTCTTATTCATCCACTTACTATACATACCAAACACATATCACACACAAATATTATCAAACATGTCATTATGCTAATTATTCACTCCTCAACCTTCAATTGCTTTCATGCTTTCAACATCAATACACAAAATACACACTTTTCTCAATCTATACCATCATATTCATCATTTCATTACTCATACCAAACATATTTTGCCAACGAATAAGATAAGAATTTCATACTACACTCCTAAATCCAATAAACAACTCGCTAATTACTTTTTCAGATCTCCTTCACACTTCCAGACTCCCCAATCTCCTACTTCACCTTTCATCTCTTATTCATATATCATACCAAACACAAATTCATATACAATTGACATCAACTATTATTACACCCATTAACCACTATTTCCAGCCTTGTACCACCCTAAACAAACCTCAAAACAAATAATTCACTGGTTACTTATCCAAATTACTCACCAGATGCTCACTTCTCTCAACCTTATACCACCACATTCAACGGTTCACTATTCATATCAAACACAATTCATAAACAAATAACATTATACCAATTAGCCCTTTTTTTTTTTTTCCATTCTTAAACCACCATAAACAAGCCTCCAAACAAATAACATTATCAGATAACCCATTAATTACTTTCCTAAATTACACACCAAACACTCACTTCTCTCTGCCTTATACTACCATATTCATCAGTTCACTATTCACACCAAACTCAGCTCATATACAAACAGCATAACAATTTCCTTACTTCTTACTAGCTTTATTAGCATTTTTACTTCTGAGATTGCTCTTGGTAAACTGTCAAAGTGTAGTAAATAAACAATTAAAATTCGGTACATTGATGGAATCTTATGAGACTGATGTGGTGATAGGAGTGGAATCGTGGTTGAAAGAAGGGGTGGGTAATAGAGAAGTATTTCCAGAAGGGTACACAGTCTATCGTAGAGACCGAGGAGATAAAAAGGGAGGGGGGGGTGTTTATTCTAGTGAAGGAAACTTACTGTTCACATGAATGGTTTACCGATGAAAGGGATGAAATATTAGGGATAAAATTAGTTTGTGATAATATGAAGGAGGTGGGAATTACAGGAACATACAGGCCTGGAAGAGAGGAAAGAGACATGGAAATCTTTGAGAAAATAATAGATTATACTCATAAAAACAATAATAATGATATGGTAATAATTGGGGGGAGATCTAAATTTGCCTGAAGTTGAATGGAATGGAGCTGCAAGTGAAGCCCATGAACAGAAACTGGCAAATAAGTTAATTTGGGAGGGAGGATTTACACAAGTAGTACAAGAACCGACTCGTCTCAATAACTTACTAGATGTATTCTTGGTTAAACCATGGGAAATTGTTGATAAAACTGAGGTAATTGAAGGAATAGGAGACCATAAGGCTGTAATAATGGATGTAGGACTCGTACCAAAAAGGCTTAATAAGAGGGTTACACAAGACAAGAAATTGTACAGAAAAACTAAAGTTGATGAATTTGGGACTTACCTTAAATCACAATTCAGTTGTTGGATAAGTGAAGGGAGTAACGTGGATACACTTTGGGCTAAATTTAAAGGAATCATTTGGGAAGGAGAGAAGAGATTTGTACCTGTTAAGAAGGGTAAAATGACCTCAGACCCTGTTTATTATACAAGGGAAATAAGAAAATTAAAAAGAAAATGTAGAATAGTAAACAGGAAAATCAAAGAGGGTAGGGAGAATAGAGAAACTAGAAAACAGCTAATGAGGGAACTGAATAGAGTGAAAAAGGAAGCAAAAGAGAATTATATGAATGGCATACTTCAAGAGGGTAATGACCACAAAGGGAAATGGAAAAAGCTGTATTCATATATCAGGAATCAAAAACGAAAAGG
Organism: Anabrus simplex; assembly: GCF_040414725.1. Taxonomy (NCBI): domain Eukaryota; kingdom Metazoa; phylum Arthropoda; class Insecta; order Orthoptera; family Tettigoniidae; genus Anabrus; species Anabrus simplex. Next base: position 57,307,185 of record NC_090272.1, on the reverse strand, counting down.
AATCCAAATTCCTACAATGGTGGGAGAAGGGGGTGAACACTATTTAACAGATACTGAGAAAGCAAACCTATTTAGTAGGGAATTTAGAGATTCAGTAGATGATTGTCAAGAGTTGGAAACTGAAACAGAAGATAGAGAGGGAGAGAGACAGAGGGAAACAAGAAGCTTCTCATTCACAAATGAAGATATTTTCAGAGAAATCCAACTGCTTCAGCAAGGAAAAGCAGCAGGAAGTGATCAAATTACTGGGGAGGTATTAAAGACAATGGGGTGGTACATAGTGCCTTATTTAAAATTTCTCTTTGACTATGTCATAAATAATAGTGTAATACCAAAGGAATGGAAGGAATGTATAATAATACCAATTTATAAAGGAAAGGGTGATAAAAGGAAACCAGAGAACTACAGACCAATCAGCCTGACCAGTATAGTTTGTAAAATACTGGAGAGTTTAATATCAAAGTACATCAGAGGGATATGTGATGATAAAAATTGGTTCATGAGGAGCCAGTATGGATTTAGAAATTTTCTTGTGAGGCACAACTGGTGGGATTTCAGCAGGACATATCAGATCAATTGGATTCAGGAGGTCAGTTAGATTGCATAGCCATAGATCTTTCCAAAGCCTTTGATAGAGTGGAACATGGAATATTATTAAAGAAATTGGAGGGAATAGGATTGGACATAAGGGTTACACGTTGGATAAAAACATTTCTAAATTCAAGGGTTCAGAAAGTCAAAGTAGGAAATAATGTATCTCAGGAAGAGAAAGTTTGGAAGGGAATTGCACAGGGTAGTATAATTGGTCCGTTACTTTTCTTAATATACGCAAATGATTTAGGGAACAATATAACATCAAAAATGAGATTGTATGCAGATGACATAATTGTTTATAGGGAAATAAACAACATTGAGGATTGTTCAGAATTACAAAGGGACCTTGAAAGTATCCAACAATGGGTTGAAGAAAATAATATGAAGGTTAATGGAGGCAAATCAACTGTTACAACTTTTACAAACAGGAGCTTTAAAACGGAATTTGAATATACTTTGGATGAGGTAGTTATCCCAGAAGATGGCAAGTGCAAATACTTAGGTGTGAGATTTGAAAGTAATTTGCACTGGAAGGGTCATATTGATGACATTGTTGGGAAAGCATACAGACTGTTACATGTCATAATGAAGCTACTTGAAGGATGCAACAAAGAATTAAAAGAAAAAAGTTACTTGAGTATGGTTCGTCCATTATTGGAATATGCAAACAGTGTTTGGGATCCTCACCAAGAATATCTAATAAAAGAACTAGATGGTGTGCAGAGGAAAGCAGCAAGATTTGTAACAGGGGATTTCAGGAGAAAGAGTAGTGTATCAGAAATGTTAAAGGAACTTGGGTGGGAAACTTTAAGTAAGAGAAGGGAGAAAACTAGACTTATAGGATTATATAGAGCCTATACAGGAGAAGAAGCATGGGGAGATATCCGTGAGAGGCTTCAGTTGGAAAATAATTATATTGGTAGGACTGACCACAAATATAAAATTAGAAGGAATTTTAGCAGAAGCGATTGGGGTAAATTTTCATTCTTTGGGAAGGGTGTGAAGGAGTGGAACAGTTTACCAGGGGTGGTGTTTGATCCTTTTCCAAAATCTGTACAGATATTCAAGAAGAGAATAAACAGCAACAGAGAAAATAAATGAAGTGTTAGAGGGCATTCGACCAGTGCAGGTTATTGTAAATAAAAAAATGTGTGTGAATAAATTAATTCCATCCCCTGGTCTAAGGAGTTTGGACAGCCAAAGTAGGGGACTGCCTGTAGGGGTGAAGTACAGTGGGGACTTCGAGGGCCCTGGGACCGCTACAGTAGCTGTGAAGGCCCTTCAGGAACTTTGAAAAGTGGTGGCAAAAGGGGCTCTGGTTAAGACGCAGCAGATCGTTATGCTAGTTAGGATCCAGAACGGGTAAAAAAAAAAAAGTAAATAAATAAATGCAATGTAAATATTAATCTTATACCAGTTGTATAGTATCATTTGAAGTAATTCCACATACTGTATATCAGTTGACTATATTTGTAAGTAGTACAGGAGATATTATAAGTAGAATTTTGTAAACAATATAAATTTATTAAGGATGAGCTGTGTGTTTAATAGAAAACATTGTTAGCGTAAATTCTATAATATTGTATTATAGGAAAATTTTCTTCTCTCGTTAATTTAATATTTAGTGCTTGACAATAATGTATTTTAGTGTACCATTTGCCACTGAGGTAGACACCTCATTTGCAAATAAAGAGATTTTGATTTGATTTGATTTTTGTAACAGCACCCTTCTCATTTCCGCCTAATCTCCACATTTCACTTAAGGTTTTGTACCTTCCTTCGTCTATTCTTTCTTCGCCTCATAAACCTTTGCTCAACCCTCGCTCCAATCTCCTCCAACTTGCCTCCGAACATTCCCTTTCTCTCTGGGCCGCTATTTCTTCACTGTTACCACTCTGCTGATTTTCTTTGCCTCTAGCTGCGACTGTGTCTGTGTCCCTAAGGCTATCTACTCTCGTCTCATTGTCCACTGCTCTTTCCTTATCGTTGTTTATAATTGCACTTTCACTTGGCACCTCTCCCTGCCTCTTTTCGCACATCACACTGATACTTTTGGTATTTACATTTCTACCACCCCCATCTTCCCCACTAATCTCTACACTTCTCTTTGTTTTTCCGTCATGTTTCATCCTCATTTTTAAGTCTATCAATCTATTCACCGATCAGATTCTACTCCAGCTGCTACTTGACACCACCAGTTCCTGTCCTCTGATGAATGCTCTCAGCCCATGATGTCTAGCTCGTATCATATGTTTTCTAAGAATTTTTTCGTTCCTAATCGCTTCAGTTCCCATGTCCCTCTTGATCCATATTTTTACCCTCTGTATGTTCCCCGCATTGCTGACCACAATATCAGTCATCAACGTAGAAAATAGTTGTACTTTGATAGGCCTGTTGCCTCTAATACTTCCCACTCTTTGCACATCGTCTATGTCCACTTCACTGAAATTGATTTTCATTTTCCCCTGAATTAGATCCACTACTTTATAAATTGTAAGCACTTTGTCCTCCCTCTTCTCCTCAGGCACACCATATATAAATAGGCATTTCTTCCTACGATTTAGAGCGTTGGCTTCCACTTCTGCTTTCAGTTTACGCGTCTCCTCTTCTAATCGTCCTATTTTCTCTCTTAATGCTGCAACTTCTTCAGCATTTTTCCTTACTTGCGATGCTGTGTGTTCTGCCCTTTCTTGAAACCATCCCTTCATTTTTTTAAACTCCCTCGTTTGCTTATGAATCATATTTTTGAGTTGCTCAAAGGGGCAGACTTCTACAACCATCTCTTTTACAACTCTTCTGATTGCTTCCATGTCTTCCCAGTTCATATTTCCATTGGAAGTTGGACCTGGGTTCACTTCTACCCCCCCAATCCATAGCATTATCATAATCACCGCCGCTACTAGCATTAATTCTCCTTTCATTTCCATTTCTATTTTACACCCTCTTGTCTTCACTTCTTCTTTCTTCTTTCTTCCCTGCCATCTTTGTATGATCACCCTGTATTGTTCCACACCAATCATTGTCAGTCAGCTCCTCACTACCTTCTTGCATTCAGCACCTACACTCCTAGTATATGGGTTCATTTCAGTGCAAGCAATTTACAGATGGAAGTTGTATTATTTCTTTAGCCACATTTTTTATTAACTTTTCTATATCAGAAAGAAAACCTGTAGGAATCAGTTCTGGAAGAGTTGTTTGGAAAGGATTATACAAAAGCTGGTGATACCGAGGAATTTAATATATGAAATTTTTGGTCAGACTGTAGTAAGGGCAAAGATGTGAGTATATGGAATTTAGAATTAAAGTTGTTAATTACAGAGGGTCCATTAAATGCCAACTTGTTCATGAAAGACACTCCAAGATAATCGATTTGTTCTCCATTTTTTAAGGACTGGGATAACATGGGCATCTGATATGTACAAAGGATCTTACAAAAGTTCACCATTGTTGATGTTGAGAGAGGCAGATTTGTTCGCATTAACTGATAAGCCTATTTCTTGAAAACGTTCAATTGCAGTTATGGTTAATTCCAGTGCAGATTCTATACTATTACTAATGATAACAGTGTCATCAGCAAAGCCCATGTCAGTAAGGTTAGGTAGGTGGGATGTTAAGGAAAAGCCATAAAGTTTTGATAGTGTTTCCTCACTTAATTCTAATATATGAGCCATTGCGATGTTATACAAAACGGGAGACAGTTGTGATCCTTGCAGCACATCTCTTGCTATGTGACTTGGTTTAGATCTTCTACTGGCAGTTTAAAAGTATATTTGATTTGCTTCCTTCAAAGTCATTACAATATTGGTAAGTTTCGACGGGTCATGAGAATTTAGTGTTTTTCCAAAGGTGATTGTGTCCAATGTCGTCAAACGCTTTTGTGATGTCTAATAGGACAATACAGAAATAAACATAAGTGTTTACACATTTCTAAATATCTGAGTGTGATTTGATAGAATCTGATGATGTTTTCCCAAGAATGAAATATTGATTCTATTTTAATTAAGTTATTTATTTTTCAGGAATACCTCTTTACCATATGTTTTCTTTTGCAGACAGTTTATAAATTTATTACTCAAAATTAGTTTGGACTTACTGAAGAACCTAACAGTTATAAAATAAGGAAAATGTAATGCTTTAACCGGATGCAACCCCATTTATAGTAGCATCTTTATTTCAGGTGTGTGATGCAAGTGAATACACAAGGTTACTTCCACTGTATGATTGCACTTTTACTACTACTTCAGTGTCTGGATGCCTTTGCTGGCGAGATGTACAGTGCACTATGTCTTCTGGTATGGGCTATATCAATTTTGTTACTTTCATTGACCTGTCTGTCTCTTCCTTGGCTTTGAAAATATGAAAGTGACTGAGGTATGAGTGATGCTAGTAATACCATTGCTTATGCAGCCAGTCCCTGTTATGAATGGTGTGAAAATATCGCTCATAGGGTCGGTTGGTGCATGCATTCCAGTAGGCTTGGCAGACTGATAAGTAATAGCAACAGCTGGCTCGGTGAGGAAAGCAACGGGAAACTACCTCACTCCTCATTTCCCTAGTATGCCTCTTCAGTGATGCCTGGGCTATTTATGACAGCTGTTGGCAGAGCTGCAGAGGATCAAACCAGCCTTCGGGCTGAATACCCAACATACATACATCAGTGTCTGGTTTGAAGGCTAAATGGTTAGCATACTGACATTTGGTTTAATTCCTGACCAGGTTTGGGGTTTTAAACCTCATTGTTTAATTTTGAGGTTCAGGGGATGGGTAATTGTGCCATCTTCAGTATTAGAATTCATCACTGCTTCAATTCTGCAATATTTTAAAAATTTGCTCCAGGTTTTCATTGTTGAAACAGTAGGTTTTTTTTTTTTCTAGTGGCTTTACGTCGCACCAACACAGATAGGTGCTATGGCGATGATGGGATAGAAAAGTGGGATTCGAACCCACTATCTCCCGGATGCAAGCTCACAGCCGCGCGCCCCTGACCACACGGCCAACTCGCCCGGTACAGTAGGGTCTACCATTACAGCTAAGCAGTGTATATTTTTTAATCAGTGGCCAGATAATGAACTTTTCTGTATGGTTAGATTAGGTGCAAGGGGACCCTTATTCAGCATATTGTAAAGTGTTCTTCAAGACTTTCAAACTGAGCAATGTAAGGTAGCAAGTTGTGATTTCACATGCTACGGGACCATGAATAATAGGTCTATTAAATGTTTGTGATTGAGTATTTCTGACTTTTTATAAAAATAAAATATCAGCTGCACTCTGAGCTGCCATCAGCAATCATCAACCAGCTTACAGACATAAGATGTAATGCCTAATCATCAGACTCCAGCATTTTCAATCCATCTCAAAATCTGCAGCAGAAAGATATGAAGATTTTCACTTTGAACAATAATGATGTCTCCTCGGCAGAGATCATACGAGCACTGGAGGTTGTCACTGGGAAGATATGCTTGAACTCATGCAAAAGAAGCTCTTTGATTTCAGAAGGATGTTTTCTGAGAGCAGAATTGCACCAGAGCTTCTCTAAGGGAAAAACTGAAGTATCATATGTTTTGCAGAGGCTGTTTTCAGAACGATATGAAGAGCTACAATTATTATGTGGTACGTTTTCATGGATCTCTAAATGGAAAACCTGAAATTGCAGTCACAAGAAGTCAAGGAAAAGCCAGGGAAATATTATTTAATATTTTTAATTGCGTGGACACCCTGGAATAGTATCTACATAATCAGACGCAAGAGTAGAAAGTAAGCCATTCTATCCTCACAAGAATGGCAATAAATTCTAGTCAGAGCCCAAAGATAAAGCAAGCACACAAGTAAAATATCTCAGAATGATCTGCTTGTAAAATAATGCAACAAATATGGTTACAGATATCTTGTATACTGCAAAACCTTCAAAACGAATCAATCACAAGAGATTAGACATTCAGCTTAAAATGCAATGTTTTCTCTTTTTTAAACTATATTTAATGATACATTCTAAAGAAAACAAAAGAGTCATGATAATTTCATAAGGACAAACATTTACAATTTTTAAATATTTCATCATAACTTGCACAAAATAATCACTTTGAGAAAGATACACTTCGGTTAGTTTTCTTATCATGGGGATATTTATTAGGGCAAGAAGGTGAATGTGATCTTCCCCGTCGACGAGCCCTAGAGTCTGATCTCGATCTAGATCTTGAATCCTTCTTCTTGCAACATTTCTTTTTAGAGCGTCCCCTTACCTCTGGACAAGTGTAGTCATCACATTGGTGCGGAGAACTTGAGCGAGGTGGTGACGTTTCACTTTTGCTTTTTCTTGGACGTTTTTCTCTGCATAAAAATTGTTAACATTATGAGATCATATTCTATGTACATTTAAATTTATCTTTAAGTATTAAATACAGTGCACCCTAAAGGAGACTTGATACGCAAAGCTAACTGAAAATTCTAATAGTCAACGTCTTCAACTCAGTGATATAGTTACAGTGCATTTGTACAGTTTTAATAATAATAATAATAATAATAATAATAATAATAATAATAATAATAATACACTCCTACTTAATAACTACAAACTTAAAGAAAGACCTTACA